>NW_023503161.1:2210000-2810000 GCF_014466165.1 Pleurotus ostreatus | reverse complement strand
TGGTGGAGGCGGCGCAGCCTTAGGTTTGCTGACCCGAGGGGGTGGCGAAAGCATGGCAGCCTGAGACGACGAAGAATTGACGCCCTGATGGTAACTTCTTAATGGGGGACGGACACTTGATGGTGCAGGTAGCGACGCGGGTCTCAGCCCAGCGAACGCCACGGGTAGACCACCGAGACAAAGGTTGGCTTGACGTGCTGTACGATGTTGCTTGAATCGGGATGGCTGCTTGATCAGCGGCAGGACAGGTCTCGACTCCGAATCCAAAGCCTGGCTGCCTTCTTCCAGTTCAAAGACCATATCTAGTGATGGACAAAGTGTTGCGGTCCATGGTTTGATGGTCAAATGACTGCAATCAATGCGCAGACGTTACTAACCTGCGTCGTTGTCCTTTCGAGAACAAGAACAAGCCCATTCTTCTTCACTCTCTGCCTTCACATCGATTTTTATTGTCACGACGGCTGGCTGCACATCAAACGTAACTTTCCTCCTCTCCTTACGCTTGCCTTTATCCTTATCCTGGCCATGTGTCTCACCGGTGACACCCTTCCCCGCTGCCCCTCCCTGATCAGCAGAAGGCTTGTCGCGTGCTGCAACAGCAGGTGCGAGCTGTGACGGCTTTGATTCATTCTTCACGTGTTCCTGTCGCTGCTTCTTGCGGGCCATCTCTTCCTCCAGGTTTAAGAAAAAGCGGTAGCTGGCGGCCGTGTTGATGTCGTCATTGGTATTCCGAGGGAATTGCAGAACATTACTGCTGTTGACGGTCTGCGGATTCGCAACAAAGATTGAAGCGGGAGGAGGGTTCGATACGACACTCTGTAACATCGACTCGCTCATGTTATCCTCGAGCGCATGTGGATGGTGGAACGTAGAGGTCGCAAGAGATGCAGATAATGACGAGATTTGTTTAGTCGCTGTAGCGGACATGGGTCGTGTCGGAGGTACCGGCGAAGGTACGAAATCGCGTATTGGTGTGCTCGCTTGTGGGTGCATAGATGTTTCCTTGCCGCTATTGTGTGGGACCGGCGTAGGGAGCACGTCAGCTACTTGGCGGAGTTTGCTGGAGCCTATTTGATACATTTTCCACAGACACCCTACCTGCTCCCTCAAAACAGACTCTACATGATCGAGCTCCGCCACTTTATTATGAACGAACTTGGCGATGGATTCCTCTGCCTCAACGCGTAATTTATCAACTTGGGTGGACGCCACTGCCGATAGATGGGTGAATACGGGATGTAAAGGTGGAAATGGTGGCGGTGGGAACAGCGGACTGCGTTCGGGTAAATGCTCCTTTGGTAGCTGTGGAGATGGTGTCGTAATCGGTGTCAAACGTTGTGCGGCGGCCTTGGGTGATGGTGGGAGCGTCGTTGGGGGTAGGACGACAGAGAAAAGGGACAAATAGTCTGACGTGGATTCTGCTCGATGTATGGACCGGCCAGTCTAGCACAAAAAAACAATGGTAAGTCCACCGCTCAGCTCAGAGTAAACTCCCCCTTAGGGGTCGACACGGAGTGCACTGTCTGAGCCTAAGAGCCTCACCGTGCCGACCTGCGCCTATGGGGATGCCCGTGAACGCGAAATGGTCTCCTCACCAGACATTCCTTTTGAACTTCAATCCAGCCGCTCAAGCTTCTCATGACTTCTTGTTCTATCCATCCTTCAGGCACCACATTCGGCGCATCTTTGTCGGATTCGCTTGGCGTGTTCTGATAGATACGGTAGATGTAGGCCTTGCATATGAGGCACATCAGCGAAATATATTGCGGTGGTCTTGATGATTCATTTGTGACTGGACCCCGCGACCTGACTCTCGATGTGAGCTGGGGGTGAGCCTAGCATTTCCAGAGACCATCAGCACGTCAAATCAGCATAGCGCATAGCGAAAGCCCACAATATTTATGCCCTTGTCTCCAACGTAGACTCTCTCCCAGTTCGAATCAACCGGCCATTCGGATGGTGAAGGAGGAGCCGCGGGCTGTTCGCGAATGCGCATATTCAGACATTTGCATGCAAATTGGCGGCCATTATCGTGCATACTGGCGACCAGACAACAGAGTCGACTCGGTTCTGGCGTCAAAATGAAGTTGAATGAGATGGTAAAGGAAGGAATGGATGTGGACAAACGGACCGTGTGAACCTTACTCCTATACTCCTATCACTCACCCATTGAGATACTGTCCAACTCACAAGTCCTGGGCCGGCACGTCCTAAGACTAACGGCGAGTGCGGTGTACTAAGTACATAGCTACTTTGTGTCTGAGAGATTAGTGACCAATGGGAGTGCAACTCCTGGGTCACAGCATGGAAAACAATGAAACTTTGACTATTTCATCTACTGTAAGTTATCCAGACCACTGTCATTGCACGATTACGCCAAAGTACCCATCCTCTCGCACGAGGAAAACAGAAAGACGGATGCACATGGCGATATGAGTTGGCCTCGAGCGGGAGACCGGCCCAACGATGCGAGCACAGTGACTTTGTGACCGTCACATTTCTCCTTAGTTTCAACGAGCATATTGTCAAGTCAGAGCTCGAGCGATCCGTGTTGAAGATGATGCCGCCGGCCGTACTTTGAGATGTCTAGCTGCCTTTCTGCTAAATAAGCTCGATATCATCTCTGAGGCCAATCTACCCTCCAAATCGTCCAATATCACGTCAAGTACACCTCTTCGTCGACCGGTTGAGGGGCTATTGGTAGGGTTGAAAGGGTCAACAAATGGTGGCATACATAACCTGGTACTCTCAGTATCTGCTGCTAATACTAACGCAACACTCACATTGAGCTAGGACGTGTACACGGCTCATGTTCGTATAAATCTGGGCTACAGGTCGAAATTTATCCATGTGTTTATTCCCGCCGTTACCAAGTTCATTACCCGAAGCATTATAGGCATGATTGGTATCTTTACCGACCCCGTTCTCGTCGCGCGACGAGTCTTGCTGAACCGCGCCTAAAATGGAATATCCGAGCACTCCTACTATGGTTGAATGGGGTTCTTAAGGCTTTCGTTGAGTTCTGCTGGGTTACTGGCGGTCAAAGATGTGGTCAGATTGGATTTTGAGGTGTTTCTGAGTAGGGAGACGCAGGTGAGACCACGGTTTTGACTCTTTCGTTTCTACTCAAGCCTCCGTCATAGCTGGTATGGCGGCACCCACGCTCGCCCTTTGCGTTCAGCGTGCCCGCAAATACAAAGATGTCCCTTTTCCCCCAAGCTGAGATGCATTCAATAGCCAAGCTTCGTAGGCTCATCGAGCTGCTTGCTCGGGAACTACACCACAATGCATGGCGCAGCGAGCAGCGAGGAGGCGTTGCATAGTACGCAATGGTCGCTGGACTTGGTTCGCGACGCCTGGCGTCTGCAAAGCGGCGTTTCAGTCGAATGTAGCAAGTCATTCGGCGTGTGGTGCTAGCCTGCTAGGACCCGTCGTGGACACCAACATAACCTCCCTAGTCAATTCAGTACTTGACATCACCCTGGCGTGCCGTGCGTCATTTGGTACCTGGTCGTAGCGGGAAGACGTGCCACATCTCGTCGACGATCGCGAATCCTGCCACAGTTCTCGAATCTCGGGGCTTGGATACTCCATTCACATTCACAACCAAGACACACTTCGTCACCGGTCTTCGTCCCTCCCTCTCTTGCGTCCCTCTGCGCTCTCACGTACTTGAGCCCGCGCTCACGCCCACGACTCTATTCATCACGCCCAGACTTCAAGATCACACGCAGTTATACAAACCCGCGAATAGGAAGACCTCGCAGCGCTGCCTCCTCGTTGAACACCTCCAACTCACAACTGGAAACCTGGCGGGTCGGTCGTTTTCCACTCGTTCTCATGTGCATGACCTCCGGCTTCACTGCCCTCCCTTTGTGTCCTCGTCGTAGTCGTCGAAGCGCAGATTTGTCCCCACCGAAGGCCAGTCTTATGCAGAATTGCCCGTCCAATTTGCCACACGGATTCCATATGCAATACCCCCTGAATAAGCGACGTCGGGACGCAGCCAGGAAATATTTTTAATTTGTTTCCACGCCGCGAGATGCTCCAGTGTCCAGATTGCAGGCTACGAGAGAGAATATCCGGGTTGTAAATGTTTGCCAAGTGCTGGCGGTGCTTGTCAACACCCCGGTCGTACGGGATGGAGCATGAAAGGCGGCTATACCTCAGAAGTCTCACCTTATATGACACTGTTAGCTTCTTTCTCAGCCTCGCATCCGTAACCCTAACAATTTGGGATGTTGTAGGAACATCAGTGCAAGTAGCATAATAACGAGACAGTCATCGAGCACGGACCATAATTGCCTTGATTGCTGCATTTCCGCCGTTGACGATGCCAAAGTAGTCCTGCATAATGGCATTAATGTGATTGATGATGATGGCCTGGTTCACACCACTGATCCTGATTGTGAGGCCGTTCCTGGCAGATACAACGCTCGTGCCATCGGGGACTGATATTCCCTGCGCGGAGTTGAGGGCACCTGAAACGGGAAGACGGATCGTGGCTTTGAGCCGCGGATGCAGGATCGCTGAAGTGGAAGCTGTTGAGGTATTGGAAGGGATTAGATTGATCTACATGTCCTGCATTGCCCGCGTACCTAGCGTCTCTGCACCTCGACCTCTTCGCTTTCAAGTTCAATGCTACTGGCTTTCACGGGATGTCGCGGACGCGCCCATGTCACTTCATCTGGTCAGGGAGATGGGCCTTGACCGCCTTCCCAAGAATGCTGGGCTCTCCAAAGGATCGTTCAGGCAGCGCGCATACGCAGCGTAGCCACAGAATTCGGTACGTTTTCAATATTCTTCATGCGACGGAATATGGAACGTTAAACATTTAATATTCGAGAGAAAACATGTCGAGTCACCGTGGTGCATCCCCTTATCGGTATTTTCACCCTCTTGCTGCTTTCTCGTTCACCACTTCCTGCTGCGTCACTCTTGTCGCGAAATGATATCCTGTGTAGTGCCTGTGAAGTCAGAGAACGCAACGCGTGCAATGGCGAGAGATATGCAGTGACTATCACCATGGCATCCTATATCTGATTCTTTTATTTATGTCCTCGTCTCACCATCTTCTTGCGTTAGACTTCCCCGTCAATCCTTATTGAACGAGGATGTTCTACGGTCATTTATCGTTCCCAGTCCTAGAATGCACATCCGAGCCGTCGATCGACCTTGTCTACTGCCACCTCCTTACCCCCACTCAGCGTCCAGCGCCGTCACTGTCTGCTCGGGCATCACTCTCAGCCAGGGTCTCCCTCTATTTCCCACTACCCGCATCAGTCGCCACCTTAGTCGGGGGCTATAGACTCTCGAGAACAGATACTTGGGCATTCCAACGGGCATTAGTGTTGACAGCCAGTGGTCATTTCTACATTTGCAATATGTAAACAGCGGTGTCGCGGGAAGCGCTTGACGGCAGCAGGTGTACAAACAAGGTCAACGGAAAGCATTACCATTTTCATCCATCTTGAAGTTTGCCATTCACATCACTGCTTCAGAAAACCCCCATCCAAACACGTGGATCCGACCTTGGATCTATGTGTCCCCGTTCGTCGTCTCAGTCTGCATCGAAATACGTTCATCCTTCTTTTCTTCTCCGCTGCTCCCCGATGCGGCCGCTTCGACGTGTGTTCCTCTCCTCCAGCAAGGTTAGATCTTGTATCCATGGAGAGCATTTGCACGTGCGCTCACTATACCCTTCACAGCAGCGTGTCTCCGCTGCTCGCATTCGCTACAGTGCCCTCATTACAAAGACTTGAGATTGCTCGTCACGATGCACTCCTCGTTCGTCGTTCGCTAACCGCGCTTATGGACGAAGGCTCCTTATTTACTCCCGCCGCTGTTTGGCCATACATGTTTAGGTATTTGGGCCGTGGAAGAGGCTGAGGACCCACGACGTGGCGGCTATAGGCAGACAGGTGCGTTTCGCCCATTCTTTTTGTCTGACCTCTCATTGAAGTTACTGCGGGTACAGGAAATGCGCGCTCCAATAAAGCCGCTGCCTAGGACACTATCTTCACAACCAATGACGAATATACACCCACCCGTCCACCCGCCTCTTACCCGCTTGCCTGGAACATCAGCGCGCAATGAGGAGATAAACCGGAGATGTGTTGACTTCCGCCTTCGTATCCGATCGCCAATTGTCCAGCTGTCTGGACATGTTTGTTCCTGGCGCAGGGCGGAGACACACAGACGGTCTTCGTCTTCCATCTTCTTATGGGTGACGATGCGCGTCTCGCGAAGCTCAAGACGTTCAAAGAGAATGCGCTAGCCCCATAACGTCTCACCCATCGGGATCCAAGTACTGGCCACCGAGACTCGTCGTTCTGATACGCTGAGGTCCAAGTATAGGTGCCAATATTGAAAATCGGCGCAAGGGGATGATGGAGGAGAGGAAGCGAGACGGGAAACGGGGGCAGAGTTGCAGAGGCAGAGTGGAATCATGCTCGGAGAGGGGAGTATGGCTAGGAAGAGGCACGCCACGCAAAGAAGGTGCAATGCCCCCCATCCTTGCACGGATATCAAGCTGGCACCCGCTGCGTACCAGCAGGCCTCTGTCATTCGTACTGCGTTACTGTGTCGCTACCGCTTACCGTTCCGGCCCAGCGCCATGCCATGTTTTCCCCCAGATGCCACAGAGCATTTGCAAGACCCTGCACCCAGTTTGCCTCACCCCTGGTGCTACTGGGTGTGGGGTCTTTAACGCAGCTCATTATGTGCATTTGCACAGTACACACCGAGACTGCCCTCCGTGTCCTTCGCCAGCGGCTACGTCCTTCAAGGGGGTTCCCCCCATGCTTCTGGATTACCTGCGCCTGCCCATCTCGGAGGTTTCTCGAACTCCTCTGCAGGCGTAGGCCCCTTTGCCGTTGTTGGCCTTGCTGGCCCTATTGCTGATCCGTACCAGAGGTCCTCGTTTGGCTATGGCATGTAAGGTGATCATGTAAGGTGATCATGCTCGACATCCCCCAGCCTGCGGCTACAAAAACAGGCATAGAATATCCTCCATCCCCGTCTTCGTTGATTGCTGATCAAGAATCGCCGGTTATACCACTTGTTCATATCTTCATATCGACCCTACCTTATTTGCGGCACATTGCTTGATATTTGCATTTCTCCAAGATCCTGCTCCCCTCGTACTTTCATCCCCGTTTTATTGCTCTCTCTCTCTCGCTCTCTCTTTGTTTGCCCACTTACGCTTTATGCTTAATTTGTGTTTTATTCGCCTCATTCAAACTGTTTGTCATATAAAAATAAAAATCTTCTTGGCCATTTGTACAGGTTACTTTCATTCAACTTACAAAAGCATACATATATCCACCTATGACCCCGCCTCCCCCATCCCCCTCTTATACTCGCACAGTATGTCTGTCTAATACCAGCATCCTAGCATCCCCACATACCCACCGCATTTGCACTACTGCATGCCATCATCTTGTAGTTATTGTCCCCTCCAAACTACCTTGTATAAAGTGGCTCATTTAGATTCGTAGCCCAATTCAATTGGATTTGCTGTGTCGTTGGATTCATTCTTTGAAGTACCCATGGAACGAGTGGGCAATGTAAACGTAGAACGGTGAATTACTTCTCGCGATCGTAAGTCTCTCGCCTAGATATTTTGAGCTTCAAGTTTGTGAGGTTTGCAGACTCGCGCATGGCATTTTATTTCAAAGAGACGGATGCACACAGGTAAGTCATTCTTGGGCCAATGATAAATGTTGAGAAAGATGATACTAGCTGAGGAAGCGAGTGCATGGACGCGGGTTTATCGGTTCTGTCACAAGTATGCTTTCAGCTGGGAGGCGCAGCTTGAATAGTAGATGGCGAGTGTACCTTGGTGAATCCGATAGCAGCAGACTTCTCGCGGAAGCACACGCAACGCTAGGGATGAGGGAGCAAACCGGCCAAGGGGTCACTGCTAGTCCGGGACGGGGATGGGGACAACAGACGACGATCGTGCCACCCCTTCGAACAGAACATCGTGTGCATCCACCAACACATACCTTTGTTGTTAAGTGTATTCTATTATCTACGATTCGATTCGATGGACTATTGCATTACCATACTGTCGCCATCAGTATGTTCGTCATGCTCTCTATTGCATTTGTATCTATTTAAGGACTTCATATACCACTACATGCATCACCGATGATTATGGAAAGAAACAGATATACGACAGCGCCAAAGAATGACATGACAAGCATGTTAGATTTTGGCAATCTTGGTGGTACAGGGGTATAGGGGTCACACGTGACTACTTAGATTACTGTCGCACATTTTGTATTTCTTCTTCATGCGTTTGCTGGTGTGGCGAGAGACAACCGGTAAGGGAAGTGTCGCGTCACACGAGGTCGCACAGGGGAATGACAGGGGTAAGTCGTCCTGATTGTGCAACGCTGCCCTACAATGTACATAGGGCTCGTAACTATATAGTAGACTACCATTGACTCTGTCAGAGTATATAGGCTAAATAAAGGAGTGACTAAGGTTAGACTAATGATAGTAAATATACTAAGGAGTGTAGCTATAAAGGAGTGTGACTAACCAGCGCTAGACGTGGCTTTACCGTATCGGGTATATTTCTGTTACAGCTGGAGTCCCAGTCAAACGCAATACTATCTACTTGTTCTATCGTATTTGACGCGACCCTTGCCGGCTTATTTCAACAAAGCAATAACAGGCTCATGGAGGGTTTGCAAAAGCTTGTCCTCTGCGTCATCTGCGTGCAAGTACGAAGGGCAAGGCGATACATGCGAAAAATAGGGATTAAAATATAGCACAATGCTATCAAGGTTCCACGAGCTCATGCGAGGAGTAGAGCCATGCTTCCGAAGAGGAAGACAGCAAAGGTAGAGATATTCGCCTGCATGGCGTAGAGACGCATGGCATGGTGAGGTGACATTCAGAGAGACGAACCTACCTCATTATACATCGTCAACCCTATACCATGCAGGCTGCAGTACAATGTACTCAGCACGTTGGGCGCCGGAGGGCTAGCAACTCCATGGTATGACAATGCTACGGCTGCCGCAGGTTACGATGTGATCTCAAAAGCTGCCGCAAGCCACCTCATTCACACTGTTGTATTAGTCTTCATGGCATTCATGTGCATCGTCGGCAAGATCGGAGTACGCATGTCTCTTCTGGTGTGCACGTTTCGCTACGGTAACGTATTCCAGGAAGCTGACAAGATCTCGTCAGATTTCGAGTACAGGCGACATCGTGTACATATGTTCATCTATGCCTGGTAAATTACTGACCATCTCCCAGATACGCGGGAAACCTATACCTCAACTCCAAGAACGGAACACAGTGGTTTCTGATGTTTGGTATGCCACCTTCACTATTCATCGCCCTGCTTCGTTGCTCACACATTTCTAGGATCGATATTATCAGGGATCACTGACAGCTTAATGTACGCAGTCGAAGGGCCCATCATCACCTGTCTGTACACATCTGCTCCTCCAACTAATTGCACTAACCAAAACGCGCCCCAGCATACCCCAAGCCCGCACGGCGCGGCCGCATGCTCGCCTTATGGGTCGCCCTGTGCACACTGTTCCTCCTGTTCGACCCTCGTGACAATGGCGACGCAAACCACCCTCTTCTGGATCATCGGACAAAGTCAGTCAAATGCCCTCTCTCCGGATGCACACCCCTGATCCACCGTGCGTGCAGTCATCGTCCTCTCGTATATGACGGGGACACTAAGGGGCGTCGAGTGCGCGGGCCAGGCCGTCGCGTATGGCATCAAGTCGAGCGATACGATGGACTGGCTCTCTATTGGGCTCAACGTCGGTCTATGTACGTACGATGCATGTCCTACGACAGTTGACCTAATCAATACTGACGTCGGGTTTATAGTTGTCCTCGCGATCCCCTTCGCGTGGGCGGTCATCCGGAAGATCGGTGTTGAATCCTTCAAGAATATCGAATCAGATGTAGCCAGCACCGACGAGAAGAGTGATACCCCGGACAGCAAGGAGGAATGGGCTTGAGGGTCCCCTGATATAGCATGTCACATCCGTCCTGCGCGTGCAACAGCTATTGAGAGCCTAAACCGCCTTGAATTGTCCATTCACAAACATTGTTGTAACGTAACTCAAAGACCATCACTGTTCGATCAAATGCACTCTTCCTTCCCTTGGCGGCCACATAAACTCAGCACTGTCATGACATGGTTACTAATAGAAATGGCCCCACAAAATATGGTAATGGTATCGTGCGAGAGCAATTGGCACTAGTGCCAGCTGTGGTGTGGGAAGTGTGACGGACCTGGTGCCATGTCTATCATCGACCTACCGATTTGCTGATGCTTCTAGGCTGTCGTGATACTCTGGGGCATGCTTCGTGGGCCTGGAGCACATTTCTTCAGTTATTCTAGAGACTAATTATAAAAGCAGAAGAAAGGAAATCAATTTTACATCTGCGGCGCACTGGGAATACTGCATGCATATTGATTAACGCTAATCCAATCTACGCCAACTTGAACCAGGACTACTCATGTGTCGCTTACTAGTGGAGTGTGAAACAGATAAGATCGGAGCTAAAAGCACTTCACAGATGTGTTTCAGTTGGAACACAGAAGGGATACAGGATCACGAATTGCGAAGCAACAACTTCGATTGTGTCAGGACACTGTGGATGCTTTCCCAGACAAGCGTCCAAGCCTTTCCTGTGTTGTATACGCGTATTTACCGACTTCCTCTATTCCGCTACCAAGCTCGAATTTCCCGGGATGGCGGCCTCATTGAACCAGGTAAGTGTCTATAAGATTCTAACTTTCGATTGGATATGGGATATGGTTGAAGGACTTCAGGCCGCGACATTGGCCGCGACGTTACTGCAAGCTACAGCACAATCACAACCAATATCAGTAAAATCATCAAGGACAGATAAGTTGCAAGAATACGAAGTCATTCGATCTTGAGCTTGAATATAGACCGACAGACGGGACTCGCTCCAGCCTTAGGTTTCATGAAGTGACGGGATTTTGAGCGATGATGCTGATCTCTCGATAATGTGAGTACTTGTTCTTATTTCCCACTCCATCGCTTCAAACCCTCTGAGCTTCAGGCGTACTCTCCAGGAGGCGGGTCTTCACCCCTACGCCTTATTACCGATACCAGTGGCAGTGGTCAGGTCCGCCCGTGGCCTCCTGCGCATCAAACTTCGCGTGGAGGACTTACTATTGACCTTGCTGTCAGCGAGTCGGTGCGTACCCCAATATTTATCTCATCCTTCGCGCTAACATCAGCCCTCATACAGCTATACAAGACAATGAGCGATTTAGGACGGCGCTCAAGAGATAAAGAGTTGAGCTAGAACTCCGGTGCGGACCGCGAAGTCGCCAAGCGGCGACATAGATCTGGCAATGGGGAAAGCACGTAACGCGTAGATCCTCGACGCCTTACCAAATTGATTGTAGCACGTCTCGCTGTCAACGACAACGGGCCGAATTGAACCACCGGACCCACATGGATTCGCCGTCTCTCGCCACTAGTCGTTGCAATGGGTATCTGGACCTTGCATGCAACTGAATATCCGCGAGATTACGGGCGTGAAATACGGGCAAGGAAGAGACAAAGTGACAATGAGTGCAGGCCCCAGACGTCCCTCCTACTCCACGTTGGGCTACGGTTATCATCAGCAGCCATCCACTTGCACACATCGCGGCTGCATGACCACTCCAGCCCAAACCTCCTGCGGTTTCGTGCGCCGCATGATATAGTCCCCGAAAACGCCAATTTCCTGTCGTTATGCCCCCGACGGCTTTCACGGTCGACCTCTTTGAAGAGCTGGGTGTCAATCAAACACCACCACCCACGCGTCTCTACCACAATAAGGCCGTATGGATCACTGGTCCTCCAGATGGGTCTCGATTAGTTTTGATCGGCTGCTGGGGCAGCAGGCCTTTGACACTCACAGAGTCGTCCCGCGACCTCGACCTACCTCCCACAACGGTTTACGATATATTCACTACTTAACCACCAACGGACTCTTGCCTCTTATAAGAAGCTCACGCACTCAACGCACTCACGTCGTCACCGGACTTCCCCAGATTTGAATCTTATATTCTCCGATATGGTGTGTTCGCTCAACTTCAGAAGGTAAGCGGGTCGTATTCTTTCGCAGAATCTACTGGCAGGCACGATTGTTTGAAGTAGCAAGCAGTAGTGCAATCCAAGTGCGATTGACAATGTGCTACGGCTGCCCTATTTCTCCCTCGGCGCAGGCAGAGCTCGGAAAGTGTCGCCTCGCCGCTTGGGGAGTGTGCCTGCTGTACTCTGATATGTGCGCATCTCTCTCTCTCTCTCTCTTTGGCTGCAATCTTAACAATGCGATGATTGATGTACAGAAGACACCCAGGTAACGTAGGACCGCCTGCAACACAGAGGACGCTGCCAGTGCTGCAATCGCAAGGGGAGTCCATGGAAATTGAGGATGCTCCTTGACGGCCTTCCTCGCTGCCCATGGGTACGGAGGACGCGCCAATGGAGGTAGATGACTGGGAGGAACCCTAGACGCGCAAGCGTTCGAGCAAGTCGAAGTGTTCAAAGGCCACGTCTTCCAGACTGGTCCACACATTGGTCCCCCTTGGACGCAGGCAGACCTGACGCCACCACGGGCTGAAGCTAAGCACAAACCCCACTCGTTGCTGGACAAATCACCACGAACTGAGAAGCGGCACAAAAAGACAGCACGAAGGGATGCAGGGAGGGGGCGTTGAGTCCCGGAGACTGACTCTGAGGACGATCTCAACATCGGGGCGATTGCGAGGATCAAGAAGAGGGGGGACCGTCGCATGTCCCAGACGATGGCGAAGACTTCATGTCGCTAATCGCCAACTTGTCTGACCTGTCTGAGTCAGACCAACAGCTGTCGTCTGATAAGGACCCCCTTGCGGTGCGACAAGTGTGTATGTCAATGTCCGCGACGGCCCAACCAGAAGAGCACGTCCCCAAGGTGAACCTTCCCCCTCCTCGTGGCTGTGGAGGAGGTGGTCGTGCTCGTGGTCACAAGTAGGTCGTCTTGCATCTCTCGTATACACTCGTACTTTCATACATACTCTTGCACTCATTTTTTTACTTTACTTTTACTGTTTTCACGTACCCATGATTCAATTGTCATTTTAACTTTGGTCACACACACGTTCATGCATACTTAAAGCCTCATGTACTAACGTAAGAAGCTCTGCAGCAACTTTAACCGCAATCATGAACATTCTACAACTTATCAACATCGCACAGATCCTCGCTGGCATCGCCTATGCCCTGTACACAATGTGCAGGAATTATATCCAGCTCAATCAGAGGATGCGAGGTGAGTCATACTGAATACCTGATCAAGTGTGATCTAATTCTCACCTTGTGAGCAAAGAACGCAGGGAAATGAGGCACAGAGTCTTCCAGACACGTCCCCATACATCTCAATGATCATGGTATGTTTAACGCGCAAATGAAATACAGTATATTGAATAGAATACATGCAGTACATAGCACAGGCAGTGCGGAAGCCCAGTGAGAAGGAGGACCGTACCATATAACGTAGTCTGCGCCAGCACACAAGATTGTTCGAATCACAGAACGAGTGTATATTGTCGAGATAAATAGTGTCTTCGAGTGAGAATGTTGACGCTAGGCCACCATATGGGCAGCCAGGAAGCCCGCTGTGGAAGTGGAGGTGCCAGTGAAGTAGTAGCGCATGATGGGCGTCTGGGAGCGCCACACTGTAGATGAATGAGAATAAGTATAAACGAAACAAACTTTGAACTGCGAAGAATATGGTATGCACGCTTTACGATGAGATGCATACCTGTGTATGTTGTGGGGTTCCAGGCCGCCCGTGGTGAAGGGAGACCCCCCATATTGTCTACATACATGTGTGGGCGTCTTGGCAGCCCAGACTGTCGTGGGTGCACTGTATTGACCTCGTCTGCACACCTGGTTGTGGTAAGTCCTACGTGTGTTAGCGTCAACTAACTGACCATTATACGTTGGCAGAGTATGTCGCGGGGTTCCAGGCCGCCCATGGGTGAGTGCAGAGTTCCCCGTATTGTCTACATACATGTGTGGGCGTCTTAGCAGCCCGCCGTGAGTGTGGTACATATAGAACATGTACTGATGTACGTACCTTGACAGATACGCACTGCCATCACCAACGCGGGCCTCCTGGCTGCCCATGCTGGCGTGGGGGTCTCACATCATAGTCATCTACATGTGTGGGCTTCCTTGCTGGCCACGGTGAGTGCACAACAACTTATTTGATATCTAACTTACCTGTACTCATTCACAGGACTCCCCAGTGTGAGTGTGGGCGTCCTGGCTGCCCGTGTTGATGTGGGGGAGTATTACTGTACTCCCCTGTGTCTATGGGCTTCCTCGCAGGCAGTGGTGAGTGTCACTGTGTCAATTTGATACAGAAGATTCACCCTCGCAAGCATGGCCGTCCAAGCAGCCCACGCTGATTTAGGTGAGTCTTCTGTATGTCTATCGTACATGCGGGGTTTCTGGAAGGCCACTGTGAGTGTGGCCATATGAATACGTACTGACTCACTTATTCTTGACTAATAGATGTTCACTCCACTACCGTGGGCATCCTGGCAGCCCATGCTGATGTGCAGGAGTCCATTCGTGTGCATCGCACGTCGTGGTGAGTCCTGGACCATCGTGCTGACTTGCTTTCACCCACAGGACTTCTCATCGTAAGTGTGGCCATCCAAGCAGCCCTCGTTGTAGGTGAGTTCCATACGTAGCTTATACATTGCGTACTTACTCATATCATGGGCTTCCAAGCTGCCCGTGGTGAAGGGAGAGGCCCATATTGTGTGGCCTCCATGCGTGGGCGTCCTCGCAGCCCACCATGACTGGGGTACATACTTTATACGTAGGTACGTATCCCCTTCGCAACCGTGGGCGTCCTGGCGGCCCCTGCTGATGTGGGTGAGTCCCGCACACATGTGTGGGCTCCCTCGCAGGCCGTGGTGAGTGTAGTACGTACTTATCATGTGATAACTTACGTGTTATCACTTATAGCATACACCCCACCACAAACACGGGCTTCCTCGCTGCCCACACTGACATAGGTGAGTCCTGGTCGACTGTAGTGACTTGTTCTCACGCACAGGACTCCTTCTCGTCAGCGTGGCCATCCAAGCAGCCCATGCTTGTACTGAGAGTGTTTCGTTACTCCCAAGCAAGTGTGGGCGGCCTGGATGGCCGTGCTGAGTGACTTACAATGTGGCTACGCACCCCATATGTTGTTGTGGGCTGCCTGGCTGCCTGTGCATGGCTGGGAGTGACTGTAGGTACGTTAGCTACGTCTATGTGTCGTGAATAAATTTTCTAACCATTCTATCTCACACAGCGGGCTTCCTGGAAGGCCAGACCGCCTCTGGGGTGTTCAAATAATTCAGGAAGGCCATCCTGCAGGCCACTATCATAGAATTAGTTAGGGTAAACTACCGTATACTTAGGGTAAACTATACTATAGTTAGGGTAAACTACAGTTGGGGTTGGGAGAATTTAGCGGGAAGGATTATCCTGTGATTTCAAATTATCTCCCATAACCCTCGCCAGCCTCCTCTATTGTTTTGTCTGTGCGAGCAGATCTTGATCGGTGTTGATCTAGATAAGGACCTGACCTTAGTCCGTAGACGGAGCTCTGGTGTATCTCGTGCGTATAGACTCTCCTACTAAGACGCTAAGTACGAACCGTCGCTCCAGGTTGTAGACTCGCCTGCCCTCTCGTCCCCTTGTGGAGGCCATTTCAGAATACACACCTCTCAAAAAGTAGGAACATTCTACGAGCTCCCCTTCTCTTGGAATGCGTGGTCCGGATGCGTGCAGTGAAGAATGGAGTAAGTCACTATGATAGAGGTGATCGACGGGGAGGACACAGGATATCTTTGTCCACCTACAGAAGTCCAGACAGCAGATCCGGTTGATCGCATACCGACCTCCCGAGCAGATTACGGTCACATCCGCGGTATCGGCGTTAGCATGGAAGCCCAATTTGAAACCGCTCGTGAGATGTGCTCCACAGCCTCTGGTCCTCCGACTTTTCGGTCACCGGCGTGTTCACATCGTCGGTATGCCCCTCAACGGCTCATTTGTGGAATATGTTGCCCAGCTCGGGCATCGAGACGGCATTATTATTAGGAGACGGAGATAGGTACAGGGGACAAGATACGGGGAACGACAACTCAGCAGGATGAACAAGTAGTACTCTAGCGAATGGCAATATACGATAACAAAACACCTGTCCGATACGATTGTTACGATCGCCGAATTACTTCCTCTTCCTATCCTCTCCGCCCTCTGCGCCGAGCACCTCACTCCGGAACTCAAACCTCCCGGTCCTCTCCAGTCTCTCGACGAGGACATTGCCAAACGCCGCGACAGGCGTCAACACGCCTCTGCGTTGCGCCAGAGCTGGAAGATGGTCACGCGCAAGGAGGATGGAGAGCACCGGCTCGGATATTATTACTATTAGGATGAAAGGATCGAGGCCCAAGTCGATCATCCGGGGAGAGGAAAAGCATAGCATCAGATACGTACTCGAGGTGAGAAGGTACCCTGGGCAGCCTTGACCGATTAACTGTGATTTTACAACCGTCAGTTCCCTCCCGCTCGCGATATTGCCGTTGTTTGTGGATGTCGACGCCGACGCTGATGGGGAGTTGGCGAAAGCAGGGACAGCGGTAGTAACGTTCGTGACGCGACCGCGGAGGTTGGAAGCCGACGTTGAGAACAGCATCTCCCATCCGTGAACGATCCAAGATGCTTGTAGGAGAGGTATATCGAATAATCGGACGGAATGGAATCCATGCCGCAGCTTGGAACGATGATGGCGCCAGTACGGGTTGCTGCATAGTCGAATTCGTAGATGATATCGCGCACCCAAGGGGGTTCTCCCGTCAAATCGACATAGTGGACTCCGTGTCGAACGCAGGCCCTATAACGTACAGCCAATGAGATAAAACTAGATTCCAGTAAATTCGCCGAAAACTCACCGAACAACGGGCGTCCCCAGGTCCAATACGGGCCCACCGTATTTATTACCACTTTCGCACTCTACACGACTCTTTCAACGTCTTCGGGATTCGTCACGTCAACTAGCACTGAGGGAACGAGCGAGGCGTCCAAATCAATAGACTTTGCGAGGGCTGTTAGCTTTGACAGCGAGCGGCCTTCACCTACTATCTAGGAGGGAACTCGAGGCCAATTCCGTGCTAGTTCCCCGCGCGCGCCGTACCCCTTACCCCATACTCCAACTCCCGGCGAGGAAAAGGAAGAGGGCACACGGGAGGGGACGCGAACGAAACACCAACGTAAGGAAACGCCTACGCCCTCAAGCCCTGTCTTTCACCATCCCAGCATGACATCGCCAAAACCCCCAGTTGGCCGTTGGCCTCGTCTACCAACTCCCAGCGACGAGGTCCGCCAAGTCGCCGCCGATTCGACGTGTCGAAGGCCATTTGGTGTGCGTAGCGAGGTCACTGCGGAGGGATACGCAGTTTAGCACGAGAGACGAGCGGATGGATGAAAAGTGAGAAGGGGACGGAAGACGAGCGACGCGTCGGGGGAGCAAGGAAGACGAAGTGGGAGAGGGAGAGAAAGAAGCAGTGGGGAGACCACACAAACGATAAAACGGGAAACAGAGGAAGAGGAGATGGAGGCCACGCACCGTCGACGCGATCGATCTCGTTTGTCGTGCGCCATCCGCCTCGATCGAGGCGCGCTTTGAGTTCGAGATAGTGGCGGGCACTGTCGCCTGTGTTGCGGGTATCTGCAGGCGCGGGCTGCGGGCTGCGGAGGAGGATGTGCGGATGGGTGAGTTGGTTGGTTGGTTAGTGGGTGGCAGCAAGCGACGGGGACGAAGAGGGGGGCGGGAACTGGGAAGGGGGAAAGGGGGAAGGAGCAGGAGAATGGGGATGGGAAAGAACGCGGAAAAGGAAAGCGAGAGCGGGAACGGGTAGGTACAGAAAGTGGGGAAGGAGGGAGGGATCACGAACGAACCACGAAACGATGACGGCGGAGGGACTTACCTCCATCCCAAACCCATGTCCACGTCCCACATCCACGGTCCACACCCATGCCCACGCTCCCGCAGTGCCAGTGCAGGCCCTGCAGCTGCGTACTCGCCTCCCCGGTACAAGTGCGTTTATGTTCGTATTGACGTCCGTGTTCGCATTGTCGTTGGCGTGGGCGTTTGCAGCGCGTCGCGACGGTGCCGCAGGATGGGATCTGCGAAGGAGTAGGTTACAGGGATTGGGGTGTTGTGAGTACGCGTCTGAGGTGGGGACATGGAGGTACAGGTTTACCTGAGTTCGTGTGGGGTCGACGATGGCGCAAGACGACGCTGACATGAGTCACGACGCCCCATAAGAGGGATGGACAAAGTCAGAAACGGGGGACGTGACGACGACGGATTGACGTAGACGACGTAGATGGCGACGAGCAACCCGCGCTGAAGGCAGTGAATACCCTTCGTGCTCATGGACCCAGCCACTTACCTTTGTTCTCCCTTCACAGTGTCCACTCTTCACGTTACGTCCCTCTCGTGCCCTATCGCCACCATTAGGCCCCGCTCACCGACCCTTGTCGAACCCCTACTTCGTTCGCCAGCCAAAACTCAGCCGTAGCGCGTCTCGACGTCCGTGTAGCGCCGTGTCGAGGAGTTTCAGCTCCAGGTGAACATCGACGACGGTGAAAGTGGAGAGGAGCTGCAGAGAGGATGTCAGTCAGTCATTGGGGTCGACAAGAAGGCGGACAAGACTCTCGATGGCGCAAGCAGCGCCGAGAACAGGATGATAACGACGATGAAGGCAGCGGCTGATGGTGCCCAGTGTGTAGATACTAACGTCGTTACTTCCTAGATACTGTAGTAGTGAATGTACGCGTAGACTAGTAGTGTAGTCTAGTAAAATGCGAGGGTCCGCCTCCGGCAGGACAAGTCCGTGCGACACCCGCGTGAGTAAAGTGTGATAAGGATGAGTCCGAGAGTGAAAACGAACAACTGAGAAACTTCGGACGCTTCGGACGGCTTTGGATGGCTTTGGATGGCTTCGGACCCGCTCGGACGCGGACAGACAACTTGGCTTCGGATAGTACGACGAGGACGGCAGGAGAATGACAAGGACGGCAGGAGAAAGCAACTTCGGATCGGACTCGGGCTCGGACTCGGACAGCGGCAGACTCTGACAACGGATGAGAAGAACAGTTCGGACGGCTTTGAATCTGACTCGATGTGGGGGGGAAACAAATCTGATTCTTCTAACTACGAGTACAGGAGGCTTTTGTAGCTACGAAAAATGTCAGATGAAGGAAAAGTCCGAAACGAAAAGGCACCAGGAACGAGTGATGGTGCTAGTATAGTCCAAGTATTAGAGTCCGAAAGCAAAAGATACGAAACAATGATCCGAGCTGTCTGATCCGTTATCACGTGTGTCCGGGACGGGTTCGTGACGTCCGAGTCATGTGCGAGCGTGTCCGAAGAGTCGGAGAGGGGTCGATAGGAGATAGGGGAGGTCGGACTGCACGGAACGAAAGGGTTCAACCCTTACAATACCTTGATACACGATCCAGGGCGGCAGGCTCCCAGGGCACCGTGACGCGTCTTGCAAGTCCAGAAGCGCGTAGATGTGATGTGTTGTTCGGAGGTTGGAGACGTGGCATGGAGGTAAGTCCTGCATTCTGCGTGTTTCGAACGTCGTTGACGGAGACTCGCAGGTTGGCTGGCAAAGGTTCTTGACGTGGGACGACGTGAAGACGGGTAGATGGGGCAGCAGCAACAGGCGACGTTGGATTAGCTTTGACTGAGAGGGTTGGTCCGACGAAAGTCCCGACGACGGAGTTTCAGCGGCTGGGCGCTTTCCTCAAGCGCCAGCGACCGAGTCCGTCGCCACGATCGAACACCTGCCCCTCTTCGCCCCTCATCGTGTCCTCCTTTTGCTATACCCATCTGGCCTGCCTTTCGAACCTAGCCCCAGTCTCTGCTTGCTCGACGCTGCCAACGCCTTCGCCGCCCGCCATATGCTAACCAGCACGCTAATGTTCCGCCGTGGCAGTCCTCCGCCCTGCTTGTCATCCATCTTCAAGACAGTCGACTGCGCCCACCAAAGGTCCAGCGTCGCATGGACAACCCTCTGTTGGTCGTTCGCGGTGATTGGGCGCACACTCGCAACTGGAGATAGACGGCCGCGATGGTGCAGAACGAGGGCAGGGACGTAGGAGATGGTGTTGGCCGTCTTTTGTCGGAATCTACGGATTAAACCCGCAGGTGAGTGCACGCGCAGAGCTGGAAGATGCCTGTACTGACCTGGGCATTCTTCAGTGGGACTCTCTGGCTACTGGTGTCCCGTGTCCCGTGTCTACCCTCGTCTCCCATTGTCGTGGTGTTGTCATTGGAGTAGCGCGTCGGGTTTCTCCGTCACCGCCGTCCCTTGGCCATCCTCCCCCCCTTCCTCCCTTCTATCCCACTCATACCGTATACGTTCCGTTGGTGGATTCCCAGATCCCCTCGACATCACTCGTCCCGTTACCTCCACCCTGCACCCACATCCACATCCTCGCTCCCGCAGCACCAGTGCGAGCGTCAAAGCTGATGGTCCACCACGGCGCACTTCGTCGGGCATGCAGCCCGGAATCGCTGGAATTTGGGATGGGTGGAGGTGCGAGGAGGAACGCGAGGACTGAGGGAGGCAGTGGTTGGGCCCGAGAGAAGGGCCAGGCAACGACGAGCAAGGTAAGTATGCACGCCCTCCATGTTCCCCGTTTCGTTCCTTCTCACTCCTTACTCTCACTGACGCATTCACTCACTTAGCCGATCGATCTATACGTCCCGCGGCCGCCTCCCCTGTCTTCCAACCTATTCCCCCACCCAATCACAACTCACGCCTACCCTTCACCCCAAATCATTACCACGCAACGAAAATGCTACAGACTGAAGGGGAAGCCTGAGAAAACGAGGAAAACGACCAGAGCAGCGACTTTACGCGAGGGGTAGGTTGCTAATAGGTCGTATCGGCCCCAAACGGCGCTGAATCACCCACGTAAGCTCGCGCTGCCTTGGTTTTCCCACCCAGCCGCCTTATATCACCGCAGACGGCCTCGACGGCCTTTGGGCAAACGTCGCGCGTATATTCATCTGGGAACGTGTCAGTGAACGCGGCAGAGAAGATTGGGAGGCGAACGAGAGGGAGAACGAGAACGAGAGACAGAAACCAAGAGGGAACCGACGTATAGAATGAACAAGGTGCGTGCCCTTCGAATGGACGAATGCGTGCTGACGCTTTTTGCGCCAGCGCCTGCCCCAGTCGACTCCTCAACAGACGAGGGGACGACTCGCGGGGATTGGCAGTCACGAAATGGGGAATGAACGAAGAGGGAAGGTGGGACGCGAGGCGTCCCTTCGCCATCGTCATATCCCAGCATCACATCCCGGTCCACTGCGCTACCCTGCCACCCCGTCACCTCGCCACCATAGAGCTTCGGTATCCCAATCCATCCAGCTACGCTACCCCATGCGTCTGCTCTGGACCCCGAGGTGAGCGCTGGGGATTGAAATGAGAAAACGAGGGATGGGACACGGCAAACGGAGATACGAGATACGAGACACGAGAAACCAGGCACCGGACACGACACACGAGAAACGAAAAACAAGAAATGAGAAACGGGACACGAGAGACCTAAGAATATGCGCGCGGAGAACGGCAACGGCAACGAACGACATCACGCATAGAGACACCAAGGCCCTGCGTAAACCCGATTCCAACTCGAGCGTAAGTCTTCCCAATCTCTCGTTTTCCCTCGCATCGAGATAACCTTCCAGTATAGAACACGTTCCTGTCCTATAGATGGCGTTGCTTGCGCGGTTGGACTCGACGATCGTCGCCGATCTATTACCCTTGCCGCTGATTTCACCAGCGCGCAAGCGCAGCCGCCAATTTTGAGCGTCGTCGGCCTCTGCTCCCCACGAAGCCCTGCCTATCTACCTCTCCGACGACGACTCCTCGAGCCATCCAACTGATCACCTTACAATTCGCTCCGCTCCCCATCCCGACTTCCTCCCTCAACAATCCACATTCGTGCTCCACGGCCCCGTTGTCTCTGAAGTTCCCCGTCGCCGCTCTCCAGGGACGTGAATGCGTGCTAACTTGGTACGTTCTCCATTTCGTTCCTTCTTACTCCTTACTCATGCATTCACTCACTTAGCAGATCCATCTATCCGTCCCGCAGCCGCCAAAACGCCTTACATGTCTTCCACCAACCCATTGCATCACCCCATTGCATCACCCAATCACACCTCAATGCCTACCCTTTGCCCCCCAAGTCAGTACCCCATAATGAAAATGCTACAAACGAAAGGGGAACGCCGAGAAAACGAGAATAACGTCGACTTTATGCGAGAGAGACAACAAGGGCATTGAACCAACCAGCAAGCTCGCATGTCGCGCGTACATGTCCTGGGAACGAGTCAGCGAAAAGAGAAGACAACACCAGAGAAGGCAGGCAGGCGAGCGGGGGGAAACCGAGAATGAGAGACAGACCACGAGACGGGAAGGGGGCACGACAGGCAGAACGAGCAAGGTGCGTGCCCCTTCGAGTCAACGAGCGCGTGCTGACGCTTTTTCGCTTTTTCGCGACAGCGTTTGCCCATTCCACGCGTCAACACACACGAGCATAGACGAGGAGCGGGAGCGGGTAGATGCGCGAGGATACGAACACACGAGCCCACGAATCAATGGGAGACGGCACGACAGACGATGGGTCGACTCGCGGGCAACGAAAGGACAAACGAAGAAGGAAGAAGCACGCGAGGCAACCGTTCGCTTCGCTGCCGTCGTGTCCCAGTCAACTGCGCCACCCCATCGCCTCGCCACCCTGCCACCTCGCTATCCCAATTGATCCGATCCTAGCACGCAAGATGGCTTCGCCCAAATGGATTGCCCGCGACGTCACACAACGCTTGCGCTCATCGCTCGAAGGGTGTCTACTCAACAGTTGGGACGAAGGACATCTCCACTATTCCCACCCCAGCACCTTCGCCCCAATCGTACGAAGACGAACTCCTCCTCTATAACTATCACTCGTCCTTCGTCCGCGCTCGTTCACTTACTCCATCGTGTGCGTCAGGCAAGTCGCGATCGGCGCCCACCAAACAACGACCCTTGGTGCACCCGCTAGCACAGGGGAAGCTTCTTGCACCCAATCTCAAGCTTCGGGATTACACTGGATCGTGCCCAAGCCTTTCGAGTTCCACAGTTCGCTCTCCCTCTTCCAAAGGAAGTCAAGTAGAGGATGGAGCTTATGGATACAGGCGTCCTGTCATTGAAAGTGAGTAGCGTGGTGTTCTTTGCATTATCGCAGTCTCTTATCGTCCTCTAGCACGATCCTGGTCATATGACAACGTTCCTACCTATCAACCAATGAAGATGCCGCCCTCCATCGAGAAGAGGAAGGTTAAGCAAATGGTTGATGGGGTGGAGAAAGAAGTCACCATCGAAGTCGAAGTCGAGAACAATGGCAAACGCCTCTTCAACTTCCCCGACAAGCAATACTACACCCGGCGATGAACGGCGGTGGACTCCTCACCCACAACATCTCGGCTCTGGCCTTCGCTTCGTCTCGCCGTTCAGGTTATACCTTGCATCGATGATATCATTACATCCCACATATTCCCCATCCTCATCCCTCTCATCGCTTCAACTTTGGGACCAAAAGTGCCATATCATCTTCCATTACTTTATTCAATGTGCATCTTCGAAAGGATTCCTTGTACTGTTTATTATGTACTTTGTACGGATTTTCTACGATACCTTACGGATTTCTTTTGTTCATATTTGTACTAGCCGCCGCCGAACGTTTACCACACGCTGCCAGCAGGGCTCCCTCTACGCCATACCTTCCGCCGCCACATCGTTCAACGTCATCGCCGCCGTTGCCCTCATGTATCATTATGCCGTTCGACGCCTCCTCACACGCATCGCAATCGACCATCCTACCTTACAACTCCTCATGATCAATTGTTTATATCTCCCCTTCCCAGCACCATATCGCTATCACTTTGCTATCCTTCCGGTCACTCTTCCTGATTCTGTTACTTGCTCACGAGCGATATCACCGCATCCTCGTCGAAGTCCATGGATATTCTGTCTGTACATGTTGTGTATATATACAATATTTTGCGTGTCTACGGACAATGAACACGAATAATACAGTGGTTCCACGAAATAGATAAGCATAAGGGATGGGAGTGAATTTCAAAACCTCTGGGTATGTTCAGCAACACTGTAGATTAGTAGTGTGTCTATCATCGTCCATTTTTCGGGCACCAATATATATCCCAGAGAAAATAAGAGTGTAAACAAGAACAGGAGAACTTCGATAGCAGTTGCGAGGTAGATGAAAGGTAGATAGGTAATGTCCAAAGGTCCGTTGTGTATGGTAACAAAGCTATTATTTCGGGAGTGAACTAGTCGCAGGCGCCCGGAGTGTTTGGTGTTTTACTTGAGCCTCCATTTTGATCCTTTGTTTACGAAAGTAGTCGTCTTTGAGTTTGAAGGAATTCAAGAGAGAAAGGAAAGCGTCGGGGGAAGATAGGAGAAGCGAAGAGGGTGGATGATGAAGTAGCTGGAGGACGGCCTCTGTGCTTGTAGCTTCTAGGATTTGTCGACGGCAGGTGCTGATGAGGGCGAGACCGACGCGAACAAGGAACCTCCCTCTTCGTCAACACGCTCCCTTCATCGTACGTTCAGCGAGTGTGGGATCTCTTTCTGTTCGAAGGTGAGCCCGTTCCTCCACCATTTCTCACCGATTACCCGAATACGATATACAGGTATCCCGTAAACCTACGATCTGTGAGTACGGAGCAATCACGAGGAGAGGCTGCGGCGTACCAAGGGAAGCAGATAGCGGTCGGATTAAGGGACATTGTCGTGAATACTTTCTTGGCCACCTGAGGATCATTCGCCTCAAGTGCCCGGCTGAACAGCATGGCGTCAACCTCCATCTGTGAACTGCTCGAGGAGAAATAGGGCCGAAGATACGAGTCCATCAGGGAAAACGAACGTCCAAAATCTGTCTTCCTCAGGTGCCAACAACGGGATATTCCCGACAATCAAGGTTAGACCTACATCACGGTCAGTTGAAAACACGAAGAGGCGAGTTAATCAAAACGCACCTCGACTATATTGCACATCTGGAACCATGGTCAAGTACGCTTCGAGTAACGACATCATGGACTCCCTCATTGTGGGGGGTTGGGAGTTCTCTCGAATATACGCTTGCACGTCCCTTTCGATCTCCTTGTAGCTCGGTACATGCCCCCTCTTCACCAACTGCTCATATACCTTCGGCACATTCTTTGCCTTCCCGTCCGTCAGATGGATCCGCACCAGATACCTCACGGAGGACGGGACACCCTCTACTAGAAGCTTCTTCACCTTCTTATTCTTCCTCGCTTGCGAAGCAGGTACGGACGACATCAGCGCAATCCACCGGAGCTCCCTTTGCCTATGCCCACGAGAAAGACATCGCAGGACTACCCGTTCGCAAGAGTCCGCCAATAGTCAGTTCTGGCTTGCCTAGATCGATGGACCCTCCGTCCTTCACGAAAGACGAATCTTCGCTGGTTCTTGCGGAATGAAGGTGGCTGAAGCTGGGTCGTACAAGCTCGAAGTCCATGCCCTCGGCCTGCGCTGTCTCGTACTCATTATCGATCGAGCTTGCGGCGATGCTGGAGGCGTCATCTTGTCGACTTTGCTTTCGCCGAAGATTGGGCAATGATAACTTCGAGGGTAGGGATAATTGACGGGTGACCATTGGCGTAGGCGAAGCTACCATCCCGCAGGGATTCTCCCCATCGACGGAAACCCTTGAAGCAGCGCTGGAGGAGACGTCAGGGATAGAGTTTTGTCTCGGAGGCGTCGATGTAGATCCTCGATCCGACGTCGATTGCTGAGTGGGAGATGTCGGAGAGGCGCCCGACGACCTTTTCCTTGAAAGCGACGGCGGTACTATGATACGAGGGGAAGGAGGCGCGGCGAGTGTCGGATTCGAGGTCACTTGTCTTAGTTGGTGTCGTCGTGAGGAAGTGGTAGGAGACGAAGGCGCAAATGATGTGGATGACTGAGACAGCGGACTGGTGGGAGATTTGGGGCGCCTCGTGCGCTGAGACCAGACGATGGTATCGACAAGGGAGATGGCGCGTATGGTGAGCGTAGACTGGATTGAAGCTTCAATGCAGGTGGCTTCGGCGAAAGTGTAGTGTTTCCTTGCGACGCCCGGCTAGCTGTTGACGATCTCGCCATGGTCCGCATTGACGGGATCTTCAGAGGGGTGTTGTCGTCGCTATCAGGAAACGCATCAATGAAGTCCGGAAGAATAAGAGTATACGAATAAACGTACGAAGCAATCGGCATCGGTACTTCGATGCTTGTTGAGCCAAAGTCGGAGAAACTCCTTGAACGAGGCCGCGCAGATGATGCCTTCGGGTAGAAATTTGGCCTTGGAATAACGCCTGAATTAGGTGTGGCAGATCCACTGGCCGTTTTTCTAGAGGTGACGCCGCTGCGCTTCCATGTACTTGTACTTCAATTACATTTGTCGTAGGTAGAGTGACACCAGGCGGTTTGGGGCTGGAGGTATCTGGCTGAGGTCCAGCGGGCCCTCCGGACAACGTCCTTCCTGGCGTCATAGACCCCGGTACCCCTCCACCAGGCGCAGACGCGGGAGGCATTAATTCAGGTCCACTAGCAGCCGCGATGTTGGCTGGTCCAGGAGGAGGCCATACAAACGGCTCGGGACTGAATGTGATGGCTACTGGCCCAATAGAACTCGCCAAATCGATGTCACATCTAGCGAATAACGTCGGGCCTCTGCCCAAAGTTCCTCTCGACGTCATCGCCATGTGCAACGCCCTTGAGAGTCCGCCAAGCCCGCTGCCTGGGTGACGTGGGGGAGGGGTGGCTGTTGTCGGCGGATACTGCGAATTGGCGGCGCAGACAGATGGTCTGGCTCGCTGGGCCTTTGGGAACCATACGGCAGCGCGGCAACGTACGGCAGAACATGGGAAGTGGGGTCACGAATATACATCGGGCCTTGCGACAAAACAGTCGGCTTCGGCGCGTTAGGATGGGGCATGAAGAGACTACATCTCATCCCAGAATCGGGATTCTTTTCACCTCTCAATTCAGCCAGAGACGGGCGAAGGTGGGACACTAGTGGAGCCAGTAGTTGAGCCACTGGGGGCTGGGGTGGTGGAGGAGGGGCTATTTCCGAGGTCGCGGAAAGGAGAATCGCGAACGGGGGAAGTAGTCCTCGTTATCCCTTCAAGCGTGTCGCAGCCAAATCGTGAGGGTTTGCCAGTGGCAACCCTGGCGAAGCGATGTCGTCGACGCCTCCCTTCCAGTCGTTCCGAAGGACCCCTTCTCCCGCTGGTTCGGGACTTTCTTGGCGTTCATCGGCTCCCTCAAAGTCTGCAGAGACGAAACTGTTATCCCCGATCCTCAACTTCGCGGTCGTCAGGCTGACATCCGGAGCCCGCTCGTCGTCTTCGACCACAATGCCTCCCGGTACACCATACGTAGGAACGTCGTCGTCCTGCCCCTGAACGGCGCTACTAGCGCTACTCATACTCGAAGACGTATGGTTGATTTGTACGTTCCTCCCAGCGCCAGCGATGTCTCCATCGTTTGCATTGGGGCCCCAATTCATCTCTAGCCTCTGCCTTATTGCGCTAGTTGGTCCATCTAAGGTTGGGCTTCAAGTTTCACAAGAGCAGGACCTCGCGGCCGAGCACACCCCGCCTGTACTCGAGCACGCTGCGGAGCAGGCCGACGACTGGATGGCGACGAGGGGGAGAGACGAGATGTTGTTGCCGAGGGGGAGCTTGCGCATGTCGGACACCGAGTCCCAGAGCACGGCGCGGTTGTCGAGGGCGATCCAGGTGTTGGATGAGAGCGCGACGGACTGGATCGCGGAGAGTGGGGTCGAAAGGGAGGAGTTTGCCGCGATTGGGAGTGGCGCGAAGGCAGATGGGCCGGCGTAGAGAGGCTGGGGGAATACGGCGATCCCTGGATCCAGCACAAGGTCCAGCGGGAGGTTGATGTTGGTGGCGTTCCCAAAACCAGGAGACGATGATAAGGAAGATGTGGGCAACGTGGAGGAGTTTGGGATGGGGGTTCAAACGTTCATCGTGGACGTATACTGTCCAGGTAGAAGCTCTAAGATATCGTGGCGCCAACTTTGAGAAACGAGCCGCGATACGTTTCCTCGAAGACTAGCACTTACTGGTCATATTCGAGGACCCTTGAAGAGGCACTCCCCTGGCGTACACACCACTATCGGTGGCGACTGTCCATTTGTGAGTTCTGCGAGGTAAGTCTAGCCATCATCCTCGGGAAGTATTAAGGAAAACCTACCAATAAAGAGATGCTAGAATGCCCGGCGGCAGGAGGCGCATATTACGGCGCATAATGGTGGTGGTGATGGTGGTGATGAAGAAGCAGGAAGCGAGGAGTGGCTTGCATGTCTGACCGTTGGTTCACAAAGACAAGTGCGTTGTTGTTGCGTGTTTGGCGTCCAAATCAGGGGGAGCGCCAAACAAGCACCCATGAATGTCCAAGCGAGGTTGAGCACACAGTGGTGACTGGTCCTACCAAGGGCGACGGATATGGGCGGGCGGGTATTCGAAGCATTCTCGCGGTGGTTGCTTGTTGCTGGCGGTCAATTATGTCACCTTTTGGCGTTACAGGTGAGCGTCGTCGCGCTACGTTAACGAGGCCAGTCGGTGCAGTCACTTGGGGGCGCTGCTTACCGTGTTGTAGAAAACGGGGATACGACATACGAAGGGCGTGAGCGCGAGAAACCAAGGGAGTACGTAAAGAAACGATGGCAAGGCTTGGTATATCGGCAGACATGCAGGCTACGGCATCTGGACAGGGCTACGGCCGTCTCTTTCCAACGGGGGATTTTTCTCATCACTCCCATGTTCGTCCCAGTGACCGTCCTCATATAATACACTTCCATACGCTGAATCTTACAACTCTTCAGTTAGCCTCGTTCTGAAGTTTTTAAAAGGGACTGTCGCTCAGCCTTTCCTTCTCGCTCTGCTTTCACCCATTGCTTTCGCTGCTCAGCCCATATCTGCCGCATTGTACCAACAGTCCTTAATAGAACGGGCTCAAAACTTGGTCAGTTCCTTCGATGTTTGATGGTAACGACAGCGCTAACAGTACAGCTACCATAGTATCCTTGGTTCAGGCATTATCTTACTCATTCGCTTTCTGTTCTGTCGTTCCTCGTTCTGGAAGAAAACCGCCTCTTTCGGATATAAAATCACTCGGAATGAACGCCTCGTCTTTGGAAAATGGGATTGTGTCCTCTGATAATCGTTCTGCTTCCGACGGTAGGAAGCAAAGCCCCCCTGCGTTCTGAGATCTGGCAGACTTGGTATGTCTCTTTATTTGGTGAAAGCGCCCTACTCCCCATCACATGGCGCGGGCGGCCGTCCTTCACTTAACTTTTTTTCCATCACTCAAAACGAGAATCATGGCCTTGATGCTAATATTGTTGATCTGTAGTGGTTCGAACTCGAGCATCTCGAGCATGAGAGGCAGCGCCTTCTCCAACGCAAGATCTTCGAGGATCAAATGCACGCCTTGGAGGTGCAACAGGCCCAGGAACTGCTGAACATCCCATACGACCCATCTGTAAATGGCAACAACTTTGCTGTCTCTGCACCTACCACGCCCCCGCATGTCAATGCAGTTCTGAACAGCGACGCTAGCCATGGATATCGTTTGGGACGACGGCTGCCTTTGGACGCCGAATGTCTCTCACAAGCAGTGGGAAGTGCAGTCGCTGACAAGCGCAAGTCGGTCACTTACGCCCCCTCGGTCAACCTCTCCCCCGACCTTGCGGCCACGACCAACGGGTTCACACGGAATCCCGGTGCTAAAAGCATGCCTGCTAGTCGCTGCACGTCCGCTAGTAGTCATGATGAAGAATTGGCTAGTCAATTGCATGGACTTTCCTTCGGTGGCGATCGTTCAAATAGAGCTTCCCCTGTTCCAGGATCTAACTCCACATCCATTCTAGCTAAAGGTAGCAGTCACTTCATGGACGATGAAGGTGCACGGTACACTAGCACTTATAACGCTGGTATGATGTTGGATGAGCAGCTTGACCAAGAGATGCACAGTACGTCGCGCCACTGCCAAACCCTTGCCTGCTTTTCCTTGACACTAATCCTTGTTTGGTAGATGCAATGAGACACCTCCCTACTTCTGATGAGGACAAGTTTGGCAACTCGTATCCCCAGAAGGTAGATCTCGGAGAGACGTGTCGTGGTTTTTGCTAACTCTGGCCCCTCTACTTAGACATCATCCGCAGCTCTTGACCTCGCTCACATTTCGCAAGCTACATCGCCTCAAGCATCGTATTCTTCTCTGTCAGCAGAGCCACATGAGAAGTCATCTGAGTGGCCACCTTTCCCAAGCCACCCTCGTGCGCCAGAAGGGCTTTCATCTCGCAACGAACATCACAATGTCACAAGTCCCAATGTTCCATTGCATGATATGAAGCTTGCGGGTGTGGTATCTGCATCCGCAACCCCTCTTCTACAGCAACATTCGCAGTCCTCTCTTTTGCTGTCGTCTCGCCGTGGATCTCCACCTTCTTTCTTAGACACGCTAGCCTCTACCCGATCTGTCACTGCAACAACGTTAGGTACCCCTAGTGCGGTGCCTCACATTCTCAAGACCCCGGGAACCCCGTGCACACCCGATACGGGCGTCTTGAGTCCTTGCATTACTTCACATGGGTCTTCCTTTGGCGACCATAGCCCCATCAGTGCGAGCGACCTAGGCGCTTCGTTGACCCGCCTTCCGTCTGGCCAGTTTGATGGTAGCTACAGTCCTAATGGCTCAGCCCTTGATGACTCCATGCAGGTATGTCAAATTTCAATGATTTTCCTCTATGTACGTACCACGAGCTAATTCCGCCTCGTAGTCCGGCGTTGATTCCAGGTGTGGCATGAACGGCAGTCCGTACGGGTGTGCCACCTCAGCGAACAGCACGAAAAGTGGTTCAACAGCATTGTATCGCCACAATGGTTCTCGATACGGACTCAGTGCTCCAGCCAGGCCTAGCGTTGGTGGACGAGATAGCAAGATGGGTGGGCTTCACGGTCCTAAGCACAACCGCGGAGACATCGACAGGGAATGTAAGTTCTTCCGTTGCTCATTCTCAGCACATTTAATTAACGAGAACTACAGTCAACCGCTTGGCAGGCACTCGATTGGAAGACCTCCAGGGGGAAATAGCGACTATGTGCAAGGATCAACACGCCTGCCGCTTCTTACAGAAAAAGTTGGAAGAAGGCGTTCCAGAGCATCGGGATATGATCTTCCGTGAGACTTTTAAACATTTCCCAGAGCTAATGAATGGTAAGCACGCACGACGAACAATTCACGTCCATTTTAGAGGCTAATTTTCCACCATAGATCTATTCGGTAACTATCTCTGCCAGAAGCTGTTGGAGTATTCCACGGATGAACAACGGAATTTGATTTGCGAGTCTGTTGCGCAAGATCTTGTCAATATTTCCCTCAACATGCACGGAACGCGCGCAGTTCAGAAAATGATTGACTTCCTTTCTACTCGACGCCAGGCAAGTCTTGTAATAGTTGTATCTCACCTATTCCACTTACCGAACTGCGCAGACTGATCACCGATACCATGTTCAGATTCGTTCCATAATTCTTGCGCTAAGCCTGCACGTCGTAGTCCTGGTGAAGGATCTGAATGGAAACCATGTCATTCAAAAATGCGTGAACAAATTGGCCCCCGAAGACAATCAGGTGCGTCCATTTATAGGGCAGCACACGCCGTTGCTGATTGTCTTCCCCTCCATTTTGTAGTTCATCTACAACGCTGTTGTGGCAAATTGCGTCGAGGTCGCTACTCATCGGCATGGGTGTTGCGTTCTCCAGCGCTGCATCGATCGCGCTTCGGAGAGCCAGGGAATTCAGCTCGTCAACGAGATCACCTTCAATGCCTTGACGCTTGTCCAAGATCCTTACGGCAACTATGTAAGTCGACCTCTTCTGTTCGCTTGGGTGACATCGGCTTATCCCAATATCAGGTTGTTCAGTATATCTTGGATCTCAACGACAGTCGTTTCAGCGACGCTGTAATCCGTCAGTTCCAGGGCAATGTCTGTGCTCTGTCCGTTCAGAAGTTCAGCTCGACCGTTATCGAGAAATGTGTCCGTGTAGCAGAGCACGCCACACGCAAGATGCTAATCGAGGAGTTCCTGAATCATTCGCGTTTGGAGAAGCTTCTCCGCGATTCGTGCGGTAACTACTGCGTGCAGGTTAGTTGCATGTTCGTTTCACGTACTATTCCATTCGTCTGCCTCGTAGTAGACCGCTCTCGATTATGCCGAACCCAACCAGCGCGCACTCCTCGTCGAAGGGATTCGTCCTCTCCTTCCCCTGATCCGCAATACGCCCTACGGCAAACGCATTCAGAACAAACTGCAACGTGAGCAGAAGGATCAATTGCACGGTTTCAATCAACAGGCGCTCACCATGGCACTGGCCACTCTAGGTATCGGCGGACACGGAGCAGCGCGCCACGTTCCTCAGGCGATGCACCCCTCGGCGGAGCTGTCCATCTGATGCCGCAGATGCACTCGCTCCAAGCACAAGGCCTGGATGGCTATGTCCTTCAAGGCGGGTCCCCGCATGCGTCTGGATTGCCTGCACCTGCCCATCTTGGCGGATTCTCGAATTCCTTTGCTGGCGTGAGCCCCTTTGCTGGTGTTGGCCTTGCTGGCCCCATCGCTGATCCGTACCAGAGGGTGTCCTTTGGCTATGGCATGTAAAGGGATGTATTGCACGCCGTCATATTGTAGTTATTGTTCCCTCGAAACTACATTGTATAAAGTGGCTTTATTTAAATTCGTAGACAAATTGGATTCGGAAGTACTGGCGGCAGAGGTCAATACCGCACTTGCGTATGAGGACCAGCATGATGGGCGCAGAGGCGGCTGGGTGTGGTATGATTCAGTGAACATGACGACGGAAAGCGCGGCAGGATACCATTGGCGAGCACCCTTTCCGAATTTGCGGGGACGAGAGAACCAGCGCAGGCCATTGCGCCTCCACCCGCTCCCACTCCTCGTCTGTGCTCGCGCGTGGAGTCCGTGCGCCGAGTGAGGCAAGCGCCGTCGCAGTAAAGCGTCAGCACGCACTCGTTCAGTCAAGAGGGGACGCACCTCATTCATTCTCCCCCTTCTCGTCTTGTTTTTTCTCTCTCGTTCTCGTTTTCCGTCCCTCATTCTCGTTCGCCCTCTCGTTCGCCTCCGGAAACTCTCTGCCGTCGTCCTCGTTCGTTCACTGACACATCCCCCGAGGAATGTACACACGACGTTAGCCCAAAGGCCGTCGAAGCCGTCTGCGGTGATATAAGGCGGCTGGGTGGGAAAACCAAGGCGGCGCGAGCTTATGTGGGTGGTTCAGCGGCGTTTGGGGCCGATACGACCTATTAGCGGCCGCGGGACGTATAGATCGATCGGCTAAGTGAGTGAATGCGTCAGTGAGAGTAAGGAGTGAGAAGGAACGAAACGGGGAACATGGAGGGCGTGCATACTTACCTTGCTCGTCGTTGCCTGGCCCTTCTCTCGGGCCCAACCACTGCCTCCCTCGGTCGTTCCAAAGGGCCGTTCCCGTGCCCATGTCCCGCATCATCGTCTTCACCCTGCACGCCCCCATTCGTATGCACGGTCAGCGCACGTTCGCGAGTTCAACCACGTCGACGCACCTCTGTATTTATGACCTCGTTCCTCGTTTCTTCGTTTCCCGTCCGCTGCTCTCCCTTCGTCGCTCGTGTATATGTACGTGTCCACTCCGCGCGTGTGTTCTCATTATTCCGTCGTCGTCGTTTGATGGCATTGAGTGCCTCGTTTCTCGAGTTCCCTTGTTTGAGTGGGCGTTCGTTTGAGTTTTCCTTCGTTTGCGTTCGTTTCCGGGCCCATCCCCATTTGCACGGGCACCGTTCGTGCTCGACAAGCCTGTCTGCGCCATATGAGGTGAATGCGCGGGGTAAAAAACAGCCTGACTCACCTCGAACCATTCAACGCTTCACGTTTCTATTTCACCATTTTCTCCCTTCGTTTCTCCCTTCGTTTCTCCCTTTTATCGTTCACGTTTCCCCCATTTCTTTTCGTTTGCCGCCTGGCGCTTGCCTCACTCAATTCCCAAGCCATTTCATGTTCAGGAGCGATTTCGAGGGCGTGGGTGCTGACTTTGGAGAGTGTGTAAGCGCCGGCTTGAGCGTCTGGGTGTGTTGGAGGTCCGTGGGGGCGTGTATAGGAGGTTAGGCCGTGTTGGAGGGCGGTGGGGTGGGTTCTGGGCCAAGTTCAGCCTAGTTGGGTACAAGGGCTGTGGAGAACGTTCACGGAGTGGGTAGGATGTGTGGGTATGAGTTAGCGACCAAGGGTCGCGTCTGAGTGAAAGAATGCGTGAGTGAAAGTGAGTAGCGAGTCAATATGGTGCTCACCAACGTGGTCCCAGATTACGGACCGGCGACGACGCATGTACGTGGTAATACGCGGCCCTGAGCCGAACGTAGTGCGATGCTGGGTGAGTGGGTGACGAGGCGGTGACGGGAGGGCGTTGGCTGTGTAACCCTTCGTGTTCCCTTTCCCCTCGTTCGCATCCCCCGTCTCCTTCTCGTTCTCTTAGTACACTTTCCCCGCGCTGACTATCCACCATATCCAGATCCAACCTCGCTGCTCAACCCGCACGCACTCGTCGTCTTCCTCACGAACGAACGCCAGCGCCGCAAGAGCTGGTGTATGTCTCCGTGTGTGCGTGCCTCCGTGCGGGACACTCGACGCTGCCGACGTCCCTGTCAAGGGCATACTGCGCGCTCGGGGAATGAGCGGGGAACTCGCAAGAAATCAGGGTGGTATCGAGGATAGAGGCGGTGAGGGCAGAGAGCAGTGACAGGACAAGGATAAAGGTATACACGGACGGCTCTGGGTACAAGGGACAAGTAGGGGCCGCAGCGGTGATGACGAAGAATGGAGCAACGACGGGGGTACTCAAGATGAGGCTGGGCACAGAAAAGGATTGCACAGTGTACAACGGGGAGTGCGCGGCATTGGTATTGGGAATGGAGCTGATCAGGCGGCAGACAGGGATCGAATCAGCAAGCATATACGTCGACAACCAAGCAGCCATCATAGGGTCGCGCAAGGCCAACCCTGGGAGCTACCTCCTCGATCACGCACACACAGTGTTTGCAGCAGCACGAAGAAGGAACGCAGGGATCAAGCTGACGGTACGCTGGATACCGGGGCATGAGGGAGTGGAAGGGAACGAGAGAGCGGACAAAGCAGCGAGGGAAGCGGCGGAGGGGTGGGTGAGCAAGAAGGGCAGCCTGCCAGCGCCACTGCGGGAGAAAGATGCGATAAAGAGGAGCAAAGCGGCGGTGATTCAGGCATACGAGGTCAAGTTGAAGAAGAGGGCAAGGAAGGGATGGATGCTGTCAGAGAGGTATGGGAGGATGGTGGAACTGGGGCTAGGGAGGACGTCAATGGGGCACAAGAAGGCAGTCGAAAGCATGACCAGACGGCAGGCAAGCATCATCACACAATTGCTGACCGGACACGCGCCTCTGAACAAGCACCTACACAAAATCGGGGCCGTCCCATCGCCAATGTGCTCGGCATGCAGTCTATATGAAGAGACAGTCACGCACTACCTGGCAAAATGCACGGCGCACCGGGTGGCAAGGGAGGTACTGCGGGGGGAGATAGGGAGAGCAGCGGGAACAGCGACAGCAATCCTGGGTAACATCAAGCACTACCCAGCCATCCTGAAATTTGTGGCACAGACACGGCGGATCGTACACGAATAGGCGCATCTACGATACACCTCAAATAATTCACTACTACAATACTCGACACATGCACGGGGCTCACTACCTCAGACATGCTATTATGCGGTATAAACCGCCACGGCGCTGCCAACGGCGGCGCCAGGCAGTGGTCAGAGGACTACTTCTCTTGGATATGGCACGGACTAGACATAGGCGGTAGACACAGTAGTACATACCCTCCCACATATGGCAACGCCACTACGGAGGCTAATTGGATTCAAAAAAAAAAATCAGGGTGGTATTGGTGCAGAATCAGGGTACATCGTCTCCCTCGTCTGCCCCGCCTCGCGCGTACTCACACCTTTGTTTGTTTCATCAGCGCGGGCGTACGTTTGCAGACGCAGGCACTTGTGCTGTCAGCCGTCTCCGCCTGCGTGCCCGTCTTTCGTCTTTTCGTCGTCTGGGCGTAGTGTGGGGGTAGTGTCCATAGCGTGGGTGGACGTGCTAGGGTGGCGTGGAGAGGGGATACAAGGCGATGCGATGGGATACGATGGGAGGGAGGGAAGGTGTACTACGAGGCGAAACAATGGAGCAAGCTGCGAGTGCAGGCGGGATGCAATGAGACGGGGGATGGAAGTGAAGGTGGGATGGGAGTGAAGACGGGGAGTGCGTGCGCATGCAGCGGGTGGTCTCCATTTCTTTTCGTTCCTCTTCGTACCTTCGTTCGTCCATGCGCTGGTTGCGTTTGCGTGTGCAGCCAGATCGTATCCCTTCCGTTCGCGTCCCATTCGTATTCCTCCATCCTGTCGTCTCCTCCCGTCTATCCAACTTCGTCTTCCTCCCGTTTGCTCGTATTCCTCCCTCGCGTACGTTCGTATCCATCCCTCCCCTCCGTTCGCATTCCTCCCTCCCCTCCATTCGTCGTGTCGTTGATTAATTCGTTTACTCCCCCGAGCGCCCTCTCGTTTTCTATGGATTGTCACGGCTGGTTTTTGAAGCAGCACCAGGCCGTCTAGGGAGAGGCCAAAGGATGGTGGCAAGTCACGCACTAGAGGAGTGGGTACCGAAGGCGGGGACATCGCGGAATAGCGAGGGATGTAGGGGATGAAGGAAGGAGAGGCACCACGGGGAACGCTCTGAACCAAGACATGTTCGTAAGTCGTTCCTGTTTTGTAGAGAAACATGATCGCTTACCTTGTTGCTTGTTTACTGGTTCGTGGGCTCTTTCGCCGCGGTCTCTCGTATGCCCAATCGCTAGAGGTAGCGCGTATTCTTGGTCGGCGCCGTGTCGTCTCCGGACGAGCCTAGCACGCCTCTCTGCCGTGCTAGTCTCCCCTTCGTCTTGTCGTCGCCAGTGGGGGTTTTGAGGGCGCTTTGTGCGGTGTGCGCGATTAGAAAGTGGGTGGCGAGAACGGTGATGTCGTGCGCAGGCATGGATGGGCCCTCGAGGGTGGAGACGTCGGAGGAGAGGTGTCGGTGCGCACGTTCAGTTTGGTGAGTCCTCCGCTTCGCTCTCATGCCCCATCACTACCGTTGAGTCTCTTTGGCGCTATTGTTGCCCTAAACGACTCCTGACGCACGTCCCGCAGCTCTTCTCCATCGTGGTCGTACTCGATATCCACTGGCGTTGATGACCTGCGACAGGGCGCTCCACGAGCGAAGGGGTGCAATCCCGACGTCTCCCAATGGTGGAAGGGAGTAGGTGCGCCACGAGGCCTAGTCGGCCCCGCATAAAGTTGGTGACGGGGTGCGAGAGGGACGGGAAGGGGAGCGTGGAGGCTGATGGTGAGTGGGGAAGTTTCTCGACACGATGGGGACCTTCTTCAGGCTGTGGTGCATCGTCGTCGTCGTCTTCCCCTACGCCAGCCCCTCGCCGTCCTATCCCTTCTTTCCTTGGCCCATTCTCCAATGTCCTTCCGTCCTCGCTACTCCAGGGTCGCAGATGGAGAAGACGCGGGGGGTGTCGTAGGTGTCGTCAGGTAGTGGGTGCAAGGTAGTTGGACGGGCGCAGTGGCATAGACGGGATGTGGGGAAAGGTCCGTTCGCGCATTGCTTCGCGTCTCGCGGTATTACCATGCCATTGCGGTGCCACTTATCTACCAGTCGATGGCGATCGACGGGGCGGACAGATACTGAGGGTAGCAGCTACTTTGGAGAAGACGCCTTCCCACCGACGCAGAATCCGCCACCTTTTCATCTCCGACGCCCCCTCATCTCCACCTCCATCTTCTAAACATGAGCGAGCAGATACAGACCCCGCGGTGGAGACCGCCATGATCAAGATCCTGCACTTCGCAGCTTCAACATTAGAATCCCTCGCTTTCCTCGCCACGACGCCCTGGACGAGCACATGCCTGATATCCCAGTTATTCCGGGTTTCGTTCCCGAGCTCGCTGTGCATGGCTACTATCCGTTTCCTAGTGCGTCCAAGTCGATGCCGGCGCTCCAGCGGCTGCATCTCTCGGGGAACCGCAACCCCCACGGGTTGTTCCAGCTTGGCGGGTTGGAAGCGTCATGTCCGTCAATATCGCGTCTGCGGATATCAGGCGTAGAAAGGGCCGTGGCGTTTGCACATGAGCTTGATGGCCTCCTTCAGCCATCGTCCTCGCCGAGCGCATGTATTGCGAGTGGACGACAGGCGTTCTTCGCGGCGACATTGCCGAAGAAGATGAGGATCTTGATGGTACAACCGGCCCCAGTATCGGTCAAGTCCGTTCGGAGTGCTAGACTCACGAAGGATATGATGCACGTCCTGGAGGCGCTGGATCGATCAGCGAAAGGCGAGGACGGCGGCGTTGCTTTCCATGTCTTGGATGAACAAGATGTGGATGATGGGTCCGAGACGAAGAGGTTGAAGGCCGATTGGATGGACCGATTGGGTGGCGGCGAGGGCTGCTGGGCCTTGAGAAGTTGATATCGGTGTAGATTAGAGCCGTGCTACCATTAATGCCTGCGTGGACGATGATATGCTATGCTTCGAGGCGATGATACTCCCAGGTCATGGGGAGCCCCCAGCAGCGCGTCAATTCTATTGTAGAGCATCAGCATTCCATCAGAGCTCAGTCAAAGACACGAAGTACGCACAGTGCCCGGCTTTAGCAAGCCAACATGCTGACGGCCTCGATCCGCGTCGTTCGAGATGATATACCATATCCTCACCCGGCCATAGTCCGTCACTTGAAAGTCTATCATATCGGCAAGTCCTTCAAGCTTGCAGAATGCAGACGCAGCATGAATTTCCGGGTCGCTCGGGACTTGCTGTAGAGCAGATGCTCGCCTTCGAAATCCTGTACGGACACTCGGAGCCAAATAGATTTGGTTTGAAGGAGCGTGACATGAACCCAATCCCATGTATAGCGTATGATTTGTTCACTACTTGAGATCATGTTAGCAAAGGTGAAATTAGATGATGGCGCAGCACTCACACGAAATCTTAGGACTTGGGGCTGTAGCCACTGCAATGCATGGCCTGTACAGGTTCTATTGATCTATAATAGTACTTGGTAAAATAGATAGTCATTGAATCATTGAAGTTAGAATAGGAGATGGAGATGAGATCCACATTGTAAAAGAAGATAACAGATGGAAACTGTGGAGTAGACAGTAGCAGAATGAATAGTGGTGAGCATCAACAAATAACAAACTTCCGACCTGTGACTTTGTCTTACATGGACTCATTCAAGGATAGATATAGTACAGAAAAACCAGATTGTGAGAGGCCTATTTTGAGTATTATTGCTGTTTACAAAACAGTTGGCACTGGCACCCTTTTGTAGAAAAATGCACACTTGGGTGTGCACATCTTTGGTGAATGATAACTTTGGAACACGGGCTTAGCAGCCTTACATCTACATATATTGCTTGTATATACCATTGCTGGAGTCCCCCAACAGTTTCCAGGCAGACTTTTATGATCTGATTTTTGGGTGATTTTTTCTATATTCTTACTACCACTGAACTACAATGGCGACACATACTCTGAATGGGTTTGAACAAAACTGCAGCAAAGCATCAACCCAGCAGCACGAGAAACTCTGGAGTACACATTGAACAATCTGTAGCTTGCAACCAGTGTAGGGGACAATTGAGTTGATGTCTAGAGGCATTCCCATGCTGAGAATGGCCCAACATAGGTCAGTTGACATGAAGGAACTGCAGGCCATGGAGTACATAGGTATAGAGAGAGAAAGAGCCTTAGCTCAAGGCTTGCACATTACTTGATTCCCACATGTTCTCTGATGTTCATAAAAACTCTGGGGGGCTCTAGTGACTGTTATGGGCACGATCAGGAAGCTCCTTAGGGGGTACTAGGGGCATGATCACATGATACAAGATTGGGACATTTGGTCTGCGTGTATGCGCGGATACTCAGACTTTTGTACTAGTTACATACTAATACATATGCTTATACTGTTACCAGACTCATGTAGGTTTCATGGGCACACAGATACCATGTGCCCTTCAGTATTTAGTTTGTACGAGTAGCTAGTTTCTACTCATAGCTACTCATACCTCAGTCTGAATATTAGTTTGTTCTTACCCTCTTTGCATCCCTCAACTACTTTGTTGTAGTCTCTCTCTCTTCTATCCTCACCTATTGAAATACAGGGCATGCAAGAGTGTGGGAGGCGCAGTAGTAGCTGAAGCCAAGCCTGTACGTACTCGGTTCTTATTTCCTCTTCCTCGCAGGCCGCGTACCTGCAGCGAACATGAGGCCCTCGTACTCGCAAGGACAGTCCTTAACAGTGAACAGTGACAAGATATACAAGCAATATATATAAGTTCATATGGTTGATGTTTACCCATTCTGTTTGCTCAGTAACACTTTCCCCTATTCTCTTGTTTTCTGACTACAGTCGAGGACAATCAAACACATCAAATAAATATTGACCATTAATTTTACCCCCGGAATTGTTTTAGAATGATAATAGGCATCTATTAGAATATATCCCGCGTGGTCCGAGTGAATTCTATCGAGCCGTTTATTGGCCGAAAAACAGTGAACCATCAACATTTTGGCCACACGCAAAAAAAAGATGGGTGAAATTTGAATAAGCCATTTTATAGTACTCCTCAAGCTAGACATTTTACAATATAAATAATTGATATCTAACAAGCAGGTGAGGCAGAAAACAACTAACAAACTTGCTCACGTGAGATAAGGACCCCTGGGTGTCTCCTCTTGGCGCTATCACGTTATCGGCGCAGCTGTGTCATCCCCACTGTTGGATATCAATGAAACAATGTGGAAGGCCTCCAAGGCCTCGAAGAATGATATAACCGGCCTCTACATTACACCGCAACTCACAAAGTTTTAAATATGACATATAGTATGTAAATACTGGGTCCCAGTCATTGCGGTTGGCGCGACTAGCGATAGAATCTTTAGTTCATCATTAAATTGACTCAAAAGTTGCTCAAAAGGGTAGTATATGTTTCAAAAAATTCCCAAAAAAAAATTGGCCACATTGAATACTCGTGGGAAAAACTTTGGACATCGTTTTTTGAGCTCTTTCAGGTTGTCTGGTCCTGAATCTGAACTCGGTTTGGTCCCAAAATTTCTCAATCTGTCTCGATCATATTTGATGTGTTTGATTGTTCTCGACTGTATCTTAAAGATGTTCTGCTATGTATACAGCTTATGTTCATGAGTTGTGACACTGAGGGAAGTGAGTTAATCTGTAAATGTCTATGCCATACTCCCTTGTGTATCACTACAATGATTTAATAGATGTCACATCTGGACTTGGCTATTTGAAGTCTGCTACTTGAGTGTTCTAATGAAGCAATAGTGTCTTTATTGCACCCTAATCATGACTTGTGTGTTAGGGCAACACTAATCCAAAGGACTAACATGGCTCCTACAAGAATACTAAAGAAAAAAGATACAGAAGATAGCTTAGTTGACTTTAGATATCACACTAGAATTAGCAGAATCCCAAGAGAATGAGCTGGCATTCCCTGGAATTTTACTAGTCTTTAAATACTGTAATACATGTGGTACCCTATGTACTGCAAACATGTGTTACTGGTGAGGTTATTACTAAGGATATCAGAATAATGATTAGTAAGAGGACATGACATCCACATTTAGATATGATAGTGAGAAGAGATGATCTTTGGAATAAACTGGACCATAACATTGAGGGCATTTAGAGTCTGATGGCCCCTTTGTTCCCTATTCCATAATTATCCCTTTGACCCCCTACTAATTCCAATTAAGTCACTGTCCTGATCTCCATGACATCCATCTATCTGAAAGATCCATACTTAATTAATTAGCAGACATGTAAAAGTGTACCACACCCTTTTACTTATAGCCCTGTAGCTCACTTTGCTACTGTGATATCTTTTCTTGTCCTTACAGACATGAGATCATTCTGTTACTCTTATAATAGTAGCAGCTAAGATGTGTCAACTCAATACTAAATGTATAATCCTACAGTTTACATGCTACATTTGTTGATATTTTACTTCAGTGTTTTGATGATTTGCTTGATTTGAGTACTTGAAGCCTATTTGTTGAAGTATATTATGCAGAATGAGGAAAGACATGATACCTTTATGGCCACCCTTGACACAATCTGGCAGCATTGATAGTCCAGAGTTCAGTCTGGTAGTCCCTATTCCCTATTACCTATCCATCCCCTGTTCCCCTGGGTGACCCTGAAGTGAGTGCTCATTTCTGATTATGTAACATTAATCTTGATACCATAACAATTTGGGCCATTCTATTCTAATAATATAGATTTAATAGATTTAAAGATATAGACAAATAAAATGACAAGATGGAGTAAAAAGGGAGAAGAGAAGTGCAATAAACATGGAAGACAATGAATTGGTGCCAATGTCAATTCAATCCCCCAGCGCTAATTTAATTCCAACTTAAAGTTTGATGAGATCCAAATTTCCCGATCACCGGCATCCGGCTATCACAATAGCCACCCTCTTTCCGTAGCGCCCAAGCGTCCCAACTAAGGGCCCGGTCTGCTCGTCGAGATGTTAGTCCCTACCTGCCAAATTTGGCTCCCACGGTTGGACCAAACCTGGCCCAAACCTACTCCAAACCGACAGTTTGGTCTGCTGTACCAGGGGGTTTGCGGGTGGGTTAGGACCTTCCTGTCACATTATTATGTCAGCGTTAATATACCTGGTGGCACCTTGTATCAACTGCATTATCTATTCCCTCCAATAAACAGTACTACAGCTTGTGGTGTTTATTTATTAATGAATGTTAGTGGTGAGATAGCAGGACGAAGAAGTGAAAAAAGGACAATCCGTGGCTCGAACCCGCAACCTTTCCGTGCTAAAAAGTAGTACTCAAGCGCGCAAACCGCTAAACCAACGTACCACATGTTAAACTCTTTTGGACTAGTATATCACCTACTGAGCCGGGATACTTCAGGTCGCCGACAAGAAATACAAGAAATACCGAAAGCAGAAGTTTGCATGTATTTACTTTGTATCTATTGCCGCTTTCCCACCATGATGTCTGTGACTTATTTGTGACGATTCCCAAGCGCCCTGAGCAGACTCCAGCGCTAGGTTTTGTCAAGTTCAATCTCCGCCAACCCCAGGCCCGAGGGACTGACATCTCGACGAGCAGACCGGGCCCTAAAGGTAAGAACGGATCCTTTCATTTCACATTCCAGGACCCGTAACAGTCCTCGAGTTTTCATTCCAGGACCCGTAACAGTCCTCGAGCACCGATTCGAACGAAACTCTTGAATATCTAAGCCAATTGCCTTGAAGCCTCCCGCGAGCCCTCAGCAGTGTCGCTTCATCGCGAAATATGACCCAACGGAGAGCCTGCCATCGCGGTTAATAGTGGTTGGGAAAGCTATTTTGACGGCGCTAATGAGTGCAGGCGGAAGTTCCCGGGGGAGTTCGGCGCGCCGCCTTACCTGGATAGGAAATGAAGGCGGCCTCTCCATTGGGCAAGTCCAACCTCTATTTCTCAACTTTTGTCATTGATATTTCCACAATTCCATGGTTATAATATAAGATGCGCAATGAGATGAGAACATGGTAGTGTTCCCTCGCAGCAGGCTTCATTACTGCACCAAGTACGCATCCATCCAAACCCACATTGTACCGACCCGGTGTAGTCTAACGGCGTGCTATGATGTTGGGTGCGAGGGGAGGGATGTTTGCGAGCCTCTATGGGCGACCGCAGCCCCGGTGGTATAGGGGTAGCCTCAGATGCCGATGACCATTGTGGATTATGCTGCTTCTTCTTTTGACAGAACGCTGGGTGTCGGCGTCGAGCTCTCCCGCCGATGCACATCAATACCTATCTCGGTGACAGTGTCCACCGTGATGCGCTTCTTAGGCATGCTCCCAATCGTCTGCACGGGATCGACCTTCAAGTGTGTAGTATTATCGTCCACCACCATGCGAAGCTTGATACGAATGGCTATTATGGCTATAGCGTTAAACGTTAGTCCCTGTCACCGCGCACAATTACAATTAGCGCCATTCCGCTGACAGAACGAGCGAGCGGACGCACCACGACGGGCGCCACCATGCCCTGGGGGAGGAGCACGGCGTTCAATCCTCCTGCGTACAGCCCGAGCGTCAGCGCTTCGACGAGCAGCTGCAACGCCGCCGACTCGATGAGGACCCGGATCATCGGGATCAGGGTGTTCTCTCTCCCGTAGTACTTGGCGGACTCCGACGATGTGCGCCATATGCGGAACGCCATCAGCCCGGTGGTGAGGATGTTCTGCGCGACGGCGAGGGAGTAGAAGGCTTTGATCGAGCGGTCTATGGGGAGGGTCGCCGGCGTATCTGCCGCAGCGAGGGGTGGGATCATCGTGCAGCCGGATACTGTAGAATGTCGAAATGTCAGAGTCCTTGATATAGGGATGAACTAAGGCGAGCGTACCCAAGCTGCCGACTAGGAGCATAAGCGGGAGGGCGATGACACGCCAGTCCTTGCTCCGGAGGACGTAGCACCTGTATACCTTACGCAGAATTTTAAATCAATACATTGATGAGCAGACGGATGACATACCGCAGCGGCATTACCCAACACCTCTTGCGTCCCATAGAGAATGTTCGTCGCGACATCTTCCCATCTCATCACGTTAGCGATGTACGCACTGACACCACCGGGGTATCCTGCGTGCGCGACGAAGGCTTGCTGTAGACGATACATCCCCAGGATCAAGTGCAGTGTCGATATGAGGAACATGACGCTGGATATCCCGATCATAATCTAGAGTAGATGTTAGCTAGGTGAGCTCGTAGGATCGTAGGCGGTGCGGTGGAGCGCACCTTGCCATGGATATCACTTCGTCGCCGACCTCTGCCGAAGGAGAGGACCATCATCCCGCAGAATAGGCGTCCAAACGTATCAAACACATGTCTTCGCGCCGGTGGTCAACGGTGCCCATACAGCAGTACAAAGACGATTCGAGCGCGAACCTGCGTTCTGCAATTACCAACTCTCGAAACACGACGTCCGCCACGTCGCCGACAGCCTTTTGGTTACCAGGCGAGATCACTGCGACGGGATACGCTTGTTAGTACGAGGGACGAGCTGAGGGATGGGACGTAGAGGGGAGGGAAGACGAGCGCAGAGTTGGGGAGTCAGGTAAACGGACGGGGAGATCAAGAGAAACGGGGGGACGGGACATGAACGGGGACATCAACGAATGCGAAACACAGGAGGAGGGAAAAGATCACGCACCATCGACGCGAACGACACCGTTCGCCGTGCGCCATGCCCCTCGATCGGCTAGCGCAATGAGTTGGACCCTGCAGCGGGCGCAGGCGTCTGCGTTGAGGGTGTCTGCGGCTGTGGCTACGAATGGGGGAGTTAGTGGGTGACGGTAAGGGACGGGGACGAAGAGGGGAACGGGATGAGGGAGACGAACGGAACGGAATGCACGAAGGAAGAGACGCCCGCTTTGGGAGCGGTGGAGAGAGCGCGGGACGACTGCAAATGCAGACGTGGACGCAGTTGCAAACGAAAACGAAAACGAAACGGGCTAGCGCGGGGGGGACAACGACGCGAAACGGGAGAACGCAGACGAGCGAAACGGAAAACCAAAACCAAAGCCCAAATCGAACCAGCACCAGCAAAATCAAAGCGAAACCAACACCAAAGCGAGCAAAATCGGATAGAAACGAACCGAAACATATAGAAACTCACGAACGAAAACGAACAACGAATGCGACAGACAGGGTCAGACGCAACCCGTTTGCGACGCCACCCATCGACTCACCCGCACACACACACACCGAGTTCCTGGCACCCCTCGCTCTCTTCGACGGCCTGGGATCTCGGCGGCGCAGATCCCGATACCGACATGCTCCTCATTCGGCGACCATCGTGTTCGGCGGCGTTTGCTGCGGCATCGTGAACGAACCACAGAGCTTGGGCTGAACTCACCACCAGTAGCTACTCCAGACAAATCGAGCCCCAGGCGGATCCCGTCGCAAACGTGGACAAAAGCGGCGGGTTCCCTGAACGTTGACAACGGCCGACCATGGCCAGCAATGGGGCGCGAACGTCTGCAAGTTTGTTGAACACGCAACGTAGCGAGCGTCGTCTGTCGCTCCCATTTTCCCTCTCCCTCATCCTCCCTCTCTCCGCATTAACGCCGCACGATTTGCTGGACTCACTCGGAACAACGAGGGCGAACGAGAGCGGAAAATCGACGCACGTTTGGCCAATTCTTACTGCGCAAACCTCTAGTATGTGTCCCACATATTCATTCCCCCTGCCTTCTTACTCTCGCGCTTTGCTCGATCTCAGATACTCTAAGCCGCTTTCCATAAACCCTGGCACACCATGAACACGGCTCAGAGCACACCTGACGGCCTTGCAATGGCACCTGTAGCTGTACCTACAATGTATTATATATACTAATAATGGTACACATTTGATACATAAGGGCTTGTAGTTACAATAGCCTACAGTGATATATCACCAATGTATCACCTTGTCTTCGTGATGTATCACCTTGCCATGCACCAATGTGATGCCCTCCTTTGGGCCTTAATTGACCCACGGTCCACCCATCTCATTGCCCTTCTGTCGTCGTTGTCAGGGACAATGAGCGAGCAGTTACTGCATTTGGACAAGCCCTAGCCTCGCCTTTATCGGGTACAGAATCGCGCCGTCTCAATGTATCTAGATTCATAGAACCATGGAACACCTAAACAATTCATAAGAAGCACTCTATGTATGAGTCGATCATTGACAAGTGTGTTCCCCAGTACTTAGGGGGGTAAACTAGTACTTAGGGGGGCCTCTGTTAATTGTCCGCCCATAGCTACCACTCCCTCCCCCATGCTAAGGTACGCCGGTAAGCTCTTCCAGGCATCCACACATGTCTTCCGTAACTTGACTCTTGAATCCATCTGCCTCCAGGCGTATGCCCGTGCTCCTTCTGTGGCAGCAGTGATTGCTCTTGCTTCCCATATCCCTGCCTGCCATTCATGGAAAGCCGTTACTCGACGCATCTCTTCTTGTAGGAGAATGCATTCCTCCTGCCATCTGTGAGCGCGTGCGCGCGACTTACACCATTCGATGCGGATTGCTGAATCATTTTTAGTATTTCCCCCCCCCTGGAATAATGACCACCTACCCTCGCTCATCGTCTCCGACATCTCAGCATCACTGGTTCGTCCTGTCATCCATATCCAGGAGAGTGTTCGTCGGCCCTCCGATTCGCTGGCATCGTCCCCTTGTCGCAGGCTGTGAATGTCTTCGTCATTTAGAACCTGTAATGTCGTCTCCCACCCGTGCTTACTGAGTAATGTAGCTAGGGTGACAAGCGATTGGCGATTCATACGGTATTTCCTGGCGGTAAAGTCAATTCGAGCTTGCACATTCTTAATGAGGGTGACACTTCGAGTATTCTGAACTTGGCCATGGACAAGTCGATCTTTGGACTTGTACATGGAGCTGAGAATAAGCAGGAGACGTCGTAGTTCAGCGAGGCAGTCGTGCGCGACACCATTTCGTAACCGCCATTCGTATTCGGATAGAGTAGAGTCGACACGGAAGTGAGGTGAAAGGTCTGATGGGAGTAGTAATCTGATGTCTTCGGGATGTGTTTCGGTAAGATCACCGTCCCTCATCGTCTCAGTCCTGCACCTGTAAGCTCCAACACCAGGAACATATGCCTCCTGTACTGTTTGCCACGCGGTGATTAGGCGCTTCATACGGTTCCGGCGTTCTTGAATACGTGTTCGTTGAATATCAGTCGAGTGGGTTCCCAGGGCGTTGGCATCAAGCTTTAGGCGTGCCATCTGATCCTGAAGGTCCAGAGCTTGCGCTATCAGAACACTACCACTGATGCTGTCATGTTGTAGAAGGGAATCGCCTTGCGAAAGTGTCGTTGCATCCTCTTCGGCAAGTTGAAGCCTAATCTTTGCGGCAGAAGTGACTACTTTAATTAGTATACAATTTACTATGGCTGATTATAAAGTAAATTACCTTCCGCCATTGCTTGATATGGATTGTCCTGGCTGGTTCCGGCTTCCCATTGATGTATAATAGTGGTGAATTGCTGGACGACAGCATCGGGGAGGGATTTGCTTAGAGTGAGAAAGTTGCTGACATGTTCTGAGCGCATTTCAACAGCTTCTTGTACCTTGTTGAGAAGTGATATATCTAGAGACTCTGATCAGTATACATTAATGTAACACGTATTCTGAGGCTAGCGTCCATGATACATCACGAAGGCTGCCATTATACATCATGAATCGTGCATGAGCATCAACAATATATCACGAGACACACTCCACCATGCATGATATATCAACTCACGTAATGCGACAATCTTTCGCCAGTTGTAGTCTCTGAAGTGGTCGTCCAAAGTGTCGCGCCGCGATCCGGGCCCCATTTCCTTTGTGCTACTTGCCACGGGATTCATTGCGGCCCAGCCACGTTCAGGTGCTTCGCCATCAGTTCGTCCGACTCCAGGGGTGAGATTAAAGGAGTAGTTAATTTGGCAGTCAGTTTGATGCGCATAGAGGTGGAATTTTGGGACAAGATATGTGGCATGAAGGTCATTGACACGTGGAGTAATAAGATTCATAGGGTATGATTGTGACCGAAGTATGAGTTTGCATGACCATTGACAAGCAATGTCATAGGAGACTACTAGACTTGTTGGTGCGTGGTTCTTAACGCTTGAAAAGTAAAGATAGTCCATGTTGACATATCTACATAGATATAATGAGCATTTCAAATAACAAGAGTAGGAGACGAGGTGCACGTACTGTTCCCCCAGCTGTAAGTCTCCCACGGAGACGGGACGCTTCATATCGTGCCTACTACACTCGATCGTTCCAACACCACTTGCTGTCGTCCCCTTGCCACCTCTGATACTTGCTGATTTCACAGCGTCATAATTGTTGCATGTGCTGTCCTCCTGTGGCTTCTTTGTTCGGTGCTTCGAGAGGAAGTCTTTGTACTGTACTTCTTCCACAAAATAGGCTGATCCACGGTTCAGACTGGGGTCGCGGGTGTCGTTCGAAGCAGAGAGGCGTTTGAGACGGAAATTAGCGTCAATTGCCAGGAATAGCGAGTAAACCCATCTAGTATACAGTGATCAGTGTGTGAATAGAGATATGATATATCAGGACGTACCGTGATGTATCACCTGCTTTTTCCCAGTTGGCAGGGAGATTCTTGCCCGGGTGTGGACATGCGGGGCACAGAACGGCACATTCCCCTTCGATGGTGCCAGACACACCGGATGGCTCATGTCCGCGGCCGGATCGCTTCAAAAGCCGGATGTGGCGCCATTCACGGACAATTCTCATGAATGCGCTGTATCGGTCCTTTGTTATCATGTCAGTTAACTTCATCATAGAAGATGGTGAGAGTCACCTACCGGAACTGGTTCTCCGACGTTGTTTGTAAGCCTGGCAAGAGCTTGATAGAATTCATAACCAGACACTTTGGACCCAAACATGAGTATTTGAAATAGGCGCAAGACCTCAAATGTTGCTGCAGTGCGAGGTTTCACTGTAGTGGCAGGGAATAGACATGACTGAAGAAGTTGGATGTCGTCAGACACCACCGAACCACAACCACAGAAGTCGATGCTAACGTTTACAAGGCCATGGGATGCTATGACCATAAAACTATCGTTGTAGCAGGGTGCTGGCCGGGCACATCTTTCGCCGAGGGGGTGTCCCAATTGGATACGGAGTCCAAGGGAACAAAGGGAACAGCGTTCAAAGTAGCGGCCATTCCATATCTAAGCAAGCTCATGAGTATGTTCAAGCGAGTTACAGCCCATCACTTACCTCCATTTCATGGAAGGGAGACACCTGGTGAGCCGTTACAACGCAAGCACGACAATAAATGCGCTCGTCAAAGCATTGATGGCAGCGATAGAGCGCAGGCGCCGTGTGACAACCTGGACATGTTCTTGGGACCCGTGGTTCAGGCGCTTCAAGCCGTAGAAACTCTTGCACGAAGGAGTCTCTCTCTGGCATCCAGGTGTGAAAGGGAAGATCCTAATAATCTAATCAATGAGACTGGGAGAGAGAAGCACAGATAATGAAACTTATGCCTGCTGTTTGCCGCCGCACTCTCTCAAGGGTCAGTATGTCTGGTATCTCGACGACATTGGCAAGAATTGGGTCAGACGGATCCAATAGTTGTGGGAATGGACGGCTGGTGTCGTCTTCTGGTGGGATTGAAGGCGCACTTGGGGTCACGACTGTGGCTTGATAGGTCGTTCGCTTCGTTCGGAAGCCTCTAGGTCCAGCAGTAAAGTCGGTGTGGTGATGGGTGGAGACAGGGGCCGGAAGGGGGGTAGCTGTATCCCAATCTGCGTAGCATTCTACTTCAATAATAGGTCGCTTTGGACGCCGCATGATGAATATGCACCTCTTGAGCTAGGGAACTTTCCCTTTAATACAGCCCTGCAAGCAGAGACACCATCTCGACGGGAAGCCATCAGACAGGAGTCGAAGTGAGTCTGAGTCCAGGATGGACTACCTTAGACACGAGACGATCAGAAGATGAAGCATGAAGTTTAGGAACACTTCGTTGACAAGATGATGACCATGACACGTTAACTTATCATTTCTCACAGTAACAAATATATTCACATGCTAACATGATTACTACAGGTTGAACTAAGGTAGCGGGGCGTAGGCCACCATGTACTGATGGTGACGAGGAACTCCCCCAATGGTCTTCCATTCTCTTCGCTGCACTGACTTAGCATTATAATTAAAGTGAGACGTGAATCAACATACCCGGCGTTCTCTATCCGCCCTGAGGCTCATAATCTCAGTCCAATGTTCCATGGGGCTGTGAATGAGGCTTCGTTCGAGGAAGAGGGCAGACACCATGACCCTTTTTGCGAGTGTCTATATAACGTACCACGAAGTGATATTAGCACGTGTGTTAACAACAACTACAGACACTTACCTGTTTAGCCTTGTCCCTAGTGGTCTTATAGATAGTGGAGGACAACCCCAGCTTCTCAATGGGGAACCGGTCATGGAAAAGGATGTACGCGGCCTTGAAAAAGTGTACACGCTCTGCCTTGTCCTTCACTTGTAGATAATAGGGCACGAGGAAGTCGAGGAAAGCAGTTTCTTGGTAATTGTAACGCTTGGCACTGTTTTCCACACAAACACGGGGCATGGAGCTGCTGGTATTCTAGTAATACAGAATGATCAGCCGAGCCCTGCAGGGTGATGAACATGTTAGCTCACCGGAATATGGGGAAAAACTTTGTCACTGAGTTTAGACTCGTCAGAGTCCCGCGAGCCTTGGAGTTTGAACCACCAGGTCACATGATAGACAGGAGGTGACGTCTGAATAACGGTTTAATGGCAGATCTGCCTTGTTTATGAAGAGGTTTTATAGGTAAGTGTCACTGAAGAGACATTATATTAAATAATCTAACATTGTTTCACATGTAATAGGCCCCAACAACCCCTGACTGAATAAAAGTAAGAAACTGAATAAAGGTAAGGACAGAGCGTTCATAATCTTATGTAGTATGCTTAAACGCCAGTCCCTTACTCCCATCATGGGTCGCGGCCACCCTCGTTTGTATAAAACACCCGAAGAAAAGGCCCTTGCCAACCGAGAGAAGAGTAAATGTTGGTACAACAGGTGTGTATTATATCTGTCTGCGTCAAAGACAAGTATTCTCATATTTACTAGGCAGAAACATGCAAAGAATAGTTCCCAACGCCCTCCTCGCTACCGGGCTGATAAAACCAAGTAAGCAGCCCACCCATATCCCTTCTACATGTTTACAGCTTGTCTATAGATCTGAACCAATTGGTGGTGCCGCGCCTGATGACCCTACTCCTTCGAGGTCCGTTCAATCATTTATTCAAGGTGCTATGTACTCATCATTCCTCTAGTACTGAGCCCGTTGATGTCCCTGGGTGGCTATCCCTTGTTGCCTATACAGAGCGACAGTTTAACTTCCTAATCGACACCGCCACCATCTACGACTACTTAGAATCCCTCTATCAAGAATATATCGTCGAAGACTGGCCTGAAACATTTTCAGTCCCACTAATTAGTGTTCAGGCACTCTACAAGACCATCACGCAGTGTGAAGCCGCTGTATTGCAACTCGCTGGGGTTGGGATAGAATTACGGGATGTCGAAAGGGCGGCAGCACCTATAAGGCTAGTCCTGCAGTGCCTTGAGGAGATGGAGTGCTATGCCTCTCTTAGTAAGGCCAAGACTTTGGAGGCTCACTACGGTGGTCAGCTCAGGTATCAATCACTCCATCAATAGTCCTCTGGTCGCTAGCATAGCTGATATATCACGCTGCATACTCGTTCGAAACACACTATATATTGAAATGACTACGGCAACTACAATTGTACGAGAGGAAGAGACAGTCGTAGTACTACAACAGTTAAAGCACGGTGGGATATGGGATACGACTAGGCGTGAATGCGGGCCATGTGCCAGTGGCTGAGCAAGTGCTGTTCGGCTTCCTCAAATGTTGTGAAGCCCTGGCAGTGCCAACCGGGGACAGTGTGGACGAGAGGCTGAACTACCTGCTCCCTAATCGTACGGTTAGTCTCGCTGATCAATATGGTATTAATAGTGGCCTACCAGTTCTGGTACACTCCGACACAGCGTCCAACAACAACAGCATACCAACGATTACCGGCTACGCCAGTGGCAGCACTGAAGTGCCCGGTCCTCACGAGGGCAGGGGGTGGAGCGGCAGCTGCGGGAACTAAGTGACTGACTGTGGTGCAGACAGGGCACCGGAAAACAGCTAAATAGGTCTTGTGAGCGTCGGTCTGCAGTGTCCACATGAAGAACGTACCTCCCCCCGTTGCGGGGATCTTGTTCTCTTCAAAATTAGCTGCACCACCATTGGCGGCAGCGGGAACAGCAGCAGGTGCAGCAGCAGGTGCAGCAGTGGGGACAGCAGCGGGGACAGCAGCGGGGACAGCAGCTGCAGCTGCAGCAGCACCCGAGGCGCCACTGGAGCGCATCTGAGAGAGGAGGCTGCTAAGCTCTGCGATGCTGATACAGTATCGCCAAGGCTGTCGTTGGAATGCATAAGATCTGAAGTCGAAGATGGTTGTGAAGTTCGCTTGGTTGTGAATTTGGGGTTATTGGAAGCCAGGGGATCGTTATATATATGAAAAACGGCCGAGTTGTTGTATAGTTAATGACCGGTAAGATCCGAGCCCTCTTCAATGGGGGGAGGGCTGTCGAAGCTTAAAAAAAAGTAAGGTGTGATACAACACGGTACACTAACCCAAATATCCTTTACTACTCACCTGTACCACCGTATCAAATTTCAATGGCACCGAAAGAAAAGGTTACCGCCGACCAGAAGACGTTCCTTACGGCTCATGTCAACGACTTCCGTGAAGTCCAAAAGCAGGGGACGTTCCCAAAGTTCTGGCCGCGTGTTTTTTCCTTGTGGTTTTCGCAGTGGCCCGAGGAAGAAGATATGTTGATTACTGAGCCTGGGGCGCGTGAGGAGGAGTTGAAGAAGCGAATAGACTATAAGCAGCAGGTGAGAGTTGTGGTTCAAGAGGGTATGATCGACCCTGACAAGTGACCTCAGTACCTCAAAAACTGGTTCCGGAACCGCGGCCTACCGAAAGTCCGGTCACATGTTGTGAAGGAACTAAACCCACCGAAGGCCAAGCGCAGCCCGCAGCTCCTTGAGCTCTACTCAGACGAATACTACGATACCAAGATTGCTCCACTCGTCAACCCCATTATCGAGGGGAAAACACTCTCACCTGGGGCGCTGTTGAAGATCCGCCGCGAGCAAAGGGACATAGCTTGGGCCGGGGAGGATGTCAACATCAAACAAGCTCTAATGATGAAGCACCGCCAACTTCAGCAGGAGGCTCAGCTAGCGAGGGCAGCGAAAAAGGAAGAAGAGAAGAAGAAAGCTGTAACTGTAACGTCTTCAGATAACTATGCAATGTAAGTTGGTGCCGCTTCGATGCTCACTATACTCTGATTGAAGCCTATCAAGCGGCATTAAAAACATTGCAGCCCACTTCACAGCCTTCTCACAGAAAGCAGGGGTAGAAAGCGGCTGGAGCTTTGTCCTCATTGCTGGAGGGCCGGATCCTATGAACGGGGGAAAGATTAATACAATGGGGTGTGTCGCTACGATTTTTAACCAGCCACTGACTAAAACGAACATCAGCTACCATTATGGCGATAACATCTTCCGCCAGAACTTCTTCGACTATGATCCCGAATACAAGGAGAGCTTCGTGCCAGCATTCACGAGTTTCCTCCACACGTGCTACAGTAAGCTCAACCATAGGACCAATTTCGCTCACTAATTGAGGATATACAGCCCCAGAACAATGTGCATCTCGGGCTCTCCCTGGGTCAGTGATGTCGTCCCCCCTTCTCTTATCCAAAGATAAGGCCACACCTTCCGGAGAAGCTTCCACGCCTGTCTCAATGCCGTCTCCCCTTCCTCAGGAGCTTGCACCTGGGCCAGCATCTGCGGCCATACTCCGCCAAGCCCCCACTTCGCCACCACATGAGCCAGTCGCAATTCATCAACCGGCACCAATTCCTATACCCGCTGCTATCGTTACACCCGTACAGACTCAACAACAGCATGGCATCAACCTCCCAATTCACCCGCAGCATCAGCCGTCTTTGGACGTCCAGCAGCAACTCCTAGAACTCCCTCCGGACCTTGAGTTCTCATGGGAGGACTTCAACCACAGCCTGACCTTCCCTTTTGTCTCAACTACTAATCCTGGGCCAGCGACTTACGCACCTCCATTGTATGGCCCAGGAACGTTCACATCCCTACTGGAAGGGATGTACACCTTTGCAGATGGTACCCTGGCTCCAGTGGGTGCGTCTCCGCTGCCTAGCGTCTCAGCAGGGCCCCCTGTTCCACAATCAATCAGTGGCACCGACGATTACATGCCCACCAATCCCAGCCCTTTGCAAAGCGCCAATGAAGCTGCCCTCACCACGTCTCTTGCCGCGGCTCTCCCAGTTCCGTGTGCGATTGCTATCGATACCATTGCTGCTGATGTCCCTGCCAAAGCCACTGTCCCTATTGTTCCTGCCGGCGATTCCAGTCCCACCGCTACCAATACCGATGGTCCCACCGACGAACTCACTGATGATTCCAGTCCCATTGATACCAATACTGACGGTCCCAACGACGATTCTGGTACTGACAATCCCACGGACAATTCCAGTCTCAACGTGACCGAAAGCGCCACCGACAATGCCACTGACAACCCTGCCACGGAATCATTGGCCGGCAAGAGGGCAAGGCCTGGAGAGGATACTACGGCCACCAGCAAGCCTCGTAAGAAAGCCAGGTCTGACGGCACTGATCCCAAGCTCATCGTGACCACGAAACGGAATCGGGTGGCGCAGTCGCGCAAGGAGATCGAGCCACTGACCCACCCCAAGGGCAAGAACAAGGGGGGGCGTGGCAAGGAGAACAGGGCCTCTAGTTGAAGTATCTTGCCCTTGTTATAGCTACTGATGCGCCATGCTATTTACCGCTGATCTTGTTCACCGTATCTACATTATCTACCAAGCTTTAATATATCACACGTTGTGAGTGACTGCTATGATATATCATATGCTGTGAACGACTGGCATGATATATGAGCAAGCATCAGGCGATGTATCACCGGTACATTACCTAGCATGTAAGTGATATATCAAACGAGCAGGAGTAGTAGTGCCTAAAGGGTATGAACCAAAAAATAAGCCAAGTCTGGTGCAAGTCCATCGCACTACAAGACCTCAAACCCAGTGCGGTGTAGCATGATGAGGCGCCTGAAAGGGCATTAGTCACTTAGAAACTGAGTGGAGTGTAGTATGATGAGGTGCCTGAAAACGCATTAGCCGCTTAAAAATAATATATAAAACATATCAAAAACATACTGATAACATAACGAAAACATTAATGGAAAATATAAGAATAGGCAAACTGACGCTGATGGAAAGTGGCAGAATATTGGCGGAAGGAAGCTGCCATCCATCGAGAACAGATCTTGATGGAGAAGCGCTTACATTCAGTATGCAGGTACAGTGGTATGAGTGAAGGTACGGAGGTTTGATCTAAGATTCGAAGTCCAGGAGTGGAAGGCAACCCGACCATATCTAGAGCATATGCCGAAGCTGAATATGGGCAAGGGCGCGTTGAGGCACAACCCCCGACGCCTGACTGTCATCGACGCTGGTGGACACAGTGCCGGGAGTAAGGAGTGCTTCACACGTGAGGTTCACGTGTCTAAGGCAGTGATGTATCACGAAGACGGGGTGATATAGGACCCCCAATAATGTCTATAAATGTTAGATCCGAAAATGCCCGGTTTTTACCCAAAAGGGGTGGACTAAGAATTGCCTTATTAGGAAGTACGGAGGGGTGGATAAGAACAAACCTCCCAATTAGGAAGCGGAGGGGTGGACAACTAGAACTAACATTGTAGGGCTTAATAAAATCGATAAAAATGAAAGAAAAATGCTAGAGTGTTCGTTCGCATTATATATACTAGTTCTCGCTATTATCTAGCTCCTCTGTATGCTTTCTCCCCATCAGAGTCTTTACAGCCTGTGAGACGAGCCCCTCCCGCATATTCAGGGGCCGAAATACCGAGTTGAAGATTGTAACGTCGAGTTTTATCGAGCTATCCTCCCGTAAAGTGATTGTCTTCGCCATGAGTGCATATAGAAACGCCTTCGAGTGCACAAGTCTGTACTTTGGAAGGCCAGCTTGAGTCAAAGATTTGAATGAGTTTGGGGAGGAAAGGGGCGTCCAAAGCTGCATCGAAATCCACGAAATCGTGCCGACTGATGCGGTGTTCGACACCCAAGAGTGTTTACTAGCCTTTTCCCCCCCCTGTTCATAGAATGTAATAACTAAAGAACAGGTTAAAGACGAAGCAAGGTGATATTGATACTAATACACTCACCCCGCCCAATCATCAGCTTCTTCTCGTAGAGTACAATTGAGTAGACACCGTTTACGAGCTCAAACAGCGAGTTGATATTCGCGGTTGCTAGTGACTCCGCATGTGGGAGTGCTGCGAAGATCGCCTGGCGGGATTTTATTGCCTAGTATTTATTCAACCGTTAGTTTCTCATTTGATACACGAGTTTGTGACGGCTTACAGCATTAGCACGGGAGGTCGCTGCCCTCTTTGCGTTTGCTGAGTTCCCAGAGGTCTCCTTGTCCGCCAATGACATCACATTCACTTGTTTCGTCCATCGTACTTGTCGTGCCAGTCCGGATGTTTCTCCTTTGATATTGACACCAGAGAGCCTCAGGACTTCGTGTATCTTCCTTGTGAGCAATTGGCGAGGGGACTGTTTGACGATGAATGGAATTTGGGCGGGAATGTGTGGTTTAGGAGCTCCTTTGGCAGGGGTAGGGGATTGCTTCAGCGGCCGGCATGCATCGCTTGTCTCCTTGCTTTGATGCACTCGTCGTTCGTCCACAAGTATGCTGATGTCGTACTGCGATATGCGGGAAAGAATTGAACTTGAGTCTTCTTCTTCGATGATCGTGTGTGCAGATGGAGGAGCTGCCGCTTCATCTATAAGTTTCTTGACGGCGGCCTCACCTACGGGACCTAGAGCTGAGATCGCTTCTAGGATGGGCTTCAGCGCAGCTTGGATTACTTCCAGTGCCTCTGGATCGTCATCTGGAAGGCGATCACTAACGCAATAGAATATTCAGTGAAAGGTCGAAGCAATCATCGTAAAACTCACAGATATCCAATATCTCGCATGTTGAGTGCCGCTGCAGCTAGTCCGCACTCGTTGATCATCTCAATGGCACCCCCAGGTAGGTCTGGACGTTCTGACGGTGGCAAGGTCACGAAGGAGGCGATGTGTAACGCTTCATCTAGGAGTTCGCGATCAGATGGTACATCCATCGCTGACTCCTCCTGTGGATCCAGTTCGTCCAGATCGTCTACGTCTACACCGAGATCGAGATTGGCGGTGGCAACAGGGACATGTGAGGCAGACGGTGTCATTGACGAGCTTGTGAAATCGCCTAATACTTCCCAGATCGCGTTGGCTTCCGTCCATGCCAGATGAGCCACTTGTTCGATGACTTCTTGTGGTGGAAAGTACGAAAGGGTGTCTAGAGCAGCTCCACTGCTATCGAAATGGGTGTGAGCATACCCAGCGCCGCCTCGTTGAAGACTTGCTGCGTCGATCTTGCGCCTGCAGGCCGCTAGTAGGCGTACGTCGAGTTTAGGAATCATTTGGAGGGCATCGACGATTGTGAACTCTGGTAATGTGCTGCGAAGAAGGCCGAATATATGTTCATTTACCTCAGTACCATGCGTCCAAGGCAGTAATGGGAATGGATCGAGGTGATCGCGGTGGATGATGATTAAAGCGAGGAGTCCGTTTACCAGAATATCGAGGATATTGTCGGCATCTTGCGAGAGAAAGTGGCGAGCAATGGGGTATCTGTTCTCTGTAAGAAACTGTTTCCAAATCAACTTGAAGAAGAAGGCGAGGAGAACCATGTGGATGCGCTGCGTGTGGGATATTGTTCGGCTTTGGTATGCATCACAGGCTTCTCCGAAAATAAATAGAAAGATTGCCAGACCAGAATGGCCGCATTCAATGGCGTGCTGGATACTTGCCGCTGAGAAGAGTCTAGCTGCCGCACGATCGTCCTGGCGGTCTAGCTTGTCGACGTCGCGGATATAAAGTGGAGAGCGATCTTGATTATATGCCATAGATCGTACCTGCTCGTAGTAGATTAGCTCCCTTCCTAGTACCATCTGCTTGGCGCCAGTAAATAGATTATTGCGACAGGTCTTTCTGAAGTGCTTTGAGTCTTGGATGATGGCAAGGCGACGTGTCCCGATGCGAAGGAGTTCGATCTTCAAGGGCCTCTGCTCTGCTGGATTTGGGTGCGAGATGTGAGCATACTCAACTGCAGCAAAGCCCGATTGAACTAGAATTCTACGAGCCTTGCGCTCGACGATCGTACCATCTGATCCAAGAGAGATAATGTTGACAGGAGGAGAGGTGTCGATGAGAAGCAGCTTGAGAAGCCGCTTTTCTATCTCTGCGAGATAATTGGCCGTGTTGCTCTCCGATATTGCCATTATTGCCATAATAAGAGGTGGAATGTCGGGGAGAGGGATCCAGAGAGACCATAAGCGGACCTTTTTGGCCAGAGAGCCTGACGCATGTTTAATGAGTTCGTCCAGCTGCTCGATATCAGCGACTACTATTGGCTCTCCTGTTGCACCAAGGAGGAACCAAGTCTTGCTTGAACTGTTGTAGTATGGGCGTAGGGAGGGGTGGAGCTTAGTGTCGTCGACCCCGCAAGCAAGTGGGGCAGTAGATGGGTACTTGTAATCCTCGAGATACTTCGTCACACGGTCGAGCGTAGCTGTGCTAATGCCAAGTGTCAGTTTCGGATGGGATGAGCGAATTTTGAGCATGCTCTGCTCCGTTCGACCACCAAATGTCGATGAGAAGAGTCGATACGCCTCTGGGCGGATGCATTGGAGTTCGTGGCAGAATTGATTGAAGTCTGCCGCGTACCGCATATTTTGTAATCCATGGCCTCTGGCCTGACGTTCATGGCGCGCAAACATCACTTTGAGGAGTTCAATGAATGAAGGGTTACCATCAAACACTCCTGAGGCCAGTGCCACGGTGAAGTTGAGGAGAACGTCGCCTTTTTTGCGTATAGTCTGTAATAAGTGCATTCAACAAAGTCCAATAGGGGATAGGGGGCAGGGGCACGTACATCTTTAACAAACCTGCCCAGTCCCTTATTCTTAGCGTACATCTTCCCTGTTACGATGCTTTGGTAGCGAAATGGTATATATTTCCTCGTATCGTCGGGTGTCACTGGCTTTGCGATCGCCACCAGGAACTTATGCAGTTTGAGAATGCACAGGCATTCTGCACAGGCTTGTAGTTCATTAGTGTCGCTCTTGCATTGTACCAGCTTGAGGCATTTGCAAGAGAATACTCGTGCTTCGTCGTGATCCAGTTCCCACTCGCAGCTGGAACGATAGTGGAGGTCTAGCTCGTCTTTCTCTTGTTTAGATAGGGATGGGACCGTCTTGCCAAAGTGTTGGGATGCTAATAACGGTCGACTTGTCCCTCCAGCGTACCGAACCTCAGTACGAGAGGTGTAGATGGGAATACGACTGTCGTTTGCCTCGGTAAGCCCAGGACAAGGTCGCTCAACGAAGTTGTCCACTTTTGGCACGGATGCTGAGCGGTCAAGGTTGAACTTGAAGAAGCCATTGATGGATTGGATGTGAAGGCGGCTGCCCTTCGCCTTACACCTGGAAAGATGTTGTTTGAATCGATACGTATTATATGGCTCCGATTGCTTGACGATCTTTGCGCACGACGAGCAGCATGCCAGGCGAATATGTTCCGGGCTCTCGTCGTAGACCTCAACGTGTGCATCCAGCTGTCGAAGCTTTGCAACGTAGTTGTTCCAGCGTTGAGTGCTTTTGACAAGCAAGCCACTCGCTGCCAGCTTATTGTTCTGCTCCTTCGACACCATAGACTTCGATTTACGGATCTTTATTTCCTTCAGTGGTGCTGCGTCAGGCTGATCGTCCATCGGAAGGATAGAGGTATCGTCTTCAGGCAAGGGATCGCGCCTAGCGAGGTTTGGTACCACGATCACATTCAGGTTCAATTGGCTGCCTCGACGAGGACGTTTAACTGTGATACGAGAAGGGCTAACAGGGGCGGATAGCATAATTGAATTGCTATTGCGACGTTTAGTGGGAGGGCGAGGGGGGCTAATAGGGGTCGATACAGGGTGCGGGGGAGAAACAGGGGTGGTCGCTGATTGTCCAGTTACTGGTAGGAGTGACAACGGTGGAATTAACGGCGCATCGACAGTCTAAACATAATTGTCAGTGCATGAACTCTTGGGTAGCCGTTCACTTACATTTATGTCCATGCAGAACTCCATGCACGACAAGAATTCGTCGACACGACACTGCTCTCTCGTCTTCTTTGTCCAATAAGGGTCGCCAAAGATTTCGTGCTTGAGCGCATTCACGGCGACAATCCCACAAGAGTAGGAATCATGCTGCGATGCGCAGGGGAAGTGACTGTCGACACTGACAAAACGCTGCGGCATGTAATGTTTGCTCCACAATCTAATCCCTTTCTCCAGCGCCCGGGGAACCTTTTTCTTCATACCATCACCCCATCTCGCTTGTACACGACCACCTGAGATAGTAATCATCAGGAATCCCCAATGGTGTTCGGGCCAGTACGCGACTGTAGCGATGAGCAGGTTCTGCTGAGAAGTCGCGACGAAATTCCCAATATCTGAGAGTGCCGAGCTGCACAGAAGCTGGTCGACGGGGCCAGGCTCTAATCCAAGCGAATGAAGGCGACTAGTGAATATCAAAGTCGGAATCAATGTGATTTGTTTCTCAGACTTGAAGCCTACTTCGTCGCGGTATCTAGCACGAAGACGCAGTAGCATGGCATCGATATGAGACGAGGAGAGCCAAGAGGTCGAGAGAAGCTCCGCCATATGCGAAACATGAGCAGAACGTCCAAGTTTAGAGATTAAACCGCTCCATGAGATGGATCGAGTTATTGCGGTGATGCGAGCATGGCAAGAGGCTCCGTTTGGAAGGAGGGCTTTGTTTGCCCATCTCAGCGCCGAGTTCCAGCCTGATTTAGCTTCTACCGTGGTGATTAGCTCGTACCAAAATCCGCAGACTTCGAATGGAAGGTAAACGTTGGGTGCACCCCAATATTTAATTGAGATACATCCGTCGAGCATTGCCTGACCCGCAGCCGCTCGTAGATGCGTCAGAAACTCTCGAGGGGGGAGTGCACGATCGGTAGAGAGCAAATATGATAGTGGTGTGTTTGGGGGGACGTCCGAGAATGAATCCTGTGGGTTAGGAAAGAAGAGAGTCGTTGTTAGAGGTGGTAACTGGGTAGCAAGAAGTTCAGCAATAGTGGAATTGTGGGAGGGAAGCATAGCTCGAGATACGTCAGACAGTGATGTCCTAGCCTTGAGCTCTTGAGATATAGTGTCCGGGATGTTCTTATAGAGCTTGCCAACGCCAATCCATTGGCTTAGATCGACGACTTCGGGTGATAAGGTGAGATCAATGGGGGCTGACATTGTGCTGGTTAATCTACACAGTCGAGCATCCTACTTATACAATGGCGTACTTATCTATCACTTTATCGCTATACTTGCATGCATATGGTAGTATATGCTGTTCTGCATGGACGAGTTACTGAACTCGAACAGTTGAAGTGTTTCAGGGGAGTTCAGGGGGTGCACAGGGTGCGCCGCGGAGTCTCAACGGCTTGAACAATGTGGCCATTTTGTCTTGGCGCTACCAAATCACTAACAGCTATTGTGAGCGGGAATGGGATCCAGTACTGACCAGTTTATACCACTTGACAACACTTTCTGGCACTTGCTGTGGCCGCAACGTACCACAAGTAACATTTTGCTATCCGGGAGGGTTCTCAGGGGTGGATTTAGGATCCGACCTCGCGTGTGGAACTCAAAAAGGGGTGGAAAAAATATCTGACATCGAAATTTTCGCCGAAATATGGGTGGATTATTTGGGCGCTTGATCTAACATTATTACTATATAAGGCAAGCTGAGGGGTGGACTTTGATCTAACATTTATAGACATTATTGGGGGTCCTGGTGATATATCACACAAGACGCTATTGCAGCTACAAGGTTCGATGTATCATGCCTGTACCTCTATTACAATGGTTGATGTATGATAACAGCCTCTACGCCTGGCAATGGGCCGCAACATGCAGCCAACTCAGAAGCACGCCGCGAACGCGCCCTACGGCCATCCAACACATCCTGATGCCCAAGCCGGCGCCAATACATTCTGCGATATCCCAACTCGGCGCGCACGCCCTCGAAAATCCTGCTCAACATGAAACGGCGCAGGGAGTCGTGGAACTGAATGCTTTTGTCCCCGGAAAATCTTCATCGTCGACCCAGCAAAGGCTGCAGCGCCGACTTCGTTTTCTTTTGCAAATTCACATTCTGCGAGCGTAATAACAATCCCAAATACAAATTCAAAGTCGCCGTCGAAGGCTGCTGGTCATGGCTACAGCCTTTCGGTATCGCAGACGCAAGGGAACACCGGGAGATCGTTTACGACATTCGGGACTGTGAGACGGTCGATGACAAAGGAGAGCGGCAAGGGCGAGGATGGAAGTCGATCCTCTGGTTCGTTCTTGCGCCCGCCAACGAAAGGCAATCTCGTGGAAGAAACGTTCGACAATGTGATCGCCATTGGTCCGGAGCCTTCCTCGACGATAGACACGTCTGCAGATGTTGCCGAAGAGTCCGGCTCAAGCACGCCTTTGCGGCGGTCGGTGTCGTACCCACGGCTGGAGAAGGAGATCATAGAGCAGGACAGCCGTATGTGGTTTCTCTGTGTCGGACACGGCCGTATCATTGACATTCTGCCAGGCGACTTGTCTACTATCATCAAAGCAGACACTTCAGGACTGTCGCGGTACCTCCCAGACCTCAACACATCCCAGACTTCTTCACCTTCACGGCCGCCGCCTTCCCGAAACTCGCCTCCCACTCAGACCCAATCCGAGTCTTTAGTACGGCGGTTTCTACGTACCTCGCCTCTGGATCTTCCAGCTCACAATACTCGGCTTCAACGCAGCCCTCGCCAACGGACAACGAACTGGAACTGTCCGCGTCGAACGTCCAAGGGCAAGTGCTCGACGCGCTGCTCGTCAAGGATTATGCCGCCTCTAGGGAATGACTTGATTCTGGAGATGCCGTCGTTGTCGACGACGATGAAGACCTCACACAGACGCAGCCACTGCGCAAGCCCTCCCCGCATGTCTCACTGGAATTTGGTCCCATCGATCCTGAACGAACAGCGCTTCTCTCTCCCAATCGACTGTCGGGGTCTTCTTCGCCGAAGCGACAATTTCTCTCTTCTCGCCGCAGTTCCGTACAACTTTCGTCACGAACCTCTTCACAGCGAAACTCTTTATCCACGCCCCTTGTCTCAGGTAGGTTTGACTCTTGCTACTCCTCAGAACCCAGACTGATGGTATCCAAGGTCAAGGGGCTGAGAATCTGCCGACATCCCTTCCTCGTCTTCGCTCTCCTACCTCCATTCCTTCACGCTCACCAGTCGTCCTTCCCTTGTCTTCTCTGCTGTCATCATCGTTCCTTGCATCGCCCCCTATTTCTGCATCGCCCCCTCATTCTCCGTTTGTACCGCTACCTGTATCCAGTAGCCCACGTCCTTCCCCTCTTGCAACCACCACCATATCCCAGGTGACGACATCAAAGAGCTAGTGAAAGAGAGCACCAAATCGCAGCTTATACAACGCGACTACCAAGCGCGAACCAAATCTTCGGCGCTGTTGCCCAGACTTATCACACCGTCTCGCCAGCCAAGCAGCCCTTCGTCACCATCGCCTACCAAAGAGACAGATGCTATGCCTGAAGGTTACGAGGCTCGTCTGCCATCCCGTCGTACATTCACTACTCCGTCTCCTGCGCTTCAGGTTCCGCGCTCTACGAGGAGCTTGTCGAACCGCCCCTCATCAGCTTCGTCGGTCGTAGGCGATGCCACTATCAACGCATCGCCTGCGCCTACTTCGAGGATCATGGACGATACCCCTTCCGCGCGTCCTAAGTCTAGCCTCGATGAGTCACATTTGGAGATGACGAGGTCCTCGAGGACTTCAACAGGCCGTCGCGGCCTCACGCACATTCAGATGAAGACGCGCATGAGGAAGCGGAGCATGAGCGTTGAGAATGGCAGTCCCGGGCTCAGCGTCGGCAGCGCTGCTAATCATGATTCGCCGAGTGAATTCGGGATGCTGTCAATTCCAAGGGACGACGATACTACGCTGAACGGGCTGCGATCCTCGAGTTCGCTTTCGAATCGCCGTGAAGGTGGGAGTAGTGGGTCCGAGAGGACGCTTGATTGGATAGCACCACGCGCTGCCACTCATGCATTAGCGGCCGCGGGGCTCCTTCCTTTGGACAGGGATAGGGACAGGGACAGAGATCGCGATCAGGAGTTCGAGCAGGATATAGAGAGGGAGCGGGAACGGGAACGCCATAGGCGTTTGGACTTGGCGGGTATTCAGTCTGTTACCCCTACCCTGGAGCGGACGAACTCCCGAGCTGTGACATCAAACAATCCGGCAACAAGCCTCATGAGGCCAACACGGACGCGCCGAAACTCACGCCAAGGCCCGTCAATGTCATCTACGACGTACGACATCCACCCTCATGTTACCTCTCTCTACCGCCGCGCACAACTCCCACAGATCCGTCGCCTGGCGCCTTTCGCGAACCAAGAGCACACAGAAGGGGACGAGTGACTGGGACACGTATATTAACCGACATGGGTGCGTTCTCACTTATCTCTCTCTCCCTCTTTACCCGTCTACTTACCACACCTACAGAGCGCGCCCTACCCAATGCAAACTGGCATCCAGCATCCGTCGGCTTCTCAGGCCCGAAGGTCCGCCTGTTCGCCAAAGCAATCCTGACCGACGACCACCACGACCACTGCCTCCTCTTCCTAAATGTGGTATATAGTGAGGAAAGATCGCCGACCGGTCTCTGTTTTTTCTTTTCTTTGCCTCCACAACAGCCAACTACATTCTACGACAAGAGACTTTACGCGTCGCTCTTCGCTTAACTAACTCCCTTTACGATCCGTCGCAGCCCCAAATTCACTCGCACGATCACAACTGACAACCAGCTTATGACTTTGCCCTTCCGTGCCCATTCTCGTCTCCGATCATCGTCTCGTGCGATACCGTCTTCGAGCTTCCCAACCCCAGAGGATGGAGAACTCTAATCTACTCTATGCCAACTTCAATCAAGGCTATTAGTTCGTTGTTCGAGCTTTAACGGATAAAACGGCAGCTAACAGTATTTTGCAGATGCTTGTCGTTGGTAACGCGGAAGGGATATAGCACCACGAATTGCGAGCCAATGGGAGGGTTTACACTATGAGTTAAGTTCCTGTAGTGGATGTGTCATCCCGAGTTCTTATCTACTGGACTTCATAGACAACGGCGCGCGCGGTATAGTTGAGATGCTGTTTTGCACTTCCCTTCTCCCCCTGGTTGGAGTCGCAGACGTGCCGGGATCCCGCCCTAGGAAGCTGCAGATAGTGAATACCAAGGTGCGCTCCTACGCACAGCCTGGACGACATACTCAGACAAATGGCTCTTCCAGTGACAAACTATACCATGATCGGCGAGCTACTTTTCCCTCTGTCAATTCTCGCCGTTAGAATGAACCAAAGGGCCCTCGTTATCGTGCTCGAGGCGGAAATATACATATACGACATAAGTACCATGCGGTTGCTGCACGTAATTGAGACGACCGCGAATCCGGAAGGTGCGTTAGCTACTCCGTTGTCGATGACCAATATTGACATATCCTAGCAATCAATCCGTGCTCTTTCCCCGAATGTGGAGGCGTCGTATCTCCCTTTTCCATCGCAATTACTGTCACTAAATTCTCCGCTATCTACCCTATCTGCGACGCAGCCGCAGCATCTTCACCGGCCCCTCAGTCCAACGGCGACGTGGCCATATTCTCAACAACGCCCATCACCACAGCAAATATTATACCATTGGCCCACAAGTCTCCTCTCGATCGTTCAAATCTCCCAGAACGGCTCGCTGCTTACTACGGCCTCGGTCAAGGGCACGGTGATCCGTGTATAAAGTGTACCGAAAGCGGAGAAGTCGTATCAGTTCAGGTGAGGGTCGAGGGAGGCGAGGATATACAGCATTGTATTCAATCCAGTGGGCTTGCTCATGGTTTTCGTCTCAGCACATGAGATGGTTCATCTGTTCAAATTGGGAGAGAGGACAACGGCCGCTTCGACGGCAACATCCGTCATCGCAACGGGGTCCATCGAACGTCGGGACCGGCCAATGGACGGGGGCGACGAGGCCTACCTCGACGAGAGAAAGAAGGGCCGTGGCAACGGCGTCCCGTGAGTACACAACCACGTTCTTCAGTTTAATGCATCCTTCCTCATATTGTACCCCCGATGTCGTCCCTAGAGCGGAAGTCTGCTTACTCACTCCGTGGGCGTTTACCTGCCAAATACCTTGACTGAGACGTGGGAGCCGTCGCGAGATTTTGCGTGGCTACGGGTCCCTAGTGGCCCACCCGGAGTGATGTCTATCAGTGGATTGAGCGGGTGCGTTATTCCGCCTCCGTTTCGTGTTCTTTCGCTGACAGTTTCTCCCGTGTTGAGCGCCATGCCTAAGGTAATGATCTTCTCCTCGGAAGGCTACTTCTACTCTTACAACATCGATCTGAGGCGAATGCACGCTGATGAAGGGATGTAGGTGAGCTTACATTCAGCCGCTGTCTCGCCATTATTGACACCCGGCTCGTCGGTTTGCTGGAGTCGGGGGACGAGGGCTCGAGTGTCGTCAGTATTACGGAATAATGTTTCGGCTCAATCAATGGAAAACTGGAGCCCCACTCTTGGCCTGGATGGCGTTCGCAATAAACATCAGTGCAACCCTGATGTCTATAAACACCTCCTCCATCGTGGGGCAGGGATAGCTACGATCTGCAAGACTCGCGTAGCTCCCGTCAAAGCCACTTCGCAATGCTTGCCTTCGACTCTTCATCACGCACAGGTCTCAGGAAACACACGAATCGGGCTGGCGATGACTCTTAATGAGACCGAGACCGTACGCTGTTATTGTCTCAGTACTTGAACTCTACTGACCTTCCTTTCAGCTTTTCACTACCATTCCCAGCTCTATCTGACGCCTATATACCACATCTCGCGATTTCAATCATCGGCGGCGAAGGGTTAAACTAAACCGACATTGACGTCCCAATCCGAGTCGGGAATCGCTGGCCTGGCTGCAAAAAGCGACGGATTACGCAGAGAGAGATGACGATGGGCGCAACAAGAAGGAACAACGAAGGCTCCTTAACTTAATATCCCGCTGGCTCGCTTTAGAGCCTCTTTTGTTCGTGATCTAGATGTCGTGAACGTCTTTGAGAATGCGACTCCAAGCTATTTCACGCTCGTTGCCTTCTTGGACTAGCTAGGTATATTTAGGCATCATGTCACTGGTATCACGTATACACATTTGTATCCTTGCCTTTGTCCGCCTGCTTCCCGTCTGAGTTCCCCGTTCATTGCTCGATGTGAGGCACTTGACGCATCTATGCGGTTCTGAAACCTTTGCTACCTTAGCGGAGAGCCGCGAGCCGTTGACAATAACATAAAAATGGTGTAATATATTACAATGAGAAGCACTTATGAACGCCAAGTCAGTCGTTGTTGTCGTGCGCTACTGGAACATCTACATGTACGGTCATCAGATGTGACCCATCTCCTCTCCGCATGTCATCGGTCAAGTGGTTCCCCTCATCCTGCTTCGTGCCTCCAGTGTGTGGTGGTCCTCTAGGAATCGCTCGTTAGAGTCATATTACTACATCTCGACCGTATGCGAAGACTCGCCTGATGTCTGCCAGTTCTGCACCCTTCGCTGTCAGTCCTGTCTCATCGGCGTATTCCATTACTCTTTGCTCTAACTTCGCTTTCCTCCGTGGCTGCGTGGAGAGCACATTGGGGTCAATCCAGCGGATTGTATGCATGAATCGGCGTCGAATTGTGTTGAGCATAAGTATTGCGACTTGGTGTGGTCGTGAGTCTGAGTAATGTTCATGTGACTGCGAGTAGGATATGATAGCAGTGGGATGAACTTACATGTAGATAGTCGGAACTGGTGGGGAGTAGGCATCAGAGACTCGCAAGTCATTTGTACCGTTTGTAGTTCAATGGGGCACTCTCGTTTCGAGGAAACGGGGTGAGTTACTTGCCTCGAGTATGGCGCACCAAGGAGGAGGCGCTACATTCTTGTACGAGGCGCAGGAGTCCGTTCACTGAGGATGATTCACCCAGTGCGCCGTGCCGTGGCGGAATTTTTGCCAAGATGTGGCGCTACGTCCAAGTACGACTCTCAAGTGAGCAGTTTGACTGCGGTTCAGCGCCTTGAAGAGGCGTCGATAGTGAGCAACTCACATCATGTTCTCCTCAGACTATTTGCGGCTAGCTTTCGCCGCCTCGAGGGGGCGTAAAGGTGACTTCTTGGTGGCGCCTCGTAAAGCGACCATGCTTGAGCATGTTCGCAAGGTATTCCTAGGTTATCTCCTTGTTCAAGTTATTCTTGGTGGGCGTACATTTCAAAACTTTTGGCTGAGATCGAAATTTGTATCAAAGTCCTTCTACGTTGCCTTCATCATGGCATCTACGCAACCCTCAGTGGACAATATCGACGCCCTTGGCTTATAGTACTCATCCACTTCTTCATTCTTACCATGTCTGCCTGGAAGAAAGCGTCGGGACTCTTCAAGAAAAAGATGATCCCTCCAGATATTCATCTCGACTTGCGCCCCCGTCGCGCGCGACAGGGGCCGCAATAATACAGATCTATGGCTTTACGACTTCCTTCTCTGCTTTCTGCTCCCCTGCGGCCTCGACGTCGTTGTCATACCCCTCTACTTTGATATCATTCAACCCTAGTTCTTCGTTCTGGTCGAACGAGCGGTCGTACATCTCGACTTCCATATTTGGGTCTGGGTCGGGCGCGTACAAGTTCTGCACGTATGAATTGGCGAGAGGGTCATCGAGGATCAGTGTAAACGGTCGCTCGGCGTTCTTGACCTGTGGCCGGTTGATTGTGACTCGATGGAAGGGAAGGATAATTAACATACCTCTTTGAGGTTCTTCAGGAAGTCTTCGAAGGAGTTGCGGTCTTTTGGATCCTTCGAGTCTCCCGCCTCGTTTGCAAAGACCTTCTCTGATAATTCCTCGTACACTTGTTCTAATATACCCTCCAGCGTCGTAAATCGTCCACCCAGAGTTCCATGTGACAGCACCAGGTCGATCTCGGGGATTGTCAAGCCTGCTGTTTCGCTCTAGTGCACCGAGGTATGAGAAAGATATTAGGCGTTATGGAGCAAAGGACCAACCTTGAGGATATCTCGGCTGAGATCCTCCTTATCCTCAACTTTCAACGTTATCCGCTTGCCCTGCTCGGAGATTGCTGAGCCAGACTTGACCTCGTTGTCTCGGTACCCGCACCGGTCGCAGTTCGTGGACATGATTATAATGTCCTTGAAGTAGGGTATGTTGACCTTCTTCATCATGGTATCCAAAGGGTGTCCGCAACTCGAACACGTCCCATGGAAAACGAATATCTCTTCATTCACCCCGTCCCCGCCGATCGTTTCCACCTCTTTGCTCGGTTCTTTCCCCTCATCCGCTACCAAGCCCAGATCAATATTTTGCTGGAGCGTTCGGGGGTAGGTCTTCATAGTCCACTTCGGATCAGCCATACTCCCAACGAACTCGATGAATGAGTTCCCAGACGGATCGTCGAGCTTGATCGTGAATGGCGGCATAGGAATATTGTCCTTGTCAGCGACATGTCTGAGCACTACGACTCCTGGCTTCTCCCCATCCTTATCGTCGTCGTCATCGTTCTCCTCATCCGCCAGGATTTCCTTGAGCTGGGCGATCAGCGCCTGGATTTTGGCGTAGCTTTCGGGGTCTTGATATTGTCGGACGGGTTGGTCGAGGCTGAGGTCGGCAACGACGTCTCGGATGAGGCCCTCGACGGTGGTAAGCTGTCCTCGAGACGATGCGGGTAACGTGAGCTGGTATTCAGGGATAGCAATGTCGCAAGTCGCTGAACGAACGATCTGGCGATTCAAGTCCGGACGGGCGAGGACACGGACGGTATATGATATTCCCTCAGCTATGATCACGTTAATATTGAGCCGTTCATATTATGAGAATGCCAGCATACGCCTGATCTCCCCCGCAGACTGCACTTCGTTGTTTGTCGCTCCGCAATGTTCGCATCGAAATGACATGACGATGACCTCTCGGAAATACGGGATCGACGTAAGAAGCATGCGAGTGATACCCTACTAGGACTCGTTCGAATCAGTAAGCCACACCACTCAGCAGCCAAATCGCCACGAAACGCACTTGTTCGCCGCATTTCATACAGAGCGACTCGTCAAACTTGGTTTAAAAAAGGTACAAGTGGTAACAAGGACAAGAGTAGGTTCAGGCCTGTCGGACTGCTGGGAGGGGCGGTTGGTTGGCGCCGACTCTTTGGGGTGTATCCAAATGTTGAGCGTTGAGCCTTAAACGATACGCTTCCGGACACGGAGGACGAGGACAACGAGAAAGCGGTACAATATCTGAGGATTGGTTCTAGCCAAATGTGGGACCGAGCGCAAACCGCGCCCAGCACTAAGTCTCCCACAATCGTATTGTGCGGACCTTGTAGAGCAAGAAAGGGTGCAGTTGAGTCGACAGAGATCAAATGGGAGGATATCTACGCTCCGTAAAGGGATGTTAGCAAACCGAACGAGTTGAATCGCTTCATGACTCCGAATGTAAGTGATAAAGTATTCTATGAGAGGAAAGCAACCCACCTTAGTGGTGGACATGCATGTAATGTGATCGAGTATGCGCAGTGAACCAAGTCGGCATCTGCGCATCGAGTATTAGTGCGAGACATCGCGCTCGGCGCCGTCGCATGGTATGCTTGAAGGAAGGGGCAAGGAGGGGTCGTGTCTTCCTCATTTATGATTTATGTGTGCAAGATGAAAGTTGGACGGAAACGACACAGCGTTACTCTAATATGAGTACAGAGAATGACGATAGAAAACATAGACATAGTGTAGGAGACAAGAGTTAATTTCACGCTGAGATGTGAATGTCCTTTAACTTCTCCAAGGCGGCATCTCGCGCGTTCATTCGGGCTGCCCACTCTCTAGCTTCGCTGGGAGAAAGGACGCGAGGAACTGTTCGACAAGTATTGAGCCAAAGACAAACGTGGCAAATATGTAGTACACGCACGCTTTTGCTTCCACCGCCAGTGGATGGGGTCTAAATGCCACTGGGGTGGTTCACCGTTAAAGAATCTCTCTGCAATTTTGTCAATTGCGCCGGGTTGAGGACGAAGGATACCAATTCTATTGTCGCCGACACAGAGCGCTAGATGTATGGTGCCGTCTGGTCGTAGAACGTCTGCGACTTCGAGACACTCATGGAGCTCCTCCGGGATATTGAAGTCTTGAATAATACCATCGACTATGCAGAAGATTGACTCCCACAGAGGCACGCCCTTGCCGTCTGGTTCCGAATATTGAATATATGCAGGAAACTCTTTTATAAGAAGTTCCAGTAGCTTGTCTTCGCCGACAGCCCACCCAAGATGGAACGTCGGAGGTAGAAAATGGGGGTCCCGAGAACCGAGCAGACAGGGATGTATGTCCCGGATGGATATTGGTGTCTTCTTGCAGAGCTGCTTTTCATCCTAGACGAGATCGGTGAGAAGGGGCAAAGGAAGTGGGAAGACAGAACATTACCCCCTGCTGGTATGTTGTGCCATTGGGCGGGGAGAAAGGGAAAGACTTTGGTACGAGCATAACTGGTCGTTTATGCATGTCGATGGTCGTGGTTAATGTTGAGGGACTTGTAATGTATTTAACGGTTTTCAAATTTCAACATCCACGTGATCAACTAATAGCTATTGTTCGAAGTCCCATTCTTCCCCAGCGCCATTGTTCTTATGTTTTCTGGATAACGCAGGCTACTATTGTTCCGGCTGTCGTCGCATCGATCATTCGTTCATTATTCGAAATGGGGGCTGTATAAGGCCCGCCCCATTGTCATTTTTAATTGAATGAATATAAAAGTGGAACCTGGGGACACCGCAACGGTAAACTCTAGCATGGCTGCATCCCCGCCCCTTCAACTTTCATTCAATCTGGGTAGCAAGCGGCCCAAGGACGTTCAGATCAACAATGAAGACCATGTTGAGACGAAGCTTGTGATGTACAATCAACTTAGCCTGCAAACACGCGAGGCTCCTTGGTATGGCCTTTTGGTTGGGACGATAATGCCCCATCTGCGTGCCATCTACTCGAGCGCATCTGGCAATGTCAAACTTGACACGTATCCGCAATACGAACTCCACTATGCCACAGATTATACTCCTGACGACCTTGATAAGATACGGGATCCCAGCTGGACTCCAGGCCACGAAAAGCATGAAAGAGTAAGTTCTACCAGTTCAATTCCAGATTGGCATAAACTCATGGTCATAACTCGTACACAGGCCCTCGATACTCCCGAGGTCCAAGGCCAATTCTCTGCCGAAGGCAAGGGTAAAACATCGGCCGAGGTGGATCGTCTCTTAGACCATGGTGGGTGTTGTTCCGCCCCATCATAATTGTGGCCTCATTCCTGCCTTATGTAGGACTCGACGGTCCCAAGTGGGGCAGTTCTGAGGTTGGGGGGACGCGCTCTCAAACGAAAGCTGCCAAGGCCGCAGCAAATGCCAATGTCGATCATAAGAACGCTGAGAGTATTTCCACCTCGACAGCTTCAACCGCTCCCGAAGACATCTCTGTGCACACGATACGCGTAACGGATGCCATGTTTCTGATTCGCATGCCACTGGCCTTGTATCAAACATTCTTTCCTGATGCCAACATTGTTCCTCGTCTCCCTGCGATCGCATTCAAACTCAAAGTCCCCAAGGCTCGAAGTCCCGAGGACGGCGAAACGGATCACATGATAACGAAAACGAATGCTACTAGCACTATCAAATCTGCCATGCCTCAGATTGTACAACAAGCTCAGTTCATTTTCCATATGTGGTCCACTCTTCAAGTCTTCTGGATCGTAGGTGCCTGTGGGCGTTGGGTACGGTTCCACAGATTCAAGAGGACCACAACTCCCCCCATCGATCCAACTAAAATATGTCACCAAGAGTACTGTACCATTACAACTAAGTGTTCACGGCCTGTGACGTGTTACGCAAACTGTTCACGGCCGGAAGTGTTCATTTTGGGTTTGGCAACCGTGACACCGGACGGAAAATAGCTTCAAGTGTTCATTTCGGCCGTAGGCCGAGAGTAAATTTGAGTATGTAGTCCCCTGATACAACTCGGATATTGGGTAATGCGAGTTTCTCTGCACCTAATGCCAAACTGGGCAAATGGCGGGACTCGGCCCTCGAATACTCCTTGTCAACGGCGGCCAAGGGGTGGTGCGCCCTCTTGACTGGTAAAGAATAAAGAATCAAAATTCACTAGAATGGAAATATACAGGCGGCCTGCTTTTTAACAGAACTGCACCGCGATTTAAATGATGATAGGTTTTGCCCTTGAGCTTGAGCAGTTGAGCATCACTTGGCTGAAGTCATGCTGCCTTGTGCTTTCCAGATTCTGACTGTAAGGAAATTCGATGGTGATATCATAAAGAGACCTAAGTAAGCATCAAGTCTATTGATCTAATAGAGAGTCCGCCGGGTGTGGTTGAGCATACTAGGTATATAAGGACTATGCTACAGTCTACCTAGCTCCTACCTAGTGAAGGGGACACAGCGGGGCTGTTCTGGGAGGAATCCGGAGGATGTATGGAATACACTGAGTCATTGTCATAATCTGAAAGTGCGGGAACTCCAATTTTTGCTAATGTGTCAGGAAGATCAATAGCGCGATGTGTGCGGGTCGCGACAAGCAGTTGCAGCACCGACGGGGTGTTCGGAGTCCAACAGGTGTTCTGCGCCGTTCCCGATCTCTATTACCCAAAGCGGACCCTCGGAAGCATGCCCGACGCGCGGAGTTGTATCAGGGGACTAAAGACTGAGTAAATTTGCCATTTTTAGTGTTCGACCGCTCCGATTTCGCGTGATCCCAACCGTCCCAGTGTTCATTTTGAACTTGCTGTGACGTGTGACTGAACAGTTAGTCGTAATGGTACAGTACTACACACCATCCCCTACCCCAGCTACGTCAATCCCTTGGATATCAGCTACGATACCGATTATCGAGGAAGATGGAGAGTACTCAGATGAGTTCAAGGCTCTCTTCAAAAAAGCTATCCAAGGCGCAACGGGCGAGTACAGTACGGGCCGCGCCGGTGGTAGCTCGCTTCGAAGTGCTAGGGCAAGGATTCAGTGTATATTCCTAGACTAGGTAGATGGCTAGCTATTACTTGCGTAGAATCTATGAGCGCTAGGAGGGCGCATATGAGTTCTCATCGGTATGCACCCAGTGCGTACACCGTAAGCTCAGAGAATTAGGCGCGCGCCACGTCAGCAAGTCTCGTTGATGGAAGTTGAACAACCTTCGCCAAATTACGGTCTTAAATCATCAAATCTCTACCAAAAGTGCTGCTTTCTTGGCGCAAACCAACCACGGCAAGCAAAATCCACACTTCCCATGATTCAGAATTGTGGAAAAGAGGCCAGTTCAGCCAGAAAAAAACACGACCGAGCCTCCAAAGTAGTGATGTGTGGGCTGGGCTGGGCTCAGAAGCCCAAGGCTTGGGCCGGGTATACAAAGGCTCAGGCTTGTACAATTTACAGGCCCAGCCTCGTGTGTGGGCTTGAGAAGGGTTGGGCCCGGGCTCGGGCTCAAGCCCAGGCTGACAGTACAATGTGTAGGTAGTTCACTAATCTAATGATTGTATAGTAAAGTTGTCTTCGCCGTCGTCATCAGGTTCAGTGAATTCACCACCATCATCATTCACCAAGAAAAGATCATTGCCCAAGTCCTCAAAATCTTCCCTGTCTTCGTTATCATCCAGCGACTCTCCCTCGAAGAATATATTCCGCCGATAAACTGACTTGAGTACCTGCAGCGCTTCAACAACGTCTCCCTTGAGCCGGTTGCGCCGTTTTGTAATGGTTATACCCGCCGATGAAAAGGCGCGCTCACTCGATACTGACGACGCCATGATAGGAAGGTAGTCGCGAGCAAGGGAGGCCCATACATGGAGCCGTTTCGAGTTAATCTATATGTCAGTTAGCGAGGACAACACAATATAGTATTGAAGTTGATTGAACTCACGCCCCACCACTCAACGCTGGGAAGCCCATTGAGCTTCTCCTTAGGTGTCCGAATGTACTCATTAAATCCTGGTAACCATGGCCTAAGTGGGTTGGCGGTTGTAGTGTTTTGTGCGGCAATGGAATCGGCCTCATCATCTGAGAGTTCACGAAGGAGGCAAGTGATTTTGCGGCCAGTCGAGGAATCAGCACATTGGGAACCTGGTGTAGGGCCTTGAGATTCGTTGGTGTAAAGAGCCTCGTATCGGTCCCGATACTTAAGTAAACAATGAGACGATGATGGGGTAGATCATAGGGATATGAACGCACAATGTCTTCCAGACGATTCAACGCGGTCTTGTAAAGATCCTCGCCCCAATGCTTTCTTATATGCTCGCCTTTTGAAGACGGATCAAGAACTGTATCATGACGAGTTACCGACATGCGGTTATGCGTACAGGTAACGGTGGACGTACACATTACGGTCGTATATGCGTCTGAATCTTCAGTATAACTGTAGTATTCCGTGATCTTCTCCAGTGCGGCTTCTAAGGCAGGCACAAACCGAGCATATTTGGGCCATGCAAGGGGATCGGAGCGCACCTTCCAGGCCCGATGAAGCGCCTCCAATGCAGGTAATACCAGGTGAAGCGAGGGGCCATTCTCCGACGAGAACGCTTGCTGGGCATTATCAGCATGCTATCAGAATCACGAATAAGTAGTGACCCTGGTAAATGAGCAACCTCGCACACATACTGCCAATAAACCGACACATGACTGGACTTGCTTCCACTCTTCGGCAGTAGGGATAAGTGCATTGAGCTTATCACACTTACTTCGAGACGTCTCTTCACTCATCAAACGGCGTAGGAAGGCATCAACGACCTATTATAGTAATGTCAGTTAGTCATTCCGATGTATTACTAGCATACCGTTTTAAGTGATTCCGCCCGGTCAAGCATTATATATATTGAGGACCATCGGACGGCCATGTCATTCTTGAGATGTACGGGATGTGTATATCTTGAACTTGGAGGATGGCTACGCTGAATATCAAGGAATATTTCCTTCCGCTTTGATGATGATCGCTCCTAAACGTGACATGGAAACACTGTAGCCTGTATGTGGTAATCCATAGGCTTACCTTGATTGAGATCGTTCGAATCAGCCCAATCTCATCTCGCTGGGTTTCCGATTCATCGAGTAGAAGATCTTGCTCAGGATGGGCCGGGTCGTAGTACTTGGATTTGCTGTATGTATTCAGAAGCAATTGGGTTGCAAGATTAACGACATGAGCAATACATCTAGACGTCAATTAGCCTCCGTTCAGACCAATGCTTATAATCCCTACGCTTACCGTATATGCTGTTCATAGCGGTCAAAGGAATATCCATCATCGCGCATGCATTGGGCAAAATTATCGAGCATTGTGATGTTATTTGACGCATTATCACATGTAATATATCCCACCTAACGTGCATTAATTACCATGTATAGCGTAATGGCGGGGCGTCGTCATAGATAACACTTACTTTGCGTTGGATCTGTACCCGGGCAACAACTTTATAGAGGGCTTGACCGAGGCGCCTACCGTTGTGGGAATTATTGAGCTGCGTGAAGCCAATGAGTGCCATGCCCATCCTCCAGACACCTGGCCGCTCCTCCTCGATCCAATGAGCCGTGACCGCAAAGTAAGCATCAACGTTTGACGCCTGCCAGCAATCGCACGTCAAGCTCACACAGCCCTTGACCATCTCACTCTACTCTCGCAGGATTAGACTAGACATTAGCTTGAAATGATGGACTTACGTTGACACGGTCTTGTATCTTCGTCAGAGAACGTTTGAAGGTATCCATGATTTGTTGGCGTGTCATCTTGCGTGTAAGGTGCTTGACTCCGTTCGTTGTGCGGGCAGCAATATCAATCATGCTTCGAAATGATGGGTGTTCGAGGGCTTGTATAGGCTATAGTGCATTAGATAGCAAGTAACTTTGTAGACCGAGTAGATGTACATACCAAGTCATTCTCTACCAGCCAGTGAATCGCCGCCTCGTGATATAAATGGTCACTATATGGTAGAGCACATGTTGGCATCTCCTTGAGATGTGGCTCCAATGTTTTCTGCCGGCTCGCTGCCTTCTTTTCGCGAATCTGAGCACGATACTTGGGCAGTTTTGGTTCGAAGTCATTTGCCGCACACCAATCCATGTATGCTGCCTAAAAAATGATACCCTGTGAGAAGATTACCGTACCAACTTAGGGTACGTACCCGGTGGTTTGACTCCACATGTCTACGCAGTGTACTGACATCAGCGACGAATGATGGTTGCTCGTCGCCATGCTTTCTAATGCAGGTAACGTGAGGATATGGCTTGATTATACATGTATCATATAACCGCTCACCTAGGGCATTTTATGCACCGTCGCCATCTCCTCTTCCCATCTGAGGTCTGGGTCTCGAATGCTTCAGAGAAGAACACTTGAATGTCACGGCTACTGTCTTCCCGTTGTTTCCGGGGAGCTTCATCATTGATGTCCTGGACGCTGATATCCTTCAGGAAGCCGTCTTCATCGACTTCTTCAGTTACTAAAGCTAGGTGATGAGGTGTTAGGCTGCATTACAAGAACGAACATAATCTTACCAGGTCGTGGCTTCGCAACAGGCTTTTGTCGTTTTGAGGCCGTACTTGATGTCGGTGGTATAGGATCTTCGTCAGATTCTGCGTCAATGGCAGTGTGGGCTCGTTTGCGCTTGCTGGCCCGCACTGACCCGGGAGTATCTGGGACGACGTGAGGGAGCAAAGCAAAGGCATGTGAGATGAATTGACCCACGTTCGCTGTCATTCCCATGATCATCTGAATCCCCCTCTATGTCCATAGGCTCCTGGGAAGTTGATGGTGGACCATCATGGGAAGCCGCATCCTCGGCTTCTTCTTGTGCTCATCGAAGAGCCTCTGCTTCCCGCGCTTTTTGAATGGCCTCTGCTTGAGCAGCCTTGTGCGAGGACAACTGTTTCTTGCCAACATTCACAGGATCTAGCACCCGTGCAGATGCTTTACCGGAACGCTTAGAGCGTGGTTCTACACCGGCGCCAGTGGCCATACTTCCTAGATAAATTTAGTACGCCAACAAAGTATTGTTGACCCACCAGAATGGCTATACAGTTGATCGGAAATCTCCGCGTCAAACTTTGAGGCCCGCGTCAAGGCCTCAGGCTTCGGGCCTCCAAATTGTTGCGCCCAGCCCTGAGCCTACCAAAGCCTGCGATACGGCTTGGCTGGGCCGGGCTCAACTCAGGCTGGGTATGGCAAGGCTCCGGGCTTTGAGCCTGGCCTGGCACATCACTACTCCAAAGTACACAGAATTTGTTTGGCCTTATTTGCACGGGCCTTGAACCCTTTAGAGCATGATTGCTCGCTACGCTCGCAATTATCACGAAGTAGCTGACGAGTTACCAACAACTCGACTTTACGCCAGTCTTGTCCGACCCACCACGAACCGCATCATCTTTGCGGGCAAGTTGAAGTCGCATCGAGAACTTGAGTCGATGCTGCCTTTCTAACGGTTATCACCGAGAGTACTCACACACGAGCTGCTCTCTCATTGTGTACGTTCCCAAGCGCGCCGCCACCATCCGTGCTCCATCCTCTGACCACTTATGCGCCACACATTTGATTCACGTAGGGGCCAACACTCATCTTGTATGTTGAGCTAGAGACCTGCCCGGATTAGTTTGCACGTGTACGCCCCGACTTTCGCTCACTACTCCATACATCCTCATCTAGTCCTCGAAGCCTTCTCCCGCAATACTTTGCTCCGCTGTTTGGGCTTGGGCATGATATGGGCACGAAAAGCTCAGCACGTCTCGGTCTGGGGTTTTGGACACCCCTGTCCTTTGTTTATACACGAGCGCCTCTCGTTCCGTTCCATCCGCCTTCTTTACACTATGCGGCGTTGACTGCGAGTGCACAGCGAGGATATACGGTGCACTTGCAGGCCGCTTTATAATTCAATTTACACTATCCAGGTTGCCTCCCCCGACCCCCAAGCCGTCGAGCGCCGCGTCCAAGAACGAGACCCAGGGAGGACTGGTACAAGGTTGTATCAGACTGGATTAGCGGCAAGACACAGCGCAATGCCCGAGGCGCGGCCTCTTGAAGGTGTTTATCCCCACCCTTCCTTCATCCAGCCGTGCTGATACCATGCGCAAGTTTATCATCTCCCCGTTCCGTTCAAGTACCCAATACCCATCTGCGATAGCCCGAACGAGGGGAATGCCTTTCACATCGGAAGCCCTCGGCTCTGGGAGTTGGCTCTACTACGCCTCATCGATCGAGACGGCCATCTGGATATCCTCTTCGTCTCCCAGTAAGGAATCCGCCGCTCCATGCACCTACGGCTACATATCTACCCCCGAGTCCACGAGGAGTTGCAGAACTCCAGCGACGCGCAGGTCTGTGTACCCCCCAACCGCTCCAACTTGCCGCCATTTCATGTCCGTATCTCTGCGTGAATTACAGCACAGTGGTGCACGAAGGGGTGATAAATCTGCGCTTTGGTGGATGAGACATCGGTACGGTGGCAGTCAGTGCTATGTGCAGGAAACGGTATGGCGGACATTTGCGATGTGGCTCGCGAAGGTAGTCTGCCCCGCCAGACGAACCAAAGGCTAAGTGCTACATATCTCGGGCCTGGTGGATGAAGGACAGCGCAGAAAACCTCGATCCGGGACTAGAGCGCGGCAGCTCTTTGCTGGGGTATGAAAGCACGGTAGTCAGGCGTGTTGATCGGGAACCAGAGGAGACCGCGTGTTGATATCAGCCACCTGGCGAGGTTTAATCCACGCACGTACCCATGCATTCTTGGCTTGTCATGAATGGACAGCCTGTGAGCGACGACTCCAGGATGGATATCTGAGTGGAGGGTTTACCCCGTTTACGTGTTTTCTCAGGGCTGAGGCATCGTTTGCGCGCGTTGCCAGGACCCTGGTTAATAGGTCAGCCCCCTGATCCGATTTCAGACATTTTTGAGCGGCTGAAGGCCACTCGGCCTGAGGACTTTCAGACATTTTACGCCCAAAAAGGTGAAACACCCTGGTCCTTTTTTCGGACATTTTTGGGATTTGGTCCCTAGGCGGGGTCCATTTTCGGACATTTTCAGTGGAGGTGCCGACGTTGGGTTGCTCGTCATACATTGTGTGTCGTGTATCTCAAGAACATCGGACTGCATCTGACTATGTTTACAGTTGTGGTGCTATATGCCAAAGGCGGCGGTAAGAATGGTTGACATGTGTCACAATCAGAAGCCTTCAATGTTGCCGCAATGTCATGGATAGGCTTGAAGGGCGGCGATTTAGCAGCATCACGGATACAACATCGCATTTCCTTACTCGTCACTTTGCAACCCTTCCCTCGCTCGCCTTCTTGTCCAGGCTCAAGGATGCCCCGTTAAAACCTGCAAACTCAAGTAGCAACATGGAGATGGAGTTGATGGAGCAAGACTGGGAAGTATATAGGCAGTTATATGCATCGAAAGCGAAGCTAGCAAAGGTAATGGTACTATCAAGGAAGAAAAATAAGACTGCATGGTTATTGGACGATTCGGAAGGGTAGAATGGGAGCTACGTGTGTGGGGGAGTCTGTATACACTGTATAAAGCTTTCGTGAGGCATCTACTAGCCTTGTAGAGCCCACGGGATGCCTAATACCATACTTCAGACATTTTGAGAGCCCCAGAAGGCCTGAACCGAAAATTCAGACAAATTGTGAGGCCCGCAGGGCCTTCTCTGAAAAATGGACATTTCGTCGAAATTTGGGAAGGGCCGGGTTCAAATCAGACACTTTCGGCCTATATCCATTCAGACATTTTGGGCCTTGCTGGATCAAGCCTTCACGGTCATAAACCAGGGTCCTGCGTTGCCTCGTTATTCCGTTATTGTGCCGCCCTTAGCCCAATTCCTCCGGAGCTCGGGGTCCCTGAACGCGGGTCTGCGTCATCTAGAAAAATGGGGATAAGCAATGTCGAACAACGTCGAACAACACTGGGGGACGCACTTACGCGATCCCTTTCATTCCTCGTCTTCGCGTCCCTGTTACTTCACTTCGTTTCCTTTTCTCGTTGTTCTCTCGTCGCGTGGTTTCCACGCTTCATCTCGTTTCCCCGCCCGATCTTGTTTCCGATCGCTGGCTGCACTCGCGCTGAGTCGCAAAGGGCCGCAGTGGTATGTGCCACGTCTACCCCTGGGGGCTTGGCGCTTGGCGACGTGGGACACCGTCGGCGTCCTGGCCCATTTGCGGGTGTTGGAGATGGATTGGCTGGCGCCGAGGTGACCCCTCGCTTATCGGGGTGTCTTCCGCGTTCCCCACAACCCCTCGTAACACTAGATCATGATCGAGGCGATGGAGTACGTCGTCTGGGATCGCCAGTCGTATGTTTCTGCGTGGGTGGCCCGTGTTGGTGAGGGTTCGACTCCACATTCGTGCTCCTATTCGTTGGCTTTAGCGTTCGCGCGCGCCCTTTCATTCCCCTTCCTTTCGTTCGTATCCTCGCAACTAACGCCCCCTCTAGCTACCTCACAATAGTAATAGGAACCCGCGCAGAAGATCACGGTTCGTGGGCACTTTCCAGGCGATAACTGAGTCCACCTTATGTGGATCCATGCGCACTCCGCCGTCGTCAACAATACGACCCAGTATCTTCAGTTCGGGCAACAAGAAGTGCAGCTTCTTCTCAGAGAGGTACAGTGACTCCTTCTTCAGTACATCGATTATCCATTTGACGTGCTGAATATGCTCTTCCAGCGTATCCGAATAAATAATAATATCATCAAGATACATGTCCATGAACTTTCCGATGAACGGCGCGAATATGTAGTTCATCAGTGCCTGGTAAGTTGCAGGTGCATTGCAGTCGCCCTGCTGCATCACTAAACTCACCATATTACCATCAGGTGTAGTCACGACTGAACGATCAACATGTTCAGGAATGATACGTATTTGTTCGTACACATCCTTCCCATCCATCGTTGAATGATAAGGCCGTCAGGCCACGCGGCGCAAGATTCCTTCAATGTCAGGCATCGGCAACGCCATCTTACGTGTGTTCTTGTTACGTTCGCGCAAGTCAATTACCACAAGAATAACGACGTACCCGGCTTGTAAATATGCAGCATAGGCACCGCGTTTCGCGCAGTCGTAACGCGCCAACACCCTGATTTCAAGTAGGTGTTCTGCTTCACCACCCATTGCTCTCTTAAGGGTTCGGGGCACCGCGACGCTCGCCACGGATACACCTTATTGACATCAATCAATGGTATCGTATGATTAATGGCCCGCAAAGGAGGCAAAGGTGTGTCATCCATAGCGAGACATAGAGGTTTTGCATACTGATGAAGTACCTCTCTAGCTGTTTCCAGACTCTCCTCGACGAGCACCATCGCACGCGACACAAGCTTCGTCACACCATCCCCGAGGAACGGCAACGATTCGTTAGAACCGACCACCACACGTGGGGGATTTAAACCCATCAAGATCTTATGCTGAAAAATCCAAGGTGTGCCAAGAATTAAGTCGTAGTTCGACAGATTAATAATATCGAAATAGCGTTCCTCGTTTATCGACTGGTACACAATCCATGCACGGCACCCCCAGTTCACCTTTGAACGGGAACCCTGGACTGCTAGCTGCAAAGGTAATTGTAAGGGGACACTCCTATCTTCTCCTATTCCCCTGTCCCTCTCCCTTCCTCCTTCGTTTCCTTTCTCCCTTCCTTCATCCCATGGACTATTATCTACATTCCCTTCATTCCCTTTCCTTCCCTCTCACCCCCTTACCTTTCCGCTTCCCTTCTGTTCACTCCCTTCGCATCCGAGCCCCGTCCGGTGACTCCGAAGTCTTCCCGCGCTTCGGACTCGCCTCGGACTCGCTCGGACGCCTCGGACTCGCTCAGACACTTCGGACTCGCTCGGACTCGTAGATACACTTCAGGGCTCGTCCGGGCTACCTCTATCCTCCTTTCCCACTTTATTACTCCTTGTCCCCACTTCCCCAGGTCGCTGGCACGACTCCTGTACATTCCCCTTCCACTTCATTATCACATGCCCCCTCATACCTTGTGATATTCGTTCGTACCTGTGGCTGGTGTACTGTACAGTTACCCTTCATTCCTCCCACGCTACTACAGTATATACTTCACTTCCTAGCATGGAGAATCCTTATCCTGTTCTCTTTGGATTCTCCCTCTGCTAGGTGAGCAGCTCTCTCATGTATTGCAGTTAGTCTTATTCATCTCTTTGGATTCTCCCTCTGCTAGGCTTGCACTGTGCGGCTATCTTGAGGTTGCCCTTACAGCAGAACAGGATCTCCCATCCTGGCACCAGAGCCCTACGGAAAACGTCCTGCGCCACTCCGGACTCGTTCCCGACGTCTCTCCGGTTTTGCGGACATTCCGGACGCTCTCCTGCTACTCCCACCCACCTCTGAGGACCCAAGGAACTCCATCCCTCACTCCCCTGACGACTCCGAAATGCCGGGCACTTCCAGCCAGATCCCGCCATCCGAGCCAGTCGCTTCAGGATCGGACTCCGAGACTTTGCAGACCTTGTGGGCTCAGACGTACGAACACCAAACCCGAATCAGTTCCATCCAGGATACACTCGCCCGAATTGAAGGACTCCTCCTAACACCCCGTCCGACTACTCCGAAAACAACTCCGGACTCTGAGCTGAGGGGCACTGAAGCCTCCCAGCATGCCCCGAGTCGATCCGAAATCACCCCGCGTTCCCGTTTGAAGCCCGCCTCTCCCCCGATCTTTGACGGAAACCGCAAGGATGGTCGCGCGTTCTACAACGCTTGCTCCATCTACTTCCAGCTCTGTCCGGACCACTTCCCGACCGAGCAGGCCAAAATCCTCTGGTGTCTCTCCTTCTTCCAGAAGGATCACGCCAAGGAGTATGCGGACATGGTGCTCCGGAGTCCGAAGGATCCGTACTTCGAATCCTGGGCCGCCTTCGCGACCGAATTCCGGACTCGCTTCCTTCCGGATCGGGAACGTGAAGCCGCCATGCTCAAGCTGGAGTCCACCCGGTACCACCAAGGGCGTCGGACTTTCCAGGAGTACCTCGACGAGTTCCGGGACCTTGTAGACCAGTCCGGATACACTGAGGGCTCCAACATCATGATGAAGTTCCGTCGTGGATTGGACTCCATCATCCAGAGCCGCGTTGCCGAGTCCGCAGACTGTCCGGACGAGGATGACTTCGAAGGATGGTACAAGGCAGCGCAGCGGGTTGCTGACAACCGTGCTGCCAACCAGTCCTTCCACTTTGGCATGCACTCTGGAAACTCCGGACACTCCGGATCCCTCGTCCGACCAGCAGCCAGCTCCGGAGTCGCTCGGACTCCTGCGGGTGTACTCCCCGCGCCTCGGACTCAGCTCCCGCCTCTGCAACCCCGCTTCCAACTTCTGCCTCCTCCGAAGGCTCTCTCACCCGGCGTCCCCATGGACGTTGACCACACCCGCTCCCGGCCCGCCACTTCACAGCTCTGCTACCGATGCGGCAAGCCCGGCCACATGTCCCGCGAGTGCCCACTTCGGTACGACGTCCGGTTCATGACCACCGAGGAGCGGATGTCCGCCATCGAAGATCTCCTGACCGCGGCCGATGTTGTAGAAAGTGCGGGACCTTGGAAGGAATAGATGATGAGGGAACGGCCCCGGTTGAGGAATCGGACACGGCGGATTTTGTCCGGACCAACGAGTGATCAGTGCGACCTCGTTGGTAAATAACCGATTTGCTTGTCTTAGCGTAGACGAAATAGACGATTCCGATCACTCCGATGATTCGTCCGACGCTAAGCAAACGACTCCGGTTACAATCTGCACACTCCGAAGGTTTTGCCCGCAGTGGGAACGGCGGCTACCCAGTAGCTATAAGATCTCTGCGCTGCCCGGCAAGCTTTCGCTAGATATACCCATTGAAGTGCAGAGCACGGATACACAACACCGATGCACCCTGCAGGCCCTGGTGGACTGTGGAGCCACCGGAGTCTTCATGCATCCGCGCTTCGCTGATGCCCATGGTTTCACCCGGCGCAAGCTGTCCGCCCCGATCCCGGTCTTCAATGTCGACGGATCACCAAACGAAAACGGATCCATCTCCGAAGTCGTGGACCTTGTACTCCGGTTCAAGGATCACACAGAACGGATGCTGTTTGCGGTCACTAACATCGGACGCCAGGACATCATCCTCGGATACACCTGGCTTCGGAAGCACAAACCCGAGATCGACTGGCAGACAAAGGAGGTGACCATGAGCCGCTGTCCGTCCGGATGCGACACCTGTCGGAAGGAGTTCCACCATGACAAGCTGACCCAACGCAAGGAGTCCGTACAACTCCGGGAGTGCCGATGCCAATGGTCGAGGAACTGCACTCGGACGATCTCCCGCAGCTTCAGGACTGCGAGGTCGACGACGAGGACGATGAGGCCACAACTCCGGATGACTCCGGACTTGAGAAGGGCGACCGTATCTTCGTAGCCATTCCTCCTCCGACTCCGGAGTACCTTCGGAGTCTTGGGGAAGAACATGTCTGAGCTTCGGAGACGGTCTCGCAGCGCCTCGCATTGGCTTTCCAGTGCAACAAACCCCACGATCCTCGGAACAGCGCAGTCCCGGACTTCCTCCGAGAATTCGAGGACGTCTTCGCCAAGGAGTCCTTTGATGAACTGCCCATGCCGCGTCCGTGGGATCACGCCATTGAGCTAATGGACGGAGCGGAACCGACCTCTACCAAGTGCTATCCGCTGTCCCCAGTGGAGCAGAAACAGCTGGACGAGTTTCTGGAAGAAAATCTCCGGACTGGTCGGATCCGCCCCAGCAAGTCGCCCATGGCTGCCCCGGTGTTCTTTGTTAAGAAGAAGGACGGATCGCTCCGCTTGGTCCAGGACTACCGGAAGCTCAACAGCATGACGGTCAAGAATCGGTACCCACTTCCGCTCATCTCGGACTTGGTGGATAAACTCCGGAACGCTCGCTACTTCTCCAAGCTCGACGTCCGGTGGGGTTTCAACAATGTCCGGATCAAGGAGGGTGACGAGTGGAAGGCCGCATTTCGGACTACGTGCGGACTCTTCGAACCTTTGGTGATGTTCTTCGGACTGACCAACAGCCCGTCTACCTTCCAGACCATGATGAACGACTTGTTCCGGGAGCTCATTATGGAAGGTGTGGTTATTATCTATCTGGACGACATCCTGATCTACACCAAGACGCGCGAAGAGCATTGCCAGGTTCTCAAGCGTGTCCTAGAGATCCTCCAGCGAAACAAGCTCTTCCTCCGAGCGGACAAGTGCGATTTTGAGCAGACCAAGGTGGAGTATCTAGGAGTCGTCATCTCCGAGGGTAAGATCGAGATGGACCCCGTGAAGGTCTCCGGAGTTGCGGACTGGCCGACCCCTCGGACTCGGACTGAACTCCAATGCTTCCTCGGGTTCGTCAACTTCTACCGCCGCTTCATCAAGGACTACTCGCATATCGCCCGGCCTCTCTTTGACCTCACTTGCGCGAAGGAATGGCAGTGGAACGACTCCGCTCAATCCGCATTTCTTCGGATCAAAGAGCTGATCACTTCGGAACCTGTTCTTGTCTTTCCGAAGGAGGATTGGCCATACCGGGTTGAAGCGGACTCGTCGGACTACGCCACGGGTGCAGTCTTGTCGCAACTGGATCCGGATGATGGTAAATGGCATCCTGTCGCATTCTACTCTAAAAGTCTACAGGCTGCGGAGCGGAACTACAAAATACACGACAAGGAGATGCTTTCAATCATCTGGGCGCTCGAAGAATGGCGGCACTACCTTGAAGGCGCAGAGACTCCGTTCGAGATCTGGATGGACCACAAGAACCTGGAGTACTTCATCAAGGCCCAGAAGCTCAACCGTCGTCAAGCCCGCTGGTCCCTATACCTCTCCCGCTTCGACTTCACTCTCCAGCATCGTCCAGGTCGGACCATGGGTAAACCGGACGCTCTCTCGCGACACTCGGATCATTCGGATGGTAAGGATGACAACAAGGATGTAGTGATGCTCAAGCCTTCCTACTTTGCTGTCCGTGCCACGGGTGTTACTCTTGAAGGGGAGGAGAAGGATATCCTCACGGCTATCCGGACTGGAGTGCGAGATGCGAAGTTCGAAGACGCAGTGGCAAAGGCGGCAGAGGAGCTGAAGAAGACCCAGGGCAGTCGCAAGACAGTCCGAAGCGCGGAATGGTCCCAATCGGACGGACTCCTCATGTTCCGGGGTAAGATCTACGTTCCGGACTCACCGGACTTGCGTCGGACTATTGTAGCTCAGCACCACGACACCAAGGTCGCAGGACACGCCGGCAGATGGAAGACCCTAGAGCTCGTTTTGCGCAGCTACTGGTGGCCCAACATGTCCCGGTATGTCGGATCCTACACCCGCCATTGCGACCTCTGTCTCCGGACGAAGGCCCAAAGGCATCCGCCCATGGGTGAACTTCATCCGCTTCCCATTCCGGATGAACGCTGGGATTGTCTGAGTGTCGACTTCATCGTCGAGCTTCCGGAGTCCGATGGGTTTGATGCTGTCATGAACGTGGTCGACTCCATAAGCAAACACGCCCACTTCATTCCGACTCACACCACAGTGTCTGCCCTCGGATCTGCAAACTTGTACCTGCAGAACGTCTGGAAGCTGCACGGACTCCCTCGGTCCGTTGTGTCCGACCGGGGTCCGCAATTCGTCGCAGAGTTCACCCGAGAAGTCTACCGGATGCTCGGAATCAAGCTGGCTGCCTCCACTGCGTACCACCCTCAGTCCGACGGACAGACGGAACGGACCAACCAGGAACTCGAGTCCTATCTCCGGATCTTCGTCGGAGAGCGTCAGGACGACTGGGCTTGCCTCCTACCTATGGCGGAGTTTGCGTACAACAACCGGGTCCATGCGTCCACTCAGCAGTCACCCTTCCTCCTGGATACCGGCCGTCATCCTCGTCTCGGGTTCGAACCTCATCAGCCACCGTCTCGGATGGAGTCCGCAAACGAGTTCGTAGACCGGATGAAATCCGCAGTCGACGAGGCTCAGTCCGCATTGGTCAAGGCTCAGGACGACATGAAGCGCTACTACGATCAGCGTCGGACTCCCGCTCCGGAGTACCAACCAGGTGACAAGGTCTGGCTGGACTTGTCGGACATCAACCTTGCCCGACCCTCCCGGAAACTCGGACACGCACGACTTGGTCCTTACAAGGTCGTCCGGAAGGTTGGCAAGGCAGCGTACCGGCTCCAGCTCCCTCCAGGCTTATCCCGTCTCCATCCCGTCTTCCCCATGGTCAAACTCTCTCCCTTCGTTCCGGACCCCATCCCGGGTAGACGCCCTGTCGCTCCGCCACCTCCGCAGCTCATTGACGGAGAAGAGGAGCATGAGGTAGAAGAGGTCCGAAATAGCAGACGGTTCGGTTGGGTCCTGAAGTATCTGGTGCGCTGGCGAGGCTATGGTATCGAGCACGACTCCTGGGAGCCCGCGAGCAACCTCCAGCATGCCGCCCGGAAGGTCAAGGACTTCCATGATCGTCACCCGGACGCAGTACACGTACTCCGGACGAGCCCGATGAATCCGACGACTGCTCTACCTCTCCGGATGACTCCTGCAGCACTGGACCAGTCCTGGGAGCGTTGGCGCAGTCGGAAGGCTCCGGGCTCCGCGCAGTCGTACTTCGACATCTTCTCGCAGCAATCCGGAGTTTCGGGGTTGGTGAATTCATGGCGCGGCAGGCAGGAATCTTCGCGTCGGGTCGCCGCAACCTTGAAGGGGGGGTGATGTAAGGGGACACTCCTATCTTCTCCTATTCCCCTGTCCCTCTCCCTTCCTCCTTCGTTTCCTTTCTCCCTTCCTTCATCCCATGGACTATTATCTACATTCCCTTCATTCCCTTTCCTTCCCTCTCACCCCCTTACCTTTCCGCTTCCCTTCCGTTCACTCCCTTCGCATCCGAGCCCCGTCCGGTGACTCCGAAGTCTTCCCGCGCTTCGGACTCGCCTCGGACTCGCTCGGACACTTCGGACTCGCTCGGACTCGTAGATACACTTCAGGGCTCATCCGGGCTACCTCTATCCTCCTTTCCCACTTCATTACTCCTTGTCCCCACTTCCCCAGGTCGCTGGCACGACTCCTGTACATTCCCCTTCCACTTCATTATCACATGCCCCCTCGTACCTTGTGATATTCGTTTGTACCTGTGGCTGGTGTACTGTACAGTTACCCTTCATTCCTCCCACGCTACTACAGTATATACTTCGCTTCCTAGCATGGAGAATCCTTATCCTGTTCTCTTTGGATTCTCCCTCTGCTAGGTGAGCAGCTCTCTCATGTATTGCAGTTAGTCTTATTCATCTCTTTGGATTCTCCCTCTGCTAGGCTTGCACTGTGCGGCTATCTTGAGGTTGCCCTTACAGTAATGGTGTCGCAAGCTTGATCTTCCTCCTCGCCACTAACTGATCCGCTAGATCGCACGACATAAAGTCCCCGAGCGATCCAGAATCCAGCAGCGCAACCGCCTTGCTACCGTTAATCTCTACGGTAATTACCACAGGTTTTGGAATAGACCGCGAGGAATCTTTAGCAACAATGGCGTTACGGTGAATCGCAGCGTATTTGTTGCGATCTACCTGCTGGCCGAATAATTCGAGCGCAAAACAGTCACCCGTGATCTCGACCTCAGATTCAGAATCAGGATCCTCGAGATGCTCGATGGATTCTTCCCTTCCCCTAGGGCGCACAGCACCCCCGATATTGCCATCCTCATCATCTGATGAGCTATCGTCGCCTCCTGGCTCTGAGTCCGCCGAATCGGTATTATCAATGCTTGGTCGACGGCGATCATAGTCGTGTCTGCGCACACGATTGTCGTACCATTCGCATAAGTTGAACCAACCAAAACATAAGGCGCTGGCATTGATGTATTCCACTCTATCCAGCAGCCGATCTATGATGCGGCACTGGTTACTATCAGGAACTCGCTCCACGGAGAATCGATAGTCATCCCCAGTATTCGGCGAAAAGGTCCCAAGATAGGAGTGCTCTAAATACGCCCACGCATTCATCGCAACTGCATCAGTTACCTCCAGCTCCCAGCAGTTCCATGCCAGATCATCGTAAGGCAGATCCAGTCGCACACGCAATTCGTCCCCGTACCATCTGACAAGATTGAATGTAGAATCCTCAAGCCATTCCTCATCAACTTCAACATCATGAAAGTTGTGCATAAAGTCCGTAATTCGGTACGTCCTCCCTTCGTTGTGCGTTATCCGGAAGCGTTTATTGTCACACCCAAATTCAGTGTGTAGATGATCGCCAGGATATCCAATGTCCCGGTTCACCTCGAGCACCCATGTTTGTAAGTTCGCGTGCGCAAAACCGATGCAGTCATCCGAATACGTCCACGCCAACCAACGCCTCCAGACATCCAATCTAAGATTATCCATTTCACCGTTCAGCCAAGGAGTTCTGGCCTCAGCGTTGGTACGCTGCTCCATCTCTTCAGGCAACGTTTCGGCAATACCCATCGACGGAGAAGCCTAAGCGTCGTTATCCAGCCAAGAGCCCATCCGGACCATCCCTACTGATAGCGATTCCAAAGGCTGCACATCTCTCGCCGCTGCTTCCAGGCGAGCATGGCGCTCAAAGTCGATACGAACGCTGTTCGCAGACACGCCGGGAGGTCCACTTCCTTTGGATTTCACGATATTCCCTCTCGGGCACGCGCACGAGATATGGCCCAGTTGCTTGCAAATGAAGCACTTGTTCTCCGTACGCAAGCGAGCCCTTTCCTCTCGCGATAACTGACCAGCTTCTTTAGGTACCCCACCAGCCGAGGGCTTGCTATCCCTGCTGTACGCGCCACAGGTCTTACCGCCGCTACTGCTGACCTGAACATTCTTTTCAGGTACAGGAGCGATTCTCGCACTAGCCACTTGCTCGTCTCTTTGGCCACGAAAATCTCCCGCCCTCCGTCGTGCATGATTCTCTTTCCTCCCAAGTGTCGACTCTCTAGTTCCGCCGCGATGATCCGGCGCACTATATGCACGCGAGCTTGAACGTAGAGCCGCCTGTACGGATTCTTCCCGTAAGGCTTCGTCAAGGATATCTTCCCAGCTCGAAACCTCGGGAGATAAACCACGACGCCGAATAGCAATCCTTTGAAGAGTTTGACCACTTGCTCACGCGGACTGATGTCACCCACCAAATCAACGATTTCGGTAAGTTCTGCAATGTATTCTTTAACCGTGAGTGTGTCCTGACGGAAACGATACAGCCGCCGGCGCTGACTTTCACGGAAATTCGAGGGAAAACAAGCATCAAAGATATCACGGAAGTAGGCCTCAAGACTCCATTCTTCCTCGTGGTCCACAATTACATTGAGGTAGTAGGTGTGTGCCTTACCCTCTGTATACCGCGCAACCATTCGTATTTGTTTCGACGGCTCCACTTGAGCATCTTCCAAGAAATTTACGCTCTTGCGCATCCAACGATTAAAAGTTGCCACAATTGGCTCGCCCTTATATACTGTGGGCGCGACTGGCTTCAATTTGGAAGTCTGCTTGCGGCTCTGATCTTTGCTCCGAGAACGATGGTTTCTTTGCTTATGGTCCTTTCTGCGCTTAGATCGGGAATGCCCATGAGTTCCCCGCCTTCAATGCCTGCTCGATACAGAGGACCCAGAGTCCGATTCAGATTCATCAGAGCTATCTGAGCTCGAGGAAGAACTTGACGGGGATGAACTACCATCATTATTCTGCCTACGCAGTCTCTCAAGCACATGACCAACGCTGGAAGTCTTTGGGATATAGCTACTAGGCCGAATCGAGTCCCGATCCAGGAGATGAGAGCGGGGAAACCCCTCATCCCTTGATTCTTCCTTAGCATTCTCCACGAACTTAGGAGTCTTCTTTACACGCTTATTACCCTCATATTTAGCCGTTACTGCTCGAATATGATCCTTCTGTGCCTGAGGAACCACCTTAGGTGTCTCCAACTTCTGAGTGTCAGCAGGAGCAGCTTTCGGTACTGATTTAGGGACTGCGTCAAGTTCTGCGCGCAACACAGAGTTCGTGAGTTCCAAATCAAGCAAACGACACTGAAGTTCGGCAATAGGGTCATACATAGTAGCTGAGACACTACCCACAGGTGTTTGAATGATGTCGGGCTCACCTGTTGTGAGATGTAGTGCATTAACAGATACACTAGGAGGCGCGCTAGGGCTCTTCCTAGCCATATCCCAAAATGATAATTCTGCCTGCTGTGCAACAACATCCAGTTCTTCTTTAGGCACAGGTAAATGCTGTAAAGCATTCGAGGGACCGCCGATTTTGATTATCGGCTCCCCATACTCTCTAGGGTCAACCCTTTTGCCTTTATCTGGCACATCGCGGGGGACAGGGGTCGCAATGCCCGTACTCTGACTTACCGATGAGTCCTCATCATTTATAATGATTACGGAGGAACTTCGTCTCGCAAGCAAATCTCTATCAGCTTCGGAGAGATTCTCCTCAGCCTGATGGATTGCGGCGAGTTTCAGAGGGCTGAGTATTGGCCCAATTGGTTTGGGGGAATGCCGACCCCCTTTCCCAACTGGAACCCAGGGTCCATCATCATCATTATAAATGATAGACTGCGTAAGGTCCTTGGTACCATCTTTGTTACTAATACCTTCTTCAGCACCGCTAACTTTGGCAGGCTGGGATTCACTTGTACGGAGTGATAGTTCATCGCGTGGAGTCATAAATCCACCGCGGGACTGACTGGCGACCACGTCGCTATACGAGCAGACTAACTGCGGGACATTCCCAGCAGATACCTCCTGCTCGGTGTCGGATACCGAGCTTTCATGAGTAGAGATAGAGGACAATGGGCTGGACTCAATCTGGGTATTCATAGCTTCTGCATTAGCAGCTTGAGCACGAGTGAAGACCATTGTATTAGAGAAATTTATTTATTGTTTTTTGTCGAGACTTTTCTTGAGTATAAGTCGGCGGCCCAGTTGATCAGACTGAGAGGTTCCGAGTAGAGAGATAAGATTAAGAGATTAGATGAGAGATGAGAGGAGTTGTTGTGGTTTGTTAAAACGGGATGTTACTGTCAAAAATATGTGACGTGAGTCAATCCTAAAAGGAAGTAGTCACGGCACACGGAAAGATGGAGAAGGACCTCGGATAATGCCCATAAATGTTCATTCAAATACACCTACCTACCTTCCATATATAGTAAAAATGTTAGATCAAGCGCCCGAGAATTCCACCCCTTTTTAGGCGCTTAAATCCGATGTTGGGCAAAAGTTCACACCCCTTTCTCACCCCCGCCTGTGAGGTCGGATCCCAAGTCCACCCATGCCCACCCCCATGGCAGCCTATGGCTGGTAATGAGCCCTACTTATGGCTCGTTATCACAGTTTGCGAGACACATCACGCCGTAGTAAGGTGTAAACCAATGATTAGCTGTAGATATGTAGTGTCCCATGCCGCCAAGATAAACCTCCCTTATTATTTCGACCCCTGATGCTCAAAGAGGGGCTGGTGGTTGAAGCAGTAAAGGCTCTGATGGGGAAGAAACATAAAGACAATCCCACAGATAGTGTAGACTGATGTATAGCATTGAAAAAAGCCACCTAGTATTTTATTCCTATTTTTTACGATTTTATTTGACTCTCCAGATGTTGGATCAGATAGTCCACCCCCTCATTTCCTTTTTGGGAGGTCGGTTCGGATTCCACTCCTCAAATTACCTAATAAGGGAATTTTTCCACCCACTCCTTTTGCCCCCAAACCTGGCACTTTCTGATCCGACATTTATAGGCATTATCGGAGGTCCTGATGGAGATCACACAAACAGACAGGGGTAAACCGTCTATTCAGAGATACTAGAGAAATAGAGAGAAATACAAGCCTTTATATACTATATTAGCATGCTAGCTGTACCAAGTAGCATGGATTAGATATAAGCTAAATAGAAATAGACCGTGTTTCAGTGGATAAGCTATAGGCACTAGGTAGTGGGAAGTATTGGTATACCGGACCGTTCTGTTACAGGAATGCCACGGCTTCTCGGGTCAAGATTATAAGCGCCAATAACCTTATTTGCTTACAGGTATGAATGTATTTTTTTCTCATCCTAATTGGAAACATACCGTCGACGCGTAACTCGCACTATCTAATCGCGGCTAGGAACGGAGTGGCACACAGTTGGAACTTATTGGAGTAACCGTGAGTCTACCCTATCTCAATCGTCGAGATTGTCCTCAAATACGAGACCCAGGACGTCCAGATATATCCACCTCGATGGCCAGCACAGGCCCTACCCACCCTCAACACACGCCGTCCCGCTTCCCCCTACCCCGCCTCTCCCTCCTCGCACATGCCAAGTCCAAGTCGAAGAAGCGGGAAGTGAGAGAGTGGAGGGAGATGAGGGGATCAAGGGAGAATCACACAGACTCGACAGCCAAAGCGGACGAGGACGAGGATGGGGACGAGGAAGGCGACGCGGGATTTGGGTTCCTCAGCGGGATCGACCTGCGCGCGCAGATGGCCACCTGGGAGCGCTTGAAGAAGGGCGACATTGCTAAACGGGCGAGTCGCGGGAGTGCTGGGAGAGGGCGAGGGCGCACTCGGGGTCGAGGACGGGGCATAGGAAGAGGAGGGCATGGGCGCAGTCAGGAGGGGGGGAGGTGCTGGCGTTGGGCAGGAAGGAGGAGGAGGAGGAGGAGGAGGAGGAGGAGGAGGAGGAGGAGGAGGAGGAGGAGGAGGAGGAGGAGGAGGAGGAGGAGTCTACGGCAACGGCGATGGCGATGGCGATGGGCCTCGCGATGCAGATGCAGATTTGGATGGGGATGCGGGGGCCCAGGTGCCAGCAGCGACAGCTACAGCGGCTGCGAGGCTTGTCCGACAGCACAACCTTGCTGCGAAGCGACGCGGGGTAGACGACGTCGACGTTCGCTCAGATGTCAGTCGGAGGGCGGTGTTCGGTCGGAGGGCGGGGACGGGAAGAGGAGTGGGGGCGGGGACGTGGAAGAGGAAGAGGAGGTGAGTTGCATCCATCCGCGTGTGTATGCGTTTTCCATTTCCATTGCAGGTACCTGGACACGAGCTTCCTCCTCATACGCCACTGAAGGTGAAGCTGAAGGAAGGATCACGGGCGAAGCCGCTCCCCAGGCGTGCCTCGATACCTCTACCTATACCTCTCCATATACCTCGACCTTGACCTCGACCTATACCAGAACGAGGACGAGAAGAAGGAAGGCAGCAGGCGGTGGAGAGGGTGGAGAGGGCGGAGAGGCAGTGCATGCCCCTCCCGTGGCGGGCTGTCGTTCTGGGCGATATGGTTCTGGGGTGTGCGAGCTTGGAGAAGCGGTCCTGTGCGCCCGCACGGTCAGATGTGTGTTCGTATTCGCGTTCGGCGCATGGGAGCAAGGGTTTGGCACGACGCGGGCGGGATGACGTGTCGTCTTCGGGGGAGGAGGTGGAGGAAGAGGAGGAGATGGATGTCCCGCAGACGCTCAAGCTCAAGATCGGGCCCCCGCGCGGTGTGCGCAAGGAGCGCAAGAAGCGCGAGGAGGACCGTCTTCCGCACCCCGCGACCCCGCCCGCAAGCGCTTCAAATGGATCGACCGCAGAGCCGGTTGTGCAGCAGGAGGCGCATCAGGAGGCGGGGGCGCAGACACAGACGCAGATTGTGGGTAAGGAGGAGGGAGACACGGGAGAGGGAGATGATCGTCATCTGGGTGTCCTGGGCGTTGGTGAGGGGATGGATATCAACATCGACGGCGAGCCAGGCGAAGAAGGATATGAGCAGTTTGAGCAGTTTGGAGAAGAGTTTGAGGAGTTTGGAGACTTGGATGTCGACTTCGACTCCCTCAATCTCGCGTACCCCGACGACGAGACACCCTCTCCCATTCCTCCCGTTCCTCCCCTCCACGCACCTGCCACCACCAACGCCGACACCAATTGGGCTGGCCGTGGCGGCGAGACCCTCAATGCTGGTTGCAATACAGACATCCTGATGGCGTTCGAGCACGAGGGAGAAGAGCTGGAAAACGGGGATGACGAGGGCGAGGAGGATTTGTTGATGGATCTGGCGTACCCGGAACCACTCCCCCTCCTTCAGCCGCACACTCCCTCTTGCTCCCTCCCCTCTTCATCATCCACTCCCACTCCCACCCCCGACCCCGACCCCACCAGCCCCAGCCCGGCGAAGCGCAAACGCAAAGGGAAAGGCAACGGGTGGATCAAGCACAAACACCCTACCGGTCCGCGCTTGCAGAGTGCTTGCGCAGAGTCCACGGCGGAGAATATGTCGTACGAAGAGTGGTGTCGGTCGGTGATGGCCCGTGTGTCGACCTCGCAGAGGAGGTGTAGGAGCGATCAGGGTCAGGGTAGGAGGACTGAGGGTGGTGCTGGCGGTTGGGATGGCTGGGATTCCGCTGGCGCTAGAAATGGTGGAGGCGACGCGCTTCAGGGTACAGGAGATGTAGAGCGGAAGGACGGGGCAGAATGCAGGCCTGGGGGCAAGGAGAGTAGTGTGGAGGCGGAGGGCGGCGGGGCAGCGGGCGTTGAAGGCCCTCGCGCTGGTGATCATCAGAAATCCGCCGGGGCGTTCAAAATTCGTATCAAGATTCCATCTGGGCTCTCCCTCAAATCGCTGCTCCCGCCTCTGTCTTCGCCTCAACCAAACGCCGAATTTCCTCCATTTTCTTCGCCTTCCACAACCGTCTCATCAGCCGAGGTCCCTGCTCTGTAATCAGCACCAGCGGTCGCGTCGACAATTGTATCTCCACCATCTACGTCGCTCTCAATTGTAGAGAAGGCCGACTCACCTCACTCCCTCATAACGACTCAGCACACGCGCCACCACCGACACCAACACCAACACCGATCCCCGTCCCCCCCGCCTCGCCGCCAACCCCCTCCTACGCCCCCCGCCTCCCCATCACCACCAAGTGTCTCCCCTCCGCCTGCGCGGGCCCGCGCTGCATGAATCTACTCGCGTCGGAACTGGGGTACGGGTGGAAGATGTGCGAGGCGCGCAGGGTGCAGGCGTGGCGCTACCAGCATGTGAGGAAGTACGGGGGCGGGGGCGGTGGGTGCGAGGAGATGGGTGGGGAGGTTCTGGGAATGGATGAGGACAAGGAAGAGGGGATGCGCGGTGAGGGGGTGGTGGTGTGGAGAGGAAGAGCGTGCGGTTTGCGGACGACAATGAGGTGTTTGTGATTGAGCCCCGGGCAGAGCGGCTCGACAATGCTGCAGCGCCTGAGGCGCCTAGACAGACGATCTCGACTTGGAATTCGAATTTGAACGGCCAGTTCACACCTCACCTCAGGCCTTTGCGCACGGCAAGGCGATTTCAGACTGTCGAGAAACTGCTGGAGCGGCTGGACGAGCAGCTGAAGGTGTTACTCCGTGCGAGGAATTTGTGGGTCGAGTGGCGGATGTGGATGAAGGGCGGAGAATGGGTGGGCCCTGGAGCGGGTTCTGGTGTTGACATGGACAAGCAGACCGAATCTACACCTACACTGGATCCCAGCGAAGGAGAGATACCCATCCTCGGTGAGGGTGGCAAGCGAACCAATGGCGAGATGCATAGCACTCAATGTTACGCTGCTGCTCAAGCAATGGACGTAGACCCCCCGGAACCCCCTCGTGTTTGCGAAGATATGGGAATGGGTGGCGAAGTCCGTCATCTTGGTGAACCACTGCGAATACCTGCTCCACTAAACTGCTCTCCACGCCATAGCTTGGACATCCCCGAGAACTCATCGCTTTCCTCCCCAATCACATTCTCTCCGTTGCCTGGCCAGCCACTAGCGCCAACAGAACCCGAAACCTCGCCCGACACCGTGCTGACGGGTACACAGTCACCCGCTCTCGAATGCCTCAACCTGTCACACACGTACACCCTCGCCTCGGCCTTCACATTTGACGGGGCCTTTTCTGTCGTTGCGCCCTTTTGCAATGCCAACGTCAAGCACGGGCTGAAGATCGCAGGCGTCTGCGCGCGGATATGGTGCGTGAAGGAGATGGTGGAAACCGTCATTGGAGTCAAGTTTGATGATGGTTCAAAGGGAGGGAACGGCGAGGAGATGGAAAATCAAGGGTAAATGGTGGCTCGTTTGTAAGGGAGCTTCGTTGAGCTGACTCTGCATGCCTGGATCACAGGTTGAGTTTGGCGGTTTGCCCGTGTGGGTGCGGCCAGAGCGCCGTTACGATGAGATTCTGCTGGCAGAGCAGCAGCAACGACCCCGCGGACCCCACTCACGCTCCCTCGGCAGCACCTACTGACTCCCCGACCGATATATCTTGCTCCAAACCCAATGAATACTTGACTCCATCGACTACACATCCATCACCCAACGACGATGACATGCACCCTGCACCTCCGTCCGATCCGAATCTCCGTCTTCTATCTCCCGATACCACTCAGTGAGATACGCTGCTCAAACTGAAACCTAATCAACGTCCACTCGGTCCTTGTCCATCCAAACGGACGTTCAGCATCAACACTCGTGTCCTGCGCGTAGCGCTTTCCATAACTATTCTTGACGATCCTTCCCACCCGTATTTTCCCGGACAACAAGTTCTTGTTAATGTGAATACGATTTGTTAATAAACGGTGCATAGTCCAGTAACAATGTTATCTTGCTCGCTCTCGTGAACGCCTGTGTACGGCTGGGTCCCCCAACACCCTCGAAGCACCGGTGGGCGGGTTTGTAAGTACTCACTCTCGGTGAAAGCTAATATGATTAGCTTTCGGCCTTTCACTACTTGACAAGTTCGCTCCCTCGTTACACTCAAGTGATTTATTCAAGCCCGAGACGCGAGGTTTGACGCTCTACACTCCAATCCGTCGCTGGCGTCTGCATTTTCCCGCATTTTCCCTCTGACATGGTCGACTCTATATATTTTAGCTTAGCTGCGGTTGAAGGAGCTGGGTGGTTGTCAAGAGCTTATGGAGAACTGGTATGCATTTGCCTCAAGGCCTCAGACTATGGGCAGCACACCGTCAACCATTGAGAAGCACGTTCCCTTGAAGCCAACTTTGTCGACCACGTCTCACAACCTCATTTCGTCCCGAAACCGCCTGCCAAAAGGCCGTCCTCACGTCCCGCAGGCTTCATTTAAGTAACTCAACCCTGTTACGCCGCCACTCTCAGCTTTCCGAACAGGCGACCAGACAAGTCGAAGGCCTATGTGAGGGTGTTGGGGTTCCTATGCGAGGTGGTCGTCCTGTTGAATTATAACTCGACTGATATCCCTGGCAACGTCCCTTACATGCGGTAGGTCCTCACAAAAACTAGCTTTCTATAAGCTCGTCCTCGCGTAACTGAAGCTCCTGGAAATATACAGGGGCGCTCAAAATCATAATCTCCAGCAATATTAATCAAACATATTGGCAAACACCAGACGCTCTGGGGTCATCTCCGCCAGTTCATTCTGCACTCTTTCCTCCCGTGCGTGGGCTTGGGTGTATATACATAACATGATTCACGGAGCACTCACTCTATTCTATTGCCATCCCAATGTCCTCCCCCCAAGTCAGCCGTACTCCAACTCTGACGTGTGACTTCTCCCCTCCCAAAGAAAGGTCGTCAGCATCCATCGACATCAGCGAAGGGATTGCAGTTCCTCTCCCAAACGCCGATGCTACGTCGTATGAATCCCTGTCGCCTATTCGGAAACTCGTCTTGCTAGGCGTGTTCTGTTCCGCCCAATTCTTCGATGTGTTCAATGCAAGCGCCGTCCTTGTCTCGCTGCCGTCAGTTAGTATTTCACCTCTTCCCCTCTCCTTACTGTGGTACTGTTCCTCTTTTCATGCATTGCCCACATCTTGGAGAAGACTTGCACTTCGCCCCTGGCACCCTTCAATGGATCCTCTCTGCATACACCCTAACCTTCGCTTCCTTTATGCTCATCGCTGGCACCCTCTCCGATATATTCCACCCCAAGCCTATATTCTGCCTCGGTTTCTTGTTTGTAGGATCCCGGTGGGGGCAAGCGTTCACCCGATCATGTCAATTGTTTTCCGAGCCCTGCAGGGTATAGGCATGTTTATCCTTCATGCATTATCACCAACAGACTTTGGCTAAGTTTACATAGTCCCGTCTGGGATTGCAATGATACGCACAACGTTCCCCGATCCAGTGGAGCGCAGTGCTGCGTATGTGTCTTATGCGTTGGCTGCAACCGTAGGGAACATCTCTGGCTTTGTCGTCGGAGGCATCCTCACTTCATGAACTTCGTGGCGCTGGAGTGAGTCCGTTTGATTTCCATATCGCTGTCCGTGTTCCCCTTGTCCTTTGGGAAAGAAATCTGAACAATGTTTGATAGAGATGAAGATGAAGAAGAGCAGCCAGTCAAGAAGTCCCGTGTGTCTGCTGCAAAGAAGACCATGAAAACCAAGAAAGACAAGAAGTATGTATCACTTACTTGCTTGCTTGTACCGGTTGCTGACTTCCGATATTTATAGGACCTCTGCCGACTGTGATGCAGAGGACAAGGCTGCGAAAGCAGTTGCTAAGAAGAACATGACACTGTACGTATTGATATACTCATCATGATGCCTGCACCGTACTAATTAACTATAGTATGTCTAGAATCCTCCAGCAAAGTGGGGCTGGTGTAGCTCCACCGCCTCGCTCCACCGGCACAGGGATTCAGATCCCTTCCACTACCCCGTGCATTGTCTCTGACCGTGCATGTCGTCCTGATCCCGACTCAGGTGACGATGAAGACCCACAGGTCAACGCCGGTTCCAAAGACGACTCGAACTCCGGTGATGAAGAAGAACTTGCTGTGGTCAAGGATAAGGGTAAGGGTAGAGCTAGAGACTTGCACAACCTCGGTGCAGAGTCAGACAAGGACTCGGAGGCTGATGCGGATGTGGAGGATAAAGAGAATGACGATGAAGATGTTGATGAAGAGGCCGCTGGAGCTGCTGAGGGTGAAGTTGCTGGTGTGGGTGATGGAAGTGGTGACGACGAGGGTGATGCGACAATCATGGATGTTGATATCAATATCACTCCTCGCAAGCCTGCTAAACGCGATGCTAGCCAGTCCCCACTCACTGACAAGCACACTGGTAAGGCTCAGCGCCGTAACGTCTCTCACTCCAGTGCTGCTTCCAGTGCTGCTTCTCTGCCGGCGCCTTCTCACTCTCCCTCTCCATCTGACAACTTGCAGGAATTGCAGGGCGCTTCACGAACCACTGGTGGCTTCACACGTGGTAATGCCTTTGGCACCGCACCCAACATGGCTGATTTTGGTGAGTTTCTCAACTTGACTTCATCTGCTTTGCGCTTACCTTCAATCTAGTTCCTGTTGGTGATGTCCCGCCCATCGAGACTCATGGTAAGGGCAAGGTAGTCATGCACACCACCTTGGGGATGACCGACAAGCCCCACTCTGTAACCATGGCCCGCTTTCCTACGCTGGCACCAATCCTCAAGATTCTGACCAGGAAATTTCCGACTGTGACAGGTTAGTCATTCAACTCCCTTCTCATCTAATATGCTTGCTGATCTGAATATGTAGAGTCTGCTATTTCAGTCTTGGATGTTGATGGGGAATGGGAGGTCGCTGGTCCTTTTGCCCTTGCGCTAGAGGATGACATGGATGTGACTTGGAATAATGACTTCAAGTTGTTCATGCTTTTGGTAAGCTTGTCTTCATCTGCGTCTGAGCACTTCTAACTTCACAAAATCAGGAGCCCCTTCCTGCAGCATCTACTTCGGCCTTTCCCGCCTTTCCTCCTTCTCTCATATCAACTCACTCTGGCAGCTCAGTTGCCCACTCTGGTGGCTCTATTGCGCCCTCATCTATTGCGCCCTCAGCATCCATCTCATCTGTTGGTGTTGCTACTGCAGGTGCACTTCCGCCAGCTCCAGACCACATCCGTGCAGCTTATTCCACCAAGCAGCACCTGATCCCGTACGCCGTTCTTCTTGAGGTCCCAGTCTCCTTGGTTCCTAACACCAAGCCCAATGATGGGGACATCATATTGGCGTATGAGCACTGGAAAGCTGCCAGTACTGCTCGAGAACGACTCAAGGCCAAATATGACGCTCACGATCCCAAATCCCCTCCTCTTCCTCCCTTTCCAAATGTCGAAAACACTCGCGCCATCTACATGAATCCCAGCAGCTTCAGCAACTACAATCCCCTCTTTCTGGCTGCCATTCAGCATCCAGATATTCTCACATATCTGGAGGGTGATGCTGGAGTGGGCTCGGCCATCTACAAGAAATTGTGGGGTGCAGTCAAGCCTGGCAAGGCTACCTTGGGCCAACTGGTGGAACGGATCAACACTGAGCAGAAGAAGGAGGAGAAGAGGTCTGCAAAGAAGAAGGCTGGGCCATCCAAATCGAAGTAAGTCATCAGCTTCATACAACCTAGAATTTCTCCCTATGCATATATCTTTGTACTACTATATTTATTGAAAATTGCATATATTTTGCACCATTTCTTGCTTGAGTCTCCATCATATTCTGTCTGAACACGTGCTCATTTGCCTAGTTTCTGTTTACAGACCTACATGATGCTGCTAGTGGTGTGGTTCTTGCTTGGACTTGTTCCATGTGTTGCTGCAGCACCTAAACAAGATCCTTTCCCAAACATGCTCTTCACCGAGTTTGCTCAAAGCATTCAGGACAACTTTGGTCCCAAGATCAAGCTGTCTACTGTCTTAATGCTTCTGATGACTCTTGTCAGTAATACAGATCTCCTCAACCTTCATGGACAACAGCAGGCTTCTCAGCAACAGGAGTCTACTAGCTGGATGGCTGCCCTGGTCCGTGCTGTCAAAGCAAAGCTCTCTGACAGTGGCTTTGTCTCCCTGTTCACCACTGACAACTTACGGACTTCACGATCTGAGCAGCAGCAAATTACGCTTGCAGGCAAGAAACTCAGCCGGTTCAGCCGCTCTCTGTCTCTTGCTTCACACTCCAGTATTGGGAATTTCAAGTCCAAACTTCGCCCCATCTCCACTGCTTCTATTCAACCCATCATTCTTATCACGCCCATCGTCATGGCTTGTCCAACTCTTGACTGTAACGACCATAGCCTTACTCAAGACCTCCGGGAACGTGATATTGCTCATGTCACATTGCTCAAGGGGAGTCAGTGCTTGGAGAAAGTCCCTGTTCTGGCTGGCAGATGCTCTTCCTGCAATTCACTTTACTGGGCAGATCACGAGCGGTTCACCCAGAACAACGGTGATGACTTGTGCTTGTACCTCAACAATGCCAAGTATCTCAAGGTTGGCAAAAGTGTCTGGGTCGACCGCACTGTCTCTGGGGCTATCGTCAATGCCAACTACAGCTTCCATGCTTCCACTGCTGCCATTACCGAGTTTTGGAACTTCTCATTTGTCAAGCCAAGTGGAGGTACCTTCAAACTTGGACGTCGACAAGTCTGGAAGGCCTTTGTGGAGGAGTCTATCCGGCAGATGGCTAAGTTCAACAAGCGCCAGATTGTCTTTGAAGACAATCTCCATCAATGCTCTGGTTGCTGCTGCCTACATTGAACTTGGCGACAATGGAGTTATCCGCAGTGCAGAGGGACATTCTTGCGATGAGTGTTGTCATGCATTCAAGGATGTTGCTGATGTCATTCCAAGGCAACCCAATGACCCTGCTGCAGTTGTTGGCCATGATGAAAATCATGCTGTTCCAGACTATGCAGGGGAACCTGTTGATCCAGATGCAATGGAGGTTGACAACCAGCCTGCTGCTGTGGTTCAGCCTACTGGCCCTGTTGCACCTGGCAATCATGGAGAGGTCTGCATGATTGTCATTGATGGAATTGTCATGGGGCCACGACATTGCGCAATGGAAGGGTGCGAGGCAGGACTTGAGAATGCCCAAACTGGGGTGTTCTGCAAGAGGCATGCAGAGAGGATGGAAAACAAGTGCCATATGAAGGGATGTGGCAAGGTCAAGGTTGGTGACACGAAGGCCTGTCAAGATCACCAGGGGCAGTGGGCCACATTTCGCAGGCAATATGCCAACACCTCACTTCTTGGAGTGCAGCGGATGTTGAGAAGAGCTCAGGAGGAGAGACAGGAATGGTTGCCTGTTGGTGGAGGAGCAGAGGCGCCAGAGCATGATGACCTTGCAGAGCAGGAGGTTGAACAGGCCAGTGGCAGCAAGTATGTATAACAACTACTTCTCTGCTCCTAGGTACTACTGCGTGGAGACCATCTGTGCTCCATGTGGTGTGGTCCTTGCCTGGCACAAGTTTGCCAAGTCAGAAGGGGTGGCCAAGATTCTTCGGTTCCTTGAAGATGTCTATCCTGATCCTGCCTCACGCCCCAGCTACATTGCCATTGACAAGGGGTGCGCCTTACTCAAGCATATTGTCAGGCAAGGTCACTGGCCTGCTTGGGAGCCAACAACTAGGATTATTGTGGACTCATACCACTACATCAACCACTGGATCACTGATCATCTTTGCCGGACCTGGTGCAATCCAGCACCCCTCAATGGAGATGCACCAAATCTTGTAGTTGTTGCCAATGACAAGCAAGGCAACCCTTACTATAAGAGGGCTTTCAACACTCAGGTAAGTGAATTTAGTGGTCTAGCAGTCATACTTGTCTAATTTGAGCTTAGGCCTGTGAACAGCTCAATGCATGGATTGGAGGTTTCCAGACTGTTCTCAACCGAATAACAGTTAGCAACTTTGACTTCACGATGCATGTGCTGTTATTCATACACACTCAATGGGTCATTGCCAAGCAGGAGGAAAAGAAGAGGAATCAAGAAGCAGGAATAGAAATGACAGACAGTGATGAGGAGAGTGAGGATGAAGAAGACTCAGAGAGTGAAGAGGAGAGTGAAGAGGAGGAGGAGAGTGAGGAGGAGGAGGACTAAATGTGTCAAAGTATTTACCTCTACTATGTATAAGTTGCATATGAAGTGCGCATGAAGCGCACATAAACCACATATAAAGTTCACATGAAGTGTACATGTATGTTATAAACTGCACATAAAGCATATATATATGCTGTATAAACCACACATGATGCTCATATAAAGTATACATTTACTCTATACAAAGTGCATGTAGTGCATATATAAATCACATGTAAAGCTCATATAAAGTACACATGAAGCTCATATAAACCACACATGAAGCTTGTATGCACTTGTGTATAAGACAAACTCATAACTTAGTTGTAATCCATATGAATATAAACTCTTCATATGTGCTTCACATGGACTTCACATGAAGCACATATGAATGTCGCATATAAACTTCACATGCAGTTCATATAAGCTTTACGTGAAGCTCCTCAACAATTGTTATTGCCTCAAAGTCATGAAGAAGTAAAGAAAATGTAGAAGAAATGTAGAAGAAATGTAAAGCCATATGAAGGACTGTAAAGTTTCGCAAAAGAAGTGGGCTTTATATGACCTTTATATGAAATAAATGTACGGAAGATGTGAAGTCATGTGCTTCATATGAGCTTCATGTATAAATGTGGTAAAGCGCCAGATATACAAATTTTATATACCTTGAAATATTATATTAGCAACTCATGGCCACACTGTGGCTACAATACTTTACTTAGTAATGAGTCCCAACAATGGAATGGAACAGAGTTTCAATCTGGGCTGCCCAGACCATGCTCAAGCGCTGGTGACCAGGTCTGTTTCTGGTCATTGCTCGTCAGTGTCGTCTTGCTGTGGTTTGTGCCAGTAACCTCTGGCTGAAGCACTGGAAATGTTTGATTTACTATTGGGATAACCCTTATCCTGCAAGAGGCACTGAAACCGAGGACATACATTATCTAATTGAACAGTGCTTTGATCCCAGTTTTATGCCAGAGAAGACATTGTTGACCCCGTCGAGCAGCCTTGTAGAGGTTCCTCAATGTCTTTCCACGCTTTGGGCTTGAGCGAAAGCCGTCGATGCACGAGCATTGATAAGAAACTGTTGTTGATGGCAAAGAGGTATGCTTATGTCCTTTTCCCATCTCTCATATATACCAATGCGGTAGAATCAAGACAGAACCTGGGCCGGAATGGGAAGTGCTACTTGCAGGTATGCAGTATGTCCCATTACATCCTGAATGTGCTACTTACACTTATTATCAATGAATCAAATTTCTTTGTTCAATGATACCTGATACCAACAACTTACAAAGAAAAAGAACCGTCTGACTCATCTGATTCGGAAGGAGTGCTTGAGTACTACAACAGGGACCTTGATGATACCTCCGCCCTGCCGAGTTCTGCTCCTGAGACCCAAATTCAACAACAAAGGTCTCCGTTGCCTGTGCAAGGAGCACAAGGTCGGCGAGAGTGACGCAGCAGCAGCTACGTATAGGTTTGGCCACACGAGCTCGAAGGGAGGGGCAAAGACAACTGAAGATGGTACATATGCACCTCATATCACTTGACCAGCCAGTACAAGCTCACCAATAGCACATTCAATTCTCTGTGATGTCCCTCCATTTACTATACATAGTAGATATGCATGTGGATGTTATCGTCATCTCGTCCTCTGAAGGAGAAGACCATGGCGGGGATGACCGTCCTTTCTACTACAGGGTTAGAGTTAAAGCAACAGTCGATGCTGCCGCTGCCCAATCAAAAATACCAAAGGCGGATCCCTGCTCCTGTTTGTGCTCCTGCCCCTTTTCCAATGGCGCCGCCAACCCCTGCAGCAACCTCTATTTCATCTCGCACTCGAAGAATTGCTAGGCCTCCACCGATTGCTCTGACCATAAGGAGACAGGATAAGTCTAGAATATTCTACAGAATTTCCAATCAAGGGATGCATTGAAAGGGTTTTTTGAGTGTACTATCTAATACTTGGTATTTCCCCTTTGGCCTTGATAACGGCCTCAATCCTCCACAACACCATCATACACGATTCATATCAGCATCTACGCGAAGAGGAGGAAGAGTCTTCCGAGTCTTCTTCTGCAGAGCTTGAAATATCCAATGCTATAAGTGAAGCGATCTCGTTCGTACTGTAGTAGTGAATATACACGTAGACTAGTAGTATAGTCAAATGAAATGCGAGGGTCCGCCTCCGGCAGGACAAGTCCGTGCGACACCCGAATGAACTAGTGTGATAAACGGTAAGTCCGAGAGTGAAAACAATGACTAGGAAACTTCGGATGCTTCGGATGGCTTCGGATAGCTTCGGACGCGCTGGGACGCGGAGCGAACAACTTCGGCTTCGGATAGTACGATGAGGACGGCAGGAGAATGATAAGGACGGCGGGAGAACTGGCTTCGGATCGGACTCGGACTCGGACGACGGCGAACTCTGACAACGGCGGAGGAAAGCTTCTCGGACGACTTAGACTCTGACTCGATGTGGGGGGGAAACAATTCTTATTCTTCTAACTACGAGTGCAGTAGGTTTTTGTAGCTAAGAAAACATCGGAAATGTCCGAGGCGAAAAGGCACCAGGAACAAATAATGGGACTAGTATGATCAAGTATTAGAGTCCGAGAACAAAAGAGAACGAAACATTGATCCGCAGTGTCTGATCCGTTAACACGTGTGTCCGGTACGGGTTCGTGACGTCCGAGTCATGTGCGAGCGCGTCCGAGGAGTCGGAGAGGGGTGGATAGGGGATAGGGGAAGCCGGACTGCACGGAACGAAAGGGTTCAACCCTTACATCCCCCGGGGACTTTATGTGTTGACCCTCCGGGGCAACGTACACGGCGAGCAAGAATTGCGAAGTGGGAAGGTGGGCGGGTGAACGAAAATAGTGGCGTGGGACCAAAGGAAGCACGGTCACATGACGGATTGTTGATAATTTCGACGAAGTCCAACATCTTCTCTTGCTCTCTCCCTCCATCGCGCCCAGCATCACTGTCCGTACGACCATGGCAAAACACACCCCGTCCCGCACCCTGGAGGAACTCCAGACCCTTAAGAAGCAGGAAGCCGTTGCCGCATACGAAGAGGAGGCCGGCTACTTCGTGGACATGGGTACGGCGTTCCCGGAGCTCGACGACGAGCATCGGGTCGATGTGGAAATCGCCGTTGCCGACATGGAGCAGCAGCAGGTAAGTGGCAACATGGGCGACGACTAGAAGCAGGGCGCTGACTGCGTGCAGGAGTGGTTGATGGGCGCCGAAGACGTCCTCGTGTCGCGGAAACTGGAGAACACCGTCGAAGATGACGTGAAGGAGAAGATGGCCCGGGCCACTACGCAATTACTGGAGGCACAGTCCCGACTCGCGGAGTGGCAGTCCGAGGACGAGAGACGGGCACGAGAAGCACAGGAGGCTGCGGACGCGGAGGCGAGGAGGGCACAAGAGGTGCGTGATGCACGACGACGGGACGCGCTCGCCGCTGAGGAGCGTCGACGGGCTGCGCAGAGGCCAACGTTCGTGGCTGGTTCGGGAACCCTCGGTTCCGGGAGTACTCCCGTTGATCGTCCCGAAGCAGAGAAGAACTCGGACGTGGTCGAAATTCCGTCGGACGCTGAGGATGATAGCACGCCGGTCCCTCGGACGCGAAGACGTGCCAGCGCCATCCGTGCAGGAAAGCGGAAGGTGGTTGAGAGCGACGGCGGCGAGCCCGAGACAACTCCCCGGGCAAAACGACTTCGAAGACGCGCGGGCAACGTGGATGACACTAGGGAGAAGACTCCTCCAGCGCCAGCGCATCTCGACGTAACGGAGTACGGAGAGTACGATCCGGCCGGTAAGCGGACTCATCAGACGGTACCCCGGGACTAACGGACCCTTCAGATGCTAGTTCGAGCCCGAACAATGTCGAATGGGGGTGCGGGTTCGGTGCACCCAAGGAGTCCTGCCCGCACCCTGTGGTCGAATTCACGGACGCTCGCCGATGCCTGCACTGCCAGCAGGCGTACTTTACCTGCGTCGGCACCGGCTGCCATGCGTGCGAGGCGTGCACCGGATCGAAGGTCAGGTGTTCGCACGCGAAGACGCGCGCCAGGCAGGTGAGGACCTCGGAGGCGGAGGCGTCAGGCAGCAAAGCGGCGGGTGGAAAGGGGAAGCAACGGGCAGCCCCAAGGCCAAGGACACGGCGACGCGGAGGAGAGAGCGGAAAGACAAGCCGGGTTACGCGGGCAGCGTCAGGGAGTGCCGCTATCCCTACTTTGGTAGAGGCTTGCGCGGATCACGAGCTGCGGACCCTTGTCCAGGTCATGTCAACAATGGACGCTCGGATCGCCGCCCTCAAGCAGGCGACAGAGGAGGCGGAGAGCACCCGGGCCGCAGCCACACGGGGCCTGGCGGCGCTGATCCTGCGGAGGGAGCTCGAGGATGCTCAACGGGCTGAGGCGGCGGACGAAGAGGAACGAGAGGCGGACAGACAAATGGAGGAGGACGAGGAGTACGAAGGGCAGTAGGGCGGACGAGCAAAAAGGCACTTGGCCCGTAGAGACTTTCTTGTAAACAATATGTAAATATTATAACTGATTTTCTTGTGCACCAAAAAAAAAGAAGAATGCGTGAGTGAGCGGAAGTGAAAGAAAGACACGCAGCGTAAAACCGGCAAGTCCGGAGGCTTCCGAAGGAGAGAGGATGACCGGAGTCGTCGGATGACGCATACGAGGCAAATGCAAGGGAATATAAGGATCGGACAGGAGAGAGATCAAATGAGAGAGGTGAAAGATGAGAGACGGAACAGGACCGAGGTCCGGGATACAACACAGGGCGAACCCTGGTCTGGGTGGAAAAAATTTTAGAGTACTAGACGGTTAGGCTGCCGCGAAGGCGTCAAAACTCGGTCGTTCGTCGTATTTTGTAGTCCGGCGAAGTTCGCGGCGGACTGAGGTTCCGGAAGATCGTCGGAGTCATCGGAGTCGTCGGGTTCGGCAGAATGGGGGACGGGAAGGAGATGGCGGTGTCGGGCGTAGTACGGAATGACGCGGAATGCTGCATAACGTAGATTTGAGATGGAACCGTCGAGTTCGGACAGGACGTAGGATCCGCCATGAGTGCGTCGGACGACGACCATAGGTCCCATGTAGCGAGGCAGATGCTTGAGTGAGTGATCACCTTCTATCTTCTTATCACGGACCAGAACGAGCTGTCCGGGAAGAAAGTTGAAGTCCTTGATCGTCCGGGCGAACCGACGTTCGAATTCCTCAAGGGAGGCGATCCGACTCCGAATAACTTTCTCGCGCATACGTTCGATATCGTCCGGACGCTTCTGGAGTTGTCGGGCCCGCATGGAGATGAGCTGTTCAGTGGTGAGAGTGGTATCGGGAGGAGGGGCGAGATAGGTAGCTTCGTGGAGGTCGAACGGAAAAAGGGGCTCGATGCCATGTACCATGTAGTAAGGAGACATTCCGGAGGTCTTGGAGATGGTGACGCGCTCGGCCCAGAAGACGGATGGTGCGACTTCAACCCATTTCTTCTCATTGCCATCCGCAGTCTTCAGGAGTGAACCCCGCACGTCCCGGTGTCTCCGCTCGACGAGTCCGTTGGCTTGGGAGTTGTACGGAGAGATTCGGATGTGTCGGATGCCGTATTTTTCTGCGAGATATTCGACTGCCTTCACAAACGGGGTACCGTTATCCGTCACAAGTTCTTCGATGGCGCCCCAGCGGCATAGAATCTCTTGGAAAATAAACATGCCCAGTGTCTCCGCGGTCTCCCGGCGAAGCGCGCGCCACTCCGGATAAGAGGTGAGGGCACACCGAGCGTGGACTATCTTGTTAAATTTGTTGGCGGAAGGCATCACCATGCAGTCAATGTGGACGCGGCGGAAAAGGGAAAGGGGAATCGTCGGAGACGGCGGAATGTGTAGTTTGAAGTTGGAGCGGATCTGGCACTGATGACAAGTCTTGACAAACCAGCGGACGTCCTGGTCAAGGAAGGGCCACCAGAATCGCTCAAGGAGGCGAGTCCGGATAACGAAGACACCCTTGTGTCCGAGAGAGTCGTGAGCAGCGCGGATCAGATAGAGACGGCGGCCCGGATGGATGTAGACCTTATGCTTCCCGTGGTTATCCTTGCGCCAGAGCTTGCCGTCGCGGTAGAAAAAATTGAGCGCTTGTCGGACGAAGTTGCGCATGGCGGGTTCAGCGAGTCCGACGGGAGCCTTGCTAGTCCGGAGGAAGGTCTCTATCTCCAACATCCGGGCGTCCTTACCCGCGGCCTTCGGAGTCCGGGGAATGTCGTCGGAATCGTCGGAGTCGTTGAATCCAGCAGAGTCTTCATCATAGATGAACGTGCGGACGAGGGACCCGAGATGACCCCGGAAACGGTTCTGCGCAACCCGAGAGACAGAGGCGTCGCCGTCCGAGTGAACCTGTAAAGTAAAACCACACGCTTCGTCTATCCAACCCTCGACATCTTCTACAAGGACCGGGTCTTCTTCGGCTCTTCTTCGTCGTGAGAGGCCATCGGCCGGAGTGTGATCCCGAGCGGGAACGTGCTTGAGTTTGAAAGAGAAGGTAAGAATGGCGGCGATCCAACGGTTCATCGCAGCGTTCGGAACGATATCCGGATTGTTGATCATACCCTTGATATATTTCGCGTCGACTTCGACCGTGAGATTGCGAGCTCCGATGAGCCAAAGCTTCGTGGCCTGGAGTGCCCGGAAGAGTCCGTAGAGCTCGATTTTGGATTGGGAGTAGCGGGATTCTCGGTCGTTCCAAGTGATTGACCCGAAACGGGACGGATAGCGTTTGTTGTCCGCGCCTACCTGGGAGAGGATGAATCCGACGGCTACGGTGGAGGAGTCGACGGCCAGTATGACTTCGCGATCGGATGAGTGGTCGATAGCTCGGAGAGCGGGGGAGGTGATGGCAAGATTCTTCAAGGTCTCCATGGCAGCTAGTTCGTCCGGACCCATGACAAAGTCAACGTCCTTTTTGGTCAACTGCACAAGTGGTTTAGCATGTTTCGCAAAGTCTCGGATGAAGATACGCATGACTCCGATGGTACCCAGGAAACCCCGGACGTCGGTGACGTTCTCGGGCACAGGCCAATCACGAATCTTTTGGACCCTGTCATCGTCGGGTTCTCTACCCTGGTAAGTGCACATGTGTCCGACAATAGATGCGCGCTGAACACAAACACGTAGCTTGACTCCGGAGAACGTTCCGCCAAACTTCTTCATCCGGTGCGCGATCCGATGCATGTTTGCAATATGTTCATAAACGAAGCGCCGGATGTTCGGATTATCGGGTAGGGTTTCGTAGGAGCCGTCGGGTTGCTCGTATCTGGTAAGCGGACCCTTGACAGGGCAATCGTCGATGTACGGATCGGTGACGTGGGGAATTTCGTCTCGCATAATGAAGGTGAGGTCGCCGTGCTGAATCTGGACGGAGTTGGTGAAGCCCATAGGAATGACGGTGAGACGCTTGGCTCCGAGAGGCGTCTGGAATGTTGTGAGATCGCGCGAGCTTTCCGCGAGCTTCCGTTGGTCGAATCCGACGAACAAGTCGTAGATACCGTAGCAAGACCGGCCTCCGAAGGTCTCGGCATAAGTTTCGACCCGAGGCGGAATAGAGGCGTCCTTGATAGTGGCAGCGTTGAGAGGCTGAAGATCGTGGACCAGGCGGAGAGACTTCCCATCCTTCTTGAGAACGCAGAACCAGCGGGACCGGTACGAAGAACTGGACTCCTCGTAGACTCCGGACTTGATCTTGTCTCGGATGACGCGGACGACCTCGTCGTAGATGCCCGGAGGAATGGGAATGTTTCGGAGTGCCCAGGGAACGTGCTCGATCGTCGGCATCACTACAGGGTCAAACCATTCGTCAGAGAACTTGCCTCGTTCATCCTCGGACCATGCGAAAGCGTCCTCGTCCGTCCGGATGAACCAGTGCGCGAGTTTGATTTCCTCGGGAGAAAGCCAGTTGTCCGGGTCGACGGCTTGTTTGTCAGCGCGTTCCTGAGTGTACCGGAGTCCCGGAGTGAAGTCGGGTGGTTGAGTAGGAAGCGGGAGAAGATCGGCTAAGATGTCGGGAGGTTCGCGTCGGACAATCCGATACTGTTCGGGAAGGGTGGTGGAGACAGGTACTGTGCGATTGGCGACCTTCCGGTAGGGCTTCTTTCCGTATGTTGGCATCCGGGCAGTTGCTGCTAAGACTTCTGCGGTCGGGTTCGGAGCGGAATCATCGGATGAGGCGGGCGGAGCGTCGGCATCGGAGTGGATAAACCAGGATGTAAATGTAGAGTAGGAAGTAGTGGTGGAAAGGGGAATATCCAAATATGAAGCACTCCGAGTAATGCCATCTTCGATGATATCAACAAGACCTGAATAGATCCGTCGCTCATCCGGCAAATCGTCATACACGCAAGCATGATGAGTATTAGGTACGGGCGGGGGGACACAAGTATACACCGGAGCCACCGGTTCGAGACCGGAATCACGCGGAGCATCATATGTACTTTTTCGGTTCATGGAAGGGGGGACAGACAGAAGAGGAAGCGATGGATCGGACACGGAAGGGGATGTATGATATAAAAGTGTTTTCGGATAGGTAATGCAGCGGATCGGAACTGAAGAAGGAGCGGATTCGGGTAATGATATCATAAGAGAGCAATAGAACGGGGGTATAAAAGACTCGTCTCGCCGCAGGGGTTCCTCGACGGTATCTAAAAATGCTCCTTAGGCTCTCGGGAACGGTGGACCCTTTTGAAAGTAGGGATGAGGAAACGACGGCTCGAATTCGGATCGTGTATGGTCAAGTCCTGACGACCGTCGGGGTAGTCGCGGGTGACAGCGGAGGTGAGACAAAAGAAGGGGCGTCCGAGGAGTACCTCATAAGGCGCATCGTTCACGATCTGAGCTTGGACGTAGAGGTCGACGGGTCCGAGAGACATTTTCACGTTGTGCGCGAGTCCGATGGTCTGGTTCGAGGATAGGTTCGCAGACTCCATGGTGATGAACTTGTCGATGTCGATGAGCAGCCCGAGGTTGTCGAAGACGTCGCGGCGCATGGCGATGATCTGCGATCCGGTGTCCAGGATGCATTCGACCTCGTACCTATCGTTGAAGATAGGCCGGATGATCCGGAGTGACTGGGTCGGAGCTGCGACAATGCATTCCTTGTTCGGATCGCGGGTGGCGGACATCAGAACTTCTACGACGTCTTCGGGGTCATCGTAGCACGCAGCCATGTTGACGGACGTGTAGTTAGTCTCCGTAGAGACCCGTTTCGACGAAATAAGATCCCGAAGTCCTTTCCGAGCATCAAACGAGAGTGCGAACAGTTCCCGTTGTGTGATGGTGAGGGTGGTGTTGAGGGCGCGTTCCAGGACATCCGAGGCCACCTTCGGATTCTCGATGTTCGACTGGACCCGATAGTTCGGACGGTACGTCGTGCGACCGGTCTCGATGGCTTCAGCTAGCTGAGAACGGGCCGAAGTGGAAGGGAAGGGGACCGGAATCGAAGGCGGAAGGGGTGGTTCGGACGGAGCCTTTGCCGGAGCGCTCGGAGTCGTTTCGACCGGTTCGGAGAAACGGACGTCCTTCTTCTTCTGAGATGAAGCGTACTTTTTCGCTACGTCGGGCATCCGCTGCATGAGAACCTGCAAGAAGATCTCCTCTTTCTCTTCTTCCTCCAGATCAAACGGGCTCGGAAGCTCTTCGATGAACGCCCGAGACTCGGACTCGTCGGCCTCCGTATAGTGGTAGGTGCTAACCTCGACCATATTCGCGGACGCTACTCCGGAACTTGTGGCTGCGGGAGTGACGATCGGATGAGGAGGGGCGTCGCGATCCTGAGGTCTATTGTTGGCCCTCATCCAGTTGTCGATCTGTTCTTTGAACGAGTCTCCGGAGAAGGAACGATTGATAGTCTCTCTGGTCGGGAGCACCATCCATCGGCCTTCTTCGTTCCGACCGATCCATCCGCTCCGTTCGTATCGGGCAGCATCCGGACACGAGCCCATCGTGTGATAGACGGAATGACAGAAGTGACACTTCCGGGGAGGTCTCGGATCAGTCCCTTGTGGTGCAGGAGGGGGAGGAGGACGTGATTGCTGACTCTGGGAAGATGGGGGTGGCTGAGGCGGATACTGATAGTTTTGTTGGGGCGGGACGGGTTGATAAGCGTATGCTTGAGCGGTCGGAGGCGGGGGATACGGATAGAATGAGTTCGGATTATACGGATATTGCGGAGGAGGAGGAGGATACTGCGGATGCGTTTGCTGAATGGTCATGAACTGCTGCATCATAGCTTGCAGGGCACGGATGTCAGCGGATTCGGTTTTGACCGTAACCGGAGCCGTCGGACTCACTGTCGGAGATGTCGAAGACGTTGTGAGAGTCGCCGGAGTCGACGTTCCGAGAATAAAGTTCGCTTCCGTATAGATCTCCGTGATCGTGTAAGGATCGTCCGGATGATGCTGCATGTGGACCATCGCCAATCTGTCTTTGATCTTTTGACGGGTGATGGGGTCGAATCCTGCGAGATAGTCTCGTCCGACGTCCTGAGTGGAGACGCTATTTTTGGAGAGAAGCCAGTTGGCCGGAACGAGGAACTTTCGGTGATAGACTCCGAGATCGTCCTTTGTGAGCATCGGGGTCTGGGACTGGAGAGCAGCAATAGTGGACAGATCCGACGGACGCCATCGTCGTTCGTTATCCGATCCGGGGTAGAGCTTCCCGATACATGTTTTGAAAGCATCCCAGTCGTCTCCGTCGGCTGCATCGCCACTGCTGCGCCAGATCTCCCAGTCGGAGTCGTCGAGATATCCGATTGTAGCTCGGATGAGATCCCGGCCTTCGACCTGAGCACGGGCAGCGAGGTACTCCACTTCCGAGAAGAAGCGATGGAGTCCTTCGGGCTTTCCGTTGAATTTCGGAGCGGTATGGTGACCGCGGACGGGCATAGTTGTGGCCATTGTAGGAGGAGGAATAGGGGAAGGTGAAGAAGTGGGCGGAAGATTTTCGGACGACTCGGTGAGCGATGAGGGTGTTCCGGACGTAGTGTCGTTTGACTCCGGAGTGGGTCGGTGGTAAGCCGCGGCGGGATTATAGAACAGACTGTGCCGGAGGGATGGAGGATTAGGGCGTGATAGGATGTTCGGATGCTCGGATTCTGGGCGTCCGGTAAGTGCGAACTGCCAAATGACGGTGTTGGGATCGGGCACCCAAGAGCGGACTATTTTGAACGGAAAATATTCGGATGTCTTCCGGAAGAGGTAGTTGATAGCCCGTTGCGTCGGACCTTCCGGAAAGATATCGTGCAGAGGATCGGGAGGGGATTCGAATTCAATGACGGAATAGGATGATTAGGTGACGGTGGAACGGGGGGGTGTCTTGAACTTTAAACCCTCGCGGTGGGCTCCAGAATGTAGTAGTGAATATACACGTAGACTAGTAGTATAGTCAAATGAAATGCGAGGGTCCGCCTCCGGCAGGACAAGTCCGTGCGACACCCGAATGAACTAGTGTGATAAACGGTAAGTCCGAGAGTGAAAACAATGACTAGGAAACTTCGGATGCTTCGGATGGCTTCGGATAGCTTCGGACGCGCTGGGACGCGGAGCGAACAACTTCGGCTTCGGATAGTACGATGAGGACGGCAGGAGAATGATAAGGACGGCGGGAGAACTGGCTTCGGATCGGACTCGGACTCGGACGACGGCGAACTCTGACAACGGCGGAGGAAAGCTTCTCGGACGACTTAGACTCTGACTCGATGTGGGGGGGAAACAATTCTTATTCTTCTAACTACGAGTGCAGTAGGTTTTTGTAGCTAAGAAAACATCGGAAATGTCCGAGGCGAAAAGGCACCAGGAACAAATAATGGGACTAGTATGATCAAGTATTAGAGTCCGAGAACAAAAGAGAACGAAACATTGATCCGCAGTGTCTGATCCGTTAACACGTGTGTCCGGTACGGGTTCGTGACGTCCGAGTCATGTGCGAGCGCGTCCGAGGAGTCGGAGAGGGGTGGATAGGGGATAGGGGAAGCCGGACTGCACGGAACGAAAGGGTTCAACCCTTACAGTACCTTCAATACACATCATATCTACCAACAAGCATACCTCGGGTGCGAACTTTGACACTATTAGTGTTATGAGCAAAACCTATAACCTGGAGACAACTAGTGACGGCGAGAAAATAAACCCTCATCGTAGTGTCTGTTTGGAGATATTCCGCAATACATGGGACAATTTTTATGAGTGGGAGAGGGAGTATTGTGAGGCCAAGTTAGTGGCTCTAATGAGTGAGAGACGGAAGGGGGCTAGTACGACGGCAATGAGCACCGCTACCGTGAAGACGGCACATCCAACATCACCGCCTGGTCCAATCTGGGTCATACCGTGTCCTCAAACTACAGTTGATCTCTGTATATATTACTGGGTGAAATGCTTATGGAGTTCAAGGTATGGGGTATTTCAAAGGTATGGCTTGACAATGATGCAGAATTGATATTCAATGTGATCACTCATTAAAGGTATGAGGTATGAGGTATGGGGTATGAGGTATCAAGGGATGAGGTATGAGGTATGGGGTATGGGGTATGAGGTATCAAGGTATGGGGTATGGGGTATGGGGTATGGGGTATGGGGTATGGGGTATGAGGTATCAAGGACAGTTGATCTCTGTATCTCATTAAAGGTATGAGGTATGGGGTATGAGGTATCAAGGGATGAGGTATGGGGTATGGGGTATGGGGTATGGGGTATGGGGTATGGGGTATGGGGTATGGGGTATGGGGTATGAGGACTAGCACTACTATAAATACTAACTAACACATGTATGTAGTGCCACTAATATGTAAGTACACATGTAAATCAAACATGTAACAAAGTAATCCTAGTACTGCACACCATGCATAAGCCTCGCTGGGTTGCAACTTTGAACAATGAAATATCAATATCTGGGAAAATGAACTGAAGATGTTCATAGGCACAGTCTGTGAGTTCATCTTTGGTCAAGTCCTATCTATCAAAGCTCAGCCAATGCAAGCATTGGCTGAGCTTTGATAGATAGGGGGCAGGCCCAGAAATTGGCGAACTCCCCCAAAAAACCCTTGAAACACTTCATATTACGGTGTAATAACTGTATTGCATACTACTACCATCTAATATATACCTGTTAGAACCCTCATTAGCCTCCAAGTTAGCATATTGAAGACACCAACGGGTTAAGCAAGAGCTTGCCGGGATTGGGCGGCGGACACAATGAGCAGAGACGTGGATGAGCCTCGCGTACGTCTACCGTTTGCGCCATGTTGATAGCATAAGAGGCACGAACGGTTACCGTTCGTGCCTTACGCACCCATTGCCGACGTGCATTCCTGCTTGACGCGGAGCCATGACCCGCCTGTCCCCTGCCCTCCTGCCTCCCACCAACGGTCACCGACCCCCCTTTGAGGACGCCGCCGAGGGAATATCCCTGGGCTTGAGGGGGTCGAAGGGCGCACGCGACCAGTGGATGGGCCTCGCGGACGGGAGTCGGTGATACCCACGAACGGTAACCGTTCGTGCCATGTCACCAATCTCAATCTCTCCCATCCTCCGCTCGGTTGCTCCCCGTCCACACGTGATGTGTACTGCGGTTTATACGGATGCGCCTGCCGAACTGGAACCGTTCGTGGCCTTCGCGCCCGTCGATAGCATAAGTGGCACGAACGGTAACCGTTCGTGCCTTAAGCGCCCCTCGTGGACGCCCATACCTGCTTGACGTGGAGCCACGACCCGTGTGTCCCGTTCGTCACGATTTGTCTCGTCCATTGATATCCCTCGCAGACGGGAACCATCCGCCACCCTTTGCTTTGTCATCCCTCGCGAACGGGAACCATTCGTCAGAGTCGGCACGTAGTATTCCATCCTCCTGTCCCATCTAACCCCCTGCAGACCTCCCGTCCCACCATCCTCCTCTGACTGTGCGCCACACTCGCTGAACGATACCCGCACATCGCCGGAATCACGTTTAACGTCCTTATATGCGCATGATTCCCCCTCGAGCACGCTCTGAGAACCACGACTGTGGGCGAGGGCACCAAGGGGGATGTAACACTGCCGTAAGTGTGAAGACGGAGGTAGGACGGGAGCTTAGGACGCGCCAGCTGTTGACGGATTGCGCAAGGAGGCCAGGGGCAGCGAGGAATTCGATGGGGCCTGCTGGAACTCGATGTCGGCGGCTTACGGGCGGGCTAGAATGTAGACACGCGGAGGCGATGAGCTGCGTGCACCCATCATCGTCTCCTGGTCGCCAGAGCGTCCCAGTACCCAACGAACTCTGTAAAGCAACCTGTGAGTACGTCGAAATAGCCCGCGAGGCGTGTAGTTCGCTAGACATACCTCCTTGTCCCCAATTTGCACTGTCTCGTCTTCTACGCCCCTCCACGCGAGGCATCTGGACCCATCACGACACCTCCAACACCCTTGGCCCTAGAGCGCATATCCAGGAAGTAACCTAAGCCCAAGATCAGTCAATGGTACGCTGCTAACCTCCGGGACTTGCCTCTGAACCATAGCTCTGAGTGATCGCACGATCGAGAGGATCCGAGTACACAGCTAGCTTCATTTGCACCTTGGTATTTGGAGTTTCGGTTCCACGCGCCGCGGTGACAAGGTGGCCATGATCCCGTAGTCGCGACTCCTCCCAACCCCCTCGCATTCTATCTCCTGTAATCGCCATCTCCCATTCCCGCGCTTGTATCGTAATTGCAAGCTGGCGAGGTGGCAAACTGCCTTGACTTGTAGCGGGCGTGCTGGATGGGCATGGTGTTTTCGACTGACGTATTCGACTTATCCCTTGGTCGTACGTTCGTTCCCTTGCGATCCTGAGATTCGGCCCCACCCCCATTTTGTACGCCCTCGTTGCGCGCGCAAGTCGATGTGTACGTTGGTCCAGCTGCTTCTTCCGACAGCGCTGGCTGGTGGCTGCTTTGGTTGATCATACCGCTGGCGTCGGAGTGCGCATGGATGTGAGGGCCGCGTGCCGGGACTGTGGGCACAAGACGCAGGTGAGTAGCCGTGCTGTCCCGGAAGACGTGTGAGCAAACCTAAGTTGTCGCTGGCGCGTTCGCTTCTCGTGGTTCGGTATGTGATCCAGTTCTTCCCCTACGCCCACGTCTCCTAGTCCTCCCTTCGTGGTACAGCCGCTGCAGCCGTCGCTGCGAATGAGCTGGTCGTCTTCGGGCTGTTGGAGAAGGCCTACTGCGTGCTCCGCAGTGTCGGCAGCAGGCACTCGACGAGGTTTGGGATGCAGCGGGATGTTGGGCGTTGATACGGGATCCAGTCGTCGTCGTTGCCGTCTACATTGTCCTCGCTATCGTCGTGGTGCGTGTTGAAGGAAGCAACGGAGCGGACTTCGATCGCGCACGTGGCTTTGGTTTGAGCGCCAATAATGCGGGGCAGCCCCGCCCTCGATCGTCCTCCCTCGATATTCTTCTTCTCGCATGACTGACTCGCGAACTCCCGCCCTCCATCGTTCTCCTTCGACATCGTGGACCACACATGCCAGGGAAATGCAGTTGGCATGGTTGGGTAAGCCAATAGGTAAGTATTCCATTTCCTGACCCTCGTCCTCCCTCACATCCTCACTCTAGTACCCTCACAGCGCCATGGTGTAGACCGGCGAACTTGAATTGCAGGACGTGTCTGAGGCAACGGCTGCAGGGTAAGCACGACCCCATGGCTCTCAAAGATCAGTTCAGTGCAGACTCACCTCAACACCAGCTGCCCTTGTCCACCCTACTGCCGGCCATGCACCACCCACTTGCCTCCCGGTTCACGAGGCAAGAGGCCCCAGCCTCCGACACCACCAGCCGCAACGTCTACGACGCAGGATCCACTTTCCTACACCTGAACACGTTGCGCCGCAACTGCGAACCCAAACGACAGCGTACCGGGACTACACAATACCATCAACGGCATACGCACCTGGGCATAGCATGGTACTGCCTATCCCTACCCACAGCCCGACAGAAGCCCATCAACGTCTCCCGAGCCCATAATACCGCCAACATGGCCTACGACGATGACGACGAGGCAAGATAATCGCTGAGACACCAGTAGCACGCCGACGCGAGACGAACGAGCGAGGGAAAGACGAACATCAGTCGTTGGCATAGGCGTAGGAAGGGGATAGATGAAGGTCGGAGGCAGGGAGAGCCAGCTAGGCACTGGCGTCGACAATGAGAAGACCAGACAGCAGAAAAGAATGTGAGTACCCGTCTCAAAGTAATGGAGATACACTCACCACGATATCCCCCCAACGCCACTGCGCCCGTCCAACTACCTTGCACCCACTCCGTGTGACGACCTGACAACGCCTACGGCACCCCCGCGTCTTCTCCATCTGCAACCCTCAGCGTCGATAACGTCGTCCCGAAGCACGCAGTGTCGCACCCAGCACTCAACAACGGCGACGACACGTGGCCTGCTGGAGTAGCGAGGACGCAAGGACGGTGGGGAATGGGCCAAGTTAAGAAGGGGTAGGACGGCGAGGGGCTGGCGTAGACGACGACGACGACGACGACACAGCGCAGGGCTGAAGGAGGTGGGTCCCAGCAAGTCCAGAAACATCGCCACCCACCAGGTTATCGCCCCAGCAGCATCCACGCTCCCCTTCCCGTCCCTCTCGCACCCCATCGTCGACGTTATGCACAATCGACCAGGTCTCGTGGCGTACTTGCCCCCCTTCCACTACCGAGACGCATCGGGACCGCGCCCCTTTGTCAGTGGAGCGCCTCGTCGCAAGGCTTCAACGCCACCGAATATGTTGATGGCGTATCGTCGGTATACATTGACGACAAGGTCGCCTCTCCATCCAAGATGGATTCAGTCAGCAAACCACAGCGGAGTGGGACCCGGGGATGCGGGTTAGGGATGTGGCCGGCCTTCGCAGGCTGGGATGGGGGTATGGAGATCCCGCAGCGTTGTCTGCGGCGAATGGGGGTACTATATCGAGATCGTGGACAGCGTGTATACCAGGTCAGCCTAAGTGTCGTTGATTGGCGCGATTTTCACTAATACATCAGTATGAATGCATAGAATGACTCAAATTTCATTCTTCCCTCCCCCCACTCCCTGTCGACGTGTCCTTGTCCTTCCTTGTACGCGCAGTCGTTTCCCGCCTCGTCAAGCTCCGTCGTTTCCTCGACGATCCCTGCTCGCTTCTCGCAATCGCTGAAGCCCCTACCACCTTAAGCTCGACTCGAGGGATTCCTGGCTTGTCGACACAGAATGGGGTGGTAGAAGAGTTTTGGCCCTCAACCCGTTCGGAGCCGCCAATTTGCTCCTTTCTCCCTTCACTCAACCGCCCTCCATTGGGCTCGAACGCAAGCCGAAGGCGCGGACTTTCCCGCCCTCACCAATGTTTCTACCGCTTCGACATCCTTGACGACGTTGATCGTGCGCGACATCTGTATGTGTCAGGCCACGATACGTGGACACGAGGCCAGGGCCTCGGGCCCTCAGCCACCATCCCTTCCTCAATCACACGCCCTCCCGCGTCCAGTATCCCCTCCAGTCGTTGCTTGCACACGCATTCACCCCGCCCAGCGTCCCTGCACATCGTCTTTCCACTGCCACTCACCCAATCGACATCCCCGCGTTCTCAATCAAATCCTCCGACTCTCCCTTCAATCTCACTCACTCACCCCACGCCACCTGCGCCCAATTGGACGCGCCATCCTATGCCGCCTTTCCCGACGGACTGGAGGGACCCGTCAGCGGTGTACCCTCCTGGCCCGGCCGCGCCTATGTATGAAATACAGCAGCCCTGGCAAGACCCAATGCGCCAAGTATTACCGCAAGCTTGGGCGGACCCCGAGCGGTCAGATACCGGGAAGATTGAGTATACGGTCGTGGGCACCCGCAGGCCGAAGCCTCATTGATTTGACTGGACACTCGATTCAGGAGGGCTTGTGATGAATGATTGCGTGCAGTTACGAGCGCTGTCGTATTTAGTGCTCAGTTTTCAATTGTATGGGTTCCATTTCGCGTCGTATCGCCCGCTCGACCCTAAGACGTCTGATCAAAGAGGACAGGCACCGATAGACCAGCCAAAACGAACACCTTGGTTGCAAAGTCACTCTTGGTTCGTCACCGCGATTATGGATGAAGCGTCTAAGCACGAGCGCGGCGTCGATCTGGGATGGTTCTTCTTCCGCCTGCGCTACGAGGACAGATCCAAACGCAGGAACTTCCAGAACCTGCGCTTGCTGCTTGTGTGGGGGAACTGCGTCACGGGCAAGGAGAAGTGCACGGTCGCGGATATCTTTGAGGAATTGCCAGGATTGGAGTGTTTCGAGGCGATGATGGATGATGTGAGGTGCACGCGTGATGCGAGGGACGGGACAACTCGGGTAGTTCGGTGGAGGTGCCAGAAGAACGAGGCGTGGCGTCGTGATTGGGCGAAGGGTGTATCGACAGTAGACCCTGATTCGCCTCTTATCCTGTTCAGCGACCTTTGGTGCCAGTGAGTTCTTGAACCTCATCACTGTGAGCGCGTGCCTACCCATTGCATTGCCACTACAACTATTCAGGTCCAATATCTGGTGGCGGCGTTCCCTCTTGCATACGCTCTCAGTCCATGTTGACTGTAATCCGCAAATGTGTTCGCGATTATGCAAAGATTGCGGACTATATCGGGTACTATCGTATTTTCGTATGATATGATAATGTGTCGGTATAACCTCTATCCGCGTGTTTGCCGTTGGGTATAGACCGATGATTGTACGTCCAAAATGATGTACTCTGTGCGCTGGAGGTATTTCGGACCCGGTGTTATACAGAGTTGCCATTGGTGGTTTATGGCAGGGGTTGCGTGTTAGTCAAGTCGAAAGCACAGCGTTCAAGTGCGAGAGGAGAGTGGAGCCGTCTCGGTGGCGTCGGTCTCTTCGTATACAGTAACCGTGTCTGCTTCCATCTGGGAATGTCTTCTCTAGCTCTCCAGCAAGTATCTGGACTGAGAAGTAACCGTGGTGCGCGTGGAAGTCTCGGAGTTGCTTCGGAGATTGTAATACCTGGGATGTTGGAGCCGACAACGGAAGCGCCCAGTTCACAGTGCCACCATGACGTCCACTCCAAAGACACCCCGACATGTTACAGCCGTTGCTTCCCTCAAACTCAAACCACCACCATGTCTCCAATAATCCCAGTTCGCTGCGTCGTCTTCCCGAGCGCCTTCACCAGGGCCTCATTTGCTCGATTCATGAGTTCTGGAGCTTCGTCAAAAAGTACGCATACATCCACCCAACTATGCTCATCGTTGACGGTTCGTAGATCCACTAAAGCAGTCTAAGAACGCTGGTAAAGAAGCCCGAGAAAAATTGAACAACCCCGTCGACGCCGTGTCTCCACAACACATGGAAAAGCCGTCCAAAGATGCGACAGGGAACAAGGAAGGGATCGGTATGGTTGATCAGGTTGGGAGCCAGAGTTCGACTGCCAAGAAAAATCAGGGAAAGTCGTCAAAGTAGCGGAGGTTACTGGGATATTCAGCGGTTGACAGTGTTCATTGTGAGTGCCCGGATCGTGTGCAGAACCATAACGAAGTTGACGGTCTTTTCGATTCTAGTCTTTTTGTCCCTGTGTATATCAGTATATGAGAATCGATATCCGTTGTTCCTGACAATGAATTTCGGGATGATATAGTTCTACAACGTGCCTCCCGAGTACCCATACTCTAGCGAAGGGGAGGCAAATCGTATATGCGCATCCTAATAGTGTGCGTACATGAATGGTCCTTGGTTTCTCGACGGCGTCTCTACGTTTCATGCACTTTGACGGAAGTCACAAAATTGGCACGAAAACGAGCTATATGCTGCATCGGCGCATGTCTCTAACAAGGAGGGCATACGTGGTGTTTGGGAGTATCAATACACTGCCTGGCCCATGGTACGTCCTCCGAAAATGATGATCGCAGGACACGACAGCTATCCTCAGATTCCTCAGATCAACAAGCTACGCGGACAATTCTATAGTGGTCTTCGGACAAGGGCATGCTTAGAGCAAGAACTCTCCAGGACGACATCTGGGTTTCGAGTACAAGGTTGATAGAGCCTATATGATGTAGCGACGGCGAAATAGAGTCAATAGAGTGCGTATTTGAATCTCGCGTTTGCTCATGCTTCTCGTCCCAATTGCAGATTTCTGACCCCGGTTGATCGTGCTCTCCTCTGGCCATGGAATAGGCTATATTACGTTTCCTGACGGAGCTGACCATTCGATTCTCAGCGCTCGTCCCTCCACCTCCTACGCCGATTGCGTACTAGATCGGAAGGGCGTTGTCCTACCTGCAGTGACGATGCTGCTCTCGCTACCGCTTTGCTTCACGCCTGCTTGCTATCTTGCTCAAAGATTCCAGCACATACGCCTCGTCGTGCCGGCATGTTTGCGTCTCTTATCTTATGAATGCTAATGTGGCTATCGTAATGGATCATCGAGAGCCATCAAATACCATGCATCCCCTAATAGCATGCTTCAAGGCCTCTTGTACCCCCATTGTACTCAGCTGTACTGACAAGGCAGTTGGAGCTTCACGAATTCCCACCGATGTCAGGCCCGCGAGACCTCCATCTTCCTGATTTCTAGGACGGCCCAAACTACGCAGATTACGACGGATACGGCGAAAGATGTCGTACAGTAAGCTGGCCTCCAACGACGGACTGACCGTATTCGACGATCGTGTCAACATCGAGCATGGGGACTACCTTCAGGAACAGTTACTAGGATTGGGCGAGCAGCATCGCCGCAGCCGTGACGAATACTGTATTTCACGATGGTGCACTCGAATCATCAATTCGCCCATAGTCCTTTGGTGTATCGTCCTCCTTCAGTTCGTCACTATCGGCGTACTCGTCTGGCGTACGGATTTACCTGAAGAGAACAGTCTTTTCTGTATGTGCTTGTTCTCTCTCTACCCTATTCACATCCCAAGGTCAATTCCCCCGCTAGCTCCCGCGAATGAGGCTATTTCGTACAAGTACCACCGTTTCTTTAACGGCTTTGGACGCAATGTCTCTCCCTTCCAAGTCCCATCCTCAAAGGAACTCGATGACCTTTGGGAGGACCTTTACAACTGTACGTGAAACCACCATCCGCACTAATTTCTCAGCGATTTCACCCCGACTCTAGTGGGTATATCACGCATCCCTACCTCCCAGGCCAAGCGGCTCCCAAATGCAACGGAGGCCATACCAGGGGACGAAGACAACTACATTGTCGAACTCGACGTCTTCCATGAACTTCACTGCCTAGTGAGTACTTGATTCGCTATCGTAAATGGCTTTCTACCTACCGCCGTTTCACCATGCCATAATCGCATACGCAAAACGCTTTATGCAGACCACTACCCCGACATGCGCCTTTCTCTCCCGGGAAACCAAGCTCATATGAGCCACTACCTCGACTCGATCCGCCAGTCCCTCATGTGTTCGGCGGACGTCAGCCTTATCGTCTGGAAATGGGATGACGAGGCCGGGCAGTCGTTTCCGCGCGGCGATGTTGTCCACCGATGTCGCGACTTTGATAAGATCAAGGAGTGGGCGGCAGAAAGGCAGCTTATGGGGAACTTCAACGCGAGTGTGCATGTGGTGAATGACTTGCCATCGCCGCCGTTGTTGTATTAGGTTACCCACCCTTGTTGACGACGATTCGTCCTGGAAATGATACCCTTGGGGAAGTTTAGGGTTAGACAAAGATGGGATCAAAGGAACGCAGAATACGGAGGTGCGTCGATGTCACTGACCGAGCGAACATGGACTGAGTGTGCATACAAAGGGGGATGTGCAGACGACATCGAGGACGCGCGGACGTGCGGGCATGGGTCCTCGGGAACAGGCTACGCGAACGACCACATCAGCAGCAATGAGGAGACGATGCTGTTAACGGCGGCGGCGAAGCGAAGATGCCAAGGCCAAACGCTATCAACCAACCGCCAAACTTCAACTGCCAACCTCCAGACAGTCCATGATTGGCTACCACGTCGGTGAGCACCTCGTTAGCTCGCTGCTCACCTTACTCACGCACTTGATCACTCAGACGCTACACTTGTCGCTAACTCCTACCCACCTCCCCGCCCGCCAAGCACACCGTGAACGCGGCCCAGAGCGCACCACGACCTTGCCACGCGCCCCAACACGCATCCAACTCCCAAGCACGCCGCGAACGCAGCCCACGGCCCTCCAACGCGTCCTGACGCCCAAGCCGGCGCCGACACACTCTTCAATCTCCACAGTCAGCACCCACGCCCTCGAAAAAAATAATCCTCAACACGACACTGCGGGGGAAACGAAGGAAGCAAATGGGAAAACGAGAACAAGAACGAGAGAACAAAGGAAAAGAAACGAGGTACGCACCCACCTCGTTTTCGCTCGTCATGCGTTTGCGCTGACCTGAACGGGTTTCCACTGTGCAGGCCCTCGTCTGCGTTCGTCTGGAGCTGACACGGCTACACGTCACCCGACGCACACGCACCATCCCCAATGCAACGCAAACTCACCTCCAAAATACCAGCGCCACCACGCCACCTGCCCAACTCATCAACTCACGACGCACGACGTAGAATGCAAACATCCCCAGCGCAAACTCACGCACACAGAACACTGAACGCAGAACCCGGCTCGTGGCACGCCAACGAACGCGCGTTGCGAGCCGAGTCGCGTGGTGCGGGATTCTGATCCCGACGGCCGAACGACCAAACGACCAAATCACAGAATGGTCGGGACCAACGAAGATGCGTGCGTGCGTCTCCACTTCAAGCGTCGAGCATTAAGCTAACGACGAGACCGCAGTACTCAGTGCCCAGCCTCGATGCGCCCTAGGCTCCCGCGCGAGTGCGCGCAGATCCACGTTGGATGCTGACGAGGACGGGTGACGACGCGAGGGGAGGTGGGTGTGGATGCCAACGTGGGCGCGCACTGCCCAGGTCCGGAGACATCACATTATTCCGGCCTGTCGTATGATGCTACCTCCGGTTCAACCCGTGCCGTCGCCCACATCACCTACCTTCCAAACTCATCCTCAACCAAGGGCGAGTGATGCTGGCCTCCCGGTGCCCTTAAGTCCCGCTACGATGCCTAGCTCGCCTACCCAGCCTATGTCACCAGTTGCTTCTGCGGCTGCTACTATCAAACCGAAACAGGTACAGATGCAGGAGGTCGGCGTGCGGCCGCCTACTGGGACTACCAACGCTGGCGGAACAAAGACGATGCCACGAGCCCCTCCAGCAAGCACCCATAGGCAGAGTCACAGTTTGAGGCAGCGCCCAAAGGTCCTGAGAGGCTGGAGTAACATGTTTGGGGGAGGTGAACACGGAGAAGAAGGGCGCAACATCCCTGATGGTCCGCGGACGGCTAACGCTAAGCACCAACACCACGTCAACGCCCTTTCTCATTCACGTCCCCTCACACACGCGCCTACGCAACTCGACTCTGCCAATCCACCCTTTCTCCCTTCCTCTCACAACTCCCCTTCCCCTCGCACACACGATCGTCTGTCAACGCAACGCAACCCTGCCAATCTGCCCCTCTGTTTGTCCCTCCATTTCCTCCCTCTCGCTCCCGCATACATCCCCGTCCTCACTCAGCCACTCCGACTTCCCCTCACCTCACGCACTGCAGCACGCCCACGCCACGTCCCAACACCCAATCCGACGCAACTCTCTCACTTGACCCTCAAAACAGCTACCACCGACTACCAACAGCCTACTACAAACCCACGTCGCCCTCTCTTGTTCCCCGTCGAAGGTGACGCCATTGAGCGTCCTCAAGGCCTCAAGAGCCTCGCACGTCTTCGACGGCAGCAACTCTGCGACCAGATGTGCACCGCCCTTGCGTAACGGGAAGTAGCATAACCAAGGGATCGCCAGCCCCTTCACCAGCGCGCGCGATCGCTACGGCGGAATCTCACTGCGTGTCGTCGTTGGGCAACTGGGCGGGGTGAGGCGTTTGCAGTCCCTTGGGCGGGGGGATGGCGCAACGCGCGGGAAGGCGCCGTATCGGAGCATCGGGATACGCTAGGTCTGGCGCTGGGAAAGCAATACATTGGTGAGTTGTTCCATATCCACGCACGTGAAGTGTTGCTCACCTTGCGCTGCTGGCCAGTGTCGTTTGGTTACCATTGACCTTGTTCCATTCGCGAGCATCCAACCATCCTCTCCCCTCCGTCGCTAAGCCCGCCCGTCCCTCTCTCCTTTGACGTGCCGCTGCCAGAGGAGCATTGACCCTGTTAACGAGATGACTGTGATTATGTTCCTCTCGTTGGTGTGTGTCTCTCTGGCGCATATCTTGCAGCTCGTTCTGTTGGATGGGTGTGGAATGGGAGCTGCCGCCTCTGTACGGCCTTTGCGCGCGAGTAGAGTGCTGGCTGGCGACGTTGCAATGGCCGGGTACGGTCCTCTGCGCTTATGGGTACCGTCGTTCTTCGGTGTTTCGGAGCGTCGTCGGGCGTTGGCTGGAATGAACTTGAGTACGGGACTAGTAGAAATGTAAGTAGTGTACGTACTGGTGCTCCATTCAATCCATTAGATCTTCGGCCATCGGACTGATCAGTCATCTAGATAGGGTCAACATTGCGAGTCAATTACGACAGTGTACATGAGAATGAAGAATCGAGGTGGTCGACTGGTCGATGAGCAGTTGAGTAGTAAGTCCGGAATTACACAACGGAACGGAGCAAACTTCGATCGCTCACGTGGTATTGGTTCGAGCGCCATAGCGCCGCCTTCAAGTCCTCTCGCCGCCAACCAAACGCGCAGAGGCACGAACTTATCCTGGCTGGGCAGGCAATCAGCGTATAAGGTGTGTACAAATTTCGTCTTCTCCTCGCCCTCGTTTCTCCTGACATACGAACTCCAGAGCCTCCCTCGTCGATACGATGTGATCATCAAACAAAGCCGCCATCACCACGACGGGCGAACTTGACTTGCGGCGTGTCAGGAATCGAGAGAACGAGGTGAAAGGGTACAGGTAAGCATGATCATGATGCTCAAACATTAGGCCAGACTCACCTGTTCCCGCAGGCAGCGACATGCCTGAGCCATCATGGAAACACCCTCCATCGACCCTCCCAGCGCACTAGAATAGCAAGGGTCCTAAACCCGGCCGCCCCGCGCAAAGAAAAGACCTTCATACACGGCCACCGCCACGCGATGGACCTCTGCCACAGACCGCCCCTCCTCTTCTCGCACGCGCAACTCCTGCCTCACCCCCAACGACGCCCCACGCGCAGTCCCCCATGTCCGCGCAGGCGACGTACTGCAACACGATGGTCCACCACAACTTCCAGCTCCCGAGCCTCATCTCATGGGTGGACGACATCCACCCGCGCTCGAACGACCCGCCGTGGGCGAACAAGACGGATGAACACATGTTCTGGCGCGGGAGCAACACGGGCCGACATTCAGCGCGGAGACGCTGTGGCGCTACTCGCAGCGCCCGTAGCTCGTGAAGCTGGCGAACGATATGGAGGGCGCTTGAACGGGGAGACAATGCGAACGAGAACGGGGAGATACAGAACGAGGGGGAGGAGGGAGAGATGCACGAACGAAACGTAAGGCGACGCGACGTCAGAGACACTCGCTTCGCCTCACGTCGCCCCGAATCCACATCCACATCCACCACGTCCGCACCCACGTCCCAATATATCCACGCTCCTGCAGTGCCAGTGCAGGTGTGGAGCTGCGTGCTCGCCCCTCCCCCGGGTACGAGTGCGTTTGCGTTTGCATTTGCAGCGAGTCGCGACGGCGCTGGACGCGGTGTGAGGTGTCAGTGAACTGTGTGAGTACGTGTTCAAGGTGGGGAAGTGGGCGTATAGGCTCGCCTGAGTCCGGGTAGCGTAGATGACACTGGTGTGCGGGTATGATGGGGATGTCAATGCTGGGTAAGGCGTTCGATCTGCGAAACTGAGGGAGAGGGAGAGAGTGTACGAGAACGAGGAAGACAACGAGAACGAAGAGCAGCAGGGACAGAGGAAGGAGAGAACAAGGGATGAGAGGGAGGGCAGGCGTAAAAAGGGCACAGAGGAGAAGTTGAATATGGTACGAATGTCGGAGGAGAACAAAGGAGAACGTACCGTGGAGATTAAGCCAGACGTAGACGCTGTCAATGCTGTCGAACTCCGAGCATTGGCAGAGAGGTCAGAGAAGGGAGACCTAGATGGAACACACGAAGGGTTAGAGACGAAGCGCGATACCTGAGAAAGAAGAAGACGGCGAACCTCAGAGCGTAGCTCGAATCGAGCATCGAGCCTGACGCGCAAGACTGCTCCACCCCCACCCAATCCCCCATTCCCCCTTCGTCCTTCATATTGACGCACCACCTTCGTTGTTAAGGCCGAATTTCGGTAACAGGCGTGAACAGTCGGCTTTTACTGCTTTCAAACCAGTTCAAAAGCTTCATGACGTTGACGGCGTCTCTCCAGTGTAACGCGGAGCGTTGCGGTAACGGTCACGTACACGGGAAAAAAGGGGGGTAGAGTCAGTCCGTCAAGTTGAAAGGATTAACCGTTCGTATTTCTGGGGACTCTGCCCTATACCTACGTACAACCCAGGTATTTATACTGTAACTATCGAGAGACCATAATAGATACAAACAGACTATGAGTCCATGCGGAATAACTGGGAAAGGGAGGAACGAGAGTTCAAAGCATGTGGGTAGGAATAGGGACACTGAAACAGGGGAGAGGGGATATCCATATCGGGAACCGAGTTGTCACATACGCCCTCTCGGACAAGTAAAGCTTGTTCGAAAATAAAAAGGGGAAAGACGGCCAAAAGAAAGAAATAAAACGAAGGAGGCCGTCGTTCAAGGGGGAAGGGAACTTTTATTTAATCGACGTTCATGGAGTGGTCATCTTCATCGCGGAGGTGGGACTGGTCAACGAAGATGGGCTTGGAGTGAAGTCGAGAGCGGCGGCTGGGGCCTCGAGACGACTCCGCGAGAGGGTTGTCACGACGGGAGATGCGCTCAGCGTGCTTCACCCGGGAACGTTCCTTGGAGGCTCAGAGCTCCTGAAGTTCTTGATTGTTGGAGCGAGCAAGTGATACAACACTCTGGAAGAGGAGGGACGGCTCTAGGTCGTAGAGTTGGGAATAGGGGTCCTCAGGGTGTACGGGTCGACGAGCAGGAGGGTCGTCGATCGGAGCGGGCCCTTTAAGCTTTTTGGAGTGGCGAGGAATGGGATGCGCCATTACTTCCTGCTTCGCGGCGCTACCCTTGGCGGGGTTAAGGGGTAATAACCCAAGGATGAAGGCGCTGGGATTGTGGTTGCCGAGCCTGAGGACTAGACCATCCTCGGTGATCATAGGGAGCTGACAGTTTCGTTCGAGGAGGTAAGGTTCCTGATTCAAGCATTTAACGATGCTGTAGTACAGATCACTGTAGTTGTTCTTGTAGAACTCGAGGTGCTTGCCGGAGCGAAGGTGGCCGGCGACGATGTGGACACACCAAACGTCCGTAATAGTGGCAATGATTTTAACGCCGGACAAGGGGTTGGTGAATTCGTATGAGTACGGCATGTCGTCGACGGCGCGCACGAATTGGAGATTAGGGTGAGGAGAGGGGTCTCAACGGGGGAAGTTCTGGTCACAAGAGAGAGCGGTGGCGGTGGGAATGACCTGATTATCCTGCGCGACTTTTGGGGCTGGCGCGTCGGGGGCGCTGGCCGGGGGTTGTTCAGCGGGAGCGGGATTAGGAGGGGTAGAGGACATCACGCCCTCATTGGCGATGTCAAGGGAGTCCTCGCCAGGGCTACCCAAGGCGTCAACGGTTACAGTGGCAAATCCTTCTTCGAGTTCGGTCATGATGTGAAGGAGGACGGGGTGGTCTGAAAGGTCAAACGAGGGAGAGCGACGGTGAGTGCTGGTTCTGGCAGGTTGGGTAATTTTGGGGGGGTCGCGGGAGCGGGGGAGCGAACGGGAAGGAGGGTCTTCATAAAAGGGACTCAAATAGGGCAAAGGGGAAGGTATGAATATCGAGGACATGCTGATTTGTGGATCATTAGGGGGTGACCCTGAGCCAGGAGGTAGCTCAGCTACGGCAGAACAACCCAAAATATCTAGGCATGATTGAAGCGCCTGTAGATGAGCGACTTTATCATATGGAAGCCAGGTAATGTCGCCAGACTTCCACGCGACTTCGAAAATAGAGTTTTCGCGGGATCCGGAGTGAGATATAATCTCTTCGACGGCCCACTCTGGATCGGGATCCTCGACCTCAAAGATCTGGGTGTCCAGGCGTCTGGGAAATAGTCGATCATCGTTCGGAACATGGATTCAAAGGAGGGAAGCGTGGAACCGGTCGTGGATTCCTCTTTGCTTCAAGCAAGAGGGGAGTTCGATCGTGAAGGCCTCGTTCTCGTGATTCTTCAATATCTTGTAGGGACCAATAAACTTAGGCAGGAACTTTCGAACTAGCCCTTTGGGGAATTTGATATTTTCTGTCGAGAGATATACCAAGTCCCCTGTTTCAAAAGGGGCTTTCCTCCGGTGTTGGTTGGCGTCCCTTGTTTGCTTCACGCGGGCTGCAAGGATAGCATCGTGAGCGGCTAGGGTGGCCGTTCGAATTCGCTCGGTGAAGGTCCGTACTCCGGGGAACTCATCTGGTTTGGGGGAGTCCCATAGCATGGACTGGGGCATTCTGCCAGAGTTTAGGAAGAAGGGGGAGAACCCAGTACTGTCGGAGCGCGCTAAGTTGATGGCGAACTCAATAGCGGGCAGCTTCAATACCCAATCTCGTTGGTTGGGATTAATGCACTGGCGCAGCAGCTGGGTGATCGTTCGGTTCGCCCTCTCGGTGGACCCATCAGACTGTGGGTGGTATGCTGTCGACATTCGAAGTTCCGTTCCGATAAGCTGATGCAATCGTTTCCAGAACCGACTGGTGAAGAGGACGTCTCAGTCGCTGATAATCGCGCGAGGTAGTCCATGTAGTTTGTATATTTTGGCGAACACCAGTTCGGCCACGTGCATAGCCGTGTAGTTTGTTCGTCCTGGAATTAAGTGGACCATGGCCGTTAGAAGGTCAATAACAACAGTTATCGAGTCATACGCAGCGTCTCGGTCCCTAGACTCGGGGAGAGGTCCTACGAAATCCATTCCTATTGCTTCCCATGGTCTGGAAGCGACGGGGAGAGGATGGAGGAGGCCGTAGGGTTTTTGATTATTAGGTTTACTTCTTCGACAGGTCATGCAGGTATCACAGTAATTGTGAACGTCACTCACCATCTGCTTCCACCACACATGTTCCCTGAGATAGTCTAGGGTCTTTTTGGCTCCCAAGTGGGCCAAAAGACTGTGGGCTTCGGCTATGATGATTTCTCTGATGTTTCGTCCTTGTACTAGCACATGCGGAATGCAAAGTACGTTGCACCCTGCTTTTTTGAGGTAGAGCAGATCGTTGTCTAATTCGAAGTTGCGGTATTCCTTGGGTTTCGCGACTATGCTTCGAAAGACGGTGTCTTCGTTATATCTTCCTTTTATCTTGTTGGTAATGTTAATACCATTGGAGTAGGTGTTCACAATGTCCATTATGGTGGGAGCGGGGAATTGAGGTTTTTCTAACGTGGGACCCTCTGAACTAGGAAGCACTGCCGCTTTGTCCTTATTTGTGCGTGTGGGTCCTAACTCGGGGTACGCAGTACTGGTTGTTTGTCCAGCCTGTTTAGCGGGTAGGGTGATAGTGAGCTTTTGCAAAGGTTGTTCTTTCCTCATGATCCCACCCTCCTTTCGTTCTCCAGGGCCGTGGAGCACGAAACGTTTTGTAGCCATCCGTTTTGCAAAGTCAGCGCTGGACTCAACCCTGGGCGCTTCGCCTGTGCGCTTCCTACTTACGTCCTCCTTAGAGGCACGAGGGCGCGAGGCCATTTTTGCTTCCAGTCCCACGAGGATGGGAACCGATGCCACGTCAAGCGTCTGCTCGTTCCCATCCACTACATCGTGGTAGGTATATTCACTCCTTGCGCGTTGGATGCCACTCGCCTCGTTTGAATAGATGCGCGACAGGGCGTCACTAAGGACATTCTCCACACCAGGGATATAGACCGGCTCGAAATCGAACTCGCAAATCTTTTCCATCCATCGCGCCTGTCGCCCGGACAGGTTTTTCTGACGCAATAGGTGGACGAGTCCCTTGTGGTCGGTCAGCCACTGGAAGTGACATCCTTGTAGTATGTCTCTATGTCGCAACATCGATTTGACACCCGCTAACATTTCAATTTCATGGACCAGGTAATTCTGCTGAGCAGCGTTAAGCTTCGCAGAATAGAAGGCAGCTACGCGGGCTTGTTGCCACGCATTGCCCTGTGCCACCACGCCGGAGATCCCAGTAGCGCACCCATCCGTTATCAACCAGATGGGTTCTGCTTCTGGACCATAAGTTAGCGGCGTTCTGTGATGGTCCCTCCATGTTTGTAGCTTTTGCTTAATGTCTTCGAACGCGCGCTGATGGGTGAATTCCCAGCGGAACGACACACGATCGCCCGTTAACGACGATAGCACACCCATCGGGATACACACGCCTTCCATATTGTCCGCGAGATAACCAACTGCGCCAAGGAAACCACGCAGCAGGTCGCGGTTAGTGGGTGTCTTCCAGTTTACAATGGAGTCGACCTTGTTGGAGTCCATCCGAATGCCGTCTTGATCTACGACGTGTCCCAAAACACTTAGTTCGCTCACTAAGAACCTCATTTTCTTCTCAGAAAGGTACAGGAGCTCTCGTTTTAATATATCAATCACTGATTTAACATGTTTGATATGTTCGTCCAGGGTGTTCGAATAGATATATATATCATCCAAATATACATCCATGAAGACGCCAATGAAAGCGGAGAATATGTGGTTCATTAATGCTTGGTACGTAGCAGGTCCATTACAATCGCCCTGTTGGAGAACTAAGCTGATCATATTCCCGTTAGGAGTAGTAACGGCCGTACGATTAACGTGCTCAGGAACTATTCGGATTTGTTCATAAGCGTCACAACCGTCCAGCGAAGTCACATACTTGTGCTTGGCGACTCGACGAAGAATGCCTTTGATATCGGGCAGCGGCGATGTCATTTTGCTGGTGTTGGCATTCCTTTCGCGAAGGTCGAAGACGCAACACAATAGCGTGGTGCCTGGTTTGTATATCAACAACATGGGTACAGTATTCCCGGAATTGGTCACTTGCCATCGTCCAGAGGCGGTGTACGCCCTCCATTTATCGTTCCATTGCTCGCGGAGGGGGTCTGGACAGCGGGAAGGGCGCCAGGAGTATATCCTGTCCGGGTTGATTAAAGGTATTGTATGGTTGATCGCGCGAAGCGGGGGTAACGGAGTGTCAGTGGCTTTCTTGCATAGGGGTAAGGCGTACTCACGAAGATGTTCCCGAGCTTTCTCAAGATTATCTTCTACCACCCGCATCGATCGCGAGGAGAGCTTCGTGACCTCAGGACCTTTAAGGGGAACTGCGTGAGTCGATCCTACAACCACACGAGGTGGGTTAATGCCAATAGTTACTAAATGTTGAAACATCCAGGGCGTACCAAGGATAATGTCATAATTAGCAATGTTGGCGACGTCGAAGTACCTCTCACTGTTAGAATTTTGATATTCGAGGGTCGCTCGGCATCCATAATTAATTCGGGATCTAGAGCCTTGAACGGCCAGCTGCAACGCCAAGGGGGTGCTTAATTGCACTTTCTTCAGCCCCAGTTGATCCACTAAGGTGGTCGATAGGAAGTCGCCGAGGGATCCGGAATCGATCAAAGCACGGGCTGGGTGACCATTCACCTTAACAGTTACCACTAGCGGCTTCGGGACTGCTCTTGATGGGTCCCGGGTTATTGAAGCATTCCGTTGCAAGGCAGGATATGTTCCTCTTTCGACCTGTTGACCGTTGAGCTCAATAACTGTGGGCATAGGTCCGGTGGCATCAAATCGGCAACGACGGACTTTCCGTATCCATAACAGGTGTTCGTCGTTGGTTTGGGCCGTGTTTCCAAAGCAAGCACTTCGGTACCATAAACAGTATTGGTTCGGGGATTCCCCCACAACCAATACCTTATCGGGTGGCTCGAATAGATCCTTTAGGTCAGTTTCGTTGTGTATCACGTCCAGCGTGTGGAAGAACTCAAGAGTTTTAGTAGCTAACTTCTTGGTATACCAATTAGGCAGATCAAACTTGGGATTCCGAAGGTGAGTCCTAGGGATCTCACACGTAAAGGCCCGATATTTATCTTGGATCGTGTAGGTCGCGGGGTTTTTTGGCGAGGGTTGAACAGAGAATCTCCCATACTGGCTGAAGACATTTATGTCTTTGTCTCCTAGATAAGGGACCCAGCTCTCTAAATGTATCCTCCCGGCCTCAGCATAAATATCTTCAATGGGTAGGGCCTTGCGGCAATAATCCGCCTCGGCTTTGGAAAATCCATAGTTCTCACAGCAGAGGAGCGCGTAAGAATAGGACACCGCTTGGGTGGTACTAATCAATTTCTTAGCATCCATCACCAACGGTACGCGCTTCGGGTACCATTTATCTACGACGGCGCACTCTCCTTCAGAGATGCGAAGGATTGAGAATCGTTCGTCGTAGAAATGATCGTCCTTGGGGAGCCGCAAGCGTGGAAAGTCGTCGTCTCCGGGGTATCCCAGAACTAGTCCGACCGCGTCTAGGTGTGCCTCTTGGGCCTTTATTACCGGGTCCCCCAGAGGCATGTATTGGGTATTCCAGCTGCGGACTACGTGAGGTACCCGAAATTCCTCACTTTCCATTTCGGGGTCCACATCTATCAACTCGGGCATACTGTCGCAGCCTTCGTCATCAGATTCGTTCGGGAGAGGGAGCTTTTCCTCAACGTCATCTGCCCAGGAGAATCCAGGTTCGGGTTGTAATCCAATCGCCCCAAGATCGAGCTCTTGTAGGGGGCCGTCTTCCTCGGTATTCAGCGCCTCATGCTCTTCAAAGTTGATACCGAGGGCATGCGAGGGGATTCCAGGGGGTTTACTTCCGTGGCTCTTCATGGCGTCGGTTGACGGGCAATCTTTCGATAGGTGACCAACATGTTTGCAATGGAAGCATTTGCCTGCCTTTCTTAGCTCATCAAGCTCTTTAGGGGATAGTTGGGAGGGAATTTTTGGGTGTCTTTCGCTATTGTTGCGTCCTCCGGTGGGTTTCTGTCCATCTCTAGGAGTCACCGGGGTCTGATTCCCCGAAGTCGATCCCTTAGAGCCAGTCGGTGTCGCGTTTTGACTCCGCTTGTCGCCAAATCGGGGGTTGTTGTTACCCTTCTTGGAACGACCCTGTTGGCTACCCTGGTTAGGGGAGTTAACAGCGTGGGCAGCGCGATAACCGCTGCGCCCAAGCCTGGCATTCTCAACCACTTCAAGGAGTTCGGCTCTTTCTACAACCTCGTCCCAGGTGGATATATTAGGGTTCAGTTTTTCTCGATATAGCTCGGCTTGGATTACTGGTTTAAAACCGTTCCATAATTTAACCACCTTTTCTTGTTCGCTTATAGAACCAATGACGTCGTAGTGTTGTTTCAGCTGCGCCGAATAGTCGCGAACACTCAACTCACGCTGCCACAGCTTGTCGATCTCCATCCGAGTCTGTTCAAGAAGGTCGATCGGGAAGCAGGCGTTCATGAGTCCCTCGAAGAAGTCCCTTAGGTTCCATTTGCCTGGACTCATGGAGACTTGTTGAAGGTAGAAGTCGTATGCACGACCCTTGAGATAGGCAGCAAGTTTTCGAACACGGTATTTTCGTCGGACACCGCCTTCCTTCAGGTAAGCGGTTCCATCGCTTACGAATCGATAAAACAACGTTAAATCGGCACTGCCGTCGTAGGTCTCAGGCGGCGTTGGTTTCAAGTTAGACTTGCGTTTTGATTTGCGTGATTTACGTCTACGCCTATGCCTATAACGATCATTTCCGTCCGAGCTACTGGAGTCACTACTTGTGCTATCGGAGTTCTCAGACAAATCGTCACTATCGCTGGACGAGGAGCTCGAGTCGTCTCCGCTCGAGGGGTCTCGTTCCTTTTTGCGAGACCCTCTTCTATCTTCCACCGAGTTCAGGGCCCTACCCAGATAGCTGTTGGGGGGTATTTGCGAGCTCGGAAGGAATCCTGACTTTGCGTCTTGTTTCTTGGGTCGAGTTCTAGTCGCGGACTTGGATTTGGTCTTAGGTCTCTCAACGGTTGTCTCCGCGATGTGGGCTCGTATACCCTCAGTCATTGGGGTCCGGGATTTCTGGCGTTCATGTAGATGCCTGTTATCCCTTTCGAGTTCCGCTAGTCGTTGGCGAAGATATTCCCGATCGTCATCTACAATCGGAGGGGGCAACCGTCTGGCTGTGGTCTGACGACGGGAGGGTCCAGCTTGACGTTGATCATTGGCCGGCCCTAGGTTCTTCGCCGTCTTCCAGATCTTGAACGCCTCAGCCTGTGCTTCGGGGTCTAAGTCGTCGTCTCCGAAGTCGACGTCACCCCAGTTAGTGGGGTCAGCGACTTTCCCTTTGGCCGCAGTCCGTGGGTTGTCGTGTCCAGGTCCTGGAAGTCTATCACCTCGGCCTTTGGCTTGAGGGTCCTTACTAATCTGAGCCTGCCTTTGGGCCAGACTTTCCTTCTGCTTATTACTTAGATTCTCATAAGCTGCATTTATCGTTCTCAATTGTTCATTATCAAGATCGCGGCGTCTATCTACAGAGGAAGCGCTATGCGACCGTCTGTTCTTTCGGTTTACTGGTATCCAGCCCGAATCATCATCAGGGGTTTGTCCCTGGACACCGTTGTTGGCGAATTCCTCGCCATCGGCGGTCTTCCTCCCGTCATCCCCGGCATCCGGTTCATTAGGGAGGAAGGTGGCTGGCCCAAAGGTCTCAGCCGGATCGCATGCAGCCGCCACGTCCGAGTAACTTCGGCGGGACGCTGCTGACACAGGTCTTTGGGTATCTACAGGCGCGGTTTCAGCGCCGGAATCGGTGAGATCTGACTCACTGGGGTTCCCTTTTTCTAGGGTGGTCTGGCTACGCAGAGGGTAGCGTCTGGTTGACGACGTAGGGATACGCGATGTCATGCTTTAATCTAATCTGATGATCAGTAAAACTTTTTTCAGGGGAGGACTTATCGGTGATCAATAATAATTGAGTGTAAAGGTTTTAGCGGTTATGGAGGTGGAGGAGCCGAGGATTCCCAGTGGGCCAAACTGGGGGGGACCTATAGGCGTCGGGAAAGTTGTTCACTCTTGCGAGTGTCGGTGTTGATGAACGGTGGGGGAGCTTTCAAAAATATGTAACGCGGAGCGTTGCGGTAACGGTCACGTACACGGGAAAAAAGGGGGGTAGAGTCAGTCCGTCAAGTTGAAAGGATTAACCGTTTGTATTTCTGGGGACTCTGCCCTATACCTACATACAACCCAGGTATTTATACTGTAACTATCGAGAGACCATAATAGATACAAACAGACTATGAGTCCATGCGGAATAACTGGGAAAGGGAGGAACGAGAGTTCAAAGCATGTGGGTAGGAATAGGGACACTGAAACAGGGGAGAGGGGATATCCATATCGGGAACCGAGTTGTCACATCCAGGCTCAGCACGATGCGGCTCAATCTACCATTCTGAACCTACAAGCAAAAGTTGTCAAGCTAGAGGACAAAGTGAAGACGTCTCAGACCGGACAGGAAGAGGTTATCTCCGCCTCCATCTCAGCTGCCACAGCTGTCGTTGCCTCTGCATTTGCGGCCAGGGACGCCCAAATGCTGGCAAAATCGGATACTGAGAACGGGACGCTAGAGCAGTTAATGACGGACTGGAAGAAGAATGTAGATGGGCAGTGGAGTAGCATGCGCAAGGAGTGGTCTGAGGAGCGTGCTTGGTTGGCCAAGGCAAGCGAGGAATGGGAGACGAAAATCAAGCAAGTTGACTTGAAGCTTACCGCCCTTACCACCGTGAGCGACCCACCGTTGGCTGCAGGCCCAGATGATCATCAGAACGGAAATCTACGCCACACTCTTGCTACTCCTCCAAGTCCCCGCAGTCTCTCCTCCGACTCGCGACGTTCATCAAGAAGGAAGCGCTCAGGATTAGCACGGGGCTGAACCGGAAATCGATCACGAGCGTTAGCCAGGCCGGCTGCGACGACGACGTCTTGCGAGCTGACTCCCCTGACTTTGAGTCCGACAAAACGCTATCTATCTTATGCCCGGCCAGCTCATGCTGTAAGAACAATGCATTAAATTCCCTTCCGCGGTTGCAGGTCCATTACAATGTTTGCCAGGGCTGGCTGGTGTAATGCATTATGGCCCTTATAGGCGCGCTGCGTAATGCATTATGGTCTTTATAGGCGCGCTGAGTTGCTAATGCTTATTGCGATGTTTCCATGCTTAATCTAATCAATCTTAAGGATAATCAATGATCTCTGATTGTACTTGATTATCTCAGAGTGATTATCTTATTTTCTAGTACTTGATTATCTCAGTGTGATTATCTTATTTTCTCATCTTTCAGATCTCTCACGGATCAAAGTCATGATTAGATTGTGATACAATGTAAACGGAACGGGAACGGAACGGGAACAAAACAAGATAACAGAATGAAACAAGACAATAGAACGAAATGCAGCAATGGAGCAGAATGTGAGCAGAATGTAGCAATGGAATAGGAGTCGAAGGTGGGCAGATGGTAGGCAAACGAATAGGCAAACGAATAGAATGATGATCTTACAGCATTTGCTCCAGGTGCAACGCCCAAGTAACGTCCGCAACGGCCTTGTTCCAGCTCTTCAATGCAGGGGATGTCTCAGGAGTCAATCCCCTCCACCACCACAAGCAAACGATGACGTTGATCATACCCTTGTGCCCAGTAGCACACATGGACTCCCAATCCCCTGAGCCAGCCTTCTGCAACGTTCTGTCGGGAGCCTTTATACACCAATCTGGATTGAGCTCAGCCCACCACTTCCACCACTGCTTGGCGAACACATCAACATCGGTAAGGCTGGCCGGGGTTCTGTGGTAGTAGCGTGCCGACTTGATCCAATTGGCTACCTCTGCTGGCCGTGTGGATGAATCTGGAAGTTTAACGTCCTGTACTCGTTAACAATAATAAGCACCTGCAGGAGAAATATATATGCTGTTACTCACCCCTGCCTGAAAGTTATTTAGCGCCTCTACGGTTTCCCAAGCCTGTAGAAGGGATGTCCATCTAGGCCCGTAGTACTCGTTGTGGTGCCGGTTCTTCTTTTCGGCATCCGTAAATGCATTGTAGGCTTTCGTGAACCATGCCGGTCGAATGTCATCGGATTGAGACAATGCAGGCGCTGGATCATTGCCACCTGCCTCAGATGTGGAGTCGTCGTTGGGGTCATCGTCAGGCTGCGGGTCGTTTGGAGGAGAGTTTGGACGAGACAGGCTGGGAGTGGGAGTAGTGGGATGGGGTTGGTCCTTGTCAGGAGCTGATGCTGCCTTGCCTCTGCTTGATCGACGAGGAGTGGGAGTAGTAGTGGGATTGGGATGGTCCTCGTCAGGAGCTGATGCCGCCTTGCCTCCTCTATTCGATCGACGGGGAGTGGGAGTAGAAGTAGGATTGGGGTGGTCCTCGTCAGGAGCTGTAGCTGACTTGCCTCCTCTATTCGATCGACGAGGGGGAGTAGTGGGATTGGGAAGGGAATGGTCCTTATCAGGAGCTGCAGCTGACTTGCCTCCTCTATTCGATCGACGAGGGGGAGCGGCCGGCCTCAATCTTTTTGATTCATGGCCTGAGTTGGGCACGCCTGAGTCTGGCGCATAATCGTCGTCGTCCGCAGGAGGTGTGGATGGCTCTCGAGGCCGCTTCTTTTGTTTGTCAAAGAGGCCGTGGTCCTTGAGTCCTAGTGATTGAAGAAGCCGCTCATTGCGGGCAATGTTGCTGCAGCGCTGGAGCTCGTAGTTGGAAAGCTTGGCAAGTTCCTTGATTCGTTTCTCCTGTGCCGACGGCGCAAGTTTGGCTACATCCTCCAGTAGCTCGGGTCCAACACCATCTTCTCCAACGTCAACTCCAGCATCAGCAAGTCGACACTCCGCAAGGTCGATTGCTTTCTGCAGGAGGGCCTCGTCAGATAATGAAGCCCGGCCAGCACGTGTGGGGGCCACTGCATTGGCTTTGGGCCTAGGTTGAGTGATTTGAGGCCCACTAGGGTGGCGTGATGGAGTTTTGGCGGGCCCAGTGGCAGCGGTGACTTTGGTTGGAGAGGTGGTAGGCGTTGGCGTTGGCGACGTCCAAACATTCGAAGTAGGCAGTAAGTCGGCAAGATCCTGCTCATTGGAGGAGCCCGCTTCTGCTCCATCTGTGTAATGTGGTGATAATGGACAGAGTTGAAAAAGCTATAGCACTTACTACCGGAAGCGGTTAGCGCAAATCGAACAAAGAGTTTCATAGCCTGCTTGAATCCCTTGGGATCGAGGGAGGGGAACGACTTCTCGTCCTTCGATTTTCCGGCACCAAGGCTTATCGGGATCAGTTAATCCACGTAGAGTAAGCAAGGAGAAGCTCACTAGACCGCCCGAAGCTTTTCTGGGCTGACCTCCTTGTCTTTAGGCATGCCGACAGCAAAGAAGCCGATGTAAAGGCCAGTAATTGCACGAATTCCGTCAAGTAGGGGCTGAATAGTCGGCGTTATACTTTCGATAGCCCTATTTGCAAGTAAGCGTAGTCTTCCGAAGCCGATACTAGTACTCACATTTCACGTTCGTCGGGATCCGTAACATCTTCAGTCCAGACCCCCTTGCTGTATGCCTTCAGAGTGTCATCGTACTGCTTTTGCGTCTCCTTGTTGATGAGCTCCTGAACGTCCGACGGCTCCGCACGCAGCAGTCTCTCTGCGATCTTGTTCCGTGTTGCCAAACGATAGTCTTCGTGCAGGTTTAGTGTCGGCCATTCCTCGTCCAGCGTTGCGGCAACCTTTGACTTATAGGGCTCCGTGCGTTCGTAATACTGACAATCTGTAAGGGCAACCTCAAGATGGCCGCACAGTGCAAGCCTAGCAGAGGGAGAATCCAAAGAGATGAATAAGACTAACTACAATACATGAGAGAGCTGCTCACCTAGCAGAGGGAGAATCCAAAGAGAACAGGATGGGGATTCTCCATGCTAGGAAGCGAAGTATATACTGTAGTAGCGTGGGAGGAATGAAGGGTAACTGTACAGTACACCAGCCACAGGTACGAACGAATATCACAAGGTACGAGGGGGCATGTGATAATGAAGTGGAAGGGGAATGTACAGGAGCCGTGCCAGCGACCTGGGGGAGTGGGGACAAGGAATAACAAAGTGGGAAAGGAAGATGGAGGTAGCCCGGACGAGCCCCGAAGTGTATCTACGAGTCCGAGCGAGTCCGAGCGAGTCCGAGGCGTCCGAAGCGCGGGAAGACTTCGGAGTCACCGGACGAGGCTCGGATGCGAAGGGAGTGAACAGAAGGGAAGCGGAAAGGAAAGGGGACGAAAGGAAAGGAAAGGGAATGAAAGAAAGAGGAAAGGGACGAGGAGGAAGGGGACGGGACAGGGGGAAAAGGGGAAAATAGGAGTGTCCCCTTACATCACCCCCCCTTCAAGGTTGCGGCGACCCGGCGCAAAGATTCCTGCCTGCCGCGCCATGAATTCACCAACCCCGAAACTCCGGATTGCTGCGAGAAGATGTCGAAGTACGATTGCGCAGAGCCCGGGGCCTTCCGACTACGCCAACGCTCCCAGGACTGGTCCAGTGCTGCAGGAGTCATCCGGAGAGGTAGAGCAGTCGTCGGAATCATCGGACTCGTCCGGAGTACGCGTACTGCATCCGGATGACGATCATGGAAGTCCTTGACCTTCCGGGCAGCATGCTGGAGGTTGCTTGCGGGCTCCCAGGAGTCGTGCTCAATACCATAGCCTTGCCAACGCACCAGGTACTTCAGGACCCGACCGAACCGTCTGCTATTCCGGACCTCTTCTACCTCATGCTCCTCTTCTCCGTCAACGAGCTGTGGAGGTGGCGGAGCGACAGGGCGTCTACCCGGAATGGGGTCCGGGACGAAGGGAGAGAGTTTGACCACAGGGAAGACGGGGTGGAGACGGGATAAGCCCGCAGGGAGCTGGAGTCGGTACGCTGCCTTGCCAACCTTCCGGACGACCTTGTAAGGACCGAGTCGTGCGTGTCCGAGTTTCCGGGAGGGTCGGGCAAGGTTGATGTCCGACGAGTCCAGCCAAACCTTGTCACCCGGTTGGTACTCCGGAGCAGGAGTCCGACGCTGATCGTAGTAGCGCTTCATGTCGTCCTGAGCCTTGACCAATGCGGAATGAGCCTCGTCGACTGCAGACTTCATCCGATGTACAAATTCGTTTGCGGACTCCATCCGAGACGGTGGCTGATGAGGTTCGAACCCGAGGCGAGGATGTCGGCCAGTATCTAGGAGGAAAGGTGACTGCTGAGTCGACGCGTGGACCCGGTTGTTGTACGCGAACTCCGCCATAGGCAGGAGGCGAGCCCAGTCGTCCTGACGCTCTCCGACGAAGATCCGGAGATAGGACTCGAGTTCCTGGTTGGTCCGTTCCGTCTGTCCGTCGGACTGAGGGTGGTACGCAGTGGAGGCAGCCAGCTTGATTCCGAGCATCCGGTAGACTTCTCGGGTGAACTCTGCGACGAATTGTGGACCCCGGTCGGACACAACAGACCGAGGGAGTCTGTGCAGCTTCCAGACGTTCTGCAGGTACAAGTTTGCGGATCCGAGGGCAGACACTGTGGTGTGAGTCGGAATGAAGTGGGCGCGTTTGCTTACGGAGTCGACCACGTTCATGACAGCATCAAACCCATCGGACTCCGGAAGCTCGATGATGAAGTCAACACTCAGGCGATCCCAGCGTCCATCCGGAATGGGAAGCGGATGGAGTTCACCCATGGGCGGATGCCTTTGGGCCTTCGTCCGGAGACAGAGGTCGCAATGGCGGGTGTAGGATCCGACGTACCGGGACATGTTGGGCCACCAGTAGCTGCGTGAAACGAGCTCGAGGGTCTTCCACCTGCCGGCGTGTCCTGCGACCTTGGTGTCGTGGTGCTGAGCTACAATGGTCCGACGCAAGTCCGGTGAGTCCGGAACGTAGATCTTACCCCGGAACATCAGGAGTCCGTCCGATTGAGACCATTCCGCGCTTCGGACTGTCTTGCGACTGCCCTGGGCCTTCTTCAACTCCTCTGCCGCCTTTGCCACTGCATCTTCAAACTTCGCATTCCGCACTCCGGTCCGGATAGCTGTGAGGATATCCTTCTCCTCCCCTTCAAGAGTGACACCCGTGGCACGGACGGCAAAGTAAGACGGCTTAAGTAAAACCACGTCCTTGTTGTCATCCTTACCATCCGAGTGATCCGAGCGGCGCGAGAGAGCATCCGGCTTACCCATTGTCCGACCCGGACGATGCTGGAGAGTGAAGTCGAAGCGGGAGAGGTATAGCGACCAGCGGGCTTGACGGCGGTTGAGCTTCTGGGCCTTGATGAAGTACTCCAGGTTCTTGTGGTCCGTCCAGATCTCGAACGGAGTCTCCGCGCCTTCAAGGTAGTGCCGCCATTCTTCGAGCGCCCGGATGATTGAAAGCATCTCCTTGTCGTGTATTTCGTAGTTCCGCTCCGCAGCCTGTAGACTTTTAGAGTAGAATGCGACAGGATGCCATTTACCATCATCCGGATCCAGCTGCGACAAGACCGCACCCGTAGCGTAATCCGACGAGTCCGCTTCAACCCGGTATGGCCGATCCTCCTTCGGAAAGACAAGAACAGGTTCCGAAGTGATCAGCTCCTTGATCCGAAGAAATGCGGATTGAGCGGAGTCGTTCCACTGCCATTCCTTTGCGCAAGTGAGGTCGAAGAGAGGCCGGGCAATATGCGAGTAGTCCTTGATGAAGCGGCGGTAGAAGTTGACGAACCCGAGGAAGGATTGGAGTTCAGTCCGAGTCCGAGGGGTTGGCCAGTCCGCGACTCCAGAAACCTTCACGGGATCCATCTCGATCTTACCCTCAGAGACGACAACTCCGAGATACTCCACCTTGGTCTGCTCGAAATCGCACTTGTCCGCTCGGAGGAAGAGCTTGTTCCGCTGGAGGATCTCTAGGACACGCCTGAGGACCCGGTGATGCTCTTCGCGCGTCTTGGTGTAGATCAGAATGTCATCCAGATAGATAATGACCACACCTTCCGTAATGAGCTCCCGGAAGAGGTCGTTCATCATGGTCTGGAAGGTAGATGGGCTATTCGTCAGTCCGAAGAACATTACCAACGGCTCGAAGAGTCCACGCGTAGTCCGGAACGCGGCCTTCCACTCGTCGCCCTCCTTGATCCGGACGTTGTTGAAACCCCACCGGACGTCGAGCTTGGAGAAGTAGCGAGCGTTCCGGAGTTTGTCCACCAAGTCCGAGATGAGCGGAAGGGGGTACCGGTTCTTGACCGTCATGCTGTTGAGCTTCCGGTAGTCCTGGACCAAGCGGAGCGATCCGTCCTTCTTCTTAACAAAGAACACCGGGGCAGCCATGGGCGACTTGCTGGGGCGGATCCGACCAGTCCGGAGATTTTCTTCCAGGAATTCGTCCAGCTGTTTCTGTTCCGCGGGGGACAGCGGGTAGCACTTGGTAGAGGTCGGTTCCGCTCCGTCCACTAGCTCAATGGCGTGATCCCACGGGCGCGGCATGGGCAGTTCATCAAAGGACTCCTTGGCGAAGATGTCCTCGAATTCTTGGAGGAAGTCCGGGACTGCGCTGTTCCGAGGATCGTGGGGCTTGTTGCGCTGGAAAGCCAATGCGAGGCGCTGCGAGACCGTCTCCGAAGCTCGGACGTGTTCTTCCCGAAGACTCCGAAGGTACTCCGGAGTCGGAGGAGGAATGGTTGCGAAGATACGGTCCCCCTTCTCAAGTTCGGAGTCGTCCGGAGTTGTGGCCTCATCGTCCTCGTCGTCATCCTCGCAGTCCTGAAGCTGCGGGAGGTCGTCCGAGTGCAGTTCCTCGACCATTGGCATCGGACCCGTACGACACTCCCGGAGTCGTACGGACTCCTTGCGTCGGGTCAGCTTGTCATGACGGAACTCCTTCCGACAGGTATCGCATCCGGACGGACAGCGGCTCATAGTCACCTCCTTTGTCTGCCAGTCAATCTCGGGGTTGTGCTTCCGAAGCCAGGTGTATCCGAGGATGATGTCCTGCCGTCCGATGTTAGTGACCGCAAAAAGCATCCGTTCCGTGTGATCCTTGAACCGGAGTACAAGGTCCACGACTTCGGAGATGGATCCGTTTTCGTTTGGTGATCCGTCAACATTGAAGACTGGGATCGGAGCGGACAGCTTGCGCCGGGTGAAACCATGAGCATCCGCAAAGCGCGGATGCATAAAGACTCCGGTGGCTCCGCAGTCCACCAGGGCCTGCAGGGTGCATCTGTGTTGTGTATCCGTGCTCAGCACTTCAACGGGTATATCTAGGTAAAGCTTGCCGGGCAGCGCGGAGATCTTATAGCTACTGGGTAGCCGCCGTTCCCACTGCGGGCGAAACCTTCGGAGTGTGCGGATTGTGACCGGAGTCGTTTGCTTAGCGTCGGACGAATCATCGGAGTGATAGGAATCGTCTATTTCGTCTATGCTAAGACAAGCAAATCGGTTATTCACCAACGAGGTCGCACTGATCACTCGTTGGTCCGGACAAAATCCGCCGTGTCCGATTCCTCAACCGGGGCCGTTCCCTCATCGTCTATTCCTTCCGAGGTCCCCGCACTTTCTACAACATCGGCCGCGGTCAGGAGATCTTCGATGGCGGACATCCGCTCCTCGGTGGTCATGAACCGGACGTCGTACCGGAGTGGGCACTCACGGGACATGTGACCGGGTTTGCCGCATCGGTAGCAGAGCTGCGAAGCGGCGGGCCGGGAGCGGGTGTGGTCAACATCCATGGGGACGCCAGGTGAGAGAGCCTTTGGAGGAGGCGGAAGTTGGAAGCGGGGTTGCAGAGGCGGGAGCTGAGTCCGAGGCGCGGGGAGTACACCCGCAGGAGTCCGAGCGACTCCGGAGCTGGCTGCTGGTCGGACGAGGGATCCGGAGTGTCCGGAGTTTCCAGAGTGCATGCCAAAGTGGAAGGACTGGTTGGCAGCACGGTTGTCAGCAACCCGCTGCGCTGCCTTGTACCATCCTTCGAAGTCATCCTCGTCCGGACAGTCTGCGGACTCGGCAACACGGCTCTGGATGATGGAGTCCAGTCCGCGGCGGAACTTCATCGTGATGTTGGAGCCCTCGGAGTATCCGGACTGGTCTACAAGGTCCCGGAACTCGTCGAGGTACTCCTGGAAAGTCCGACGCCCTTGGTGGTATCGGGTGGACTCCAGCTTGAGCATGGCGGCTTCGCGTTCCCGATCCGGAAGGAAGCGAGTCCGGAATTCGGTCGCGAAGGCGGCCCAGGATTTGAAGTACGGATCCTTCGGACTCCGGAGTACCATGTCCGCGTACTCCTTGGCGCGATCCTTCTGGAAGAAGGAGAGACACCAGAGGATTTTGGCCTGCTCAGTCGGAAAGTGGTCTGGACAGAGCTGGAAGTAGATGGAGCACGCGTTGTAGAACGCGCGACCATCCTTGCGGTTTCCGTCGAAGATCGGGGGAGAGGCGGGCTTCAAACGGGAACGCGGGGCGATTTCGGATCGACTCGGGGCGTGCTGGGAGGCTTCGGTGCCCCTCAGCTCGGAGTCCCGGGTCGTTTTCGGAGTGGTCGGACGGGGTGTTAAGAGGAGTCCTTCAATTCGGGCAAGTGTATCCTGGATGGAAGTGATTTGGGTTTGGTGTTCGTACGTCTGAGCCCACAAGGTCTGCAACGTCTCGGAGCCCGGTCCTGAAGCGACTGGCTCGGATGGCGGGATCTGGCTGGAGGCGCCCGGCATTTCGGAGTCGTCAGGGGGGCGAGGGATGGAGTTCCTTGGGTCCTCAGAGGTGGGTGGGAGTAGCAGGAGAGCGTCCGGAATGTCCGCAAAACCGGAGAGACGTCGGGAACGAGTCCGGAGTGGCGCAGGACGTTTTCCGTAGGGCTCTGGTGCCAGGATGAGAGATCCTGTTCTGCTGTAAGGGCAACCTCAAGATGGCCGCACAGTGCAAGCCTAGCAGAGGGAGAATCCAAAGAGATGAATAAGACTAACTGCAATACATGAGAGAGCTGCTCACCTAGCAGAGGGAGAATCCAAAGAGAACAGGATGGGGATTCTCCATGCTAGGAAGCGAAGTATATACTGTAGTAGCGTGGGAGGAATGAAGGGTAACTGTACAGTACACCAGCCACAGGTACGAACGAATATCACAAGGTACGAGGGGGCATGTGATAATGAAGTGGAAGGGGAATGTACAGGAGCCGTGCCAGCGACCTGGGGGAGTGGGGACAAGGAATAACAAAGTGGGAAAGGAAGATGGAGGTAGCCCGGACGAGCCCCGAAGTGTATCTACGAGTCCGAGCGAGTCCGAGGCGTCCGAAGCGCGGGAAGACTTCGGAGTCACCGGACGAGGCTCGGATGCGAAGGGAGTGAACAGAAGGGAAGCGGAAAGGAAAGGGGACGAAAGGAAAGGAAAGGGAATGAAAGAAAGAGGAAAGGGACGAGGAGGAAGGGGACGGGACAGGGGGAAAAGGGGAAAATAGGAGTGTCCCCTTACACAATCCCTGAGTCGTTGTGGTCGAGGACGGTCGGATTTACGGAGCTTATCAAGCCATGGCCCCCAAGGATCCTTGCTCGTGTTCAAGCCTAAAGAAGCTCGACGATAGTTGAACCAGTTCTTGATTTTCTACTCAACGTTAAATTAGTGTGTGACCAGTGCTATCTAAGTATAAACAACGAACCTTGACTAGCCTGTTGACGGTATCGGACTTCATGTTTGCGACTTCAGGAGTGAGCTTTGATTCTTCAAGAGCAATGTTGAACGCCTCAGGTATGTCGTCCTCCGCAGGAATGAACCAAGGGAATTTCCGAAAGTAATTGGGAAAGAACGTATTTGTAAACCAGGTTGAGACGGCGCCGCTGCTTGAGGCCTCCCGGTATTGAGGCAGCATGTCATTGAGGTATTGAAGGCGCTCCCCCTTGAAGTCTCCTTGGTTGCCACGCTTTCGTTTGCCCACGACACCAGTCGGTACGTTGGTGAGTTCGTTTTCCTTCTGGCTCGAAGTTGTCTGAGACATTGTTTGAGAGTAGTGGTGGTGGAGAGAAAGGACAAGCGGAGTTGGGGTGGTGACGGTGCGTTGTGACCACTCAAACAAGTCACAAACCAGGCAAGATCTTGCACTCCGTTGTTGTACCTGATCTGTTAACAAATCTGTTAACGATCTATTCGCCGTCTCAGGATTTGTTCGTGCGAGGGAACACTCATTTCTGTTCTGTTTAGTCTTAACTTATCAGGGACAATTTGTGGCTGTAGGTCCTTGTAGAATATGCTCCGTACATCATACGATCAAGTTGGATCGAGATAATGCAATATATTGTCAACCAACTTTGGAATGCAGTAACTACTATTGGGGACAGAGTAAATGGTATGCAAATTGGCGAAAAGAAACCGCGATCTAGATTATTGTGCCATGTTGAGCAGATATTAGAGCGGGGGCCTGTCAGTAGCCCAGTGAACGGCCTGGTTGTAATTGTTGCAAATGATCATGGACGTGTTGTTCCACTCTTCACATTCGAGTAGGAAAAAGGCTTGAGCACGCTCCCTATCAACAGGGTAAGGACACATTAAGGAACTTTGAATAGAAACCTACGCGTCCTTGAATACTCCGTGGTTACGACCACCACGAACTCCATAGAACGGGTTTCTGATTGTGTTATCACGTAGGATGCGGTCGGGCAGATCTACAACTCCAGTCGTTTTCAAGCGATCGCCATCTCGTCCAGCTTGATGCCACTGGGCAAAGATATTATTGGCCGAGCGCCTGTACAATAATCTCAGCAATGACGACTACCTAATAGAATTCAACTTACTGATCGTGGAACATGAAGGAGCGCGAAGGTTCAAGCCGAACCAGCCAGAAAGGGCCATCATTGGCATTTGAGGAGAGATAGAAATCGGATGCATGATGTTCTGGCGCTGCGGCGGGTGGGGGAGTGACGTTCATTTTGCCGAAGGGGGAAGGAGGCGACCGTTGCTGAATATCTGTGAATGGGGACAAGGGAGCCAACGAGGGAACAGTGGATGAGGGCTGGACGCAGGTCTCCATGTCGTCCTCAGAGGACGTTGCCTGTTGATGAAGTCTGTAGTGTGCCGTACGAATCCGTTGACTACGTTGCGCCAACCTATCTCGACTTGGGCCTGTACGACATGGAGTGGGTGCATCGAAGTCAACATCAGAGGGACGCGAGGAGTTGTCCAAGTCCAGCGAGGGGTGTTCCGAAGCAGGGGGGTCGGTTGCATATGACGGGGGGGCCTCTGGGGAGGGCGGTACATTCTCCCAGAGATCAATAAACCCCTGAGGATCGTTGTCGTACATGATGCCCTCACACATTCGTGCAAATATCTTGTGGAGCGGCCACGGCTCGTGACGATTGGGAAGGGCTCCATGCCGTCCATCCGTGTGGTTTTTTTGGCAAAACTCGTCGTGCGCTCGACCCAGGTCATCTGCGTTTGCAAAGGATCGAACCTGGACACCCCTTGACTCGAGGTAGTTGATGATTCCACTTAGCACTTGGTTAAAACAGAGTACGGCAGATAGAAAACGAGAAGACGTATTGATCCTTCTCAAAGAAGACTTGGGCAATTTTCCCCCAAGTCAGATAGAGGAAGGGGCCTGGGAGTCTTCTGAATGGAACACTCTTGTCGCGACCAAAAACGAGTAGTCTGCAAGTCGATGGGGATTGAGACATGATGGCAGTAGGTCAAAAAGAAAAGACGATGATGTTGAATAGCGTGGGTGCTGAGATAACGGTCTTGAACACTGGAGGTATTTATGTGATCCTGTTCAAGGGTCGCCCGGTTGGGACAAGTCTTGAATTTGGCTAAGTCGCATCCTTTTTGAATCACACATTAGGGGTACTCGCTATCAAATATGTTCAGTATTGTCAACTGGGGTGTACGTCAGTTATGTGCATTCCTAAGCCCTACGTACCAGTGAGCCAGACTTATTTATTCCTGCGAGAGGACAACTGGATGCAGCCGGTGGAAGCTAGGCTGAACTTGACGCCAACGATTGTTGACGAGAGACTCTGGGGTTCAAAGTATGTATGCTGGCACTTGACTGGCACTGTTAAAAATGACGAAGTAGGTTATCCCAGCCATAACTATTGAGTCGTTCACTCACCTACAGAAATGCTCCACAGAACGCAGTTCTGTTGTTGAGCCTGGATTATCTCGACCTTCAATGCCCCCTCCCTTCCCTTCATCCCTTCATCTATTGGATTCCCTCGACTCCACCGTGCGTATTTTTCTTCACGGCGTCGATATCTGAAGTGCGAGTGCATGTTAGCGACTGACTACGAAACGAGGTTGCGAACACGAACCTTGTTTCGTAGTCAGGTAGACGCTAGACACTTGCCACCCAATCTGCATATGGCTTGTGGGACGTCGATCGCGATTCAAACAACGGTGAGCGATCTCTGTTGGATTCGACAGAGTACAGGTGGAAGCTTGTAGTTAGTTCCGATGATGTTGGTCAAGTTCGTCAATCGGATCATTCCAGGTCGTTGCATTATTATTGGGCACTACAACCATAATTCACTGTGTGCCACCTTATTGCATTTTGCCACTACTAACAACATTCTACAGGGATCTATCAAATCTATCGAGCCCCCTTTCCCATCGATCCTGTCCATCCTGCTCGGGGTTCTCAAGAGGTGCACAGTCAAGATTTCTCCAGAACCCATTTTCGACCCATCGAAATATACCTCCCGCCGTATACTGGGTGATTGAAACTCGCTCCTCCTTTGGTTGAATGGGTACGTTAGAATGTCGAAGTAATGCGGACGGTATTAACATGGTTGCACCTGGAGGAAACTCCAGCATTAATCTGAGCTCCCATAGTATTAGATGCCCCCCTTTCTTCGGATCGAAGTTACCCAGTGCGGTGATTGCACACAGTCCCGTCGCAAGATTGACACAGTCAGTGTGATCCACACATATAGTATGGGGGCCAAGGTTAACTGAAAGACATGCGAAGTCGCTGTTCTGAACGTTGCGCTTGAGCTCCGGCTGGGACTCAATGAGCTTGTCCAGTGTTTCCCTATAGTATAGGCCTTGCTTCGGTGCAATGGTGTGGAGCAATTTCGATTGCATTCCAGCAATTCGTCTGACGTTGGGGTTATCAATAATTGCGTCCATCGTGGCCGCATTTCTATTCGAACTTCGTAACAGCATAGGTCTACGCTGACCCCCACCGTACGATATTCCCTTCGTCAGCGCAGGAAATCTCCCCCTCCTGTGATTCAACTCCTTGTGGGTGAATCGACACCCCCTCCGTGCGCGAATCACGGCCTCAAACGCATCCGTAGTAACTTGAGACCATCCGGGGGCTCGGGGGCTTGCACCGCCTGCAAAAATTCGCCCCTGCTCATCTACCAGAAGAAACCCATTCCTGTGGAACTAGGTGAGTTTTTTTTTGCTTTGGAAGGGGCGGCTTTGGCTTACCTTGGATCCCAGGGAAGAACTTTGAAACCCTGCTTCGCTAGCTCGGCGACCTGCCCATTGGGGGAGTGAATACGGTCGCGAACACCAATGTAAGCTGTGGATGCTCGGTTACTGTCCCTGGCGCAAAACTGCGTGGTTATTTGGTGGTTTTGAGCCCTGCGTCGAGTGGCAACCGCCTTTACGGAAGTTCCGGCCTGCGCTAGCAGCCTCTCGCGCTGGTCTCGGCGTTTGGCTCGTTTGTTCTGCTTATTGCGTGCCTTGGAATTCAATTTCTGAACCCGATCTGGATCGCTCACCCCTCCGCGCACAATGATGTGTTCGTCTACGCCACTCGCCGCGTTCTCCATCGACGGGCTATCTGTGCCGCTCGCGTTATCCATCTCCCTGCGGGCAACAACATGACCGTTTACGCCACTCGCCACATTCTCCTTCGACGCGCCATCCCTCGCGTCATCCATGCAACCAACATTCTCTGCTCCATCAGCGGGAACATCAGGGTCCACATCTGACTCCAAGTCGGTGAGATCGGATTCCTCGCCCATCTCTGATAAGGCGTGCAATTCAGACCTGGGGTCTTCAAGGTTTCCCCTCGCGACCGCCGCGTCCAATAAGTTGTGCAAGTCGACTGACGTGTCGTACCGCACAGGCAGTTCCCATGGAGAAAATACGGTGCCAGATCTCGTCTTGCGCTCTGAATAGGAACGGCAAAGGTTAGTAAATTGCATTGCATGTGTTCAGAAAAGGGAACTAATATAACAAGGGAAAGAAAAAGTTAAACGCCGCTCCGGCGCAGCGAAGGAAGGTGCACTCCTAGCTCCAAGGTCGGAGCCCGGAGGTGTTTGAAGGAGGTAATGTGAAGCTTAAACAGAAATGCTTACCGCCGCTCATTCCTTCAACCTCAGGCCTCAGTGGCTTGTTGGCAATAATTGACTTGGCGATGTGGGTTGAAAATAGTGTCACGGGTCCGCGTCAAGGTGCCGCTCAAGCAACAACAAACAACCGTGCCTCGCACCCCTAGCATCCTCCTAGCTGCTACCATCGAAGATCGGATTCCTCAGAGAACGATCAGCGGCGAACTAAGTAGCAATATTCTCTGCAATACGTGACTAACTGACACCGCAGAGGGTAGCGTGTGTTGAATCTCCTGTTTCCATACCCTCATTTGGACGCCAGCGATCCATTCTACACCATCCTATCAGTGAAATGGCTATACACGACATACCTGACTGCATACTGTGAGTGCGCTCTCTACAACCCAAAAAATCCACACACCCACCATGTCTCGACGCAGGAACACTAAGCGAAAGCGCGCCAATGATGTCTTCGAAGTTGACATCAACGACATACTCAACAACGAGCCATTCATTGCATCCATCGGACGAGTCTCTGCTGACGGACGCCGTGTCAGGAATGAGGTAGTCTCCCTGCCCATTTCGAATGAGGTAGTCTCCCTGCCTAGGAAGCAGGCACGCTTGGATCCTCCTAATGTCCTGGCCGCATCATCTAATGGATTCGACTTCACCTTCTGTATGAACGAAGACTCATGGAAGTTTGAAGGCAATGAAAAAACAAAGGCAAGACGCTACGCATCATTGGTACGTACTGCTGGCTTACTATACTGTTTTTGTGGAGCTGACAATCCTTGTGGCTAGGACGATCCTCTCAAGGAATGGGTACCGGTGGCTGGTGAGTTTCTACTTGAACTCTTGAGGATTGAGGGGCCAGGCTGCTCGTCCCTCAATACTTGCGGATCCTGCAAGAAGGTGCCGGTCGAAGAGGAGCAGTCCCTGTTCAGGTGTCGCGATTGCTTCCACTCCACCCTTTTGTGTTCCGCCTGCTGTATCAGAAAGCATGTTGAATGTCCCTTCCACATTATCGAGGTGCATAAATATTCCTGTTTCATTGGCGGTATTACCAGCTGACGAAATTAGAAATGGAATGGAAAATGCTTTCTGCGCACCTCACTCAAGACTATCGGCTTACGGGTTCAGCTTGGACACTCACCAGGGGACGCTTGCTCTCATCCTGCGTGTGCCTCCAATGTTGTTGTGCTTCATACGAACGGTATACACCAAATCGCGGTCGACTTCTGTGCCTGTGAGCACGTCGGTACATATGGTTTAATGAGGCAACAATTCCTTCGACACCGGCTATTTCCCGCAACCATCGACCAGCCTCAAACATGCTCAACGTTTTCACTTCTCGAACATTACCGCATGCAAGCACTCCAAAGCAAGGTTACCATGTACGACTATTACATGGCATTGGAGAAGCTCACAGAAAACAGAGGGTTTGCTTCAGTTCCCGTAGGTCTTATTTTTCATCTAGAACTTGATGCTAACAATTCATCTCTAGAAGCACTACAAGGAGTTCGTACGGATGACTCGTCAGTACAGATACCTTACAGCCCTGAAGCGAGGTGGCAGGGCACACGTTCCATCTGGGATCTTGGGTACGGGTAATGGGGAGCTGGGAATCCAATGCCCTGCGTGTCCTACGCCTGGTGTTAACTTACCTCTTGATTGGGAATCAGCACCCCCAGACCGAAAGTACGTCAACCTAAACTGCGGAACAGTTCTAACATGAAGTCCTAGATTTCTCTATACTCTTTTTCTGGCCCTCGACGCTTGTTTTCGACTCAAACGTCGCATCGTCTCTTCCGTCGAGAAAGATCCTGGGTTGGGCATCGATTGGAGCTACTTTGTGGAAAATGAACCTTTCCGACGGTATATATTAACAGTAACTGATCAAAAGGAGGTAAGCACCGTCATCCCGACGGATGGGTGAAGTACTGACATACCGATGAGATGAGCACGTGCAGTGGGTTGGCCGCTCTCGACTACGCAAATACTAAGTTTTCACGAGGGTATGCTGCTACCGGGGTATGTCTTGGAGTGTGTGCCCGACACGAGATCATACAAAGGAATGGCGCAGCAGATTTGCAAGTTGGAGAAAGGTGAGTTATGTGATTGACTTTTAACAGTGTTGAATTCCGAATCAATACAGATACTGCAACATGGACTATTGCCTCGCATCCCTCCTCCGTCACCATGATCCAAAGCTAAACAAGCTCGTATCCTATGATATCGTGTGTCAATGGTCGAAACACGTTTTGGAACGACTTCAAAAACTTCCACCACTCGTCAGGCTTAAAATTGCCTCAAACGCCATCCGCTTCGCGATTCCAAAACTGCATATCCATGGTCACACCCAGTTCTGCCAAAGAACGTACTCCTTAAACTATCTGCCTGGCATTGGGCATACCAATGGTGAGGGTATCGAACGGCCATGGGCAAACATCGGGGCAACTTCGACTAGCACTCACGCAATGGGACCTGGAGCTAGGATTGAGACGCTGAACGACCATTGGAGCCATTGGAACTGGCAGAAGATTATAGGGATGGGTGAGCATGCTCTCGTTCATTGCCTTGTCTAACTCTAACAAATTAATATCAGGTCAACTTTTTGCAAAACGTCTTCGACTCGCGATTGCCGAGCGTGAAGTTCAACAAGAGTCCTTTGAGATATTCTCATCCAAGCAGGCCGAACGTATAGATACATGGAAGGCTATGGTATCGGCGTTCGAAGCTGATGGGAGCAAGCCAAACCCGTATGAAATACCATCCCATGGTGAGTTCAGTTCTTGGCTGTGCTCCTTTCTCATGCATTTCGTTAGGGATTACGGAGGCGGACGTTCGATTGCGGTTAGCCAAGTTGGAATCAGAGGATGCTGGAAAGGGTGTTCCTGCATTGCATGAAGTGGGCCCGAGTGGCTTCATCGTTGAGGGCTTGGAGATTGAGGAGACACAGTACATTATCAAGTCACTGTGCCTGATTCTGACATTGACTTCTCGAGAGGCGACGAATTTCTGCATACGTCAAGAAGGCCTCGGGGTCTGCTCAAAAACTCAACGGAGTCGACATGCGAACAAAGCTTACTCGCTCCCTAGCACGGCTTAGAGTCCTACAGGGCATTTACACCCCATGTGTCATTCACAAGCTCACTACTCGCGACACCCCAGATGAGGAGAAGGCTGAGTCCTGCCCTCTGCTCCTGCCCTCTGCCCTTACTCCCGAGGAACGTCTCACATGCGCTCCAGGCCTCGTCCAGATAGAGCAGGAGTTACGGGATGCCCAGTGCCGGTCGGCGCTCAACGAGCTACGCACCCTCCTCTTCATCAAGGCACGACTCGTTGGGTACAAGGACCGTAACGCAAGACACCAGCACGCAAACACCAGGGCACGTATTTTGATCGAACGAAACGAGGATCGCATTAAACTTCAAACGCAAAAGTACCAGGCTGCATGGCGTGCCTTGACGAACATGTCACACGACGTGGGATGGCCTCAGTTGAAGCAGGAGCACATCCGGTGCATGGATGACCCAGATACATTAACAGAGCGACATACAAGGCTGGCACGACAAGTTGAGAAGGATGGAGTGGATACAATACTGGTGGAAACGGGTGTCAAAGAGGGTGACGTAGCCTGTGATGCACAGGTTGAAGGTGAGACGGTAGGAGAGGAGAGGAGAGTGGCAAAGGAGGGTTACCGGACAATTTCTTGGATCTGGGTGGATGGGGACTACTCAGAGGAATCAATGTCTGATGGGATGGATACAGGTAAGTGAGCTTTCATGGTGGTTATCAATCTTGCTGATGTAGACGATCTGTAGCTCTGAGAGTTGAATGGGCAAAGGCATGGTCCCGTGTACGTAGATGGGAGGAGGAGGTGGATTTGTTGAGAGAAGAGATGCGTCGAACACTGGTGAGCCTTCGACATCAAGCTAGAACATGGGAAAGCAAGGCAACGAACGGCAGCGGCCCACCAGACGTCCTAGCTGGGCTGTCCGCATATGCTCATCGGCAAGCACATATTCGGTACGCACTTGCCAGTCGCTTCGAGGAGATATGGTGGGGTAAAGATACCAAAGGTGACGACGATGAAGAAGAAGAAGAAGCGGCGGGGGAGGGGGACGAGGAGTACGGAACGGAACGAGGGGTACGGAACGGAACGAGGGATACGGAACGGAGGAATCATTCTGATTGGCTAGACGATTGTTCCGAACTGTGCGAAAATACTACTATAAAAGAAATATATGATAAGAATATGATAAGATAACAATACTATGATAGTAGATAATGATAACATTGGCTTGATAATGATAAGATCATCATAGATCAACCCAGATACAATAAGATCAGTGATAAAATGATAAGATCAGTGATAATATAAGCCAGAGATAATAATATGATAGAGATAAGCCAGAGATAAGCCAAATTTGGCCGGGTAGGCAAACATTGTAATGGACCTGCAACCACGGTAGCTACATATTGCATTGTTACTACAGCCTAAGGTGGCCCGGCCAGTGCTAGCACTGGCCGGGCTAAGATAGATGGTGGGGATAACCGAAACACAGTGTCAGAAATCCGTAGCCACACTGTGGCTACGGTGGGAAAATTTTATATACCTTAGAAATATTATATTAGCACCTCGTAGCCACACTGTGGCTACGCTCAGTGGTAGAAAAATTGAATATACATTTGAAACCTTAATTAGCAATTCGTAGCCACAGTGTGGCTACGATATTTTACTTAGTAATGAGTGGGCCGCGACGGAGTTTCAATCTCGGCCGCCCGGCGACCGGGTCCGTCGTCGCTGGCTCAACCCAATGGCAGGGACGGTTTTAGAAACTCGTAGCCACAGTGTGGCTACGGTGAGAAAATTTATGTACCTTGAAATACTATATTAGTAACTCGTAGCCACAGTGTGGCTACGCTCAGCGGTAGACAAATTCAATATACTTTTGAATATTGAATGAGCAATATCGTAGCCACAGTGTGGCTACGATATTTTACTTAGTAATGAGTGGAGCGGGACGGAGTTTCAATTTGGGCCGGCGACTGGGTCCGTCGCTGCTGGCTCGACCCAATGGCAGGGACGGTTTTAGAAACTCGTAGCCACAGTGTGGCTACGATAGCAAAATTAAATATACCTTGAAATCCTTTAGCAACTCGTAGCCACACTGACGGTCCCAACATTGAACGGTCCCAACATTGAACTTCATCTTAAAGCGTTAGAGCTCGTAAACGAGCTCTAACGCGGACCCACCATTGAGTCTCTCATTGAAGTGTTAGAGCTCGTTTACGAGCTCTATCCACTGACTCCGGACCTAGTGCTGGGTTAGGTCGGCCCAAAACTGCTACTTCTGGGCTACCCTACCTCTTTCTTTCAACCTTATCATATCACTTATTGGCCAGAACCCTGTTATATATCACACAAAGATGGATATTTTACTATTCAACTACCAAGTTAGATAGCTATGTGGCTTGGTATTAGAGCGTTAGAGCTCGTAAACGCGAGCTCTAACGCGGTTCCATGCCTTCTCATGCATGCAATCCTATCTTATTCTCTTGAAATCGAACAACTTACTTGGATTAGAGCCTTCAGAGATAGGAACTTAAGGGGCAGGAGCTTCGGATCCACGTATATTTCCAATAGAGCTCAGTTACAAGTGATATTGTCAGCTAGGTAATTGATCTTTCGGATTAAGGACTGCCTATAAACAATAAGCATTAGAGCTCGTTTACAAGCTTTAACGCGGACTCACCATCAAATGAAAGCCCACGGATTAGGGCCTTACGGCGTTAGGACCTTAGGGAGTTGAGGTTTAGGGTTTTGGCATATTGTATCTGGAGCTCGTTTACGAGCGACTGTCTCGGCTGGTTAGGTTAGGTGAGTGCAGGAGTAGTCGGAATTAACATTGCATACAAGCTACAAGGGTTAGAGCTCGTTTGCAAGCTCTAACCCGGACCCATTACAACCCCCAAGCCAACGTACTAGGGCTGTAGGGCATTAGGATGTTAGGGGGTTGAGGTTTCGGGTTTCGGTATATTATCTTCGGAGCTCGTTTACGAGTGACTGTCTCGGTAGGTTAGGTTAGGTGAGTGCTGGAATATTCAGACTTACCATTGCCTTCCACAAGTTACAAGCGTTAGAGCTCGCTTACTGCGCAGAGACTTGAATGAGCAGATGGCCGGGCGCATCAAAGGCCGGAGGCGAAAGGCAGATGGGAGACGTGAGAGACGGTGGCCCAAGGTCAAGAGACCACGGCGAATGTGCTAGGACGGGTAGACACTGGTCCACCATGAGCGGTGATCACGGCGAACGGAGGGGGCAAAAGCACAACAGGGTAGGGCAAACAAGGAGGTGGTTATGGGCATCGCAGACAAGTGAGCAAGACGACCATGTGACACAGGGGCTCCCCCAACAAGGGAGTGGCTATGGGCATTGCGGCGAAAGGAGAGGGTGGGTTCACACCATTGTGCAGAGATGGGTGTATGAGACAGGGGCCCGCACAAGTTGCGGGTGGCTTCGGGGATTGCGGCGAGGGGAGGTGGAGGGAGAAGTTGGAGATAGGGGCTCCCCCAACGAGGGGGTGGCTACGGGGATGTCGGCGAAGAGGGAATGTGATGGAAGGATGGGGGAAAGGAAGACAGGGGCACCCCCATCGAGAGGATGGCTACAGGCATCACGGCGAAAGGAGAGGAAGAGTCGACGTCATCCTGCGAAGACGTGTTTACGAGACAGGGGCCCGCACAAGTTGCGGGCGGCTTTGGGGATTGCGGCGAGGGGAGGTGGAGGGAGAAGTTGGAGATAGGGGCTCCCCCAACGAGGGAGTGGCTACGGGGATGTCGGCGAAGAGGGAATGCGATGGCAGGATGGAGAAACGGAGACAGGGGCTCCCCCATCGAGGGGGTGACTATGGGCATCGCGGCGAAGAGGGCTGCACGCTAGCGAGCCAGCCAATTGCCGCCAGCCATTCAGCCTGTCTCACCTGCCGTTTGTAAGTATGTATATGCGCGCAAACTTCCAACGACATACCGTGAATGTGCCACCTATCTTATACATCCCCCTTCCTCCCAACCCTCCTCCTCTGGCCGTACGCTCGGACTCGGATACCCACACACTGCCGATGTTGCATTTGATGTCCCTATATGCGCGCGTGTCATTCCGCCTCCGAGCTTCCTCTGTGAACCACGAGTGTGGGTGAGGGCACGAAGGGGGATGTAACACGGTCGCCAGTTTGAAGACAACGGTGGGGTGAGAGCTCCGGACGCGCCAGTCGTGGACGGATTGCGCAAGGCGCGAGGCTGGTGGAAGTGGGGCATTCATTGATGTCTGAAGGAACTTGATAGTGGTGGCGTCAGGCCTAGCCAGTGTTTGGCTTTGTCCGCGCTCCTGCAGCAGCCATCGTGCGCGTCCACTAAAGCCCACATGAACCAGATGGTTTTCCTAATGGAGTGGAGACTCACCTGACTGTTTTAGGGCGATATCTTACCATATCCACCGCAACTCACCTGTATCCCCTCGTTCGCTTTGCTGGCAGCACACGCGTCTGTCTTCGGAGCGAGCGAAATTGGTTACACATGTTCGGCGCAGTACTGTTCCATAATGTCGACACGGAGGAGGAAACGGAGGAGAGATAGGGAGAGCGGCGAAGGGGCAGGCCATCATCCCCTCGTTGTCGTTGCTGTCATCGTCGTAGTGCGCAGTTGAGAGGTTGGTGAGCAGTTGAAAGCTTGGTGGACGAAGTCGGCTCACGGAGCGGAGTTGGATCAAGCACGTGGCGCTTGTTCGAGCGCCACAATGCGGGGCAGTCCTCAACTCGCCCTCAATCGTTTTCGTCGATATCGCCACCGTGCACTGGGAATACAAGGACACAGAGGTATGGTCAATCCTAATCCTTCAGACCAAGTAAAACTTACCACAAGCAACAACTCCAGATGAATCCAACCTCAGCCAGTGCCCCTTGCAAACACGGGCAGTAGCGGCGAGTTTCCTGAACGGTACCAGCAGCGCTCCATGCCAAGTAACAGGCGCGGGGGGTGTCTATTCAGCGGTCGGAATCGTACGGCGGCACTTCCGCTATCCCTCACCACCTCTCTCTCTCCGCATTAACGCCCACGATTTGCTGGACTTACTCGGGAAACGACCACGATACAGACGGGCTGGTGGGAGAGGGCGCGGTCGGAGTCGAGGAATAGGACGGCATGGGCGGAGCCGTCATGACTAGGAAGGTACTAACATCGGGCAGGGAGAAGGAGGAGGAGTCCACGGCGATGGGCCTTGCGATGCAGATGGGAATGCGGGGGCCAAGGTGCAAGCAACGGTAAAGACAGCGCCGTCCCCGACGAGGCGTAAATCGGCGAAAAAGCGTACGGCAGCCGCGAGGCTTGTCCACCAGCGCAATCTTGCTGTGAAGAGGCGCAGCGTTGACGATGTTCGCTCGGATGACGAGGCAAAGAATGGAGGCGGGGTCTGGAAGACAAGGTGAGTTCATCCATAGTGTCTGAATGTCCCCGTCGAGCACGTACTCATGTGTGTATGCCTCCCATTGCAGATACTTGAATCCGAGCCTCCTCCGCCACTGAAGCCCAGATCGCCGTCGATACCACTCCCCAGGCGCGCCTCGATATCAATATCAGAACAAGAAACGCAACTGCAGGAGGTAGAGAGGCCACCTATACCCTCCCGTGTCAGGCCGTGGTTCTGGGTGATGTGGTTTCAGACCAGACAGATGGGACGTTTCCCCCTTGTCTCCCTCCCTCGCACGTCGAACCTCTTGAGCTCGAAGAAGCACTCGTAACCACCTTCACATTTGACGTCTGGATGCAAGCCTCGCCAACTGACATCAGCTCGAGGTGAGTAATGCGAAATGTAACGATTGCACGAAGAACTCACGGAGTAGCACAGCTTACCTTCGCCCTCCACCAAGCTCTGCTCCCAACCATTGAAACCTCGTCCCTCCATCCCCGTCCCTATTCCTCACAGACACTGCGCCATTGCTGGCTGCGAAGTGGGTGAGGTCATGTTACGGATCTTGCGGCACGACCTCTCAGTTCGACCCCATCCCACCGCCCCATCCCACCACGGACCCGTCGACCTCGACTACATATACAATGCCGCGAACGGTGAAACACCACACGGCCTCCTGCCCTCGAGTACGACTTGCTAGGTAGTTTGTATGCACAGTCTGGATGCTCGCACCCTCAATCCCAATCCTGCCTCCAATTTTGATCCGGCCTCTCTGTTCTCCGCGACGAGCGCATGCAGGTGGTATGAACAGCGTGGCACGAACACACAGTCGGCGGAGCAGAAACCTGAGACCGGCGCATATGTGAGTACAAGCGCCAACATCTTAGTCGACGCCTGGCGGCAAGCTTACCTAACGATCGTGAAACAAGCGCCACCGAACTTGCGCCACAACCGCCAAGTCCCCATCGACACGACACGTACGACAACACATTGGTCTTATCCAACCAAAGCAACCTCCCGCCCTCACGCATGATCGACAATCACCAGATCGAGGATTCTGCTGCAGATAGCCATCGACGCACAACTCACAACCATGCTGGCTACGCGGACACAATTCGCGGAGGTAAAGGTAGCGGAGAACAAACGGGTTAACGCCTCACATCTCGCAGGAGAACCAGAGGGCCGCGCTGGCAGGTTCTCAACACGCGATGTGGTGACGACAAAGCTCCGGCGTTAACACAAGCAGCAGGGCTACGTGCAGAGAGGAAAGGTTGGGATGAAAAATGGAAGGAGAGACAGATTGGGGGATCAGACGACGGGCGGGGGATGTGGGATGTGCCGAAGTGAGTACACGCCGTGTCCCTTGTGAAGATGTCACTCACCAGCGAAAATCTCCTCTAGGTCGTTCCCGGCGAAGTCTGCCCCATCTCCTCCATCCCCTTCGCTCCTGCTGCACCACTGCCTCTGTCAATGCATCACCATGTGCGGTCGGCGGCGCTCGACATTTCATGGAGACCTCTGGCCGATCGTCTGCTCCTCCAGCAGCATTACAACGACGAGAGGAGTGGTTGCACAGCAAAGGAGAGAGGGAACGTTGCTGGAGATATCGCCCAAGTTGCGAACGACCAAGGGACGCATGAACGAAGATGCAAGTAAGCACCCCGCTCACTCGCATGTTGGAATTACTTACCGATGTGCTACGTCCCCAAGACTGCCAGATGACGTCCACGCGCACCTTCTACATTAAGCATGCCCCTTGCCAATATCACTACCTTTAACCCACCAACTAGCGTCGCCCTCCCTCCACGATGGCCGATATTGGAACACGTAGATGGGCTGGAACTGTCGTCGTGTAGCTTGAACGCCCCAGTCTCATGCTGATAGTGAGCAGGGAGGGCAGTCACGCATCAACACGTCGCCCAAACTCTCCGTAGTCACACGCAGCCTCGGTAAAACCCCCGCGCAAACCTAGATTGGCCGAAATGTGTCGGATCGCGACGTATATCTGGCCGGAATTCAAACCAAGTGCCATTTCACGCCATACGCCATGCCAACCACAATCCCGCATTCTCGCACCCTCAACGTGACACCCAATCACCACACGCCCAGTCCCGGCAACGCCATGACCCTACTACTAGCTCGTTCCATGGCGTTAGTGACTGGGCACTCAGCAGCGCTGTCGTCGATTTGGCGCGCACACACAGGCTCAGCACTGCGAATAGAGACCGATGATGCTAGCGAGAGGGAGAGCAGAGGCAGGAAGGAAGGCACAAGTGATGGGAGACGTACAAAGAGAGTCGCGCGCTCAACTCTCATGACATTCAGCTTTAACGACGCGCCAGCCCCTTGCCCATTGACACCGATGATATAGGCCAGCCATACGTGTCTGCGAAGGGGAATACGCTAGCAGCTGGACCACAACGGGGGGATGCATCGATAGGGTCCTGCAGGCAAGGGGAGTGCTGGCCAAAGTAGGGAAATACCACCAACATAGCCTACGACGACGACGACGAAGCGAGATGATGGAAGATGCAGATGAGGAACGCCTGGGACGCTGAGACGTCAGTAACACGCCGACGCGAGGCGAACGAGCAAGGGAATGACGCACCCCCTCGTCTCTTTGCCTTGGGTCCTCGTCCTCATCTCTTCGCCCTTCATCCCCGTCCTTGTCCTTCGTGCCTTCGTCCGGCGCTGACCTGGCCTGGCCTAGAGTGCGTTTGCGGTGGCGCGAGCTTGGGCTGGCGCGGAATTACCGTTGCGAGGACGGGGAGGAGCGGACAGGGAGACGGAGGAGACGGCTGGAGGAAGGAGGGAGTCAGCGTGCGAGTCAGCAAGGGTACGAAGAAAGCTCAGAACGAGAGAACGAGGGGTGCGGGAGGGTTGAATGGGTACAGCGAAGGGAGTACGAAGGAAAGGGTGCACGGGCAAGGGCGACGACGAAATGCGAACGAGTACGGGGTATATACGAACGGCGAACAGTGGTTCTTGTTCTGTCTAGGTGGCTGGTCCTAGGTTCGACGGTGATAGCGTTTGGGGTACGTCGAAGCTGGATAATGGATTGCGTTAGCGAAACGAAACGAAGAGGGAACGAACACAGGAGCAATGGGAAGATGAGCGTGAACGATAGCGGATGGACTTTGGAGTACAGTGAGGCGAAGCGAAAGCGAAAGGGAGGTGATGGAGGGAGAAGGAAAGCAGAATGAAGAGGTACGTACCGGCCATTCTTATCGGCCATCTCGACTCTCGATGCTAACCTCCTCTTAGTTGCAGACTGCAGGCGACCCGAGACCCTCGCGTTCGCATGCATCGAGTAGTCGCGCGCGACCTGAAGGCAATCCACCGTAGGTAGCCCTGAGAGTCAACGATGTAACGTCATTAGATAAGTGGGCAATAAACGGGTTTGGTATAGCGTACCTGAGTGGATGGAAGGTCAGTGGCAGGGGATTTAGCGTCTAGGTGAAAGTCGCGGTCAGTGACTGGCTGACTGGGTGGAGGAGATATAAGGAAATAATCATAAGGGATTGTAAGGTACGCACTAGTTCGGTCGTCATTCGTACGTGTACTGACGGGAGTTCAAGATGGATTCGTTCCGGTGTGGACCTCCATCTGTCTGTCGTTCAATTAGTCGGGCGTTCGGCTGGTCTATGGACGGGAACTCACTCGCTGACGCACTCGTCACTCAGACAGGCCCCTCGCGTCGTCATCGCGCTCACGGTGACACTTGTCGTCCACCCAGATCCCAAGCCCCCGTGTGGACTGCTGGACCATTCGCAGCACCCCATGCCTCGATCTGCACCCCACAAACCCCGTCCATTCCATTTCGATTTCATTCAATTCGTTGCGTGTCGTCGCAGCCTGGTTCACACAGCTCACGGGGACGGCTCAGACGTCCAGCACAGTCCGCGCCCTCGTCACTCCGACTTGGTGCGCCTGCGTCTCTCGGGTCTACGTCTATGACTACACCTACTGATCGTTCCCCACCCTCGCCGCCGAGGCGTATCTCAGATCCCAGATTGCGCGCTTCGACGCTGGACTCCGTGGCCCCGTATGTCCGCCACCAGCGCACCACCCGGCTGGCCGAGAAAGAGGTCGTGGAAGGAGTTTTTCCCCCTGCATTGAGAGCGATTCCATATACCGGAAAGCTACCTCACCCACATATGCCTACACATCTTGCCACAACTTTGTCGTCAGGATCGAGGAAAGAGATCATCGACCGGGTGTGGAAGGCCTTCCTTCCAAGGAGTGTCGACAGCGAGACGTATGGTCCCTTCTTCAAGAATTCCACTGGATTGAAGAGCACCGCATGGAGTACGTGCATCCTCCTTGCTGATGGTTTGTGTATTGACGCCGAAGTATGTTAGACAAGACCTTGAGATATATGATATCCCGAATACGACACTCCCGTCGACGCGAACGATTCCTTTTGCCGTCCGCGATGAGCCACGATCGCCTATCACTGCGAGTATGAGACTGCGATGGACAGTGTCACCTGCGTCTGCGACTTGGGGGACCCAGGGCGGCTGCTTCCCTCTTCGCGATAGTGCATGCTTACCGAACAATCAGCCGACAGGCGCTGCCACCCAGTCTCCCTTGTCTCACAACCACCAACGCCTGCGACCTCCACCCCGCCAATGCATGCGTACCAACGCCGGGCAATCTCAAGATCTCATCCCTGGTGTGCACGGCTCCCCGCCAACTCAGGGCACGACTCATCCAGCTGGCATGACACCATCTCTCACGCGCACCCTTGGCTTTACGACGGCGACGATAAGAAGCGCAGCATAAAGGGGGGATAGAGAACGACTACTGATCTAGGTCTGTAATCTATCAACGATTCGATCTGACGGCTTATTCCTCGTCAGTGCCGCGCCTTCATCAGCCCATCGTCCACGATCCACGCCGAAGTTGTCTGCCAACGACGCGATGACCGCCAGGACTTACCCTACGCCCCAAATCAGTACTCCGCAACAATACAAAGAAAAGGAGAACCCCGAGAACACGAGAAAAAACAACCCGAACAGCGACTTTACGTAAGAGAGGCAAAGGCAATAAGCAATATCGGCGCCAAACGGCCCTCGAGCACCCAGGTAAGCTCGCGCCCGCCTTGGTTTTCCCACCCAGTCGCCTTATACCACCGCAGACGCCCTCGACGGCCTTTGGGCAAACGTCGCGCATCATTCATCGGGGAACGTGTCAGTGAACGAACGAGGACGACGGCAGAGAAGATTGGGAGGCGAACGAGAGGGAGAACGAGAACGAGGGACGGAAAACGAGAACGAGAGAGAAAAAACAAGACGAGAAGGGGGAACGACGGGGAGAATGAACGAGGAGCCCCTCTCTCACAATCTTGCAAGCTACGCGGCCAACGTGTCCAACTCTCTGACGTACGCTACGCCTTACGCCCATCAGTATCCGAGGGGAGACAAACGAAAAGGGGGTTAGGAATGGGTATATTAACTCAACTGGGTGTGTACTCTACTATTACATCTCCTTTCAGCCGCCGCGTACCTTAGCCACAGACCACTTCACGCCTCTCCAACTCGTACTGTCGGCCTTGCACCATCTGCTCGCCTCCCAGCCCACAACACAAGGACCCTCTGCCTCTAAAGCTGCTCGCCGCAATGTCTGCAACCCAGGGTCCACTTACTTCGCACATGAACACGTTGTACCGCAACTGCGAGCCCAAACGACAGTGTACCGGGGATAGCCAATGCCAGCAACGGGTTACGCACCACGCCGCCGTCTATCATCGCCCGAAGAGGCTAGCGCAGCTAGGGAAGGAAGGGAACCTGATACGCATGCGCGGGATGGCGGCGACGGTTAACGAGCTTCGAAAATGCGAGGCACAGAGGCGTGCTGGGCTCGTTCATAGGAGACGTCGATGTTGACGGCGTGGGCTACGGGCACAAGGTGGAGTGGGAGGTGGCACGGGTTTTGCAGCGGCGAGTGGGCGTAGACGGAGATAGGGTTTAGTTGTTTGCCCGCAAGACCATACCCAAACAAGGGCGGGATGGCTCAGGCGCATCCAACTCTTCTGCAACCGACAAACTCGTCCTCTTCACTGTCAGAGAAATCCACCAATCATCCACATCTTGAACGATGTCTCTATTCTCAAGTCTCCTGCGCTGTTGTACGCGTTCGCGTCGCGATTCTTTTGTAAGCTGGCCTCAAAACTTCGTGCCTACTGTTCGTTAATGCTTTCTTTGTCGACAGGATTCCGTGAACAAACGGACTTCCCTTATACACAATGAACATCTCGGGTATGCGATTAACTTCTACTTAGTGCGATGGAAGGTATCTAACGTTACATAATGCACCGAAAATCTCGTCGACGTTCAGCCAGACCAGGACATCGTCGACCAGCAACGCCTGAGGGATAGATGGGCGGCGGTGGTACGCGAGAAAGAAGGGTATGTTTGACTTACACTGCGTACACGCGCCTTGCCTTCATACAACTATTTCGCAGGAGACTCGTCAACATATCCATCAACTTCTATAATCGCATTCATATACCCGCAGCGTATGGCCCAAGCTCGTCCAGGAGCACCAGCACATCACTGGAAAGATATCACTATCCTTCCAGACGCACGGAGCCTGGGCTATCCACCGACCCAATCCTCACACCGTCACCCGTCGACTACCTTGCTGCCGCGTTCTCGGAGGACATAGTGCCTACCATTGTTGACCCATACGGAGTAGACATCCATCGTGCCAACGGCGACGGTGACAATGGAGGGGGTAATGGAGAAGGCCGCGTCCTGCAAGCGCATATCCGCAATCCAATCCTCGGAATCCGGCTCGTCCAGCCTTCAGCTTCCGGGGCTGGCGTTGATCTGAAAGGGAAACACGCGGAGGTCATGAGGGGCAGGGATCGCGTCGTCTGGGGTCCTACCCATCTTGTTGATGTTGATAGCAGTATCCCGGCCTTGGGCGCGGACTCGGAGATAACACCCACGCCGTCCAGGCTGGCCGTGCAAACACAGGTACGCGGTCTCCCTTCATCGACATCTATCATTATATCCCTTCAAGTCGTTCTTTTACTGATACCATACTTCCTCAGATGCCCCCGCGTGCCTCTCCTAATGATGCGGACTTGGACGTCGGCGAGATCTGCGTCGGCTGGAGCGACTGAGCGGGGTTCTCGGGCTCCTTCCTTGGATCACCTGGATCGGGGAATCATTGTTGGCGTCCGTGTTGGGTAGATGGGGTAGATGGGGAGGTGGGATGGGGGAGGTGGGGAGGGCTCGAATGGGGCACGAATGAGTTCTCTGCTTCTATTCTCTCTGCTGGCGCTGCCAGAGGTGAGCACCCTGTGTTCCTTCAGCGATGCAGATGCCGACCCGCAAGCCTCAGGAAGTCTCCTACCCGCCCGTATGCCTGTGATGGGCTCCGGCTCTTGTTCCTTCGATCTTCATCCCATCCCAATCTCCGGAGCGCCGCAAGTTGTCTGTCAAGCCACTCCGATACTGGCGATGGGGTGGCGCTGATGCTGGCGCAGCAACATGCCTCTGCCATCCTGGTCGTCGACGCCTTGCCGTTGTGCGAGGCTCACGTAACCCTTCGCGCATCCCCAAGTCGAGGGATTCTAATGTGTGCACTAGAGGGTAGGCCTGTTGGGAAGGGGGCGTTAGAAAGATATAAAAAGGGTGAGGTTAGATGGTGGAAGGGCAGCAACCGACTGCCTGCTTACCTCTCATCTCACCTCCCTCTCTCGCCTTCCTCCATCATTTCTCACGCCGCTGTCGACACTTTTGAAGCCCTCAACCTGGTGTTTGTAGGCCAACTGCGATGCTGATGGACCCCCTGCGCATCGTCCTGGTGAGTCGTTTAAGGCGTCCGTGATAGGTCCTGCAGCTTGCTGATGTTCCGCCACTAGCTGCTCCTACTTGTCATCTCCGTAAACCATCTCCCTGCTCATCAAGGGTGCACAACGGCGCAGTCGACGTGTAGCCGACGAGGACGGCCTGCATCGTCCGATGAGGACAATACCACCATCGAGGGAAGGGAGCTGCACGACAGGTGTAAGTCAGTTCCTAATCGTGTAGCAAGCGGCGGAAAGACTCACCACGACCCGGAACAGACGGATTCGCCGACGAGCACTCAAGTCCGGGCCAACGCTAGGCAAAGATACGTGGACAGAGTGAGCTAAGAAGGCGGTACCTGGGTCTGCGCAGTTTTCTCCCGCCATCCGCATTCCTCTCGAGCCCATTGCTACGCCCTCCCACCGCCCACACGACTTCTGTCTCTGGACTGAGATGATGTACATGACAGTGCCGCCCTCGGAACGTCCGGGGATTGCGGAAAAGGATTGCGGAAGTGGAGAGCAGCGAAGGGACAAGGAACTATTGTGTGGGAGCCAGGTATGTTCCCCGTGCTCTAATATAGCTGGCCGCAGACTCACCAGGCAGCATAGTCGAATCATCGACACCCCGTCCCTCCTGTGCCAACATCGCACTCTGAGGCTGCGGTTGCCCGGGCGCAGGCTTGCCCATTTGCGTCCCCTCATACGCACGCCTCTCAAAACTCCCCTTCAGTGCAACACAACCCTGCCAATCCGCGCCTCAGTACGTCCCTCCTTTCCCCCTCTCTCACTCTCGCATACATCCTCGTCCTCACTCAGCCACCTCAGCCACTCACTCCATTCCCTCTCTCTCGCTCTTTCCCTCTCTCTCGCTCTTTCCCTCACTCGCGCTCCCATCCTCGCTCAGCCACTCCGACTCTCCCTTCAACCTCACTCACCTCACGCGCCGCAGCACGCCTACCCTACGTCCCGACACCCAATCCGACGCGACTCCCTCACATGACCCTCAAAACGGCTGCCACCGACTACCAACGGCCTACTACAATCCCACGTCGCGCTCTCTCTTTCCCCGTCCAACGTGACGCCATTGAGCGCCCTCAAGACCCTCGCATGGCCGTCCCCCGACGCATTCACTGCCAGCGCTGCTCTACCCCTCCCGTCAACTCCAAAACGACTACTACAATGGCTACCTACGACCCCCAACCACCCCAGCAACTGTGCGCTTGCTCACGAACCCCCAACTCAACTTCACGCCCCCAAAACGGTCAACAACGACCCACAATCCCATAACGCCGCCCCACGCTGCCCAGCATCCCGCTCCGTGAATCCAAATCGCGCAAGTCGCTCGACCTAGATGCGTCAGAACGCGTACGCGTCAGCAAGTCAGAATTGAAGGCACGAACGCAGACGAGATACGTAAACGAAAGAGAACCCCATAAACGGCGTATGCAAAACGGGGCGTAGGGAAGAAACGGGGCGAATAGCAAACAAAACAACAAGGAACGTGCACAGACGGTGCCGCAGAATAGACTCATCACGATGGAATGGGGCAGAGACGGAACGGGATACGAGATATGAAGGCGACGCCGAGGTATGCACCTACTTGGTTCTGGTTTTCGGTTTCGTGGGACGAGCGTTGACGTTTGCGCTGGCGCCGGCGCTGCGTTCGCGTGTTGCAAATCGGGTGCGTGGACGTGGAATGTGGAATGTGGGGTCTGGCGCGGTGGGCAATGGGTGCCTGGTAGCGGGTAGCGGGTAGTAGGTGCCTGGTAGGTAGCGGTGGACACGCATAATGAAGTAATTGAAAACGAGTAATGAAGAAACGAAGACGAAGAATGAATGAAATGAAGAATAAGTGAAACGAAGAAACGAAGGAAGGAAGGAAGGAGCCCCCTGCGTGCGCGCCCTCGCCTCGACGCTCCTCCGATAATCGAATCCGAATCTGAATCCCGGGGCCAGCGCGAGCGGCTCGAGCTCAAAGCCCAGCCAATGTACGTACCCTTCCACATTTTGACCTCCCCTTCTCGTCTCTGTCGTGCCGACCTCCGCTTACAGGTTCGAACTCCTGTTCAGATCTTGGACAAACGAACGTAAGACGAGATCACGCAAGCAGCTCGAGCGAAGATGATGGGAATGATGAAGAAATGAGCACAGAGAGCTAACAAAGGCACGACGAGTATGTACGGTAAGTACCCAGTCGGCTTCGATATCCGCTCCCCCGGGATTCAAACTCATTTCGCCACAAGTGCCGTGTGGGTGTTGTAGCCAATTTTGGCGCCACCGACACCTATGATCGCGAAAAAATCAGTCGTACAGAGCGTGGTTCAGACCTTGCAAGACAAATTAAGAAGGCCCGAGGCAACGACAAGCTGCGACAGGAAGAGGATATTGGCTTGCCAGTGGATCAGCATCACAGGTACGTCTACGAGCCAAGACACCTTGAACTACTCACCTAGCATAACTCACGCAGAGTCCACGTTGCTCCGAAATGTACCTGCCCCCCTCCTCGTATCCATTTGAGGCCAGCGTTCATGTTCCCGTGGCTCTGTGCGAGCCTGAGTTGGGCAGCGGTATGGCGGTGTGAATCGCCGTCATGGAGGGTGCCCTTCATCCACTGCTCTGTCCACCGCGCGTATTTGAGGACAGCAAGAGGTTGTTCAAGCATTTGCCAGCCTTGGGCAGTCGCAAGGCCGTGATGACAAGACCGCAGGCCGTACCTGGCCCGATCCTCCTCTGGCAGCAGTCGTCTTTACGTGGTGCCCCATAACTGACGCCAGGGTTGCCTGATTAACGCGAACCCGGGCGTAGGCCATGCAGCACGACAACGGCGAGCCGAGACGCGGAGAATGAGGGAACGGGGAATGGGGAAACGAGGTAATGAGAAACGGGCAACGGAAACGAAGGGCGGGGAATGGGGAGCGAATGTACGGCAGGGAAAGAAACCGAAAACGAAACACTGACGGAACGGTTACGCAAACGCGAATCCATGAAGGGCCAGTCACGATGAAACGCCGGTGATGGACTCTCACTGAGAACGAACGGGAAAACGATGCTTAAGGAGCAGGCGCGTGATGTAGACGGAGCTGCGCTAGCATACCATACAATGTTAACAATATACGTGTGTACGCGTACAATGTTAACAATGCGTTGTTAACACCATACGGGTGTACGCGTATTATTGTTAACAACACTCCTTCTACGCGCGCACTGTTAACATTTTACTAAGGTAAACCATAGGGAATTGTATTAAAATGTTTAAGGTAAGTTAATACAGTCAAATGTCTCTAGTTTCTATTCGAAGTCTGTTATCGACGTCGCGAGGGAGGCTTCTCGCCGAGACCAGGTGCAGGTACAGTAACCATAGTCTTCAAGGTGCAATCTGCTTCCAACCACCACCCTAGACAAATGAAAACCCCGTAAACACCGTTCGTTGATCCACGATACAAGTCAGGCCAGTCTTGGTGGCTAGTAGTGCTGATGCGAAGAAGAAGTGAGCAGTCTTGCAGAGATTCGTCGAAATTCAGAGGGATACGGCTCTTCGGTTGCAACACAAACCACCACGAAAAGAGTTCATTGTGCAGCTGGTCGAGTTCATCCACCATGAGTTTCGTATGCTTTTCTGGGTCTCGCCCGCCGCGGATGTACATGCTGAGAATTGAAGGACGACTGGTAGCTGGGAGTGGCTGTACGCTTCGTGAGTTTTAACAGCTGACTGTTCATTATTTTAGTTGCTCACCTTCCCAGGGTTCCTCTTGACGTGGCGCTCAAAGTTGACGAGCTCCGCAATCGCACCCAAATAACCAGCATGCCCTTTGTAGGCGCGGAGGTAGCTCACAGCCTTTTGAAGCCAGCCAGGCAGCGGCTCCAATGCGATGACCCTCTTCAATTCGTCGTTCTTCGCCTCCAACTCCCTCACTTCATCGTCGTTGAGCACCTTTTCGCCTCCTTGAACATCAGTAAAATGTTAACAGTGCGCGGGTAGAAGGAGTGTTGTTAACAATAATACGCGTACACCTGTATGGTGTTAACAACGCATTGTTAACATCGTACGCGTACACCCGTATTATTGTTAACAACATATGGTAAGTACGATGTTAACAACATATGGTAAGTACGATGTTAACAACATACGGGTGTACGCGTGTGGTGTTAACATCGTACGGGTGTACGCGTAAAATGTTAACAACATATGGTAAGTAAGATGTTAACAATATACGGGTGTACGCGTATGGTGTTAACATCACATTGTTAACACTATACGGGTGTACGCGTATATTGTTAACATCGTACACGTACACCCGTATTATTGTTAACATTGTATGGTAAGTACGATGTTAACAACATACGGGTGTACGCGTGTGGTGTTAACATCGTACACGTACACCCGTATTATTGTTAACATTGTATGGTAAGTACGATGTTAACAACATACGGGTGTACGCGTGTGGTGTTAACATCGGTATATCTGGTGCTTTACCACATTTATACATGAAGCTCATATGAAGCACATGACTTCACATCTTCCGTACATTTATTTCATATAAAGGTCATATAAAGCCCACTTCTTTTGCGAAACTTTACATTCCTTCATATGGCTTTACATTTCTTCTACATTTCTTCTACATTTTCTTTACTTCTTCATGACTTTGAGGCAATAACAATTGTTGAGGAGCTTCACGTAAAGCTTATATGAACTGCATGTGAAGTTTATATGCGACATTCATATGTGCTTCATGTGAAGTCCATGTGAAGCACATATGAAGAGTTTATATTCATATGGATTACAACTAAGTTATGAGTTTATCTCATACACAAGTGCATACAAGCTTCATGTGTGGTTTATATGAGCTTTACATGTGATTTATATATGCACTACATGCACTTTATATAGAGTAAATGTATACTTTATATGAGCATCATGTGTGGTTTATACAGCATATATATATGCTTTATGTGCAGTTTATAACATACATGTACACTTCATGTGAACTTTATATGTGGTTTATGTGCGCTTCATGCGCACTTCATATGCAACTTATACATAGTAGAGGTAAATACTTTGACACATTTAGTCCTCCTCCTCCTCACTCTCCTCCTCCTCTTCACTCTCCTCTTCACTCTCTGAGTCTTCTTCATCCTCACTCTCCTCATCACTGTCTGTCATTTCTATTCCTGCTTCTTGATTCCTCTTCTTTTCCTCCTGCTTGGCAATGACCCATTGAGTGTGTATGAATAACAGCACATGCATCGTGAAGTCAAAGTTGCTAACTGTTATTCGGTTGAGAACAGTCTGGAAACCTCCAATCCATGCATTGAGCTGTTCACAGGCCTAAGCTCAAATTAGACAAGTATGACTGCTAGACCACTAAATTCACTTACCTGAGTGTTGAAAGCCCTCTTATAGTAAGGGTTGCCTTGCTTGTCATTGGCAACAACTACAAGATTTGGTGCATCTCCATTGAGGGGTGCTGGATTGCACCAGGTCCGGCAAAGATGATCAGTGATCCAGTGGTTGATGTAGTGGTATGAGTCCACAATAATCCTAGTTGTTGGCTCCCAAGCAGGCCAGTGACCTTGCCTGACAATATGCTTGAGTAAGGCGCACCCCTTGTCAATGGCAATGTAGCTGGGGCGTGAGGCAGGATCAGGATAGACATCTTCAAGGAACCGAAGAATCTTGGCCACCCCTTCTGACTTGGCAAACTTGCGCCAGGCAAGGACCACACCACATGGAGCACAGATGGTCTCCACGCAGTAGTACCTAGGAGCAGAGAAGTAGTTGTTATACTTGCTGCCACTGACCTGTTCAACCTCCTGCTCTGCAAGGTCATCATGCTCTGGCGCCTCTGCTCCTCCACCAACAGGCAACCATTCCTGTCTCTCCTCCTGAGCTCTTCTCAACATCCGCTGCACTCCAAGAAGTGAGGTGTTGGCATATTGCCTGCGAAATGTGGCCCACTGCCCCTGGTGATCTTGACAGGCCTTCGTGTCACCAACCTTGACCTTGCCACATCCCTTCATATGGCACTTGTTTTCCATCCTCTCTGCATGCCTCTTGCAGAACACCCCAGTTTGGGCATTCTCAAGTCCTGCCTCGCACCCTTCCATTGCGCAATGTCGTGGCCCCATGACAATTCCATCAATGACAATCATGCAGACCTCTCCATGATTGCCAGGTGCAACAGGGCCAGTAGGCTGAACCACAGCAGCAGGCTGGTTGTCAACCTCCATTGCATCTGGATCAACAGGTTCCCCTGCATAGTCTGGAACAGCATGATTTTCATCATGGCCAACAACTGCAGCAGGGTCATTGGGTTGCCTTGGAATGACATCAGCAACATCCTTGAATGCATGACAACACTCATCGCAAGAATGTCCCTCTGCACTGCGGATAACTCCATTGTCGCCAAGTTCAATGTAGGCAGCAGCAACCAGAGCATTGATGGAGATTGTCTTCAAAGACAATCTGGCGCTTGTTGAACTTAGCCATCTGCCGGATAGACTCCTCCACAAAGGCCTTCCAGACTTGTCGACGTCCAAGTTTGAAGGTACCTCCACTTGGCTTGACAAATGAGAAGTTCCAAAACTCGGTAATGGCAGCAGTGGAAGCATGGAAGCTGTAGTTGGCATTGACGATAGCCCCAGAGACAGTGTGGTCGACCCAGACACTTTTGCCAACCTTGAGATACTTGGCATTGTTGAGGTACAAGCACAAGTCATCACCGTTGTTCTGGGTGAACCGCTCGTGATCTGCCCAGTAAAGTGAATTGCAGGAAGAGCATCTGCCAGCCAGAACAGGGACTTTCTCCAAGCACTGACTCCCCTTGAGCAATGTGACATGAGCAATATCACGTTCCCGGAGGTCTTGAGTAAGGCTATGGTCGTTACAGTCAAGAGTTGGACAAGCCATGATGATGGGCGTGATAAGAATGATGGGTTGAATAGAAGCAGTGGAGATGGGGCGAAGTTTGGACTTGAAATTCCCAATACTGGAGTGTGAAGCAAGAGACAGAGAGCGGCTGAACCGGCTGAGTTTCTTGCCTGCAAGCGTAATTTGCTGCTGCTCAGATCGTGAAGTCCGTAAGTCGTCAGTGGTGAACAGGGAGACAAAGCCACTGTCAGAGAGCTTTGCTTTGACAGCACGGACCAGGGCAGCCATCCAGCTAGTAGACTCCTGTTGCTGAGAAGCCTGCTGTTGTCCATGAAGGTTGAGGAGATCTGTATTACTGACAAGAGTCATCAGAAGCATTAAGACAGTAGACAGCTTGATCTTGGGACCAAAGTTGTCCTGAATGCTTTGAGCAAACTCGGTGAAGAGCATGTTTGGGAAAGGATCTTGTTTAGGTGCTGCAGCAACACATGGAACAAGTCCAAGCAAGAACCACACCACTAGCAGCATCATGTAGGTCTGTAAACAGAAACTAGGCAAATGAGCACGTGTTCAGACAGAATATGATGGAGACTCAAGCAAGAAATGGTGCAAAATATATGCAATTTTCAATAAATATAGTAGTACAAAGATATATGCATAGGGAGAAATTCTAGGTTGTATGAAGCTGATGACTTACTTCGATTTGGATGGCCCAGCCTTCTTCTTTGCAGACCTCTTCTCCTCCTTCTTCTGCTCAGTGTTGATCCGTTCCACCAGTTGGCCCAAGGTAGCCTTGCCAGGCTTGACTGCACCCCACAATTTCTTGTAGATGGCCGAGCCCACTCCAGCATCACCCTCCAGATATGTGAGAATATCTGGATGCTGAATGGCAGCCAGAAAGAGGGGATTGTAGTTGCTGAAGCTGCTGGGATTCATGTAGATGGCGCGGGTGTTTTCGACATTTGGAAAGGGAGGAAGAGGAGGGGATTTGGGATCGTGAGCGTCATATTTGGCCTTGAGTCGTTCTTGAGCAGTACTGGCAGCTTTCCAGTGCTCATACGCCGATATGATGTCCCCATCGTTGGGCTTGGTGTTAGGAACCAAGGAGACTGGGACCTCAAGAAGAACGGCGTACGGGATCAGGTGCTGCTTGGTGGAATTGTAAGGGGACACTCCTATTTTCTCTCCTTTCCTTCATCCCATGGACTCTTACCTACATTTCCTTTGTTCCCCTTTGTTCCTTTTCGCTTCCTTTCCTTTCCACTTCCTTCCCGCCCACTCCTTTCGCATCCGAGCCATGTCCGGTGACTCCGGAGTCTTCCCACGCCTCGGACTCGCCTCGGACTCGCTTTGGACACCTCGGACTCGCTTTGGACACCTCGGACTCGCTCGGACGCTTCGGACTCGCTCGGACTCGTAGATACACTTCGGGGCTCGTCCGGGCTACCTCTATCCTCCTTTCCCACTTCATTACTCCTTGTCCCCACTTCCCCAGGTCGCCGGCACGACTCCTGTACATCCCCCTTCCACTTCATTATCACATGTTTCCTCGTACCTTGTGATATTCGTTCGGACCTGTGGCTGGTGTACTGTACAGTTACCCTTCATTCCTCCCACGCTACTACAGTATATACTTCGCTTCCTAGCATGGAGAATCCTTATCCTGTTCTCTTTGGATTCTCCCTCTGCTAGGTGAGCAGCTCTCTCATGTATTGTAGTTAGTCTTATTCATTACTTTGGATTCTCCCTCTGCTAGGCCTGCGCTGTCAGCCATCTTGAGGTTGCCCTTACAGGAATAAGCTGCACGGATGTGGTCTGGAGCTGGCGGAAGTGCACCTGCAGTAGCAACACCAACAGATGAGATGGATGCTGAGGGCGCAATAGATGAGGGCGCAATAGAGCCACCAGAGTGGGCAACTGAGCTGCCAGAGTGAGTTGATATGAGAGAAGGAGGAAAGGCGGGAAAGGCCAAAGTAGATGCTGCAGGGAGGGGCTCCTGATTTTGTGAAGTTAGAAGTGCTCAGACGCAGATGAAGACAAGCTTACCAAAAGCATGAGCAACTTGAAGTCATTATTCCAAGTCACATCCATGTCATCCTCTAGCGCAAGGGCAAAAGGACCAGCGACCTCCCATTCCCCATCAACATCCAAGACTGAAATAGCAGACTCTACATATTCAGATCAGCAAGCATATTAGATGAGAAGGGAGTTGAATGACTAACCTGTCACAGTCGGAAATTTCCTGGTCAGAATCTTGAGGATTGGTGCCAGCGTAGGAAAGCGGGCCATGGTTACAGAGTGGGGCTTGTCGGTCATCCCCAAGGTGGTGTGCATGACTACCTTGCCCTTACCATGAGTCTCGATGGGCGGGACATCACCAACAGGAACTAGATTGAAGGTAAGCGCAAAGCAGATGAAGTCAAGTTGAGAAACTCACCAAAATCAGCCATGTTGGGTGCGGTGCCAAAGGCATTACCACGTGTGAAGCCACCAGTGGTTCGTGAAGCGCCCTGCAATTCCTGCAAGTTGTCGGATGGAGAGGGAGAGCGAGAAGGCGCCAGCAGAGAAGCAGCACTGGAAGCAGCACTGGAGTGAGAGACATTACGGCGCTGAGCCTTACCAGTGTGCTTGTCAGTGAGTGGGGACTGGCTAGCATCGCGTTTAGCAGGCTTGTGAGGAGTGATATTGATATCAACATCCATGATTGTTGCATCACCCTCGTCGTCACCACTTCCATCACCCACACCAGCAACTTCACCCTCAGCAGCTCCAGCGGCCTCTTCATCAACATCTTCATCGTCATTCTCTTTATCCTCCACATCCGCATCAGCCTCTGAGTCCTTGTCTGACTCTGCACCGAGGTTGTGCAAGTCTCTAGCTCTACCCTTACCCTTATCCTTGACCACAGCAAGTTCTTCTTCATCACCAGAGTTCGAGTCGTCTTTGGAACCGGCGTTGACCTGTGGGTCTTCATCGTCACCTGAGTTGGGATCAGGACGACGTGCACGGTCAGAGACAATGCGCGGGGTAGTGGAAGGGATCTGAATCCCTGTGCCGGTGGAGCGAGGCGGTGGAGCTACACCAGCCCCACTTTGCTGGAGGATTCTAGACGTACTATAGTTAATTAGTACGGTGCAGGCATCATGATGAGTATATCAATACGTACAGTGTCATGTTCTTCTTAGCAACTGCTTTCACAGCCTTGTCCTCTGCATCACGGTCGGCAGAGGTCCTATAAATATCGGAAGTCAGCAACTGGTACAAGCAAGCAAGTAAGTGATACATACTTCTTGTCTTTCTTGGTTTTCATGGTCTTCTTTGCAGCAGACACACGGGACTTCTTGACTGGCTGCTCTTCTTCATCTTCATCTCTATCAAACATTGTTCAGATTTCTTTTTGTGAATTGAAAAGAAATTTATTTATTTTAATAATACTACTACTCTACATCTATGCTACTGATAAAAGAGTGATGTACTTACTCTGTCTCTTGAGAAGCCTCTTGTACTGCCTTGGCAGCATCAGTGGCTGATCTGGTGGACCTGGGCTTGATGGCACTGTTGAGCAACAACAGGTGAGATGCAGGTGCGGTGGCATGGTAGGTGACAACACAAGTGCAGGGGTGTGTGATGGGGATGTGATGGGTGTGTGGTAGGCGATGACAAAGGTGCGGGGGTGGGTGGTGGGTGACAACGAGAGTGCGGAGGGCGAAGACAAGGGCGCGGGAGGGCAGGGGCAACAACAATGGTGCGGGGGCGAAGACAAGGGCGCGGGAGTGCAGGGGCGACGACGAGGGCGAAGATGAGGGTGCAGGGGAGAAAACAAGGGCACAGGGGGCGAAGATGAGGGCGCGGGAGCGACGACGAGGGTGCAGGGGCGAAAACAAGGGCGCGGGAGCACAGGGGCGACGACGAGGGCGAAGATGAGGGCACAGGAGCGAAAATGAGAGCGCAGAGGCGAAAACAAGAGCGCAGAGGCGAAAACAAGGGCGCGGGAGCGCAGGGGCGACGACGAGGGCGGGGGAGCGACGACGAGGGCGGGGGAGCGATGACGAGGGCGCGGGGGCATGGTTGCCATTGGGAAATGGAGGGAGAGGGAAGTGGGGGTGGTGGGAAGGGGTGGGGGCTGTCAGTTTTGACAAAAGGAAGGGGCAGGGTGACTTACATTCCCTGGCCCTCCTCCTCGTTCCCTGCGCCGCGCATGGACGCCTTCTGGGTGCTTCATGGTGCTCTTGGGGGCATTCCGTGTGTGTGGGTTGGGTGAAAAGTGAGGGGATGGTGGTGGTTGAGAAGAAAGAAGGTGGCAGTGCCAGCGTGGCACGCCACTGTCACATGCGTGTGGCATCACGGCGATTGCCGGATAGGCGCGCGCCTAAATAAAAAAGAAAAGTAAAATAAAATAAAAAGAATATTAATATTCGTGGTAAAGCGCCCAATAAGCGCCCGTCCGGGAAAAAATGAGTTATCATCGGATAACCCTTGCTAACTCATTTTTGGACGTCCCAAAGCGGAAATTGCCTCAGAAAACCTCCAATAAATTGCAGAAAATCCATATAAATCCATATAAATTCATGTAAATCCATATAAATCCATGTAAATTTATACAAATTCATACAAATTCATATAAATCCATGTAAATTCATATGAAGCATATGTATCTTTCATAATTATGTCTCCATCAAATCTACTTCATGTGAACTTCATGTGCATTGCATATAAATATTTACATAAATCTTATATCAAGCTCACATACTATATATAGATAATGTAAAAGAAATGTAGAGGAAATGTAAAGGAAATGTAAAGCAAGTAGAATAAATGTAAAGATTTTCCTGCCATTCCTATGAAACATATACTTACATTTTCTCTATATGAAGCTTATATAAAGTCCATATAAAGCATATGACTTCATATAAAGCTCATATGAGCTTCATGTATAAATGTGGTAAACCGTCAGGTGCTCTAACATCGTACGGGTGTACGCGTAAAATGTTAACAACATATGGTAAGTAAGATGTTAACATCATACAGGTATACGCGTAAAATTGTTAACACTGAGTACAGTGTTAACAATTACTACGCGGTTAAATGTTAACACTGAGTACAGTGTTAACACCCCCAGACCTTCCCCTGTTACGTGCACACCATCTAACTGGGTGTACAGTGTTCTGTGTTAACAAGAAGAGCCAGGATTACTGGGCCTTTTGGACATCCGCCAAGCTGACAGCATCGTCTCATCATATTGGATGGGTGATATTCCCTTCCACCTCGAACCGAATGGCGATGCCGTCAGTTACGTTTTTGGAAGTTCGGCTAGGCTACAAGTCGTCGTCACAAACCCTCTCGCAGTATTATACGTCGCGTGATGCCATCGCGATTGGGATTCGCATTCTGTATCTACCGTTGCAACGAATCTCGCTGGGATAGTGTAGTAGTGAATGTACGCGTAGACTAGTAGTGTAGTCTAGTAAAATGCGAGGGTCCGCCTCCGGCAGGACAAGTCCGTGCGACACCCGCGTGAGTAAAGTGTGATAAGGATGAGTCCGAGAGTGAAAACGAACAACTGAGAAACTTCGGACGCTTCGGACGGCTTCGGATGCCTTCGGGCGCGCTCGGACGCGAACAGACAACTCGGCTTCGGATAGTACGACGAGGACGGCAGGAGAATGACAAGGACGGCAGGAGAAAGCAACTTCGGATCGGACTCGGGCTCGGACTCGGACAGCGGCAGACTCTGACAACGGATGAGAAGAAAGGTTCGGACGGCCTTAGAATCTGACTCGATGTGGGGGGGGGGGAACAAATCTTCTTCTTCTAACTACGAGTGCAGTAGGTTTTTGTAGCTAAGAAAACATCGGAAATGTCCGAGGCGAAAAGGCACCAGGAACAAATAATGGGACTAGTATGATCAAGTATTAGAGTCCGAGAACAAAAGAGAACGAAACATTGATCCGCAGTGTCTGATCCGTTAACACGTGTGTCCGGTACGGGTTCGTGACGTCCGAGTCATGTGCGAGCGCGTCCGAAGAGTCGGAGAGGGGTGGATAGGGGATAGGGGAAGCCGGACTGCACAGAACGAAAGGGTTCAACCCTTACATCCCCCGGGGACTTTATGTGTTGACCCTCCGGGGCAACGTACACGGCGAGCAAGAATTGCGAAGTGGGAAGGTGGGCGGGTGAACGAAAATAGTGGCGTGGGACCAAAGGAAGCGCGGTCACATGACGGATTGTTGATAATTTCGACGAAGTCCAACATCTTCTCTTGCTCTCTCCCTCCATCGCACCCAGCATCACTGTCCGTACGACCATGGCAAAACACACCCCGTCCCGCACCCTGGAGGAACTCCAGACCCTTAAGAAGAAGGAAGCCGTTGCCGCATACGAAGAGGAGGCCGGATACTTCGTGGACATGGGTACGGCGTTCCCGGAGCTCGACGACGAGCATCGGGTCGATGTGGAAATCGCCGTTGCCGACATGGAGCAGCAGCAGGTAAGTGGCAACATGGGCGACGACTAGAAGCAGGGCGCTGACTGCGTGCAGGAGTGGTTGATGGGCGCCGAAGACGTCCTCGTGTCGCGGAAACTGGAGAACACCGTCGAAGATGACGTGAAGGAGAAGATGGCCCGGGCCACTACGCAATTACTGGAGGCACAGTCCCGACTCGCGGAGTGGCAGTCCGAAGACGAGAGACGGGCACGAGAAGCACAGGAGGCTGCGGACGCGGAGGCGAGGAGGGCACAAGAGGTGCGTGATGCACGACGACGGGACGCGCTCGCCGCTGAGGAGCGTCGACGGGCTGCGCAGAGGCCCACGTTCGTGGCTGGTTCAGGAACCCTCGGTTCCGGGAGTACTCCCGCTGATCGTCCCAAAGCAGAGAAGAACTCGGACGTGGTCGAAATTCCGTCGGACGCTGAGGATGATAGCACGCCGGTCCCTCGGACGCGAAGACGTGCCAGCGCCATCCGTGCAGGAAAGCGGAAGGTGGTTGAGAGCGACGGCGGCGAGCCCGAGACAACTCCCCGGGCAAAACGACTTCGAAGACGCACGGGCAACGCGGATGACACTAGGGAGAAGACTCCTCCAGCGCCAGCGCGTCTCGATGTAACGGAGTACGGAGAGTACGATCCGGCCGGTAAGCGGACTCATCAGACGGTACGCCGGGACTAACGGACCCTACAGATGCTAGTTCGAGCCCGAACAATGTCGAATGGGGGTGCGGGTTCGGTGCACCCAAGGAGTCCTGCCCGCACCCTGTGGTCGAATTCACGGACGCTCGCCGATGCCTGCACTGCCAGCAGGCGTACTTTACCTGCGTCGGCACCGGCTGTCATGCGTGCGAGGCGTGCACCGGATCGAAGGTCAGGTGTTCGCACGCGAAGACGCGCGCCAGGCAGGCGAAGACCTCGGAGGCGGAGGCGTCAGGCAGCAAAGCGGCGGGTGGAAAGGGGAAGCAACGGGCAGCCCCAAGGCCAAGGACACGGCGACGCGGAGGAGAGAGCGGAAAGACAAGCCGGGTTACGCGGGCAGCGTCAGGGAATGCCGCTATCCCTACTTTGGTAGAGGCTTGCGCGGATCACGAGCTGCGGACCCTTGTCCAGGTCATGTCAACAATGGACGCTCGGATCGCCGCCCTCAAGCAGGCGACAGAGGAGGCGGAGAGCACCCGGGCCGCAGCCACACGGAGCCTGGCGGCGCTGATCCTGCGGAGGGAGCTCGAGGATGCTCAACGGGCTGAGGCGGCGGACGAAGAGGAACGAGAGGGGGACAGACAAATGGAGGAGGACGAGGAGTACGAAGGGCAGTAGGGCGGACGAGCAAAAAGGCGCTTGGCCCGTAGAGACATTCTTGTAAGCAATATGTAAATATTATATCTGATTTTCTTGTGCACCAAAAAGAAGAATGCGTGAGTGAGCGGAAGTGAAAGAATGACACGCAGCGTAAAACCGGCAAGTCCGGAGGCTTCCGAAGGGGGGGAGGGTCACCGGAGTCGTCGGATGATGCATACGAGGCAAATGCAAGGGAATATAAGGATCGGACAGGAGAGAGATCAAATGAGAGAGGTGAAAGATGAGAGACGGAACAGGACCGAGGTCCGGGATACAACACAGGGCGAACCCTGGTCTGGGTGGAAAAAATTTTAGAGTACTAGACGGTTAGGCTGCCGCGAAGGCGTCAAAACTCGGTCGTTCGTCGTATTTTGTAGTCCGGCGAAGTTCGCGGCGGACTGAGGTTCCGGAAGATCGTCGGGGTCATCGGAGTCGTCGGGTTCGGCAGAATGGGGGACGGGAAGGAGATGGCGGTGTCGGGCGTAGTACGGAATGACGCGGAATGCTGCATAACGTAGATTTGAGATGGAACCGTCGAGTTCGGACAGGACGTAGGATCCGCCATGAGTGCGTCGGACGACGACCATAGGTCCCATGTAGCGAGGCAGATGCTTGAGTGAGTGATCACCTTCTATCTTCTTATCACGAACCAGAACGAGCTGTCCGGGAAGAAAGTTGAAGTCCTTGATCGTCCGGGCGAATCGTCGTTCAAATTCCTCGAGGGAAGCAATCCGGCTCCGAATAACTTTCTCGCGCATACGTTCGATGTCGTCCGGACGCTTCTGGAGTTGTCGGGCGCGCATGGAGATGAGCTGTTCAGTGGTGAGAGTGGTATCGGGAGGAGGGGCGAGATAGGTAGCTTCGTGGAGGTCGAACGGAAAAAGGGGCTCGATGCCATGTACCATGTAGTAAGGAGACATTCCGGAGGTCTTGGAGATGGTGACGCGCTCGGCCCAGAAGACGGATGGTGCGACTTCAACCCATTTCTTCTCATTGCCATCCGCAGTCTTCAGGAGGGAACCCCGCACGTCCCGGTGTCTCCGCTCGACGAGTCCGTTGGCTTGGGAGTTGTACGGAGAGATTCGGATGTGTCGGATGCCGTATTTCTCTGCGAGATATTCGACTGCCTTCACAAACGGGGTACCGTTATCCGTCACAAGTTCTTCGATGGCGCCCCAGCGGCATAGAATCTCTTGGAAAATAAACATGCCCAGTGTCTCCGCGGTCTCCCGGCGAAGCGCGCGCCACTCCGGATAAGAGGTGAGGGCACACCGAGCATGGACTATCTTGTTAAATTTGTTGGCGGAAGGCATCACCATGCAGTCAATGTGGACGCGGCGGAAAAGGGAAAGGGGAATCGTCGGAGACGGCGGAATGTGTAGTTTGAAGTTGGAGCGGATCTGGCACTGATGACAAGTCTTGACAAACCAGCGGACGTCCTGGTCAAGGAAGGGCCACCAGAATCGCTCAAGGAGGCGAGTCCGGATAATGAAGATACCCTTGTGTCCGAGAGAGTTGTGAGCAGCGCGGATCAGATAGAGACGGCGGCCCGGATGGATGTAGACCTTATGCTTCCCGTGGTTATCCTTGCGCCAGAGCTTACCGTCGCGGTAGAAAAAATTGAGCGCTTGTCGAACGAAGTTGCGCATGGCGGGTTCAGCGAGTCCGACGGGAGCCTTGCTCGTCCGGAGGAAGGTCTCTATCTCCAACATCCGGGCGTCCTTACCCGCGGCCTTCGGAGTCCGGGGAATGTCGTCGGAATCATCGGAGTCGTTGAATCCAGCAGAGTCTTCATCATAGATGAACGTGCGGACGAGGGACCCGAGATGACCCCGGAAACGGTTCTGCGCAACCCGCGCGACAGAGGCGTCGCCGTCCGAGTGAACCTGTAAAGTAAAACCACACGCTTCGTCTATCCAACCCTCGACATCTTCTACAAGGACCGGGTCTTCTTCGGCTCTTCTTCGTCGTGAGAGGCCATCGGCCGGAGTGTGATCCCGAGCTGGAACATGCTTGAGTTTGAAAGAAAAGGTAAGAATGGCGGCGATCCAGCGGTTCATCGCAGCGTTCGGGACGATATCCGGATTGTTGATCATACCCTTGATATATTTCGCGTCGACTTCGACAGTGAGATTGCGAGCTCCGATGAGCCAAAGCTTCGTGGCCTGGAGTGCCCGGAAGAGTCCGTAGAGCTCGATTTTGGATTGGGAGTAGCGGGATTCTCGGTCATTCCAAGTGATAGATCCGAAACGGGACGGATAGCGCTTGTTGTCGGCGCCTACCTGGGAGAGGATGAACCCGACGGCTACAGTGGAGGAGTCGACGGCCAGTATGACTTCGCGGTCGGATGAGTGGTCAATAGCTCGGAGAGCGGGGGAGGTGATGGCAAGATTCTTCAAGGTCTCCATGGCAGCTAGTTCGTCCGGGCCCATGACAAAGTCAACGTCCTTTTTGGTCAACTGCACAAGTGGTTTAGCATGTTTCGCAAAATCTCGGATGAAGATACGCATGACTCCGATGGTACCCAGGAAACCCCGGACGTCGGTGACGTTCTCGGGCACAGGCCAATCACGAATCTTTTGGACCCTGTCATCGTCGGGTTCTCTACCCTGGTAAGTGCACATGTGTCCGACAATAGATGCGCGCTGAACACAAACAAGTAGCTTGACTCCGGAGAACGTTCCGCCAAACTTCTTCATCCGGTGCGCAATCCGATGCATGTTTGCAATATGTTCATAAACGAAGCGCCGGATGTTCAGATTATCGGGTAGGGTTTCGTAGGATCCGTCGGGTTGCTCGTATCGGGTAAGCGGACCCTTGACAGGGCAATCGTCGATGTACGGATCGGTGACGTGGGGAATTTCGTCTCGCATAATGAAGGTGAGGTCGCCGTGCTGAATCTGGACGGAGTTGGTGAAGCCCATAGGAATGACGGTGAGACGCTTGGCTCCGAGAGGCGTCTGGAATGTTGTGAGATCCCGCGAGCTTTCCGCTAGCTTCCGTTGGTCGAATCCGACAAACAAGTCGTAGATGCCGTAGCACGACCAGCCTCCGAAGGTTTCCGCATAAGTTTCGACCCGAGGCGGAATAGAGGCGTCCTTGATAGTGGCAGCGTTGAGAGGCTGAAGATCGTGGACCAGGCGGAGAGACTTTCCATCCTTCTTGAGAACGCAGAACCAGCGGGACCGGTACGAAGAACTGGACTCCTCGTAGACTCCGGACTTGATCTTGTCTCGGATGACGCGGACGACCTCGTCGTAGATGCCCGGAGGAATGGGAATGTTTCGGAGTGCCCAGGGAACGTGCTCGATCGTCGGCATCACTACAGGGTCAAACCATTCGTCAGAGAACTTGCCTCGTTCATCCTCGGACCATGCGAAAGCGTCCTCGTCCGTCCGGATGAACCAGTGCGCGAGTTTGATTTCCTCGGGAGAAAGCCAGTTGTCCGGGTCGACGGCTTGTTTGTCAGCGCGTTCCTGAGTGTACCGGAGTCCCGGAGTGAAGTCGGGTGGTTGAGTAGGAAGCGGGAGAAGGTCGGCTAAGATGTCGGGAGGTTCGCGTCGAACAATCCGATACTGTTCGGGGAGGGTAGTGGAGACAGGTACTGTGCGATTGGCGACCTTCCGGTAGGGCTTCTTTCCGTATGTTGGCATCCGGGCAGTCGCTGCGAAGACTTCGGCACTCGGGCCTGGAGCGGAATTATCGGACGATGCGGGCGGAGCGTCAGTGTCGGTATGGATAAACCAGGATGTAAAGGTAGAGTAGGAAGTAGTGGTGAAAAGGGGAATATCCAAATACGAAGCACTCCGAGTAATGCCATCTTCGATGATATCAACAAGACCTGAATAGATCCGTCGCTCATCCGGCAATTCGTCATACGCGCAAGAAGAATGAGTATTAGGTACGGGCGGAGGGGCACAAGTATACACCGGAGCCATCGGGTCGAGACCAGAATCACGTGGAGCATCATATGTACTTTTTCGGTTCATGGAAAGGGGGACAGACAGAAGAGGAAGCGATGGATCGGACACTGAAGGGGGTGTATGATATAAAAGTGTTTTCGGATAAGTAATGCAGCGGACCGGAACCGAGGAAGGAGCGGAATCGGGTAATGATATCATAAGAGAGGAATAGGACGGGGGTATAAAAGACTCGTCTCGCCACAGGGGTTCCTCGACGGTATCTAAAAATGCTCTGTAGGTTCTCGAGAGCGGTGGACCCTTTTGAAAGTAGGGATGAGGAAACGACGGCTCGAGTTCGGATCGTGTATGGTCAAGTCCTGGTGACCGTCGGGGTAGTCGCGGGTGACAGCGGAGGTGAGACAGAAGAAGGGGCGTCCAAGGAGTACCTCGTAAGGCGCATCGTTCACGATCTGAGCTTGGACGTAGAGATCGACGGGTCCGAGAGACATCTTTACATTGTGCGCGAGTCCGATGGTCTGGTTCGATGATAGGTTCGCGGACTCCATGGTGATGAACTTGTCGATGTCGATGAGCAGCCCGAGATTGTCGAAGACGTCGCGGCGCATGGCGATGATCTGCGATCCGGTGTCCAGGATGCATTCGACCTCGTACCGATCGTTGAAGATAGGCCGGATGATCCGGAGTGACTGGGTCGGAGCTGCGACAATGCATTCCTTGTTCGGATCCCGGGTGGCGGACATCAGAACCTCCACGACGTCTTCGGGGTCGTCGTAGCACGCTGCCATGTTGACGGACGCGTAGTTAGTCTCCGTAGAGACCCGCTTCGACGAAATGAGATCCCGAAGTCCTTTTCGGGCATCAAACGAGAGTGCGAAAAGTTCCCGTTGAGTGATAGTGAGCGTGGTGTTAAGGGCGCGTTCCAGGACATCCGAGGCCACCTTCGGATTCTCGATGTTCGACTGGACCCGATAGTTCGGACGGTACGTCGTGCGACCGGTCTCAATGGCTTCAGCTAGCTGAGAACGGGCCGAAGTGGAAGGGAAGGGGACCGGAATCGAAGGCGGAAGGGGTGGTTCGGACGGAGCCTTTGCCGGAGTGCTCGGAGTCGTTTCGACCGGTTCGGAGAAACGGACGTCCTTCTTCTTCTGAGATGAAGCGTACTTTTTCGCTACGTCGGGCATCCGCTGCATGAGAACCTGCAAGAAGATCTCCTCTTTCTCTTCTTCCTCCAAATCAAACGGGCTCGGAAGCTCTTCGATGAACGCCCGAGACTCGGACTCGTCGGCCTCCATATAGTGGTAGGTGCTAACCTCGACCATATTCGCGGACGCTACTCCGGAACTTGTGGCTGCAGGAGTGACGATCGGGTGAGGAGGGGCGTCGCGATCCTGAGGTCTATTGTTGGCCCTCATCCAGTTGTCGATCTGCTCTTTGAACAAGTCTCCGGGGAAGGAACGATTGATAGTCTCTCTGGTCGGGAGCACCATCCATCGGCCTTCTTCGTTCCGACCGATCCATCCGCTCCGTTCGTATCGGGCAGCATCCGGACACGAGCCCATCGTGTGGTAGATGGAATGACAGAAGTGACACTTCCGGGGAGGTCTCGGATCAGTCCCTTGTGGTGCAGGAGGGGGAGGAGGACGTGATTGCTGATTCTGGGAAGATGGGGGTGGCTGAGGCGGATACTGATAGTTTTGTTGGGGAGGGACGGGTTGATAAGCGTATGCTTGAGCTGTCGGAGGCGGGGGATACGGATAGAATGAGTTCGGATTATACGGATATTGCGGAGGAGCAGGAGGATACTGCGGATGCGTTTGCTGAATGGTCATGAACTGCTGCATCATAGCTTGCAGGGCACAGATGTCAGCGGATTCGGTTTTGACCGTAACCGGAGCCGTCGGACTCACTGTCGGAGATGTCGAAGACGTTGTGAGAGTCGCCGGAGTCGACGTTCCGAGGATGAAGTTCGCTTCCGTATAGATCTCCGTGATCGTGTAAGGATCGTCCGGATGATGCTGCATGTGGACCATCGCTAATCTGTCCTTGATTTTCTGACGAGTGATCGGATCGAATCCTGCGAGATAGTCTCGTCCGACGTCCTGGGTGGAGACGCTATTTTTGGAGAGAAGCCAATTGGCCGGAACGAGGAACTTTCGGTGATAGACTCCGAGATCGTCCTTCGTGAGCATCGGGGTCTGGGACTGGAGAGCAGCAATAGTGGACAGATCTGACGGACGCCATCGTCGTTCGTTATCCGATCCGGGGTAGAGCTTCCCGATACATGTTTTGAAAGCATCCCAGTCGTCTCCGTCGGCTGCATCGCCACTGCTGCGCCAGATCTCCCAGTCGGAGTCGTCGAGATATCCGATTGTAGCTCGGATGAGATCCCGGCCTTCGACCTGAGCACGGGCAGCGAGGTACTCCACTTCCGAGAAGAAGCGATGGAGTCCTTCGGGCTTTCCGTTGAATTTCGGAGCGGTATGGTGACCGCGGACGGGCATAGTTGTGGCCATTGTAGGAGGAGGAATAGGGGAAGGTGAAGAAGTGGCCGGAAGATTTTCGGACGACTCGGTGAGCGATGAGGGTGTTCCGGACGTAGTGTCGTTTGACTCTGGAGTGGGTCGGTGGTAAGCCGCGGCGGGATTATAGAACAGACTGTGCCGGAGGGATGGAGGATTAGGGCGTGATAGGATGTTCGGATGCTCGGATTCTGGGCGTCCGGTAAGTGCGAACTGCCAAATGACGGTGTTGGGATCGGGAACCCAAGAGCGGACTATTTTGAACGGAAAATATTCGGATGTCTTCCGGAAGAGGTAGTTGATAGCCCGTTGCGTCGGACCTTCCGGAAAGATATCGTGCAGAGGATCGGGAGGGGATTCGAATTCAATGACGGGATAGGATGATTAGGTGACGGTGGAACGGGGGGGGTGTCTTGAACTTTAAACCCTCGCGGTGGGCTCCAGAATGTAGTAGTGAATGTACGCGTAGACTAGTAGTGTAGTCTAGTAAAATGCGAGGGTCCGCCTCCGGCAGGACAAGTCCGTGCGACACCCGCGTGAGTAAAGTGTGATAAGGATGAGTCCGAGAGTGAAAACGAACAACTGAGAAACTTCGGACGCTTCGGACGGCTTCGGATGCCTTCGGGCGCGCTCGGACGCGAACAGACAACTCGGCTTCGGATAGTACGACGAGGACGGCAGGAGAATGACAAGGACGGCAGGAGAAAGCAACTTCGGATCGGACTCGGGCTCGGACTCGGACAGCGGCAGACTCTGACAACGGATGAGAAGAAAGGTTCGGACGGCCTTAGAATCTGACTCGATGTGGGGGGGGGGGAACAAATCTTCTTCTTCTAACTACGAGTGCAGTAGGTTTTTGTAGCTAAGAAAACATCGGAAATGTCCGAGGCGAAAAGGCACCAGGAACAAATAATGGGACTAGTATGATCAAGTATTAGAGTCCGAGAACAAAAGAGAACGAAACATTGATCCGCAGTGTCTGATCCGTTAACACGTGTGTCCGGTACGGGTTCGTGACGTCCGAGTCATGTGCGAGCGCGTCCGAAGAGTCGGAGAGGGGTGGATAGGGGATAGGGGAAGCCGGACTGCACGGAACGAAAGGGTTCAACCCTTACAATAGGATTTCCATTCTCCCTTCGTTTGTCCACTGGCGCAGGCTCAGTCCCGATGTCTACATCGGAGGGTAACAACGCCCTAGGATATCGTCCTGCTAATTACATTCCTAATAAATGGGACTATTGTGCATACGTTACTCAACGCGATGCTCTCCTCAAGTCTCCTCGGGGATGCTCTGCACTCATGACTGGAGGACTAGTTGGCCGCATGGCTCGTGCCCTCATTCCCCCCGATTTCTTCTCAGCATTACTATCTAGCGAGGATATCAACCCCGCCTTATTTAGCCCTCTGACTTCGGCAGAGTTAGACTTGATATGCGGTGTATACTGCCAGGAAACTGGTACGCATCCGTATGAGGTGAAGAGATAATCCATACTAACGGACCACCACAGGCCAAGTTTCATCAAAAGGGGAGAAACAGGTGACGCGAAAATCCTGGTGGCCTCCCCATCACCTATGGGTTAAGCAACAGTTTGGCCTTGCTCAGTGGACGAACGATGCCGAAGCTTGGTACCAACGCCGTCATGAAAAACTCAGTTCGGGCAACTTCAAAGCTGCAGACCTTATGAACGGTCCCTCTTGGAGGAGTGCCTTACGTCACACTCCGGTGGCAAAGAAGCTTATATCTCAAATGGAAGGGCTGGCGGCAGCGTACATACGAAGTAGGATGGTTTTGTAGTTAGAATAGTGAACTCTAACTATCTGGGCTTTAAATCTCTACAATCTGGGTTCAAACTCTCAAATCTGTACTTGCTGAGTTTCAAGGCTTCGCCGGACAATCAACTTTAAACCTGCAACACGACCGTCGCGTTGCCAAATTAATGCTAATATCTAAAGCCGCCCGCCTGTCGAGACCATCCTCCGAAAGTGTGTCAACGCTTCGGAGTACTTCTATATAGGCGTTGTCGTGACTCTCCTATGGAGTTAGAGAGACGTGAAAGGTCTGCCCGGATTTTTACGTTTGGATTTCGACGATAATAAGAAGATTGCCTGTCCTTTAGGAAAACATATGTTCTTTGTCGATGTCATAGCCATTGCCTGCAATGGGATTCCGTATCTCAGTCTTTCGTTGGTGACGGAAAACTTGTAACGCGCTGGACAATGGACAATCACCGGAAAGATGACAGACTTTCCCGGATATCGATTGGCCATGGCACGAGAACCTCGCAGCTGCTGCCTGGTGCCGCGACGACTGCGCCCACCAGTGACCAATTGCAAGGACCTGACGTTGGATGGCAACAATTGGTTGAGCAAGAACTGGCCCTCTTCAATCTCCTCCCCTCGTCTTCTCCACTCCATCCATTGAAATTCATCAATAATCCTTCGACTTCCGGTGAATACAGGGAGCCGATGGACCCCTGCAACATCAATGCTGGAGTTCATTCACTTGACACAAAAAGTCGCGCCAATGCAGCATTTCTCACCACTGAGCTATGCCTTGTGTATTTGCTTACAAAGGCGGCCCAACTCACATACCCTCACGACGCGCAGCTACTACCCCAGCTGCGTTCTCAATGGGACCGCTTGAACCGTGATAAAGAACTCCACTGGTTAAATCAACGAAAGATAGAGGACAAATCTTATGTCAACACAGGTACCTGTACTCGAACTCGTCTAAGTCTTTTCGTGACTGATGTCATCCGTAGATATATACTTCCACTCTCTCGTCAAACGCGAGCCCATAGCTACCCAAGTTGCCTATGTCACAACGGCGATAATGCAGCACTTCTATTTTGTATCGAGGCGGGCGCTGCGACTGCAGCTATCTGGACTTCATGACCTGATGGGCGGCAATACAGCCATCCCAACCGAGATCGCAGAACTTATTTCGGGGGACCCGCGGACGGCAACCTCACATTTGCACATTGACCCCGTACTGCGGACATTCATATGCTGCACTTCTTGCCATTCGATCTATCCGTACAATCCCAACGAACCTTCAAACCCTCCTCGATGCCTAGGGAAGCGTGCGCCCGAGTCCTCCCCATGTGCCGCGGAATTATGGAAGGAGACAATCGTGGGAGGTCGACAGCGCATTGTACCGCATGTACTATACCAGCACCAAGACTTTAAACATTGGTTAGCAAGGATTTTGGCTCGCAAAGGTATCGACGACCTGTTGGATACCTACCCATCCGAGCTTCGCTCTGGACATCAACCGATATCGGATATATGGTTAGCAAATATTTTCTCCCAACTGAAAGGTCACGACGGAAATCCGTTCAGTGGCCCCGGCCGCCTCGTTTTCGGCTTGTCTGCAGATAGCTTCGAACCAAACGCCTCGCGACCTGGCCACACACCCCAGTCCTCAACTGGGATTTGGCTCGTCTGTTACAATCTCCCCCCATACCTGAGATACCTCCCTGAGAATGTTTACCTCGCAGGTGTCATCCCTGGCCCTAAGAAGCCCTCGCTCGACGAGATAAACCCATATATCCAGTTGATTGTTGATGACTTCCTGCAATTTTGGGAGTCTGGAGTGTTCTTCTTGCGCACTCATGGTTCCGCGAGTGGGCGAACCTACTTCGCAGCACTTATTCCGCTAGTATGTGACATGCTTGGAGCTCGTCAAGTCGCTGGTAAACCCGCACCCAGCGCTCATAACACATGCACTGTTTGTGATATCGATATCGACGACATCGATCTTTTGGATCCGCTAAAATGGCCATCAAAGTCGGGTCAGCATCTACGAGACGCAGCCAAAGCATGGCGAGACGCACCATCAGAGCGCCACAAAAAGATGCTCTTCGAAGCTTTTGGGCAGCGCTGATCTCCTCTCTTTGACCTACCCTATTGGGATCCTGTCAAATTTATCGTCATCGACAGCATGCACGCCTTGGATATCAATCTACTCAAGAATCACCTCCGTTATATGTTTCAAATTGATACGTCCAATCCAGGAGGGAATGCCACCCCGATCGTCCCGAGTGTGCGCGACAAAATGGCGCTAAGCAAACGCCTTACAAAGACCTTGACAGACTGCAAAAAGCTGGTCGCAAGTAAACCACCAAACTTATTGTTCAAGCTATTAGAGCTGCATAGGAAGGTACTGTATGTGTTCTGTATGGAGATGGGTATTGTAGGCGCGAACGGCGAAGTGCTTGGAACACGATGGGTCCTAGCACAAGGCATTCACCGCTGGGTAAGGAATTATAACCGAATGCTCACCTGCGAATACCAACTTCTGACTCCAGAGATCTGATGAGTCGAATCTGTCCGTCCGCCAATTCATAACGAACAATTCCAATGAAAGCGGAGGGGCCGGAAGGCAAAGGCGTGGCCGTACGGCAGGAGGAGGTGAACCCGGGCCTAGTCAACCGAGGCCAAGGGCCCTTTACCTCCAAGATTCTGGTTCCGATTCTTACTATGGATCAGATGAGGATGAGGAGGACGGTGCATCAATCGGTGACAATGCACCCCCAGCACTTCCCAATGTCAATGACATTGATCTTCTCGAACCTGATCACGACCGCCAGCCGAAACCTGTCATGACCGCTATCCGCATCCTTGTAGCGTTCCTACGAGAAGAGCACCTTGATGAGGCCGAAAGGCTGGAAACCCTGCAACGCAAGATCTCGAGAATAACTGTGGGTCATCTCCAGCAGGTTTGTCGCATTATCGATATCAACCCCAACGCCGTTTCAAGAGATGGACAACAAGTAAAAATGCCCTTCGCCAACGCAATCTTAACCAAAGTAGGTGATATACTGGCTTTATATACTTCATTTTTATGTACTTATAATTATACTGCAGGCAAGCTCCGATGATCATACCCTTCAAACCCTTATTCAGCATCTTCCTGACACCAACAAGCGAGCTCCCGTCCTAGGGATCGATGTTCTGATGCATGTTTGGGAGGACATGGAGCGCACGCTGCTGCCAAGTTGGACCACCCGTGTTCCAAAGAATTGGGCGTTGGTCACGGATTTATCAGCGGATCAGACGCGGACACTATGTACTGTCCACCTCCCCATCACTCTCATACGGCTATGGCATAGGGCGGATGAACGCAGGCACGACCTACTCTCGAATTTCCTAGATCTCATTCGCGCTGTTGTTATCGCCAATATGAGGACCACTTCCCAAGAGCACATATCTGAGTACAGTCGATACACCGTCAAATATATGACGGATTCTCGTGTGTTATACCCCAACGTCGCCCTCAAGCCTGTTGATCACGCCGCCCTTCACCTAGGAACAATGCTGAACGATTTTGGTCCCGTTCATGCTCACAGTTCTCCCTATTATGAATGATACATCAATTTCCTCCATCGGGTCAATACAAATAGGAAACTAGGTGAGCTGATCATCCATCTACTTTTGGCATGTCGGATTCTCATCGTCCGTAGGTCAGACTGAGACTTCCATGATGCTTGCATCCGCCCGTAATGCCAACCTCGCCGCGCTGTTATCCGATGATGGGACACTACGAGCACATGTCCCCAGGATTGTTGAAAGTTTATCCAAAATAAGCAGCGAAGACCCACGAGTGTTCTATCGCCTACACGAATTTGACATTCCAAAGTTCAAGTTAGGGTCAAAATCCGAACCTTTGAGATTAGACGATCAATGTTACCACAAGCTCCGCTCAATGACCCCTACGCAGGAGGTGACACGAAGTGTGTTAGCCTTCGAAGAAGTTCTGTGGCGAGGTGTTCCGTACGGACGTGCAAACTCTGCCAAGTATCGAAATGGCTCTGTAATGTTCAGGTCCTCCCCATCAACACATTCTGGGACGGAAGGGGCCAGTCTCCTAGCGGGCACTATTGAAAACATCCTTCAGTCCGACTATCAAAACCCACCTGGTGCTGTGTATCTCTCTATACAGGCCTTCACGCCAATCGACTCAACAATGGATCCTTATCGTCTGCATGGATTTGTAGCGGGCTTTTTATGCGACAGAGAAGATCGACAGCATCATTTTATACCACTTTCAAATCTGGTATCGCACTGCGCGTTGACTTTCATGGAGGCTGCGCCAGGAATGAAACTTGTTCATATATTACCACTTGACCGGGTAAGAGTTTGCTATTATCACTCCCTACGCGATCATCAGACTGATAGATCATATTATAATTATAGCTCAGCCAGTCATTCAGGGAATAATCTATACGTTGACCGTTCAAAGATGTTCTCTCAGTATGGATAATTACCATGCACAAATCCGGATCTATTGAGTCGCGGACATTGCATTAAAGGAAGCTCCTACAAAATGCGGTATACTGCAGTGCTCCGTCACAATGTGTCGTTTGTTCCGTTTCATCATCCCGCTTTCTACTTGCACCTCGGGAAATTCTCCCAGCCTCCTCAAGGGTCCTATGAATGATCTGTTGCAGTAGTTGAATACTATTTTCGAATAGTGCACATGATCCATGTATCACCTCGTTGGGGAAGTACTCTAATGGAACAGGTTGGATAACCTGTACCATGACTTCTGTGTCTCTATGGGTTATTATGAAACCGCCTGATGCTGATACGGCATTAGACATTTAAAATTTCGCCCCGGTGATCGAGTTTAGAGCAATTACTCACCGACCCATTTTTTTGATCTATGAGGCCCTTCGGTGACTTCAACAACACCAGGCCAAAGAGTTTCGGTGTACGTAGAGATTTTCTCTGCATGGCTGCATTGATCCCACATCGTGTTTCCAATGCTAGCTGCGATTTTGATGTCGGATACGTCTTTTGGGGCGACCACGAACTATCTGTCACAGTTAACGTCGTGAACCCCCGCAAATATAACATCTTGATACGGACGTCAGACCATGTGAGCTGGACGGAGAGCTTTGTAACGCGAGAACGTCGGGTGAATAACCAAGGTCTAGAGGATGGTATGGGCTGGAAGTACTGGCCACTCATGATCATGTTCGACTTGCAACGCAGACAACATGTTTTTCCCTCACAATAAATAGTTGCAACTATTTAGAGGTAATTAGGCTGAGCTGCAATGTTTAGATTTCCTGATATGGGCTCTAAATTTACATTGATCATGTGACATTGCTGACTCCTCGCACGTGCTGCAGTGGAATTGGCTGGCGTCACTGCTTTTAAAACAACGTTAACGTTGTTAACGTTCATTCCCCGAGGCTCGAGAAGTACAGTGTTCAACGCTGTACTTAAGCTTGAGACTTGGACCCTCTTGGATGGTCAACTTTTACGCTCCTGTACATGCACATGTAATGTGCCTTTAAGAAATGATACTAGTTTGGCCTGGAGCAAAACCTATCTAGAAATCGGTGTGGGGTTTCCGCTGGTTCTGATCATGAAATGCTCACTTCAGTTGAAAGTTAGGCAGCAGCGAGAGAGAAAGGAATTAGCTTAGAGCTCCCGGCCTTCAGTGATTCGTTAGACTCTGCATGATTTTGCAAGTGCGAAGGATGTCGGCCCACCAAAATCAAGGGTAATCTGTGAGTCGGGACATTGCAATTGCCTTCATTCGATTGAACTGAAAGATACGTCCTAATCTAGATCTAAGGCTGATCATGATGCGTACGATGTGGCCGACGGCCGATGCGCTTTTTGGCAGGGCGGATAGTGGCTATGATTGAGTGGGCGTTGGAGCACGCAGCGGAAGCAGGCAGCAGTGGCGAGTTTGCTGAGTTGAAGGGGACACAACAAGCGTGTGGGATGACTTACTTCTGGACATCGCACGTTGGACGCTAGACACTCCAAGGGACACCATGTGAGTCTGCCCTGCGCTTGCTTAAGGACAAACACAGCTCACTCTCGTTCCCTATCATTTGCGGTCACCTCACTTAAGACTAGTACTCATTTTCGCGCAGTTGAATATCCAAAGCGATCAATGCTTTGAATGAGCGCATGAGGGTAGATCCGGAGGAACCTACACGAAAACTTGCCATCAGCCGAAGCATAGAAAAGAACCGACGCGCATATTGGCCTAGGAGAGCCCTGGTATACGACGACACGAAGGCCTGCACCCTCTGAATTGCCTCCCCCGGCCCCATCTTGCTCGTAACGAATCCAAGTCACCTACGGCATTCCCCGAGTTGGAAACGTACGGCAAATAGGACACCTTGTTACGTCCAACGAAAGAAATGATATTGTACTTGCAAGGAATGACGCATATAGCGCCTCAATTGCTCGCCTCTGTGTCAATGAATCAAGCTACTCCCGTGCCGCTTGTCCATCAGAGTCGCGAACGGCCAGCCTATGAGCGCGACGACGGTGGGTGATCAACAGGATATCGAGGAAATGGGGTTTCTGGGGAAGGTCGGGGCGGGGGAGCGTAGGGTTAATGGTATGCGGGTAGGGGTAGGATGTTCTGGGACCATAGTGGCTACGCGAGCGTCACGAACGGGTTCCGTTCGCGAGAACCCCTACGTGTGGATGACGTTCTATCGACGAGAAGATCAGCAGGATCTGGGTGGCCGGCCGCGTCGAAGTCGCCACGAACGTGTAGTGCTACGACAGATTCGATGATACAAACACAAGTGTCCTCGATGCTGGATGTGCAGGCATATTTGGCCTCGGATTTCCTATTAATAGGTGAGCGATCCTGTAATCCACGCGAAGCGGTATTCTGACAGCTACTGTATCCTACAGTGTATAACGCAGTCTCCCACTTGGATCGCAGTCTGATTACGGAGATGAAGACCCATTTCTGGGACTTTTGGTTCAGCAACGGCTCGATCAACAAGATTAACCACGCAATCCACGACGCTATGGAACGGTGATACACCGTGGCTGCTGATGCCTATCAACGAAACACGGCGATACCTTAGAGGGAATAGGCAGACGCGTCACCTTGAATGATCAGCAGAATAACATATCGTCACAGCGTACGGTGAGTGGAGCGAGTCCATGAGTGAGTAATTAGTGAAAGATTTCGGGTATCGTGCGCCCTGGTCCATGAGTGAGTAAGTGAAAAATTTGATTTGTGTGTTCACCTTTTTGTTGGTTCGCTGCGTAGGTTTTAATTGTGGGATCGTCCACGAAGCGAGGAGAGTTGGGAGTGGGATGGACGCGCAGAGGGTGTCTTCGTTTGTATTTGCGATGGCTAGTAGGTACTACAAACAATAGGTAGGTACAAATAAATGTTTTGAGCCATCAAACCTCCCTCCTCCTCACCACCACCACCAACAACGTTGCTGCAAGGTACGCCCTGCCTTTCATACGGCTTTTTTCTGCCTCCTCTAACCCACACTTGCTTACAGAATCATGTCAATCAACCAAACATACTATACGTCAGACGTTACTCACAAACTCACGATGGACGTTTACAACGCCGCGATTCTACGCTTTGGCAATTGCATCAAGAAGAGAGACACTCTCTTTATCACGTAAGGATCGCCATATGCATGCTTCAGCGACTGACGACTCTGAGTACAGAGGCGCGTCGGAATCTGCGCTACTCGAACTATCCGCGACCGTATATATATATCGCAACGGATCGTTGCGAGCTATGATAACCGTCGACGGTAACGATGACCCCGAATTCGCATGGAACGACGGCACACAACGCGGTCCCGTAGAGCTTCGCGGGCACTGCCTACCGCTCAGATTCGCCCTCTAATGCGGGATTTCATACGTACAAATCTTTTCTTGCTGTAAGACTTACATCTTGGAATACATATCGATCGATCGATCAAAAACGGCGAGTGATATTCTGAATGTATGTTAATTAATATTCAGAATATGATCTCAGTGATTAAATGAAGGAAATACTGAAGAAGATATGCTAGATATCATCAGCATATCCTCCCGGATGAAAGCTTGGAGATATTTAGATTTTAATCACCCGAGGTAGTCTGATTTTCATCTAAGATACTTCCAGGATATCCTCGGGGGGGGGGGGGGGGGGGATTCTGATTTTCCTCTTGATTTACTCACCATTTCTGCCTTCAAGTTTATTATGGCTGTATTCACAATTTTCATGCATGAGTTATTCTGATTTTATTTTAGTTGACATTCAGAGTTTACTATTCAATATTGCTGTCGGAAATACGGGGTTTAAAACTTGAATGCTATCCGCGTGTCATCACGATATCACCATCGATGATTTCGGGCAATGCCCGCAGTGAAGCACCTGCGGGCAAGGTACATCAATCCCGGACAAACAGCAACGAGAAGGTAGTCAAGAGGCTTTCTTGCACGCATCATGCTTATATTATTGTGTGTTCTAGACATATGAAATCTACGACTACATCAAACAAAAGTGTATTCCACTGTCGAAGACAATGGCAATTCAAGCAAGAAACAAACCTGAGGACTATCCTGGGGTTGTCGAACAAGGATTAGAGCTTGCGGAATTTGTATTAACAAACAGAGCACGTCAGATTCCACACCTTACCCATGTCCCCATTGATTAACCATACCTTAACAGAACAACGAGGGTCGGTGCATCTCCTGCAGCAATAGAGATATTAGCAAGGAGGTTAAGGCATTGAAAGTGTCTGCCGCCACCTTAGCCACCTCGAGGGATCACATCCCTCGTCTGAGCTGTGGATGCTTGCTGGACCTTGCATCTTTGGAGCTATGGATGGTCAAGATTACAGCCGAACTTGAGGAAATCCCCCAGCGTGGCGCTTCTAACACGAAGTCGGCTTCATTCAATTTCTCTGAAGAAAATCTAAAGATGATAGCAGGCGTCATCCAAAGTCTCACAGGATTGGGTCTGCCGGATCTACTTGCCCCAAAGGAGCAACGTCTTGCACGTACGGCAGCCTACTCGTTGCGTGAATTGGACAGGGCTTTTGGGATAAATGGAGATGAAGAGGGAGGCTTTCTTGGTTGTTATAAGCAATTGGACGCTACTGTTACAAAACTTGTTGATCGTAACAAGCTTAGAAGTATTGAGTAATGGTAGCATCTGTACAGTAGCATAATCTACTAGGTCTGCCAATGACGTGCTACACCATGATATGAACGACGAACAGCCTGATAGTGAGCAGCACGTATTCTGTCTCTACGGCGAATGGTGTTGTGAATGCCTGTGGATACCAGAGTTCTTGGATCAACAATGATGAAGCGTAATCCTCTGGGATAAGCAAGTGCTGGAGCAGGACCTGCTTCTTGTTGATCAGGAGGATAAGGAGGGGCCTGGACCTGAGCAGGCTGAGCACGCCCATTGCAACGACGGGCTGGAGAAGTCGCTGCCATTGTTGAGCGACTAGGCATTATTGTCCCGTGTTGATGGGTGCCATAGAATAACCTAGATCAGTTTCAGAAAAGCGGTTAAATAGAGTAGTTGTGAACATACCATAAAGTGTTTGGAATAGTTTCAATATAATATCCCCACTGTGCGTAAGCAAAGTTCCATTCACCTGAGGGACAGTGCTTGTCTAGCTGCATGCATGCCGAGATAGTAAGATCATCGTCAACATGGATGGGACTGACGTAGTTGCGGCAGATAAACATATTTGATCCCGTTGAACCCAATGGATCCATGCCTGAGCTAACACTGTCTCTACCAATAACCTTGGTGACAGGATAGTATATGTGTTGTGCCGCATGCGTGAGTTTGTCTGAAATCTAAATAATTAATTGTCAGGATCTCCGTTCTGAGCAAGAATAGGGAAACAGAGACATACCTCTGCATGTTTAAATAGAGTACGAATGTCGTCATGAGTATCTGCTTTGACGTCAACATAAGGACCATATCCGCTACCAGGATTTCCACCCTGAGGCAAATGTGAACCTATGGCCTTCATAGTACTGCTTCCCTTGGCAAAAGCCCGGAAGCTTGCACCACGTTTGACTGTCTTCAGCACAGAGCTTGTCTCATGATGGTCCTGCATTTCAGTCAGAGCCTCCGAGGAAAAAGCCCCGAACTTGACTGCTCCCACCTAAATCAATCAATCTCTGTGTTAGTAATTGGTATAAATTGACTTGGTTGCTTACCAGCAATGCACCGCTCACCAATAGAGTGGTATCAACAGCACAACGGGTGAAGACCTCAGGACGTGATTGCAATGCTTTGAGTCCCAGATCATTTGGATGGTAATACTTGGTGTCGTCCTTCATTCCTGGTCGGATATCCTGAAAATAAGTGAGTGGGGAACATTCTGCTAACCTTAACACTCACCTTAGGTCTTAGACGGTCATGTTCAGGAGCTTCGGTCAACACGCAACCTTGATAATTACCATCTAGCCTTTCAACCTCCACAGTACGGACACACCACTCATCCTTATCACGCCCGGAGCAGTGAGGACAAGAGTTTGTTAAAGGGAGAGTGATGCTCAATCCATCTTCCAGGGCGTCTTCAGTGGAAAGAGAGGGAGTGGGAAGATTCGAGGATGAAGGCTTGTCTTGAGCCTCAGAAGAAGGTGAGATCTTCTTACCACGTCGCCGGATCTTCTTCGTCTTTCCTAGCACCGCAGTCTTGGCAGAAGCCTTCAAACTAGGCACAGTAATGTTGCTAGCCTGAGGCGGTTCTAAAATCCTAAGAGAACGCACACTGCTTTCAACAACAAGTTGGCTTTGCTTTACCAACTTCTCTGTCTCAGCAAGGATAAGTTCCAGAGTTTCATCCAGTGGGACTTCGGACTTGATGCGGTCCAAGTCAAGGCCACGTATTCGACGATGAAGCTCCTTTACGTTGACGTCTTCAGTCTAATTAAAAGACATAGATTAACTTCTTTCAAAAGTTGTAGATTCTGACTAAAAACCTACCGCAATACCGTAAAGATCAAGGGCGGGCTGGAGCCAACGTTCCCAAGCCATGGTGAAATTCTGACCGTTGACCAAGAAGAAGATGGAGGCGGGATTGGATATTCTGGGAATTGACTTGGGATGTTCAGACATCGTTCGAAGCAATGTCAAAGGGGTACAAGTTACGCCTCCTTTCCGAAACTTTATAGAGATTATTAGCGATATATTCAATTAATTACCAGGACCTACAGTGTTAGTCGTCTTCAGATCATTAAAATCCTTTGCGATTCCTTCAATCACAGCTTTGGGCGTCCAATTGTAGAGAAGTTCCCCAAGTGTTTCCCTCCAAACGTTACGTCGGAAGGTCTCAATAACATGGGGAAACTGGATGTCCAATTGCTTGGATGGCTTGCATATGTCGATGATGACCTCAGATAGGCCTGAGGTCTGTCAAATCATCAACATCATGTTCCCCAATTTGTGACGGACTATACCTTAACTGCAGCTTGCCAGCTTGGTTGAGACCAGGTGGTTGTCGTAATCTTACGCATCTGTCGCAAAGCCTCAACGGCAGCCTGACTCTCTGAGAATCCCGGTTCCTGTGAGGACATGAATTAGGGCAATTCGGGAAAAGAATCATAGACTCACATTGGTTTCGGAGAAAAAGATGGCCAGAGATTCACTCCACTGTCTACACACCAGATATTGAGTTTCAGGGTCTTCCCTTATAGTCTTCTTCCAGTTCGCCGGCATTGTTTGCTCCCAACGGAGCTGCAGAAACTCACTTGCTGAGCCCAGACGAAGTTCCGATAAATCAATAGGTTCGACTTTGATCTCAACATCCGGTTCCTCTTCCTCTTTATCCAGCATGCCGTTATTGAACTTGGATGGAATCTAAAGGCCTTGTTAGCAGACAAAGAGTTGACTGATGAGGGAAAACTAACGGGTAATTCTAGAAAGTCTTGTTGAGCTTGATGGAGTCGTTTGCAAGCGTTCTCATCCTGACCAATGTGCCGAAGCCACATACAGTCGATGAACACCTCAATAGCTTGGGCTCCCGTGGATAACTCAATGCCCCCCGTAACGAAAGCCAGCCAATCCACTATACGTTGTACCTAAATTTTTGTTGGTCCGTATTCCCTTCAACTTTGATTTCAGCACGCACCCAGTAACTGTGACCTTCTATTTCCTGCTTTACGTTCTCCTTCCAAATAGGATACTGCTCAATCTGAGCGCTCTCGGAACCTTGCTCAAGCCTTGTTACTGCTGTGGCAAGAGGCTCTTGGGAGAGCCAAACGAATTCCACCGGATCCAATACAGGTTCCTGGGGGAAGTACAGGCTGGTGTACATGGTCATCTGAGTCTTCAAACGGTTCATTAATTTCCCTTTCCTTAAAAAAGGATGGCAGGCTTACCTTGAGGATATTGTCAATATCAACAGGGAGTTTCGGAGTATGTGGCTAATCAATCTCAATTCCCTTAAGGAACGGATGCTCCCAGTGTAGAGGCCGCCCAGGAAGAGAAGGAAAAGCAAGGTAAATAGAGTAGGGAATTCCCATTATATATATGCCCGCTCACCTGATTTTTTTTTTTTTTTTTTTTTTAACTCTGCATTTATATACCGCTACAAGTATGCTATGCTACTAAGACGCGGTGCGGGGGTAGGTACAGACATGTGACTACAGCTACAGTCCCTGCCTGGAAGCTGGAGCTCAGCCAGGCGTTGGCGGCGAGGGTGCGTTAAAAAACCCATTGGCAAAACCCTGTGGGAAAAGGCCGCTGGGAAAAAGCTACCTGCCGTACCTGTTTGTGACGAGGTTCGGGGCTGTTTGGGTGCGGGGCCAGATCAGGAGTGATACCCGGGGGCGGTCAGAAAGTTCATCTGTGGAAAAGGTAGGTCAGATAGATGTTACGCTGTTAATGACTGAAGAATTATAAGAGCATAAGGTACAGGGGGGTAGGGAAGAAAATCAGTTGGGCTTAGCTGTCATTCGAGGCAGGTGGGCAAAAGGCAGTTGACCGACTAATGAACTTGGCCACCGCCGCTATTCCCTTTTGTGTTCCTAACAAAAAGTCAACCGAAAGGCTTGATGACACCTCGCGTAGAGTGTCTCTTGCATGTTCATGTAGCGGGCAATCCACTAAAATGTGTGTTCGGGTTTGAAGCAGAGAGTCGTCGCATGGACAGGCCATGTGCAACCGTGGGACAAACCTGGAAAAGTATTCCCCAGTGAAGGCGTGACCCAGTAGGGCTTGAATGGTGTGCGAATAGGTGCGTCGATTCCCATTGAACAACCGATGGAACTTGTCAAGGCGAGTGGATGGCGGCCGTGTCAGGGACAAAGATGAGGGGGAGTTTTTCGGAGACTCCTTCCATTCTTTTACCCAACGATCGATTGCAGCTGTCTTGCTGTGCGCCTTCGCCCAGGCAAGGGTAGACCCAATGAAAGGCAATTGTGCCGCTGCTCGTTTGGCCAGTTGGTCAGCTCGTTCATTGCCCTGAATCCCCGAGTGACCAGGAGACCACAAAACGTGGATCCTTAAGTCCTGTCGGGCAGACAGCAGCTCATCTATGCTGCGGCGGAAAATGACCGAGGCGTCTTGCGAAGGATGGGGGCTAGTATCATAGGCTGCTGTAATGGCTGAGGTGTTGTCAGCATAAAGGCGGACATGGCACACTTGTGGTCGATCTTGTAGGAGCTGTTGGAGATTTCTGGCCGCATGCGCTAGGGCAAACATTTCGCCGTCAAAGTTGTCCGAGTGAGCACCAAGGCCCAGCAGGCCCTTGCCAACCTCCTTTCCTAAGTAGACAGCAGTAAAGGCAGCCCCGGTTCTAAATTCTTCACCTACCAAGTGCCGAGAGCCATCCGTGAAGATGTTCATTACCGTTGGATCTACTCTTGCTTCGCTTTCGCACTTGCAAATATTGCGGACAAGTTGTTTGCGGGTGTCTTTGTTCTGAGGAGCATAGCTAGAAAATGTTAGCCTATGACTCCATTGATTTCCTAGATGCCAGGGCGGCGTGGCGTAGGGATTGATGCGTTCATCAATGTCGAGTGTGAAATGTGCCCGGGCCGCAAGTTGTTGGAGATTTGTCTGCTTTTTTGTTCTGCTGTTTGAGCACGTAGGGCCCTGAATAGGGCCATGGTTCCAGGGCTTGGCTAGGCGGATAATGGGTTGCGCATGTCGGGGAAGCGTTCGCAAACGGATTGCTGCGTTATCAAGAACTCGATCAAGCAGAAGCGGAATAGGAAGGATCGACCCAATGTGGTGAAGGGCAGCAGCCGGTGACGTGCGGAAGGTTCCCAAGATGAGCCGGAGGCCTGTGTTTTGAACCTTGGCCATTTGCTTTGTCAGGCCTTTTTGGCGGATGCCTGTGTACCAAAGCACCGCTCCATAGGTTAGCACCGGGAGGACAATTGTCTTGTAAGCAAGACGGCGGTTGGCATGATTCATCCCGCGGACCGAGTTACCCAATACTGTCAGTGCTTGAATCTTGGACATTGCCCGATTGCACATAATTCGCACATGTTCTTTGAACTCCAGTTTGCGGTCCAGGAAAAAACCTAACCAACGCATAACTGGATTGGGAAAAACAGTCAGTGCATTGTCTGGGCCCAGGTTAATATGGATTGGGAGCAGTTCGGGGGACTTAGCTCTGGTAAAATGCATAATCTCAAACTTCATATTGTCTACTGAAAGGCCTATGGCTCGCAGGGCAGAATTGATAGTTCGGAAGTCTTCCTGAAGCTGCCGAATGTTGTCGGGAATCGACCTGGAAAAAGCAGCGAGCATCCCATCGTCAACGTAAAAGTATAGCGCGGACCGACTATGGTTTATTGACATTGTGATGACCGGACCAGTATAGAGGGCGGCAAGAATGGGTGAGAGTGGGGACCCTTGGGGAATACCAATCGTGCACGTTGACGATGCAGTGTTTGTGCCATTGATACGTAAGGAAACTTGGCGGCTAGCGATAAAGCTTTGAATCCATCCTCTGATTTCGCAAGGAAAGCCAGCAAGGCGAAGGACCTCTACTAGGCGGCCGTGGTGTACATGGTCAAAAAATCCTTTGATGTCGAAGGCAAGTGTGGTGGCGGTTAAACCCTTCTTCCATCCAGATTGGATGTCGTGCACTAGCGTAACCCCTGCGTCTGTTGTTGACGACCTGTCCCTACACCCAAATTGGTTAGTGGGAATCAACTGATATCTACCTACGTCAAATAGGATCCTCCGGGTGATGACTTTCTCCAGTAGTTTTGAGAGGCATTCCAGTAAGGAGATAGGCCGGTATGAGCGTGGGTTGGACATGTCTGTCTTCCCAGGTTTTGGAACAATTGCAACCGCAGTAGCTCTCCATGGTTTGGGATGGTAGCCTAGACGGAGACAAGCATTGAAGATACGTGTAAGGAGCGGGCCGCATATCGTGAATCCCCACTTGATGAGCCGGTAGTTTATCTCCGATGGTCCTGGGGCAGATATATTAGATGTGCCGTTGAGTGCTTCGCTCACCTCTTCGATGGAGATGGGTACGAACGGCCGGGGATCTCTAGCTGGGGGGTCTGTGGTTTGTTCTATTGCAACTTGCGAAGGGGCCGACGGGAAGAAAGCTGCCTTGAGGGTTTCACCAAGCTCGGCCGGGGATGCTGCAATACCATTGTCAGTGACAAGAGGGGGTATCCGAGACTTACGTTTGCCAGCTGACCAGTCTGCGAGTCGCCAGACATTGTCGGGGGTAGCCGATTCAAGAACGGAGTTAGCCCAATCTTGTTTTGCTTTCTTGGTGACCCGGTGCATGCGGTTGAGCAGTTTGGGTTTGTCTTCACGAGTTGCCATTCGCATTTCCTCTACCGCACTGCGACATTCTTGATTCCACCATCGAGCCGCTTTTGCCGTGTTCAGCTTGCGGTCAGGCATGCAGGAGCTTGTAGCCTGGGTGAAGCACTCGATCAGCTTTTCAACTACACAGTCTAGCTCCTGGGCGGAATTGAGTTCATTGAAGCCATCAGCCACGGTTTGGCACCGTGCAGAGAATTCGGCTGTCCACTCTTCTTGTTTCCCCAGATCAAGGCGTTTGCCTAGGCTACTGGGTGCGCAATCTTCTTCAAGGGTTGGGAGGTTGGCATAGTATACTAGAGTGTTGTGGTCCGAACCAAATGATAAATCTTCGTCTATGGTTGGAGCAGTAAAAGCGACAGAATCAATGGCAGCGCAGTTGAAGAAGGTGAGGTCAATGACGGAATCTCGTTGCCCGCTGGCTCCAATTCTCGTGCGAGAGCCCCGGGGATTAGCTAGCATGAAAAGGTTGTCAGCGGCCCACTCTAGCAAGTCCTTGGCCGACAGCTGGTTGCCAACCGGGGACAGTGACCACATGCTGTGGTGCAAATTAAAGTCTCCAGCGACTACAGTGGGTAGTAGGGGGTTGAGCGGGAGGAGTGACAACATTGTTATCGCCTCTGCCTTGACCCCGTTGCCTTCATTATACACATTAACTGCAAGGAATGAGAGATTTCCGTAAGTGAATTCTACAGGTAAAATATTAGGATGCTTAGCGATGTCTGGTCGGGGGGTCGCGGTAAGCCCAGGGACATTGCGGCGTACATATGTAGCAACTCGAGGTTTTCCTGGGCAGAGCGGGGCGAAAGACTCCCACGCTGGCGACACAGGAAGGCCGTTAATGGGGCGCCCTTCTGGGTTTGAGTCTGACTTATCAAGCCCTATGCGACCGAACCATGGCTCCTGCAACATAAGGATATGTACATCAGTTAAATGGTTGAGTATAATGTGGATCCGTATCGACGAGCGAGCCACGTTGAGTTGCACGATCTTTAGGGGGGTAGTCCTGTTCATGTGTCAACTTGCATGGGTGGGGGTGGGACAGGCCGTGCTGGTGTTTGGTGGGTCTGGGACGTTTGAGGGACGGGCGGGGCGGGCCGAGGGACATATTTGCGCTTCTCCGGGCAGCTAGGTTCAGTTGCCCAATGTTCTCCTTCACAGTTTGCACATCGCGGCGTGCACTTGCATGTGCTGGACCCATCCTTAAGAACAGAAGGGCAATAGACATTGTGCTCCGTTGTGGGGTGCCTTTGCGCGCACTTAGCGCAGACACTTGGCTTGTTGCACAGTTTTGCTGTATGTCCTAGGCCTTGGCACCTGTTGCACTGAGTTAGTTTAGGTTTCTCTCTCCATGGGCGTACCGGAGTGTTTCGGCCATCCATGAAGATGGGAGTTTTGAGCAACTCTTTGAGTTTGGACCCATCCGGGTCTTCGAAAGTGAAGACGACAGGCGCCACAGGGGGCAACCCATCTGCTGGGTTTGAGACAAACCGGGGTTCCTGCGTAATCTTGAGGTTCTTGATGATTGGGTTGCGTCGAAGGAGGTTGCCAAGAGCTTTAGAGTCCCAGTAGTGACCATCAAACCCCATAGAGGGAACTCTTGAGCACACCGCCTTGGACCATTTGGTGTCATGAGATATTATCACTTCGCTGAGATTATGATCTACAATGGAGTGAATCAAGTTAGTATGGTTGTAAATGGTGGTAGGGTTGACATGAGATGGAAAGGTTAAGACTATGTTGCCACTTCGATTCCATTCCGCGCCGAGGATCTCAAGGCCGTCGTTTCGAGCAGCCGCATTATTACTGAAGGCCTGGTTGAGAGAGTGGAAGAGAAATTGGGAAGATTTACGGCTGTCTTCAGAGGGAGAACGTCCCTGGAACCGCACTATGAACTTCGTGTTAGGTTTGGCTACTGGAGAGGTGGTCGCTGCCTTGGGCTGCTGAGCTGGCTTAGGCTGAGCTGCGGGGGATGATTTGGTTACGGTTGCATACGAGGGGGAAGTAGCGGGCTGATGTCTCAGGCTAGAGCCATTGGAGGTGGCAGGGGGAGGTGACGGGGATGGTCCAGGTCCAAGCCGTCTTTCAACGTTTGAAATCCTGGTGGACAGGTTGGCTTCCAGATTGCGAAACAGGTCTTTAATTTCCGATTTGAAAGTATCGAGGGCGTTATCGGGTGGGGTGTGAGGCACTGCAGGTTGGGACATGAATATGTCGTCATCAACTGATATCAAGCGGTCGATCTCGTCAAGCGCAGTCTTCAGCGCTCTCGCAACGTCGGAAGCTGCTGCCACAGCTTCAGCTACATCTGTCCACGCTAACGTCTTTCTGGCGCCCTCGACAATGTCTTCTAGCATTTGAACGCATGTCCGGGTCCAATCTGGGTATGGCATTTGTATGGAGCCGCCACCTTGTCGGATTGCAGCTGAGGCGACGCGGAGTGGGCTAGCAGGGGGTGGTGTATTGCGCGAATCGACTCTGGCTCGCTTTCTGGTAGGGGTTGCGTCTTGTTGGCCAGACAAGGGGACATAGAATTCACTCAGGTTTGGCACAGAAGCAGGATCTCCGAATTCGGATCCGTAGGTACTAGGGGACCGGGGGGGCGGGGTTAGCGGTGGATGCCGGGCCCAGGGCTCAGGATGCTGTATTCCGCCACTTGGCTGGGCTACGAGGGCCCCGGGGTTGGGTGGAAGAGGGCTTGTTTGAGAGGGTGGTATGGTTGGGGATGGGCGCTAAAAAGATACGATGAGAGTAAGAGGCCAAGAGGACTCGTCACCTGATTTTGTTGATCAACAAACGCGTCCACAACGTTGAAAACGTAAAGTTGAAGGAATTGCGTGACCTTGGGAAGGTGATGTTTCGACGTTGGTACACTTGACTTCCCAACGTAGCAAGGGGAGAGATCCAGTTCCTCTGGGGGAGGTGGGGTTTTCTTCAACTCGAAGAGGTGAGTTTCGATGTTCCGATATTCCCAAGTCTTTTCTAAAAGTTAGTAAATTCCTGGGTTCAGGCAAGACGTCGGATTTCACTTGGTTTAAACCACGAATTTCCAAGCCTCGGATATCCCAAGCCTGTACTCGAAGTTGGACTTTCGGATATTGGAAGACAGGGATTCCGCACGTTGAGTACAGGTGTTGATATTCCCATATTCCTTCTTCTCAAAGACGGATTCCCGGGTCTCCGTGTTTGTGCTAAGGAATTCCCATGTTCCGACTTCGGATGTTCGAGGCTTCAACGTGTACAACAACCCACCAAGTAAGTCCCAGCGTGTATTTTCAATGTAGCCCCACCGACTCATTGTTGTCGTGAACACAGGGCGTCTCGACTCCCAACTCCCAGACCGTTAGCTGGCATCGCAAACGGGGTGCGTCTAACCCCATCTATCGCATTCATTTCCATTCGTTCTTTTCGTCTTCGTTTTCGTTTTCGTTTTCGTTTTCGTTCCCCCATCCACGCCCATTCCCCTCCTCCTTCCTCGCCAATCGCTGACTTCCTCCACAGCTCCCACCTAACAGCGCCGCGAACCGCTCACGCCCAAGACTACACCCACGACGCAGGTGTGTCCCTCTCTTGTTTACCCTCCCTTCCCTCCCTCTCTCTCGCTCTCGCATACATCCCCGTCCTCACCCAGCCACTGCGACTCTCTCCCTTCAACCTCACTCACCCCACGCACTGCAGCACGCCCACGCCACGTCCCAACACCCAATACGACGCAACTCCCTCACTTGCCCCTCAAACGGCTACCTCTGACTACCAACGGCCTACTACGAACCCACGTCGCCCTCTCTTTCCCCGTCGAACGTGACGCCATTGACCGTCCTCAAGAGCCTCGCACGTCCGCATTCACTACCCGCGCTACTCCACCCCTCCCGTCAACTTCAACGGCTACCTACTATCCTAGCAACTCCGCGCCTGCCCCACGAACCCCCAAATCACCTCTACGCCCTCAAAACGGTCAACGACGACTATACACACCCATAACGCCGCCCAACGCCGCCCAGAATCCTGCTCCGTGAATCCAAGTCGCGCAAGTTTCTCGACCTGGATGCGTCAGAACGCGTACGCGTCAGCGAGTCAGAATCGAAAGCATGAACGAAGACGGGATGGGTAAACGAAAGCGAAAGCCAGAAACGGCGTATGCAAAACGGGGCGTAGGGAAGAAACGGGGCAAATAGCAAACGAAGACAAGGAACGAGCACACCGAACGAAGGGACAGGAGGCGGAACGCGAAGCAACGAACGGTATACGAGATACGAGATACGAGATATGAATGCGAGGACGAGGACAAAGACGACGATGAGGTACGTACCTACTTTGTTTTCATTTTCGTCTTCGTTTCCTTCGTTTAAGCGTTAACGTTTGCGCTGGCGCAGGCGCTGTGTTCGCATGTTGCAGAGCGGATGCCTGGACGTGGAACGTGCGATGTGGAACGTTGGGTCTGGCGCGGCGGGCAACGGTTATGGCAACGTGTGGTGGGCAACGGGTAGTGGGCAACGGGTAGTGGGCAACGGGTAGTGGGCAACGGGTAGTGGGCACCGTGTAGCTGTGGCGCGAACAGATAAACGAGGAGAGCGAAAATGAAGAAACGAAGACACGAATAACGAAGTAATTGAAGAACAAGTAACGAAGAAATGAAGACGAAGAAAGAAAGGCACGAAGGAACGAAGACGAAGAATGAAATGAAAAACGAAGGAAGACGTCTGCGTGCGCGCACCCACCTCGACGCCTTGCCGCCCATCCAATAATCGATTCCAAATCCGAATCCCGGGGCCTGCTGGCGGCTCGAGCAGCTGCAGCACGATGTGTCAAACGCAAACGCGAACACCGACGCTGACGACGACGACGTGGGCATGGGTGTGGTACTAACAGAAACGCCAACGTGTGCACGCAAATGTAAACGCCAATGCCAACGCAACCACGAATATACCAACGTAACCATGAATACTCAACGCGAAAGATGGGCGCAACGGCGGCGGAAACGCGTGCACGCACGCCAACGCCAACGCCAACGTTAATGCCGACATACGGGCAAGAACGCGCGTACGAGACGCTGGGGCTGCAGCCTGCGAATGCACGCGAATGCGAACACAATGCGAACGCAATACGAATACGCATACACACGGGGAACGGGAACGGGACGGGGTGCGACGCAACACGGTGCAGAAGGCAAGGACGAATGGGAGGCGGGAGACGCAGACGCAGACGGGGGCAGCAACGAAAACGGAACGGGGAAGAAACAGACGGGGAGCGACGAGGAACGAAAGAGACGGAGAGGATAAGTACGAGTACGCACCGGCGAATCCAGAGCGCAGGCGCGCGATTGCACGACGTAGGATTGTGCTCGCGTATCCTGGGAGAGGACGGCGAGGCGTTAGTGCTGAGGGAAGGGGAGTTAGTGATTGGCGCACAGGCGAGTAGGGGAGACGGAGAGAAGGAGAGGAAAGGAAAGGGACGCGGATGATGCAAGACGAACGACGAACGACTAGAACGGTAGACGCACCCCGACGAAGCGAAGGCGCAACGATAACGCTACGGGGATACGACGTGGAAGCGAAACGAGATGGGAAGGAAACGAAACAAAAGGACAAAAGAAGAACGAAAGAGAAGAACGAACACGAAAGGCGACGAAGATACGCACCGACGCACCTGCACCCAATCTGCGTGTCAAGTCCGCCAGATTGCGAAACGATGTGCTGCGTCGACAAAGGCGAGTGGGCGTGTTTGCATCTACGGCTTGCGAACGACGCTGGCGTTGCGTGGAGACGTTGATGGCTGGGAGGAGAAAGCTAGAGTGACGAAGACGAAGACGTTAGCGTTAGAGGAAGGAATGGGAACGCGACGAAGAGGAGAAGAGAAGAGAGGTACGTACCTAGCCAATCGATAGTCGCTGCGCAGCGCTGACAACGTCGTCGTTGTAGATGGAAGCAAAACATCGTTGTTGTTGTTGTTGTCGTCGTCGACAGGACTCGCGCGCGACCCGTAGGAATAGACGGTAGGGACCCTGTATTAACAAAATGTAGTTCGTTAGATCACTTTCGAATAAACTGGTTTGCGCATGACTTACCTAGGCTACGCCGCCGTTGAGAGATTCGAGGCGATTCGCAGATCGAGCCCTGGATTCATATGGGATTAGCTGCACGGCAAGGGATTGGATTGGAAGGATAGAAGAATGAGTAAGGTATGCACGCACTCGTTCATTTGTTCGTGGTTCGTTCAGCGTACTGACGGCGTTGGGCGCTGATTCGTAGTTCCAGCGACGGGTTTCGTAGACGGTCCATCTGGATTCGATCAGTCGCGCGCTCTATTTACGGCCAGGAACTCACGCACTCACGCACTCGCTCTCGCACTAGTTGTGGCGCGTCTCGTCGGTCCACGGGCACGCTTCACGGGCACGCGTCTGGATCCCCGCCGCTCAGACTGTCCCCGTCGTTCAAAGTCCAGCAATTCGACCGCGACTTGCTCTTCTGGGTGTGCTGTTCGTTCGTCGGAATCGCGCAATCACCCAGCTCACGGGGACGACGGCGACGGCTCAGTTGTCCAGTCCACAATCCACCCACGCACTCGCTCTCACATCCCTGGCCGGCGTGCTGCGTGGTGAGTCTCGGGTCTACGTCTATGTCTACGTGTACGTTCGCGCTGATCCTCTCTCTCTCATCGCAGCTCTCAATCTCAATCTATCTCCCAGATTCAAGGCTTCGCGCCGACCCTCCGCCAACAACTCTCGACGACGCGCGCGACGACTGCGCCTTCGCGTACTCAGCATCCAATCGCGAGTCGTCGACGTGGACGACAATTGGCGGGCCTGTTACTCGGACCTGGTAGATTTGGGTGTGAGTTGGGAAGCCATTGGTGCACGCAACGAGCTCAAGCTGTGGGCGGTGCAAGGTGAGTCGAGCTGGCACCTGGACTGTGTGGTCGATAACTTACTGGGTGCGGTGCACAGCGTGCGTACGATGCTCTGTTGTTGGACGGGCGTGACATCCTGAGACTTGGATTTGGGGCACAGACTGGTGACCTAGCCATTCGTTTTGTTGATTGCGAGTCTCGGCGTCGTGGTGAGTGTTGCGTGAGGCTGCCTCGACGATATGGTAAATCTATGATGTCGTTTCCAGCGATTTTGGCTCGCGTCTCTCGATACAAAATGGCGGCTTACCTCAATAGTGTGTTGTCGAGCACGTCTATCGCGTAGAGCATGGCCACGAACCTGGCGTTGTTCATCCGATCTACAACGCCTCGTCTGGTTAGTGATTTAGCAACGTACAGCAACGATGACGCTCACCACTATATTCAGCAGCTCCTCGACGCAACCCTTCGTCCTTGTGCAGACATCGCCGACGTTTCGCTCAAAGGAGCTATCGGGCGTGGGCGACACTTCAATGAGCGGCCATTCAAGTCCATCATTGGGCCGACCCTTCGCCAACAAACCTCGACGACGCGGTCGACGACGGCGTGTCCGCGCCTCAGACCTGGTAGATATGGGTGTGTGTTGGACGGCCATTGGTGTACGCAACGAGCTTGGGCTGTGGGCGGTACAAGGTGAGTCGAACTGGCAGCTGCACTGTGTGCTTGATGACTTACTGGGTGCGGTGCACAGCATGTGTACGACATTCCGTCGTTAACGGGTGCGACATCCCGAGACTTGGACTCGGGGCGCAGACTGATGTCCTAGCCGTTCGTTTCGTTTATTGCAAGCCTTCCCTTCCCGTCTCCCCCCTCCTCGTTTCCCATCCTCCTTACCGGTCGGCATTCTAGGCGAACGACGAGGATTGTGGTGAGCGCGACACCCGTACCAACCAGCGCAGTCAAGCAGGATCTAACGCCCACGCTGATGCCTGCGTTTTCGGACTGAACGCGCAAGCGGTAGCCCAAATGTCAAGCGGAAATGAAATGAAAAGGAGGTGCAAAGGGACGCGGGGAAGATTTGGAGATTGCGTGAGTACAAACTCTGCGCCTTCTTCTCCATTTAACGCTAACGAACATTTGTAGCCATGGCTGCAGATGCGAGATCAAGCTGGAATGAGGCGCAAGCACGTCGACGTCGAACGACAAACACGCAAGGCCATGAGGACCTCCTGCACCCGTCAAAGAAGACAAAAGTGAAGGCTGGGCGCGTAACGCACGAATGCAACGACCCGAACGAATGCATCCGAGTTCACTCGAACAGCGAAGTTAGCACTCATCCGTCGACGCATGGGAGCGAACGAGGAAACGGAGATGCGTCCACGTTCGAACTCGCAGGCGCAGCCAGACACAAAGACGTGGGCAGAGACGATTGGGCGCGACCAAGCCGAAATGTGCAAGCACGTCGACGCGAATGTCGAACACGCAAAGACCAACAAGGGCACAAGCACCTCCCGCACCCGTTAAAGAAGAAAAAATAAAAGGCCAGGTGTACAACGTACATACGCAATGACGCGAACGCGTGCAACCAAGTCCATGCGAACAGCAAAGTCGACGCTCGTTCCGCAGACGCCATGGGAGCGCGCAGGCACAGCCAGACCACAAAGAACCAGACGAAGATGGGGGGCAGAGCGTGAAGAGACAATTGCCCGTGATACAAGTGACACCCACGCCCATGTATAAAGAAGAAAAGCGAGCAATCGAACGGGACGAAGACCGTGAGCGCCACTACTCGAACTGCTATGCAAGCACCAACGAATAGACACAAAAACGAACGAGAACGAGAATGAAAACGAAACGAAGAGGCATGAGAACACGAACCGAGGTTTCCTGTCAACGCCGATGGGTCTTTCTCTGTCGTCGTAGAAAATTACAACGCGTACGCTGCTTCATCTACATACTCGTACTCTTCGCAATCTTACTAATTGACGTCATTGATAGAGGACTTGACGGGTCTCGCCAGTTCACTATGTCTGTGGACGGGACAGCGACCGGCAGCAACTTCGTTCAAGGTACCATTACCAAGAACGGTGTTAGAGTGAGTATCGCCCCCGTCCTTGTCATCACTCTCACTAACGACTTCACGGACAGGTTACCAAAGAGAGGCAGGCCAAGGAGACTATTCAAGCTCAACTCCCAGCCGGTACTACATGCACTGGCGGTTCCACAGGCAACAAATGCATCACGCAATTCTTGAACGCCGCAAGTCAGAAATTTGGTAATTGTGTCGTGGTACGTCTCTTCCATCTGCTACAAAGCTAGTATCTTGTGCTTACAGCTTGTCGTAGCTTCAACAAGGCGGTGCCAATGCGAACGCAAACGCAAATGCCAACGCAAACGCAAACGCAAACGCAAACGCAAACGCAAACGCAAACGCAAATGCCAACACAAACGCTTCTGCAGGCGGTGCCGCCGCAAACAGCAACGCCTAGGCCAACGGCTAGAGTCGCTACCGTCAATACCAACAACCGGAACAAGTCGGCGACAAATCGTATGGGCACCGCACAGCGAACGAAGACGAACACCAACAATAGGACGGCCAATAACAAGAATCGCGTCGCCAAAACCAGGGTTCAGGCCAATGCCAATGCCAACGCCAACGCGAGTGCTCAGGCGAAACTTGCCAAAGCTGGGGCCAACGCTCAGGCCAAAGCAAGCGCTAACGCCAACGCCAACGCCCAGGCCCAGGCCAATGCCCGCGCCAAATCCACCGCCCAAGCCAACGCCAACGCTCGTGCTAAGTCTACTGCTCAGGCCAATGCCAATGCCCGCGCCAAATCCGCCGCTCAGTCCAACGCTAATGCCAATGTTCGCGCCAAAGCTTCTGCTCAAGCAAGCGCCAACGCCCGGGCCTCCGCCAATGCTGCCGCCAACTCAAGAGCTCGCGCCGGTGCTTCTGCTCAAGCCAGTGCTAAATCGTCTGCCTCAGCCAATGCTGGTGGCCGCAACCGCAACACGAACTTCGTTTCCGCTTTGTCTTCAGCCGTCTCTGCAGGTGGCCGCACAACGCTGAGGACTGCCGTTAATAACAATGGCAACCGTGTCGCGGCAGTCAAGAGCTTCGGTCGCGCCCGACGATCCTATGTACGTGGCGCAGGACGAGATATCTATAGTTGTCCTGTGCAACCCCGGGCCCGCCTTGAATTGACCGTCGTGCGCGTGCGTGCGCGCGAGGGAGATACGCCCGCGTCCCTGCATTTCAGCATCATAGCGGCATCGCCAACGAGTGGACGCTGTGGCAAAGGGTGAGTGTGGTATCAGCGTGTCGTGGACGGGACACTTACTCGACAGGTTCTTTGCTGATACAGGGCCGTGACCATGCTTCCACGAACAGCAACGGCTACGAGTACGACTAGCCTACATTGCTGTCAGTATATGGCGAGCACGACGACGACGACGACAACGACGACAACGACGACGACGACTGTGATCACTCACAGTTGCTATGGCCCTCAAGTTGCGGGGGTTATCCTCGACGTTCCCGTTCGCGGCGACTACGTATGGGATCCAGACCGGTCGATGCAGCGACGACGACGACGGCACTCAGAGACGGGCACAAAGAACGGGTGGGTGGGTAAACTGACACCTTTTTGATAGCTTTTGCTTTTGCTTTCATTACTGACGACGTCAAACTTAGAACTCACAGGCGCCCTCCTGCAGTCGTTTGGCGTCGTTCACAGTCAGTCGCAGCAACCGAAGAGCGACGATGGCAAGCCGCGCAGCCAGGTGAATTCGAATGTGTCGAATCCTGGCTTTCATGATATTTACCCTGCCAGACTTCGCGACATATACGATTCACTCCAAAATGCCGACGCTTGTGCAGCCGTGACCTCCGAATTGATTGCATTGCTGGACAAGATTCCAGCTGGTTTGGCGGACCGTGGTATGTCTTTATCGTTTCACCGTTCCGGCAAAATGCTTTGCTGACGTGCCGATGGGTCACCTCAGTTCTTTCTTCCGCCCTCGAGGTCAAAACACGCCACTCCTCAATCCCACAGCTAGACCTCCCCAGTCGCAAACGCGAAATCGAGCTTTGTTTTCAGTCGCGCGGTTGATTGCAGTCTTACGATTTGCTTTGGAGTGTAGATCTGTCAGAATCGAGCAAGGGTGTAACTACCAGTATGTACATTAGCAACTATTGTTTACTGTTTTTGAACGACTGAGTTTCTGTCTTGCTTGTTTACCTTTGGATTTTCCTCCGCACAGGGTGAGGATTATTGTCTTTTCCAACAAGGGTTCTTCTCTGTGTCGCTCAAACCTGAGATAATCGTACTTACAAGTACAAGGTATTCCTAACCTCAGAACCTGGGTTTGCCTTTGCTCGCAGTAGGGCTTGGAATTTCCCTACTTCAATGCGAATTAGATTTCCTATATTGCCTTCCTTTGTCTTAGATCTCAATGTATACTGCCCAAGGACATTGTAGACAATTTTACAACAAATATTTCTCCTGATTAGTAAATGCAACAAACCACGGTCGACCGAAGTCGAGCACTAATTAGAGAAAAAATACTGAGTACTGAGTCTTCAGAACAGTACAAAATATACTACCCTTCTCATTCCAACAACGATACAAAAGAATGAGAGAGTTCAAGAATTTTTTTTATCAAAATAGTCGTTGAAAATGTATGAACCCAATCTAACTTGAGAGTCGGGGTTGAAAGTATATAACAAACATCACTCACATTCAGACTAAATCTTAGTTAAATCCAAATACTAAATCTGCGGCAACTATGCTACATAGCCACCCATAAACGCTTACTTGGATGTCGTAGATTTAATAGCCCACCAAGATAAGAATTTCTCTTTACTAAAGGGTTGAATTTCTTTGAATTGGAAATAGCAAATTTGAGAAAACGACCAAGGTCATTCAAGTCTAAATATTATTTTCTACTACGTCTAGGCTTTGCATCTCCCCGCTCTATGCGAGCTATCCGTACTATCCTTAGTGCGTCAGAGAACTTTGACCATGTCCCCAGGTAGTAGTTTTTAAATGTTTCTTGATCTCCTCCGCAGTATCCTGCGTACTCTTCATATAAAAGACGAATATTGCTGAGTTTCTGAGCTTCAGATTTGTAAGACTTGGGGGAGAATGCTGCTTTCCAATGCTGCAAGGGTACAATAAGCCCTCTTGCGGGGTCACCGAATAACCAATACCTAATTACGTCGTCCATCGTATGAGTAACTGGTATGCGTGTCGGTTTTGATCCCAGAAGTACGTAATCCACCTCGGAAATTAAAGGTTCATCATCTTGAGGGGGTGAGGGAGGAGGATCAGTGCTGGACGTTGCCGTTGGGAGGGCATGTTCAGAGAGTTGAGCTTGAAGTAACGCTGGGAATAATGAAGGTAGAGGGGGAGTATTATCTGAGTTGGTGCAGTAAGTATATCACTTTTCTAGATAGAATACACGCTTACGGTGAGAGCTATCCTTGTATTGATCCAGACGCCCAGGAGTATTGAGAAGCAAGGACTCTAGGTGATTGCCTAGTTTACTTCCCAAAACATCCAAATCTCGAAGCGTCACAGGAGTGGATGGATCAGGCACCCCCATAAAGTTCTCATGACAGTGATTTTTTCGATCATCCATGAGAATATCGCTGAAGCCTTCTTCATAAGCTGTCAGCTCATCTAGTAAATAGCGCATGATTGTTCCGACCTTTCAGATATCAGTCTTTGAAAAGTTCCCGAAGTCACTTGAGACTCACATTTTCACCTGACGCCCACCCACCCCACCACTTCACCGCCTTCAAACTCCACTTTGATTCAGCCCACATAAACCGATACTGTGCTCCTCCACGTCGGAAACAATGAGTAGTGAACTGTCCATTGTGTCTGTTCAAAACCCCAGACTTGGCCACAATAAGATCAAGTAACTTTTCTATTCCAGCGCGTGTCATAGGTTCGCCTAATTTGAGCTTTCCAGTTGAAGCCAACGCTGGAAACAGATAATCATCTGCTTTCAAAGGTCGCTGAAGATGAGATCGAAGAACCTTTAGCCAAGCAGAGATATGTGCATAGCAATCGATCTCAGGCATGTCACTCTGTGACGGAATCATGTAATTTTGAACTGCACGGTTTATAAGTTAGATAAGATGTGAAATAGTCAGCCTATGACGCACCATTGTTAGGATCCTTATTGGTCTTCCGAAATATTAGACGAAAGTTGTGATACTGCTGGCCTGAGCTGGAGATCTGGTGTGGTGTCAGCTCGCCATACTGGAAGTTGACTAGCTCTTCATTTCTGTAATGTGTTCATTGACGCTAGATACCCGTGGAAGATAATGACATACCTGGTCCATAATTTGAATGCTGTGGTTGCAAAGGCTTTAAAGTAGGCCTTCTGAATATCTGAGACGTCTCCAATAGAGGTTTCGTTATCAAGGTAATCCATGATGATCTTCATATCTTTTGGTAACATTGGCAAGGCCTGAGTAGCTGTAGCAGTACGGTTTTGGCGATTCTTGAGGGATTCAAAATACACCTTGAAGTCGGTCTGAAAGACAGGGTTGCCCTCCCAAGTCCTTGTATGTGCATTGAACCGCCAGCCTTCTCCTTGACAACCCAACACCCTGGTATTGCTGATCAGCGTAAGCAAAGGAACCTCAACACTCGCCTCTACTCGCCTTTCGAAGTAGTCCTTGAAGGCTGAGCGAGTCCCTTCGGCAGTGGAAAACCCTCGTCCTTGATGATCACACTTATAGGTAATGAATAAGCGTAGAGCCAAGGGTGTCTCCTCCTTGATGACTTCAAATGCGCCTTTCAAAGCTACGTCAGGAGCCTGGGTATCTTCAGAAATTTCATTAGTGGTGTTGTCGTCCTTCTCAGCACTGGCTGCATCTTTAACCCAGTTTTCCAACCACAAGATTCCGGCCTTGACATAATTTGCATATCCCTCTCGAGTACTTTTTGAGCGATACCACTGGTCCGTTGTCACTTTGCTTTGACCCGGAAGTTGCTCGACAGTCGGAAGAGCCGGTTCTTTGGTGATTTTGGAAGACGGTGTGACTGGAGTTGGAGGTAAGGCTGACACTAGGGTCCGACGCTTTGTTGGAGTGGATGGGGCCTGGTTGGCCGAACGTTTGGGAGACATGGGCTACGGCAGTAACACACAGTTGTTGAAGCAACAGCGTCAAAAAAGGTCTATTGACTAAGTCCGACCACCGCTGCTTGAACTGAACAAAGTGAACTGGGAGGCCCCGTTGGTGAGCCACAGAGAATCAGTAGTTCAGTCGCTGAGCGGGACGAGCAAGGGAAATCGGTAACTCATGATGGGGTTCCGATCACTCAGATGATGTCAGCATCACACTTTTAGGTCACACATGTGACGATTTAACATAAAGTTAAATCTGATCGCCTTATGGTTTACATATATTAAACACTCAGAGTACGGAGAAAGGGAGTATTTAATAATAATATTGTGTCAAAATAAGATTATAATAAAATATAATGATATTTTCTCGGTGCTCTACTTGCAAGTTTGGCTGTGTTTGGGCGAGTCCCAGAGCCAGCAGTTTTGGTTTGAGCGCCAATAATGCGGGGCAGTCCCCCGTCTCCTTCTTGTTCTCTTAGTACACTTTCGCCGCGCTGACTATCCACCATATCCAGATCCAACCTCGTGCTCAACCCGCACGCACTCGTCGTCCTCCTCACGATCGAACGCCAGCGCCGCAAGAGCTGGCGTATGTCTCCGTGTGTGCGTCCGTGTGTGCAGGACACTCGGCGCTGCCGACGTCCCTGTGAAGGGCATACTGCACGCTCGGAGAATCGGTGGGGAGCTCGCAGGGAATTGGGTCGTATTGGTGCAGAATCGGGGTACGTCGTCTCCCTCGTCTGCCCAGCCTAGCGCGTACTCACACCTTTGTTTGATTCGTCAGCGCGGGCGTACTGATGCAGACGCAGGCACTTGTACCGTCGGCCATCTCCGCCTGCGCGCCCGTCTTTCGTCTTTTCGTCATCTGGGCGTAGTGTGGGGGTAGTATGCACAGCGTGGTTGCGGTGGACATGCCAGGGCACCAGCATAGCGCCGTGAACTCGCACCATCCGCGCACCGTGCTTTCCTTTGCATCAGTCGAACCCCAGCGGCACGTCCTTCGTATTCGCAGTAACAACCAAGTACGTGCATACGTACGTTGTACTAGCAAAGTAAGTGTTCATCCAATTAGTCGTTTCGTTCAGCTTATTCAAGCGGAACGCGGCTGACTTACCTGCCTCGTCAGCGCCGTCACCGTCGACGATACACGCAGTGGCAGCGCCCGGCGGTACTTGCTTGCTCCCTGGTACGTATCCCCTTCGCTCCGTTTTGTTTCTTTTCGGTGTGTTCTTGGGTATGGGTGTGTGTGCGGCGTCGTTCGTTTTCTATTCCGTTTGTCGTTGGTTTTTTCGTTGTTCGTTTTCGTTTGCATTTGCTGTTTCGTTTTCATTTCCACCTCGACGTCGGTTCGCCTTCGTTTCTTCGTTCCCTCGTTCGCCTTCTATTTCTACTCCAGTGTCTCCCGATCGCGTTCTCACCCTCTTCTCGTTTCTCTTTCCCCGTTCGTACTCCTTCTCGTTTCCCGTTCCTCGTTTCGCGTTTCGCTTCTCGTCCGGCTATCGCATGGCGCACGCGTATCGTACCCCGTCCCGCCGTCTCTGCGTTCCTATCTCTGCATCGGTGCGAGCGTCGTTTGCGTACCTCCATCTCCGTCTTCTCTCCTCACACCCAACCCTCATCCCTCATCGTCTGTCCTCTGTTACGTCTTCCGCCCCAGACACCGCAACTGACTTCTCCTCTTCCCTTCTTCCGCCTTCCACTCTTCAGCTTGCTTCAGCGTACGCGTCAACCGCCAATCGCCCATGCTCAGTCGCCAATCGCTGCTCGCGCACACGCTAGGGCATACGAGTACGATGATGGCGTGGAGTCGATGTCAAAGTCGGTGGTAGATGGTAGATGATGATGGTGGATGTCGACGTTGGCGGGGCATGTCGGTGTCGATGGTGATCGTGAGTCTGCTTCAAATTCGTGTCTGTTCGCGTGTTCGTCTTCCCGGCTTCCTTCTCGTTGTCGTTGTCGTTCTCGTTCAATCGTCCTGTCGTCCTGCCGCGCGTCGTCACAGTTCGTACTTCCTATTCGTTCCATTCCATTCTGTTTCGTCTCGTTTCGACCAACTTACATCGTTTCGCTAACCTCCTCCCAGCCACAGGACCTTCCCACCACTACCACCGCAAGAAAGTCGTCCGGGAATCGGGGACTGGAATCGACAAGCGAGGCAGACTGTCTCGCGAAAAAAGTGTTTTGACGACATGTTTTCTGCCCGAAATCGGGTGTTGGTCGTCGTTTGGCGCGGAGAGGTTTTGCGCATCTCATTTACTCTTTTCGTCATTTGTCTGCAGCTTTCGTGGTGGCGAAACGTGGAGTGTGGATGGTGATTGAACGGACGGACGGCAGTTGCAGGGGAGTGTGTAGGTAGGCGGCGAGGATGCGTGTATGCGCGTTGAACGTTGATGGAGTAGGGAGACTGGGGTAGGGAGAGGCTGGGAGGGAGGAAGGGAGGGAGCCGCAGTCGAGAACGATGGCTGGTGATTGAGCTCGAGGTTAGGTTTGGCAGTACAAGTCTTTGATAGCGTACGTACCCTTGGTTTTCCCTTCATCCGTGTTGTCCAACCCATGCTGACTGACTTGCTAGCGAGGGACGAGTGGCAACTTGTATGTGGCGAATCGTGTATGGGCTTAACGGCGTGGATGGATAGATTCGACGCGATCTCGGATATTCAGGGTGAAAGGGATGGCGGGATGGCAGGGCCGTGTTGAGGGATGGGGACGGAATAGGGCTGGGTCTGAGTGGGGATGGGAGGGAAGGGGACGGGTGTTTGTAGAGTAGAGCCTGCGCTGGGTTTGAGTGTGGACGCGCGGAAAGGTTAGCGAGAGTGAGTACGCGGCGAGAATGCGCGTTGGGTGGGATGGGACGTGTGCCCTCTGCTTGTCCTCGTTGCCTGCGCAGCGGCGGCTGTCTTTCCGTGAGTCTCGATGGCGCTTATCACTCCCCGAACGAGTTACTGACAATCTCTCCATATCTCCGTTTCGTCGTCCTCGTCCTCGACCGTCACCTGGCGTTGAATACCTGCAACAAGGCACTCCACGAGCGAAGGTGTGCGATCCCGACGTCTCTCGATGGTGGAAGGGGGTAGGTGCGCCACGAGGCCTGGTTGGCCCCGGATAAAGTTGGCGACGGAGTGCGAGAGGGACGGGAAGGGGAGGTTGGCTGCTGCTGGAACAATAACGTGGTGAGTGGCCAGGTTTCTCAGCACGATGGGGGCCCACCTTCTTCAGCCCTGCACTGCGCTGCGTCGTCGCCGTCGCCGTCGCCGTCATCGTCTACGACAACCCTGGCCGTCCCATCCCTTCCTGACTTGGCCCCTTCCCCTCCGTCCGTCCATCCTCGATTCTTCAGTAGGCCAAGTGTAACGGCCGTTGTTGGGTGCTGGGTGCGATGCTGCGTGGGTTTTGGGACGACGGGAACGACTCCGCGGGCTGCAGGTGGAGAAGAGGTGGATGGTGTTGCAGTTGTAGTCAGGCTGTCGCACAGAACGGTTGGGCGGTGTCAACTGGGCGCGGAGGAAATGTGAGGGATAGAGAGGGCGCTGTGGGGCGGGATAGAGAGGTGAGTGCATTTTCGCGAGTCCGAGACGGGTGCTCACCTTCTCCTTTGCTGTTTGTACTCCCTCATCACGACGCCGAGACTTGCGATCAGCGAAATGAACAGCCAGCTCGCCAGTCTGCGCCCCGAGTCCAAGTCTTGGACGTCGCGCCCGCCCAACGACGGAATGTCGTACGCACGCTGTGCACCGCACCTAGTAAGTCATCAAGCACGCAGTCCAGGTGCCAGTTCGACTCACCTTGTACCGTCTACGTTGCGCGAAATCGACTTGCTGATGACGTCGAAACGAATGGGAAGAGGCGTGGAAGGCAGCGACATTAGTGAGGACTTTGCGCAAGAAACAAGATCAACAAGCTTACCTAACACAAAGGAAGCGCCCGAGTTCTTCGCCATCGACGAGTCCAACCCAGTCTATCCTATCCGAACGGGTTGAGGGCCATAACTCTTCTACCACCCCATCCCGTGTCGACAAGCCAGGAATCCCTCGAGTCGAGCTTAAGGTGGTAGGGACTTCAGCGGTTGCGAGAAGCGAGCAGGGATCGTCGAGGAAACGACGGAGCTTGACGAGGCGGGAAACGACTGCGCGTACGCAAGGACAAGGACACGTCGACAGGGAGTGGAGGGAGGGAAGAATGAAATTTGAGTCGTTCTACGCATTCATACTGATGTATCAGTGAAAATCGCGCCAATCAACGACACTTAGACTGACCTAGTATACACGCTGTCCACGATCTCGATATAGTACCCACGTTCGCCGCAGACAACGCTGCGGGATCTCCATACCCCCATCCCAGCCTGCCAAGGCCGGCTACATCACTAACCTGCGTCCCCGGGTCCCTGACTGAATCCATCCTGGATGGATAGGCGACCTTGTCGTCAACGTATACCGACGATACGCCATCAACATATTCGGTGGCGTTGAAGCCTTGCGACGAGGCGCTCCGCTGACGAAGGGGCGCGGTCACGATGTGTCTCGGTAGTGGAAGGGGGTAAGTCACCACGAGACCTGGTAGGTTGTGCATAACGTCGGTGATGGGGTGCGAGAGGGACGGGAAGGGGAGCGTGGATGCTGCTGGGGCGATAACCTGGTGGGTGGCGATGTTTCTGGACTTGCTGGGACCCACCTCCTTCAGCCCTGCGCTGTGTCGTCGTCGTCGTCGTCGTCTACGCCAGCCCCTCGCCGTCCTACCCCTTCTTAACTTGGCCCATTCCCCACCGTCCTTGCGTCCTCGCTACTCCAGCAGGCCACGTGTCGTCGCCGTTGTTGAGTGCTGGGTGCGACACTGCGTGCTTCGGGACGACGTTATCGACGCTGAGGGTTGCAGATGGAGAAGACGCGGGGGTGCCGTAGGCGTTGTCAGGTCGTCACACGGAGTGGGTGCAAGGTAGTTGGACGGGCGCAGTGGCGTTGGGGGGATATCGTGGTGAGTGTATCTCCATTACTTTGAGACGGGTACTCACATTCTTTTCTGCTGTCTGGTCTTCTCATTGTCGACGCCAGTGCCTAGCTGGCTCTCCCTGCCTCCGACCTTCATCTATCCCCTTCCTACGCCTATGCCAACGACTGATATTCGTCTTTCCCTCGCTCGTTCGTCTCGCGTCGGCGTGCTACTGGTGTCTCAGCGATTATCTTGCCTCGTCGTCATCGTCGTAGGCCATGTTGGCGGTATTATGGGCTCGGGAGACGTTGATGGGCTTCTGTCGGGCTGTGGGTAGGGATAGGCAGTACCATGCTATGCCCAGGTGCGTATGCCGTTGATGGTATTGTGTAGTCCCGGTACGCTGTCGTTTGGGTTCGCAGTTGCGGCGCAACGTGTTCAGGTGTAGGAAAGTGGATCCTGCGTCGTAGACGTTGCGGCTGGTGGTGTCGGAGGCTGGGGCCTCTTGCCTCGTGAACCGGGAGGCAAGTGGGTGGTGCATGGCCGGCAGTAGGGTGGACAAGGGCAGCTGGTGTTGAGGTGAGTCTGCACTGAACTGATCTTTGAGAGCCATGGGGTCGTGCTTACCCTGCAGCCGTTGCCTCAGACACGTCCTGCAATTCAAGTTCGCCGGTCTACACCATGGCGCTGTGAGGGTACTAGAGTGAGGATGTGAGGGAGGACGAGGGTCAGGAAATGGAATACTTACCTATTGGCTTACCCAACCATGCCAACTGCATTTCCCTGGCATGTGTGGTCCACGATGTCGAAGGAGAACGATGGAGGGCGGGAGTTCGCGAGTCAGTCATGCGAGAAGAAGAATATCGAGGGAGGACGATCGAGGGCGGGGCTGCCCCGCATTATTGGCGCTCAAACCAAAGCCACGTGCGCGATCGAAGTCCGCTCCGTTGCTTCCTTCAACACGCACCACGACGATAGCGAGGACAATGTAGACGGCAACGACGACGACTGGATCCCGTATCAACGCCCAACATCCCGCTGCATCCCAAACCTCGTCGAGTGCCTGCTGCCGACACTGCGGAGCACGCAGTAGGCCTTCTCCAACAGCCCGAAGACGACCAGCTCATTCGCAGCGACGGCTGCAGCGGCTGTACCACGAAGGGAGGACTAGGAGACGTGGGCGTAGGGGAAGAACTGGATCACATACCGAACCACGAGAAGCGAACGCGCCAGCGACAACTTAGGTTTGCTCACACGTCTTCCGGGACAGCACGGCTACTCACCTGCGTCTTGTGCCCACAGTCCCGGCACGCGGCCCTCACATCCATGCGCACTCCGACGCCAGCGGTATGATCAACCAAAGCAGCCACCAGCCAGCGCTGTCGGAAGAAGCAGCTGGACCAACGTACACATCGACTTGCGCGCGCAACGAGGGCGTACAAAATGGGGGTGGGGCCGAATCTCAGGATCGCAAGGGAACGAACGTACGACCAAGGGATAAGTCGAATACGTCAGTCGAAAACACCATGCCCATCCAGCACGCCCGCTACAAGTCAAGGCAGTTTGCCACCTCGCCAGCTTGCAATTACGATACAAGCGCGGGAATGGGAGATGGCGATTACAGGAGATAGAATGCGAGGGGGTTGGGAGGAGTCGCGACTACGGGATCATGGCCACCTTGTCACCGCGGCGCGTGGAACCGAAACTCCAAATACCAAGGTGCAAATGAAGCTAGCTGTGTACTCGGATCCTCTCGATCGTGCGATCACTCAGAGCTATGGTTCAGAGGCAAGTCCCGGAGGTTAGCAGCGTACCATTGACTGATCTTGGGCTTAGGTTACTTCCTGGATATGCGCTCTAGGGCCAAGGGTGTTGGAGGTGTCGTGATGGGTCCAGATGCCTCGCGTGGAGGGGCGTAGAAGACGAGACAGTGCAAATTGGGGACAAGGAGGTATGTCTAGCGAACTACACGCCTCGCGGGCTATTTCGACGTACTCACAGGTTGCTTTACAGAGTTCGTTGGGTACTGGGACGCTCTGGCGACCAGGAGACGATGATGGGTGCACGCAGCTCATCGCCTCCGCGTGTCTACATTCTAGCCCGCCCGTAAGCCGCCGACATCGAGTTCCAGCAGGCCCCATCGAATTCCTCGCTGCCCCTGGCCTCCTTGCGCAATCCGTCAACAGCTGGCGCGTCCTAAGCTCCCGTCCTACCTCCGTCTTCACACTTACGGCAGTGTTACATCCCCCTTGGTGCCCTCGCCCACAGTCGTGGTTCTCAGAGCGTGCTCGAGGGGGAATCATGCGCATATAAGGACGTTAAACGTGATTCCGGCGATGTGCGGGTATCGTTCAGCGAGTGTGGCGCACAGTCAGAGGAGGATGGTGGGACGGGAGGTCTGCAGGGGGTTAGATGGGACAGGAGGATGGAATACTACGTGCCGACTCTGACGAATGGTTCCCGTTCGCGAGGGATGACAAAGCAAAGGGTGGCGGATGGTTCCCGTCTGCGAGGGATATCAATGGACGAGACAAATCGTGACGAACGGGACACACGGGTCGTGGCTCCACGTCAAGCAGGTATGGGCGTCCACGAGGGGCGCTTAAGGCACGAACGGTTACCGTTCGTGCCACTTATGCTATCGACGGGCGCGAAGGCCACGAACGGTTCCAGTTCGGCAGGCGCATCCGTATAAACCGCAGTACACATCACGTGTGGACGGGGAGCAACCGAGCGGAGGATGGGAGAGATTGAGATTGGTGACATGGCACGAACGGTTACCGTTCGTGGGTATCACCGACTCCCGTCCGCGAGGCCCATCCACTGGTCGCGTGCGCCCTTCGACCCCCTCAAGCCCAGGGATATTCCCTCGGCGGCGTCCTCAAAGGGGGGTCGGTGACCGTTGGTGGGAGGCAGGAGGGCAGGGGACAGGCGGGTCATGGCTCCGCGTCAAGCAGGAATGCACGTCGGCAATGGGTGCGTAAGGCACGAACGGTAACCGTTCGTGCCTCTTATGCTATCAACATGGCGCAAACGGTAGACGTACGCGAGGCTCATCCACGTCTCTGCTCATTGTGTCCGCCGCCCAATCCCGGCGAGCTCTTGCTTAACCCGTTGGTGTCTTCAATATGCTAACTTGGAGGCTAATGAGGGTTCTAACAGGTATATATTAGATGGTAGTAGTATGCAATACAGTTATTACACCGTAATATGAAGTGTTTCAAGGGTTTTTGGGGGAGTTCGCCAATTTCTGGGCCTGCCCCCTATCTATCAAAGCTCAGCCAATGCAAGCATTGGCTGAGCTTTGATAGATAGGACTTGACCAAAGATGAACTCACAGACTGTGCCTATGAACATCTTCAGTTCATTTTCCCAGATATTGATATTTCATTGTTCAAAGTTGCAACCCAGCGAGGCTTATGCATGGTGTGCAGTACTAGGATTACTTTGTTACATGTTTGATTTACATGTGTACTTACATATTAGTGTCACTACATACATGTGTTAGTTAGTATTTATAGTAGTGCTAGTCCTCATACCCCATACCCCATACCCCATACCCCATACCTCATCCCTTGATACCTCATACCCCATACCCCATACCCCATACCCCATACCTTGATACCTCATACCTCATACCCCATACCCCATACCTCATCCCTTGATACCTCATACCCTATACCTCATACCTCATACCTTTAATGAGTGATCACATTGAATATCAATTCTGCATCATTGTCAAGCCATACCTTTGAAATACCCCATACCTTGAACTCCATAAGCATTTCACCCAGTAATATATACAGAGATCAACTGTAGTTTGAGGACACGGTATGACCCAGATTGGACCAGGCGGTGATGTTGGATGTGCCGTCTTCGCGGTAGCGGTGCTCATTGCCGTTGTACTAGCCCCCTTCCGTCTCTCACTCATTAGAGCCGCTAACTTGGCCTCACAATACTCCCTCTCCCACTCATAAAAATTGTCCCATGTATTGCGGAATATCTCCAAACAGACACTACGATGAGGGTTTATTTTCTCGCCGTCACTAGTTGTCTCCAGGTTATAGGTTTTGCTCATAACACTAATAGTGTCAAAGTTCGCACCCGAGGTATGCTTGTTGGTAGATATGATGTGTATTGAAGGTACGAACGAGATCGCTTCACTTACAGCATTGGATATTTCAAGCTCTGCAGAAGAAGACTCGGAAGACTCTTCCTCCTCTTCGCGTAGATGCTGATATGAATCGTGTATGATGGTGTTGTGGAGGATTGAGGCCATTATCAAGGCCAAAGGGGGAATACCAAGTATTAGATAGTACACTCAAAAAACCCTTTCAATGCATCCCTTGATTGGAAATTCTGTAGAATATTCTAGACTTATCCTGTCTCCTTATGGTCAGAGCAATCGGTGGAGGCCTAGCAATTCTTTGAGTGCGAGATGAAATAGAGGTTGCTGCAGGGGTCGGCGGCGCCATTGGAAAAGGGGCAGGAGCACAAACAGGAGCAGGGATCCGCCTCTGGTATTTTTGATTGGGCAGCGGCAGCATCGACTGTTGCTTTAACTCTAACCCTGTAGTAGAAAGGACGGTCATCCCCGCCATGGTCTTCTCCTTCAGAGGACGAGATGACGATAACATCCACATGCATATCTACTATGTATAGTAAATGGAGGGACATCACAGAGAATTGAGTGTGCTATTGGTGAGCTTGTACTGGCTGGTCAAGTGATATGAGGTGCATATGTACCATCTTCAGTTGTCTTTGCCCCTCCCTTTGAGCTCATGTGGCCAAACCTATACGTAGCTGCTGCTGCGTCACTCTCGCCGACCTTGTGCTCCTTGCACAGGCAACGGAGACCTTTGTTGTTGAATTTGGGTCTCAGGAGCAGAACTCGGCAGGGCGGAGGTATCATCAAGGTCCCTGTTGTAGTACTCAAGCACTCCTTCCGAATCAGATGAGTCAGACAATTCTTTTTCTTTGTAAGTTGTTGGTATCAGGTATCATTGAACAAAGAAATTTGATTCATTGATAATAAGTGTAAGTAGCGCATTCAGGATGTAATGGGACATACTGCATACCTGCAAGTAGCACTTCCCATTCCGGCCCAGGTTCTGTCTTGATTCTACCGCATTGGTATATATGAGAGATGGGAAAAGGACATAAGCATACCTCTTTGCCATCAACAACAGTTTCTTATCAATGCTCGTGCATCGACGGCTTTCGCTCAAGCCCAAAGCGTGGAAAGACATTGAGGAACCTCTACAAGGCTGCTCAACGGGGTCAACAATGTCTTCTCTGGCATAAAACTGGGATCAAAGCACTGTTCAATTAGATAATGTATGTCCTCGATTTCAGTGCCTCTTGCAGGATAAGGGTTATCCCAATAGTAAATCAAACATTTCCAGTGCTTCAGCCAGAGGTTACTGGCACAAACCACAGCAAGACGACACTGACAAGCAATGACCAGAAACAGACCTGGTCACCAGCGCTTGAGCATGGTCTGGGCAGCCCAGATTGAAACTCTGTTCCATTCCATTGTTGGGACTCATTACTAAGTAAAGTATTGTAGCCACAGTGTGGCCATGAGTTGCTAATATAATATTTCAAGGTATATAAAATTTGTATATCTGGCGCTTTACCACATTTATACATGAAGCTCATATGAAGCACATGACTTCACATCTTCCGTACATTTATTTCATATAAAGGTCATATAAAGCCCACTTCTTTTGCGAAACTTTACATTCCTTCATATGGCTTTACATTTCTTCTACATTTCTTCTACATTTTCTTTACTTCTTCATGACTTTGAGGCAATAACAATTGTTGAGGAGCTTCACGTAAAGCTTATATGAACTGCATGTGAAGTTTATATGCGACATTCATATGTGCTTCATGTGAAGTCCATGTGAAGCACATATGAAGAGTTTATATTCATATGGATTACAACTAAGTTATGAGTTTGTCTCATACACAAGTGCATACAAGCTTCATGTGTGGTTTATATGAGCTTCATGTGTACTTTATATGAGCTTTACATGTGATTTATATATGCACTACATGCACTTTGTATAGAGTAAATGTATACTTTATATGAGCATCATGTGTGGTTTATACAGCATATATATATGCTTTATGTGCAGTTTATAACATACATGTACACTTCATGTGAACTTTATATGTGGTTTATGTGCGCTTCATGCGCACTTCATATGCAACTTATACATAGTAGAGGTAAATACTTTGACACATTTAGCCCTCCTCCTCCTCACTCTCCTCCTCCTCTTCACTCTCCTCTTCACTCTCTGAGTCTTCTTCATCCTCACTCTCCTCATCACTGTCTGTCATTTCTATTCCTGCTTCTTGATTCCTCTTCTTTTCCTCCTGCTTGGCAATGACCCGTTGAGTGTGTATGAATAACAGCACATTGTAGTAGTGAATGTACGTGTAGACTAGTAGTGTAGTCTAGTAAAATGCGAGGGTCCGCCTCCGGCAGGACAAGTCCGTGCGACACCCGCGTGAGTAAAGTGTGATAAGGATGAGTCCGAGAGTGAAAACAAACAACTGAGAAACTCCGGACGCTTCGGACGGCTTCGGATGCCTTCGGATACCTTTGGACGCGCTCGGACGCGAACAGACAACTCGGCTTCGGATAGTACGACGAGGACGGCAGGAGAATGACAAGGACGGCAGGAGAAAGCAACTTCGGATCGGACTCGGGCTCGGACTCGGACAGCGGCAGACTCTGACAACGGATGAGAAGAAGAGTTCGGACGGCTTAGAATCTGACTCGATGTGGGGGGGGGAACAAATCTTATTCCTCTAACTACGAGTGCAGTAGGTTTTTGTAGCTAAGAAAACATCGGAAATGTCCGAGGCGAAAAGGCACCAGGAACAAATAATGGGACTAGTGTGATGAAGTATTAGAGTCCGAGAACAAAAGAGAACGAAACATTGATCCGCAGTGTCTGATCCGTTAACACGTGTGTCCGGTACGGGTTCGTGACGTCCGAGTCATGTGCGAGCGCGTCCGAAGAGTCGGAGAGGGGTGGATAGGGGATAGGGGAAGCCGGACTGCACAGAACGAAAGGGTTCAACCCTTACATCCCCCGGGGACTTTATGTGTTGACCCTCCGGGGCAACGTACACGGCGAGCAAGAATTTGCGAAGTGGGAAGGTGGGCGGGTGAACGAAAATAGTGGCGTGGGACCAAAGGAAGCGCGGTCACATGACGGATTGTTGATAATTTCGACGAAGTCCAACATCTTCTCTTGCTCTCTTCCTCCATCGCACCCAGCATTACTGTCCGTACGACCATGGCAAAACACACCCCGTCCCGCACCCTGGAGGAACTCCAGACCCTTAAGAAGCAGGAAGCCGTTGCCGCATACGAAGAGGAGGCCGGATACTTCGTGGACATGGGTACGGCGTTCCCGGAGCTCGACGACGAGCATCGGGTCGATGTGGAAATCGCTGTTGCCGACATGGAGCAGCAGCAGGTAAGTGGCAACATGGGCGACGACTAGAAGCAGGGCGCTGACTGCGTGCAGGAGTGGTTGATGGGCGCCGAAGACGTCCTCGTGTCACGGAAACTGGAGAACACCGTCGAAGATGACGTGAAGGAGAAGATGGCCCGGGCCACTACGCAATTACTGGAGGCGCAGTCCCGACTCGCGGAGTGGCAGTCCGAGGACGAGAGACGGGCACGAGAAGCACAGGAGGCTGCGGACGCGGAGGCGAGGAGGGCACAAGAGGTGCGTGATGCACGACGACGGGACGCGCTCGCCGCTGAGGAGCGTCGACGGGCTGCGCAGAGGCCAACGTTCGTGGCTGGTTCGGGAACCCTCGGTTCCGGGAGTACTCCCGTTGATCGTCCCGAAGCAGAGAAGAACTCGGACGTGGTCGAAATTCCGTCGGACGCTGAGGATGATAGCACGCCGGTCCCTCGGACGCGAAGACGTGCCAGCGCCATCCGTGCAGGAAAGCGGAAGGTGGTTGAGAGCGACGGCGGCGAGCCCGAGACAACTCCCCGGGCAAAACGACTTCGAAGACGCACGGGCAATGCGGATGACACTAGGGAGAAGACTCCTCCAGCGCCAGCGCGTCTCGATGTAACGGAGTACGGAGAGTACGATCCGGCCGGTAAGCGGACTCATCAGACGGTACGCCGGGACTAACGGACCCTACAGATGCTAGTTCGAGCCCGAACAATGTCGAATGGGGGTGCGGGTTCGGTGCACCCAAGGAGTCCTGCCCGCACCCTGTGGTCGAATTCACGGACGCTCGCCGATGCCTGCACTGCCAGCAGGCGTACTTTACCTGCGTCGGCACCGGCTGTCATGCGTGCGAGGCGTGCACCGGATCGAAGGTCAGGTGTTCGCACGCGAAGACGCGCGCCAGGCAGGCGAAGACCTCGGAGGCGGAGGCGTCAGGCAGCAAAGCGGCGGGTGGAAAGGGGAAGCAACGGGCAGCCCCAAGGCCAAGGACACGGCGACGCGGAGGAGAGAGCGGAAAGACAAGCCGGGTTACGCGGGCAGCGTCAGGGAATGCCGCTATCCCTACTTTGGTAGAGGCTTGCGCGGATCACGAGCTGCGGACCCTTGTCCAGGTCATGTCAACAATGGACGCTCGGATCGCCGCCCTCAAGCAGGCGACAGAGGAGGCGGAGAGCACCCGGGCCGCAGCCACACGGAGCCTGGCGGCGCTGATCCTGCGGAGGGAGCTCGAGGATGCTCAACGGGCTGAGGCGGCGGACGAAGAGGAACGAGAGGGGGACAGACAAATGGAGGAGGACGAGGAGTACGAAGGGCAGTAGGGCGGACGAGCAAAAAGGCGCTTGGCCCGTAGAGACATTCTTGTAAGCAATATGTAAATATTATATCTGATTTTCTTGTGCACCAAAAAGAAGAATGCGTGAGTGAGCGGAAGTGAAAGAATGACACGCAGCGTAAAACCGGCAAGTCCGGAGGCTTCCGAAGGGGGGGAGGGTCACCGGAGTCGTCGGATGACGCATACGAGGCAAATGCAAGGGAATATAAGGATCGGACAGGAGAGAGATCAAATGAGAGAGGTGAAAGATGAGAGACGGAACAGGACCGAGGTCCGGGATACAACACAGGGCGAACCCTGGTCTGGGTGGAAAAAATTTTAGAGTACTAGACGGTTAGGCTGCCGCGAAGGCGTCAAAACTCGGTCGTTCGTCGTATTTTGTAGTCCGGCGAAGTTCGCGGCGGACTGAGGTTCCGGAAGATCGTCGGGGTCATCGGAGTCGTCGGGTTCGGCAGAATGGGGGACGGGAAGGAGATGGCGGTGTCGGGCGTAGTACGGAATGACGCGGAATGCTGCATAACGTAGATTTGAGATGGAACCGTCGAGTTCGGACAGGACGTAGGATCCGCCATGAGTGCGTCGGACGACGACCATAGGTCCCATGTAGCGAGGCAGATGCTTGAGTGAGTGATCACCTTCTATCTTCTTATCACGAACCAGAACGAGCTGTCCGGGAAGAAAGTTGAAGTCCTTGATCGTCCGGGCGAATCGTCGTTCAAATTCCTCGAGGGAAGCAATCCGGCTCCGAATAACTTTCTCGCGCATACGTTCGATGTCGTCCGGACGCTTCTGGAGTTGTCGGGCGCGCATGGAGATGAGCTGTTCAGTGGTGAGAGTGGTATCGGGAGGAGGGGCGAGATAGGTAGCTTCGTGGAGGTCGAACGGAAAAAGGGGCTCGATGCCATGTACCATGTAGTAAGGAGACATTCCGGAGGTCTTGGAGATGGTGACGCGCTCGGCCCAGAAGACGGATGGTGCGACTTCAACCCATTTCTTCTCATTGCCATCCGCAGTCTTCAGGAGGGAACCCCGCACGTCCCGGTGTCTCCGCTCGACGAGTCCGTTCGCTTGGGAGTTGTACGGAGAGATTCGGATGTGTCGGATGCCGTATTTCTCTGCGAGATATTCGACTGCCTTCACAAACGGGGTACCGTTATCCGTCACAAGTTCTTCAATGGCGCCCCAGCGGCATAGAATCTCTTGGAAAATAAACATGCCCAGTGTCTCCGCGGTCTCCCGGCGAAGCGCGCGCCACTCCGGATAAGAGGTAAGAGCACACCGAGCGTGGACTATCTTGTTGAATTTGTTGGCGGAAGGCATCACCATGCAGTCAATGTGGACGCGGCGGAAAAGGGAAAGTGGGATCGTCGGAGACGGCGGAATGTGTAGTTTGAAGTTGGAGCGGATCTGGCACTGATGACAAGTCTTGACAAACCAGCGGACGTCCTGGTCAAGGAAGGGCCACCAGAATCGCTCAAGGAGGCGCGTGCGGATGACGAAGATACCCTTGTGTCCGAGAGAGTCGTGAGCAGCCCGGATCAGGTAGAGACGGCGACCCGGATGAATGTAGACTTTATGCTTCCCATGGTTATCCTTGCGCCAGAGCTTGCCGTCGCGGTAGAAAAAATTGAGCGCTTGTCGGACGAAGTTGCGCATGGCGGGTTCAGCGAGTCCGACGGGAGCCTTGCTCGTCCGGAGGAAGGTCTCTATCTCCAACATCCGGGCGTCCTTACCCGCGGCCTTCGGAGTCCGGGGAATGTCGTCGGAATCGTCGGAGTCGTTGAATCCAGCAGAGTCTTCATCATAGATGAACGTGCGGACGAGGGACCCGAGATGACCCCGGAAACGGTTCTGCGCAACCCGCGCGACAGAGGCGTCGCCGTCCGAGTGAACCTGTAAAGTAAAACCACACGCTTCGTCTATCCAACCCTCGACATCTTCTACAAGGACCGGGTCTTCTTCGGCTCTTCTTCGTCGTGAGAGGCCATCGGCCGGAGTGTGATCCCGAGCTGGGACATGCTTGAGTTTGAAAGAAAAGGTAAGAATGGCGGCGATCCAGCGGTTCATCGCAGCGTTCGGGACGATGTCCGGATTGTTGATCATACCCTTGATATATTTCGCGTCGACTTCGACAGTGAGATTGCGAGCTCCGATGAGCCAAAGCTTCGTGGCCTGGAGTGCCCGGAAGAGTCCGTAGAGCTCGATTTTGGATTGGGAGTAGCGGGATTCTCGGTCATTCCAAGTGATAGATCCGAAACGGGACGGATAGCGCTTGTTGTCGGCGCCTACCTGGGAGAGGATGAAGCCGACGGCTACGGTGGAGGAGTCGACAGCCAGTATGACTTCGCGATCGGATGAGTGGTCGATAGCTCGGAGAGCGGGGGAGGTGATGGCAAGATTCTTCAAGGTCTCCATGGCAGCTAGTTCGTCCGGGCCCATGACAAAGTCAACGTCCTTTTTGGTCAACTGCACAAGTGGTTTAGCATGTTTCGCAAAGTCTCGGATGAAGATACGCATGACTCCGATGGTACCCAGGAAACCCCGGACGTCGGTGACGTTCTCGGGCACAGGCCAATCACGAATCTTTTGGACCCTGTCATCGTCGGGTTCTCTACCCTGGTAAGTGCACATGTGTCCGACAATAGATGCGCGCTGAACACAAACACGTAGCTTGACTCCGGAGAACGTTCCGCCGAACTTCTTCATCCGGTGCGCGATCCGATGCATGTTTGCAATATGTTCATAAACAAAGCGCCGGATGTTCAGATTATCGGGTAGGGTTTCGTAGGATCCGTCGGGTTGCTCGTATCGGGTAAGCGGACCCTTGACAGGGCAATCGTCGATGTACGGATCGGTGACGTGGGGAATTTCGTCTCGCATAATGAAGGTGAGGTCGCCGTGCTGAATCTGGACGGAGTTGGTGAAGCCCATAGGAATGACGGTGAGACGCTTGGCTCCGAGAGGCGTCTGGAATGTTGTGAGATCCCGCGAGCTTTCCGCTAGCTTCCGTTGGTCGAATCCGACAAACAAGTCGTAGATGCCGTAGCACGACCAGCCTCCGAAGGTTTCCGCATAAGTTTCGACCCGAGGCGGAATAGAGGCGTCCTTGATAGTGGCAGCGTTGAGAGGCTGAAGATCGTGGACCAGGCGGAGAGACTTTCCATCCTTCTTGAGAACGCAGAACCAGCGGGACCGGTACGAAGAACTGGACTCCTCGTAGACTCCGGACTTGATCTTGTCTCGGATGACGCGGACGACCTCGTCGTAGATGCCCGGAGGAATGGGAATGTTTCGGAGTGCCCAGGGAACGTGCTCGATCGTCGGCATCACTACAGGGTCAAACCATTCGTCAGAGAACTTGCCTCGTTCATCCTCGGATCATGCGAAAGCGTCCTCGTCCGTCCGGATGAACCAGTGCGCGAGTTTGATTTCCTCGGGAGAAAGCCAGTTGTCCGGGTCGACGGCTTGTTTGTCAGCGCGTTCCTGAGTGTACCGGAGTCCCGGAGTGAAGTCGGGTGGTTGAGTAGGAAGCGGGAGAAGATCGGCTAAGATGTCGGGAGGTTCGCGTCGGACAATCCGATACTGTTCGGGAAGGGTAGTGGAGACAGGTACTGTGCGATTGGCGACCTTCCGGTAGGGCTTCTTTCCGTATGTTGGCATCCGGGCAGTTGCTGCTAAGACTTCTGCGGTCGGGTTCGGAGCGGAATCATCGGATGAGGCGGGCGGAGCGTCGGCATTGGAGTGGATAAACCAGGATGTAAATGTAGAGTAGGAAGTAGTGGTGGAAAGGGGAATATCCAAATATGAAGCACTCCGAGTAATGCCATCTTCGATGATATCAACAAGACCTGAATAGATCCGTCGCTCATCCGGCAAATCGTCATACGCGCAAGAATGATGAGTATTAGGTACGGGCGGCGGGACACAAGTATACACCGGAGCCACCGGGTCGAGACCGGAATCACGCGGAGCATCATATGTACTTTTTCGGTTCATGGAAGGGGGGACAGACAGAAGAGGAAGCGATGGATCGGACACGGAAGGGGATGTATGATATAAAAGTGTTTTCGGATAGGTAATGCAGCGGATCGGAACTGAAGAAGGAGCGGAATCGGGCAATGATATCATAAGAGAGCAATAGAACGGGGGTATAAAAGACTCGTCTCGCCGCAGGGGTTCCTCGACGGTATCTAAAAATGCTCCTTAGGCTCTCGGGAACGGTGGACCCTTTTGAAAGTAGGGATGAGGAAACGACGGCTCGAATTCGGATCGTGTATGGTCAAGTCCTGACGACCGTCGGGGTAGTCGCGGGTGACAGCGGAGGTGAGGCAGAAGAAGGGGCGTCTGAGGAGCACCTCATAAGGCGCATCGTTCACGATCTGAGCTTGGACGTAGAGATCGACGGGTCCGAGAGACATTTTCACGTTGTGCGCGAGCCCGATGGTCTGGTTCGAGGATAGGTTCGCGGACTCCATGGTGATGAACTTGTCGATGTCGATGAGCAGCCCGAGATTGTCGAAGACGTCGCGGCGCATGGCGATGATCTGCGATCCGGTGTCCAGGATGCATTCGACCTCGTACCGATCGTTGAAGATAGGCCGGATGATCCGGAGTGACTGGGTCGGAGCTGCGACAATGCATTCCTTGTTTGGATCCCGGGTGGCGGACATCAGAACCTCCACGACGTCTTCGGGGTCATCGTAGCACGCTGCCATGTTGACGGACGCGTAGTTAGTCTCCGTAGAGACCCGTTTCGACGAAATAAGATCCCGAAGTCCTTTCCGAGCATCAAACGAGAGTGCGAAAAGTTCCCGTTGCGTGATAGTGAGCGTGGTGTTAAGGGCGCGTTCCAGGACATCCGAGGCCACCTTCGGATTCTCGATGTTCGACTGGACCCGATAGTTCGGACGGTACGTCGTGCGACCGGTCTCGATGGCTTCAGCTAGCTGAGAACGGGCCGATGTGGAAGGGAAGGGGACCGGAATCAAAGGCGGAAGGGTTGGTTCGGACGGAGCCTTTGCCGGAGCGCTCGGAGTCGTTTCGACCGGTTCGGAGAAACGGACATCCTTCTTCTTCTGAGATGAAGCGTACTTTTTCGCTACGTCGGGCATCCGCTGCATGAGAACCTGCAAGAAGATCTCCTCTTTCTCTTCTTCCTCCAGATCAAACGGGCTCGGAAGCTCTTCGATGAACGCCCGAGACTCGGACTCGTCGGCCTCCGTATAGTGGTAGGTGCTAACCTCGACCATATTCGCGGACGCTACTCCGGAACTTGTGGCTGCAGGAGTGACGATCGGGTGAGGAGGGGCGTCGCGATCCTGAGGTCTATTGTTGGCTCTCATCCAATTGTCGATCTGCTCTTTGAACGAGTCTCCGGGGAAGGAACGATTGATAGTCTCTCTGGTCGGGAGCACCATCCATCGGCCTTCTTCGTTCCGACCGATCCACCCGCTCCGTTCGTATCGGGCCGCATCCGGACACGAGCCCATCGTGTGGTAGACGGAATGACAGAAGTGACACTTCCGGGGAGGTCTCGGATCAGTCCCTTGTGGTGCAGGAGGCGGAGGAGGACGTGATTGCTGATTCTGGGAAGATGGGGGTGGCTGAGGCGGATACTGATAGTTTTGTTGGGGCGGGACGGGTTGATAAGCGTATGCTTGAGCGGTCGGAGGCGGGGGATACGGATAGAATGAGTTCGGATTATACGGATATTGCGGAGGAGGAGGAGGATACTGCGGATGCGTTTGCTGAATGGTCATGAACTGCTGCATCATAGCTTGCAGGGCACGGATGTCAGCGGATTCGGTTTTGACCGTAACCGGAGCCGTCGGACTCACTGTCGGAGATGTCGAAGACGTTGTGAGAGTCGCCGGAGTCGACGTTCCGAGAATAAAGTTCGCTTCCGTATAGATCTCCGTGATCGTGTAAGGATCGTCCGGATGATGCTGCATGTGGACCATCGCCAATCTGTCCTTGATTTTCTGACGGGTGATCGGATCGAATCCTGCAAGATAGTCTCGTCCGACGTCCTGGGTGGAGACGCTATTTTTGGACAGAAGCCAATTGGCCGGGACGAGGAACTTTCGGTGATAGACTCCGAGATCATCCTTTGTGAGCATCGGGGTCTGGGACTGGAGAGCAGCAATAGTGGAAAGATCGGACGGACGCCAGCGTCGTTCGTTATCCGATCCGGGGTAGAGCTTCCCGATGCACGTTTTGAAAGCATCCCAGTCGTCTCCGTCGGCTGCATCGCCACTGCTGCGCCAGATCTCCCAGTCGGAGTCGTCGAGATATCCGATTGTAGCTCGGATGAGATCCCGGCCTTCGACCTGAGCACGGGCAGCGAGGTACTCCACTTCGGAGAAGAAGCGATGGAGTCCTTCGGGCCTTCCGTTGAATTTCGGAGCGGTATGGTGACCGCGGACGGGCATAGTTGTGGCCATTGTAGGAGGAGGAATAGGGGAAGGTGAAGAAGTGGCCGGAAGATTTTCGGACGACTCGGTGAGCGATGAGGGTGTTCCGGACGTAGTGTCGTTTGACTCCGGAGTGGGTCGGTGGTAAGCCGCGGCGGGATTATAGAACAGACTGTGCCGGAGGGATGGAGGATTAGGGCGTGATAGGATGTTCGGATGCTCGGATTCTGGGCGTCCGGTAAGTGCGAACTGCCAAATGACGGTGTTGGGATCGGGAACCCAAGAGCGGACTATTTTGAACGGAAAATATTCGGATGTCTTCCGGAAGAGGTAGTTGATAGCCCGTTGCGTCGGACCTTCCGGAAAGATATCGTGCAGAGGATCGGGAGGGGATTCGAATTCAATGACGGAATAGGATGATTAGGTGACGGTGGAACGGGGGGTGTCTTGAACTTTAAACCCTCGCGGTGGGCTCCAGAATGTAGTAGTGAATGTACGTGTAGACTAGTAGTGTAGTCTAGTAAAATGCGAGGGTCCGCCTCCGGCAGGACAAGTCCGTGCGACACCCGCGTGAGTAAAGTGTGATAAGGATGAGTCCGAGAGTGAAAACAAACAACTGAGAAACTCCGGACGCTTCGGACGGCTTCGGATGCCTTCGGATACCTTTGGACGCGCTCGGACGCGAACAGACAACTCGGCTTCGGATAGTACGACGAGGACGGCAGGAGAATGACAAGGACGGCAGGAGAAAGCAACTTCGGATCGGACTCGGGCTCGGACTCGGACAGCGGCAGACTCTGACAACGGATGAGAAGAAGAGTTCGGACGGCTTAGAATCTGACTCGATGTGGGGGGGGGAACAAATCTTATTCCTCTAACTACGAGTGCAGTAGGTTTTTGTAGCTAAGAAAACATCGGAAATGTCCGAGGCGAAAAGGCACCAGGAACAAATAATGGGACTAGTGTGATGAAGTATTAGAGTCCGAGAACAAAAGAGAACGAAACATTGATCCGCAGTGTCTGATCCGTTAACACGTGTGTCCGGTACGGGTTCGTGACGTCCGAGTCATGTGCGAGCGCGTCCGAAGAGTCGGAGAGGGGTGGATAGGGGATAGGGGAAGCCGGACTGCACAGAACGAAAGGGTTCAACCCTTACAACATGCATCGTGAAGTCAAAGTTGCTAACTGTCATTCGGTTGAGAACAGTCTGGAAACCTCCAATCCATGCATTGAGCTGTTCACAGGCCTAAGCTCAAATTAGACAAGTATGACTGCTAGACCACTAAATTCACTTACCTGAGTGTTGAAAGCCCTCTTATAGTAAGGGTTGCCTTGCTTGTCATTGGCAACAACTACAAGATTTGGTGCATCTCCATTGAGGGGTGCTGGATTGCACCAGGTCCGGCAAAGATGATCAGTGATCCGGTGGTTGATGTAGTGGTATGAGTCCACAATAATCCTAGTTGTTGGCTCCCAAGCAGGCCAGTGACCTTGCCTGACAATATGCTTGAGTAAGGCACACCCCTTGTCAATGGCAATGTAGCTGGGGCATGAGGCAGGATCAGGATAGACATCTTCAAGGAACCGAAGAATCTTGGCCACCCCTTCTGACTTGGCAAACTTGCGCCAGGCAAGGACCACACCACATGGAGCACAGATGGTCTCCACGCAGTAGTACCTAGGAGCAGAGAAGTAGTTGTTATACTTGCTGCCACTGACCTGTTCAACCTCCTGCTCTGCAAGGTCATCATGCTCTGGCGCCTCTGCTCCTCCACCAACAGGCAACCATTCCTGTCTCTCCTCCTGAGCTCTTCTCAACATCCGCTGCACTCCAAGAAGTGAGGTGTTGGCATATTGCCTGCGAAATGTGGCCCACTGCCCCTGGTGATCTTGACAGGCCTTCGTGTCACCAACCTTGACCTTGCCACATCCCTTCATATGGCACTTGTTTTCCATCCTCTCTGCATGCCTCTTGCAGAACACCACAGTTTGGGCATTCTCAAGTCCTGCCTCGCACCCTTCCATTGCGCAATGCCGTGGCCCCATGACAATTCCATCAATGACAATCATGCGGACCTCTCCATGATTGCCAGGTGCAACAGGGCCAGTAGGCTGAACCACAGCAGCAGGCTGGTTGTCAACCTCCATTGCATCTGGATCAACAGGTTCCCCTGCATAGTCTGGAACAGCATGATTTTCATCATGGCCAACAACTGCAGCAGGGTCATTGGGTTGCCTTGGAATGACATCAGCAACATCCTTGAATGCATGACAACACTCATCGCAAGAATGTCCCTCTGCACTGCGGATAACTCCATTGTCGCCAAGTTCAATGTAGGCAGCAGCAACCAGAGCATTGATGGAGAGATTGTCTTCAAAGACAATCTGGCGCTTGTTGAACTTAGCCATCTGCCGGATAGACTCCTCCACAAAGGCCTTCCAGACTTGTCGACGTCCAAGTTTGAAGGTACCTCCACTTGGCTTGACAAATGAGAAGTTCCAAAACTCGGTAATGGCAGCAGTGGAAGCATGGAAGCTGTAGTTGGCATTGACGATAGCCCCAGAGACAGTGCGGTCGACCCAGACACTTTTGCCAACCTTGAGATACTTGGCATTGTTGAGGTACAAGCACAAGTCATCACCGTTGTTCTGGGTGAACCGCTCGTGATCTGCCCAGTAAAATGAATTGCAGGAAGAGCATCTGCCAGCCAGAACAGGGACTTTCTCCAAGCACTGACTCCCCTTGAGCAATGTGACATGAGCAATATCACGTTCCCGGAGGTCTTGAGTAAGGCTATGGTCATTACAGTCAAGAGTTGGACAAGCCATGACGATGGGCGTGATAAGAATGATGGGTTGAATAGAAGCAGTGGAGATGGGGCGAAGTTTGGACTTGAAATTCCCAATACTGGAGTGTGAAGCAAGAGACAGAGAGCGGCTGAACCGGCTGAGTTTCTTGCCTGCAAGCGTAATTTGCTGCTGCTCAGATCGTGAAGTCCGTAAGTCGTCAGTGGTGAACAGGGAGACAAAGCCACTGTCAGAGAGCTTTGCTTTGACAGCACGGACCAGGGCAGCCATCCAGCTAGTAGACTCCTGTTGCTGAGAAGCCTGCTGTTGTCCATGAAGGTTGAGGAGATCTGTATTACTGACAAGAGTCATCAGAAGCATCAAGACAGTAGACAGCTTGATCTTGGGACCAAAGTTGTCCTGAATGCTTTGAGCAAACTCGGTGAAGAGCATGTTTGGGAAAGGATCTTGTTTAGGTGCTGCAGCAACACATGGAACAAGTCCAAGCAAGAACCACACCACTAGCAGCATCATGTAGGTCTGTAAACAGAAACTAGGCAAATGAGCATGTGTTCAGACAGAATATGATGGAGACTCAAGCAAGAAATGGTGCAAAATATATGCAATTTTCAATAAATATAGTAGTACAAAGATATATGCATAGGGAGAAATTCTAGGTTGTATGAAGCTGATGACTTACTTCGATTTGGATGGCCCAGCCTTCTTCTTTGCAGACCTCTTCTCCTCCTTCTTCTGCTCAGTGTTGATCCGTTCCACCAGTTGGCCCAAGGTAGCCTTGCCAGGCTTGACTGCACCCCACAATTTCTTGTAGATGGCCGAGCCCACTCCAGCATAACCCTCCAGATATGTGAGAATATCTGGATGCTGAATGGCAGCCAGAAAGAGGGGATTGTAGTTGCTGAAGCTGCTGGGATTCATGTAGATGGCGCGAGTGTTTTCGACATTTGGAAAGGGAGGAAGAGGAGGGGATTTGGGATCGTGAGCGTCATATTTGGCCTTGAGTCGTTCTCGAGCAGTACTGGCAGCTTTCCAGTGCTCATACGCCAATATGATGTCCCCATCATTGGGCTTGGTGTTAGGAACCAAGGAGACTGGGACCTCAAGAAGAACGGCGTACGGGATCAGGTGCTGCTTGGTGGAATAAGCTGCACGGATGTGGTCTGGAGCTGGCGGAAGTGCACCTGCAGTAGCAACACCAACAGATGAGATGGATGCTGAGGGCGCAATAGATGAGGGCGCAATAGAGCCACCAGAGTGGGCAACTGAGCTGCCAGAGTGAGTTGATATGAGAGAAGGAGGAAAGGCGGGAAAGGCCAAAGTAGATGCTGCAGGGAGGGGCTCCTGATTTTGTGAAGTTAGAAGTGCTCAGACGCAGATGAAGACAAGCTTACCAAAAGCATGAACAACTTGAAGTCATTATTCCAAGTCACATCCATGTCATCCTCTAGCGCAAGGGCAAAAGGACCAGCGACCTCCCATTCCCCATCAACATCCAAGACTGAAATAGCAGACTCTACATATTCAGATCAGCAAGCATATTAGATGAGAAGGGAGTTGAATGACTAACCTGTCACAGTCGGAAATTTCCTGGTCAGAATCTTGAGGATTGGTGCCAGCGTAGGAAAGCGGGCCATGGTTACAGAGTGGGGCTTGTCGGTCATCCCCAAGGTGGTGTGCATGACTACCTTGCCCTTACCATGAGTCTCGATGGGCGGGACATCACCAACAGGAACTAGATTGAAGGTAAGCGCAAAGCAGATGAAGTCAAGTTGAGAAACTCACCAAAATCAGCCATGTTGGGTGCGGTGCCAAAGGCATTACCACGTGTGAAGCCACCAGTGGTTCGTGAAGCGCCCTGCAATTCCTGCAAGTTGTCGGATGGAGAGGGAGAGCGAGAAGGCGCCGGCAGAGAAGCAGCACTGGAAGCAGCACTGGAGTGAGAGACATTACGGCGCTGAGCCTTACCAGTGTGCTTGTCAGTGAGTGGGGACTGGCTAGCATCGCGTTTAGCAGGCTTGTGAGGAGTGATATTGATATCAACATCCATGATTGTTGCATCACCCTCGTTGTCACCACTTCCATCACCCACACCAGCAACTTCACCCTCAGCAGCTCCAGTGGCCTCTTCATCAACATCTTCATCGTCATTCTCTTTATCCTCCACATCCGCATCAGCCTCTGAGTCCTTGTCTGACTCTGCACCGAGGTTGTGCAAGTCTCTAGCTCTACCCTTACCCTTATCCTTGACCACAGCAAGTTCTTCTTCATCACCAGAGTTCGAGTCGTCTTTGGAACCGGCGTTGACCTGTGGGTCTTCATCGTCACCTGAGTTGGGATCAGGACGACGTGCACGGTCAGAGACAATGCGCGGGGTAGTGGAAGGGATCTGAATCCCTGTGCCGGTGGAGCGAGGCGGTGGAGCTACACCAGCCCCACTTTGCTGGAGGATTCTAGACGTACTATAGTTAATTAGTACGGTGCAGGCATCATGATGAGTATATCAATACGTACAGTGTCATGTTCTTCTTAGCAACTGCTTTCACAGCCTTGTCCTCTGCATCACGGTCGGCAGAGGTCCTATAAATATCGGAAGTCAGCAACTGGTACAAGCAAGCAAGTAAGTGATACATACTTCTTGTCTTTCTTGGTTTTCATGGTCTTCTTTGCAGCAGACACACGGGACTTCTTGACTGGCTGCTCTTCTTCATCTTCATCTCTATCAAACATTGTTCAGATTTCTTTTTGTGAATTGAAAAGAAATTTATTTATTTTAATAATACTACTACTCTACATCTATGCTACTGATAAAAGAGTGATGTACTTACTCTGTCTCTTGAGAAGCCTCTTGTACTGCCTTGGCAGCAGCAGTGGCTGATCTGGTGGACCTGGGCTTGATGGCACTGTTGAGCAACAACAGGTGAGATGCAGGTGCGGTGGCATGGTAGGTGACAACACAAGTGCAGGGGTGTGTGATGGGGATGTGGTGGGCGTGTGGTAGGCGATGACAAAGGTGCGGGGGTGGGTGGTGGGTGACAACGAGAGTGCGGGGGGCGAAGACAAGGGCGCGGGAGTGCAGGGGCGACGACGAGGGCGAAGATGAGGGTGCAGGGGAGAAAACAAGGGCACAGGGGGCGAAGATGAGGGTGCGGGAGCGACGATGAGGGTGCAGGGGCGAAAACAAGGGCGCGGGAGCACAGGGGCGACGACGAGGGCGAAGATGAGGGTGCAGGAGCGAAAATGAGAGCGCAGAGGCGAAAACAAGGGCGCGGGAGCGCAGGGGCGACGACGAGGGCGAAAACAAGGGCAGGGGAGCGACGACGAGGGCGCGGGGGCATGGTTGCCATTGGGAAATGGAGGGAGAGGGAAGTGGGGGTGGTGGGAAGGGGTGGGGGCTGTCAGTTTTGACAAAAGGAAGGGGCAGGGTGACTTACATTCCCTGGCCCTCCTCCTCGTTCCCTGCGCCACGCATGGACGCCTTCTGGATGCTTCGTGGTGCTCTTGGGGGCATTCCGTGTGTGTGGGTTGGGTGAAAAGTGAGGGGATGGTGGTGGTTGAGAAGAAAGAAGGTGGCAGTGCCAGCGTGGCACGCCACTGTCACATGCGTGTGGCATCACGGCGATTGCCGGATAGGCGCGCGCCTAAATAAAATAAAAAGAATATTAATATTCGTGGTAAAGCGCCCAATAAGCGCCCGTCCGGGAAAAAATGAGTTATCATCGGATAACCCTTGCTAACTCATTTTTGGACGTCCCAAAGCGGAAATTGCCTCAGAAAACCTCCAATAAATTGCAGAAAATCCATATAAATCCATATAAATCCATATAAATCCATGTAAATTTATACAAATTCATACAAATTCATATAAATCCATGTAAATTCATATGAAGCATATGTATCTTTCATAATTATGTCTCCATCAAATCTACTTCATGTGAACTTCATGTGCATTGCATATAAATATTTACATAAATCTTATATAAAGCTCACATACTATATATAGATAATGTAAAAGAAATGTAGAGGAAATGTAAAGGAAATGTAAAGCAAGTAGAATAAATGTAAAGATTTTCCTGCCATTCCTATGAAACATATACTTACATTTTCTCTATATGAAGCTTATATAAAGTCCATATAAAGCATATGACTTCATATAAAGCTCATATGAGCTTCATGTATAAATGTGGTAAACCGTCAGGTGCTCAAATTTTTTATATACCTATCTACTGCAGACGCACCTCAAATCACACCAAATCACACCAATCTCATCCAGGACCAAACCCATTCTCCCTCTCTCATGATTGTACAATCTACGGACGCAACACTCCCACATGGCCGTGCGCCTGGCACGAACATAATTGGTATATTGACTCACACGGTGCGTACTCTATCAGTGATTCAACAGCTGCCCGCCTACCATACCCCATAGATCGTGTCCCGCCTCCCCAATTTGGCCTTGCACCTCCCACTCACCTCTCTGCCCCTGACAACAAAACACCCTGCCTCATATGCTCCTAGCCACAATGCTGAGCACGCAGGGACCACTGACCTCGGACCTGGACATGCAACTGCGAATCCAAATGATGGTGTACGAGCCACAGCCGGGACGACAGCTCTACCACTCACCCGGGCATATCTTACCACAGCACTGTCACAACGACATTGACACTCTCTCACCCTCTCACCCTCCACCCACCAGGAGCCTGCTAACCTCTGCCGCGGGCATTACATGGCCAACACGGCGTACAACAACGGCGAGGGAATCGAATGTGCTGGCGGGAGGGCTGATTGCAAGGCTGCAATGCCACTAGCAGGGCAGCATGATACGGGATAATGGGGAAAGAGACAAAGGGAATGGGTAGACAAAGGATAGTGGCGGAAGAGCCAACAAGGCATTGGTGTCGACGATGACCAGACCAGAAGGTGCAGGAGAAGGTAAGTACCCATCACGTACAGAGGGCAAGTCACTTACCATCGTATCTTGTCCCACAGCGCCCACTCTGTCCTCTGATTCCCCATGCTCCCGATTGACCACAACTCGCCCTTTCCACCGCCTTTGCCCGCTACACATGCTGTCTTGCACGGCATGAACCACCAACAGAGGACGATGGTGCTGCTAGAGCACCATCAAGAGAGGTGTCGGGGACTGAGCATGTTCTCGACGACGACAAGGGGGAAAGGCTGGAAAACAGACGTCAGCCACTGCCTATCTATCAAAGCCTCATTGGCTGAGCTTTGATAGCGGGGGCAGACCCAATAATGGGAAAATCCCAACTGTTTCTCAGGTCGCCGGGTCAACACGAAGTGTCAAAACAGCAACCTGAACTCAAAAAAACATTTTAAAGACATTGTATTACCTTATTTTACTTATACTACACTAATATTGCATGCATTGAAACCACCATTGCCCATATATGAAACCTAAACAGGTCATTCACATTCTTTCCAGCCACTTGAGGCTATCACAGACAGAATCCATCAGCAAGCGTACACCTACATGTCCATGGTTTTGCCGATGGATCCCATCGGCAAACTCTATACTTCCCTCGACATCATTCGCAGATGGGATCCATCGGCGAACGTTAGCGATGGGATCCCGTCTGCGAATGTGCACATGCCTGCGCTTACAGCATGTTCGAGGTTTCTTGGGAATCGATCGAAATGTAACAAATTTTGAACATCTCAGATAATTGACCAGTTTGGAAAATTCCCTAAAGTAGATGTGTGACGAGTGACATAACAAACACAATTTCACCAGCGCTTATTGACCGTTGAGCTCTTGCCTTGCACCAACGACCATACATCAACGTTCAACGTTCCCTGCACTAGGACATGGACTTCGACAGGTTCTTGGTGAACCTTCCCAAGAACTCGGCCAACAGGGAAAGTGATCAGCAGACCCTTGTCCCATCCCGCACTCAATCACCAGACACTATGGAACTGTGTGACGATACAGACTTGAACGACAACAACAGGGATTTCTATGAAGGGTCCGACGCAGAGGAGGAGAGTTTAAAGGACTATAAGGCTAGGGCAGCTCCTCGTATGTCTTTATTTCCCAAGTGATGTTCAACTTTGCTTATTGAGGAATGCTTGATAGACATGGCAAGATGGCGTAACAGAGGGTCCAATCCACCTGCTGCAGCCTCGAACAACACCAGGGATAGTGTTCACAAAAGTCCCCCAACTCCGAAGCCTCGCCGACGTGCTTCTCACCCAAATTACCAGTGACAACGGAAAGAATCTGATGCCTCTATTCGCAAACATGCTCGCAAGGAGGTAGCCGAACGTATAGCTCGCTTGGAGGCGGAAAAGGCTCGAGACTCCACTGCGGTGTCACTGATGAATGAGGAAACAGCAGATGAAGAGAATGAGGAGGAGACTGAGGAGGACAGGCACGAGAAGGATGTATCCCCACCGCGAAAGCGTGTCAAGAGGGCCTCTGACCAGAAGGTGACGTTCTATGTCAACATTCAAACAGCAGTGAACACCGTGACAAAAGGCCGGGGGGTGCACGCAAGAGCAATAGCAGCCGTATCATGCAACTTGGTCCATTCATCACGACAAACCCCCTGAGTGAAAACTTTCATGAGTTTCAGGATCACATCACCACCACCGCACGCTGTTGGGTGAGCAAACTGCCCATGCAGGAACTCAAATGGCGTTACGAAACACCAAAATCCAGTTCCGACAAGCCATTATCCAACGAGGCAGGCTATGAAGCCATGCGATGTCATGAACCATGTTTGTAACATGGTAATCATGTCGGAAATCTAGGGTTATGCTCAATCAAATACCCAAGCTCCCTATTCTCTCCCTCTGCAATACCTCCCCTATCCTCCCCGAACTATCTGGCTCTAGGGAAGCATCCCCTATCCTACCCCTCACCCCTATCTATAATATACCACATGGGATCTTACCCCTGTTCGCCTCTCCGCCCCTCTTAAGTCTTTAGGGGTGCCACTATTCTCTTCCCATTTCCATTGGAATTCTATTTCTCCCCCCGACCATTTCTTTGCCCATCAGATATTCCATTAAGAACTCCCTTTTCATCAGAATAATCCATATTCCTTCATTCCTTTCATTCGCACAGCTGGGCTGTTCTATTTGGACCTTGGCTGTGCAAATTGCACAGCCCAGCACAGCCCAGCATAGCCTTGCACAGCCTTGCACAGCCTTGCACAGCCTTGCACAGCCTTATGTATCCATCGGAACATACGGAATGCAGCTGCGCATTTCCTTTCCTTTCTTCTGCATTTCCTTCTATCTTCCGTGCAGAATTATGTGACTATTCTTTCTACTGGACTTTCTGATTCTTGTGACGGCCTAACAACCGTTCTTTCTACTTTCCGTGCACAGCCTAGATATTTTACATATAAAAATCCAATAGTGTAGCGAAGTTGAAAATAAATCTTTTCCCCCCCAGTGAAAGGTTCACTCAGTCAGTCCTCTAGTCGTATCAGTCCTCAGATCTTAGTCATTCCGTCGTCTTAGTCAAGTCTCAGTCATTCAGTCGTATTAGTCAAGTCTCAGTCAGCCAGTCGTATTAGTCAAGTTTTTTAGTCATCCAGTCAAGTCAAAGTCGATCTTACTCTCAGTCCGCAAGATCATCAATCAGTCAGTTATCCAGTCATACCAGTCGAATTCTGGTCTTCTAGTCGTCCACTTGGTTCAACTTCAAGTACTGCATACTTGAAGAAGTTTGTCACAGTAGTTTTTCGTTCTCTAATCTTTTATCATCCCCCTATCTTTCAAATTCTTTACCCGGTACCCCTTTTGTTCCTTTCTTTCACTCTCTATTCCTTTTATACTAACCCCTTCCTGTTCTACTGCGTATCTGCACCTTTGTTTATTTTTCCTCTTCCACGTTACTGTCTCCGCTCGTGCTCGTGACCACTCATGCTCACGTCCCCTATCTGAAAGAAGCAGTCATTGGACCTCCTCACACAGACCCCTGTACTATCCCTGTACCACCCCTGTAGTCTTGTTTCACTATCGGCATACCTTGGCAAGACAAATTATACGCCCCTATCAGAGATACTAGGTGTTCGAACAACCGGGCTCTCACTTGATCTACTAGCAAGACCCAGTGCTCCCCGGACACTCCCCTATCTTAGGAGAGTGTGACAGCGAATATCACTTCGTGCTCGAAAGAAAGACTTCGTGGTGTGCGTTAGCCTTCCTACTCCTCTAAGGGATGATTTCGTGAGTAGTCTGGCTACCAACCCCAGTTTGAGTGCATTTATACCTTGTCCTTATAGGGATGGTCAGCCAATCACAAATCCGAGGGTCAAGAACCATTTGATTATCATGGTGGAGATGTGGCAAGTGAGCCCGAGCAGGACACGAGTGCAAAGGGAATGATTGTATGCTGTCTGTGCTGTCTTGCTAGCTATTACTCATCCCATCACAGGCGGCGATTCAGAAGAAATCTGGGGCATATATGCAGTAATTGTTAGAGATGTACCCACAGGATAACTTCCCTCTGTTTCCCAACGCAAGAATTTACACGAAGAATGTCGCTGGCAGTGACTTATACTGGAACCTCAGCGACCTTTGCCTTCAGGTATGGGCGGATACGCTGGTGCGTGCATGGCCTCGCTCTCACTACCACTAAACTTTATGGCTAACTGTTCTCAGGAAATTGGAAACGATCCTGGCGTCACGTTGACTCAGCCACCGAACTCTGTTTTCTTTGCAGCCGACAAGTGCATCAAGCCTCGAAAGCAAACCTTGCTCACTACTCCTGGATCTGCTGCTGCTACCCCTGCCGCACTGACACCTGCTGAGACGCAGGTTCAACTACCGCCCTTGCTGCCACCACCAACTATGCCCATGTTGCCTCCATCACAAATGTACTCATACCCGCTTCCATGGCAGTATCATTCTGGACCAATGCCACCAGTGCCCCCGATGCCCCTGATGCCACCATTCTATCCTCCATTCAATCTGTATGGATATCAGCCGGAACTTCACTCGAGTTTCCCACTGAACGTTCTTGCTCCGATTCCAATGAAACAACATTGCTCAATGGACTCCTCTCCAGGTAAAAAGGCGCTTGGACTCAAGATCTCCCTGGATGATTTCTGCGCACGATATGACATACCAGATACTCAAAAGCATGCCCTCGCCTCTCTTGATTACGTCCCTGGACTTCGGCATATTGAGCAATTATCTCCGACTGAATGGCAAAGTACAGGGCTTGGTATACTTCAACAGCGTCTCATTCTGGACCATCATACTCAGTTCCTTGAAGATGCAATGAACGGCAAATGGGATAAGTAGCACAGAAATTTCAATTCTTCTCTCTCTCTTTGTTATGCTGTACAGACTGGTTGAGACAGACTGTCTACGTAGAATCATGCTGTACTCTAGAAAATATACCCCGCATGACGAAACCAATTGATGCACATTTCAGGAGTGATACAAGCACAAGCTTCCAATAACGACGTGATAGGATCATCCGATACACGAAGGATGTGAGTGTGGTGGTGGAGATATGCTTTCACTTCATCTCCAGATGAGCATACAGATAGCAACGTAAATAAATACACGCACAAGTGCTGAATGACTCTTCGATCGGATTCAGATCAGGACTATATGGCGGTAGATATAGGATTATGCACCCTGTAACCACATAAGCATAATTCAGGATCTATAGTATTCCCGTACCGGCTGCGGCAACAAGATCAGCAAGTGCTTTGTTGTGGTGGATGCGGCAGTTATCCATAACAAGGACAGAGTTGACATTTGGAAAGGGATTCATGGACGGAAGCTGTTCATATTCACGTTGGAGGCTTTCATCATGTAGTAAATAGTAAGACTCACCACTTGCTCCTGGATGAACTCGTAGAATTGCATTGAGTCCAATGAACCAGGGACCGCATGGGCAGCGATATACCCGTTTGTGGATATGGCAGCAACAAGAGAGTATCGGTCTCCACGAACAAACACATCATGGAGCTCAGCGCGCTGCCCAACCGGAGCCCAGCCAGACTTTCGAGCCCAGGTCCGTTCGTTCTTGCTTGTTTCATCAATAAATATGAATTGCGACCCATCTCAACCGTCAATAAGCGCTGGTGAAATCGTGTTTGTTATGTCACTCATCACACATCTACTTTAGGGAATTTTCCGAACTGGTCAATTATCTGAGATGTTCAAAATTTGTTACATTTCGATTGATTCCCAAGAAACCTCGAACACGCTGTAATTTCGCCGATGGATCCCGTCGGCGAGCATACGCATGCCTGCGATTAATTTCACTGATGGGATCCATCGGAGAACGGTCGACTACTCATTCATAATTTTGCCGATGGATCACATCGGCGAACATTTTTGGCCCTCAAGATCACTCGCAGATGGGATCCATCGGCGAACATTCTTCGAAGATCTGGCAGACGGGAACCGTTCGTCAGTTCCCTACCCACTGGTAACACATGACGCATGAACGGTTCCCGTTCGTGCCTCCTTACCATCCATCCGTTCAGCTGTCCATGCCACCTATCCTTTGTCCCTCAACTGCCCGTCAATGCAATCTCCCGTTGATGGCTTCTCCCTGGGGGCTACATTTGTCCACGCTGTCTAGGGCACGCCTCCTGTACGTGATGACTAGCGACAAATATGTCGCCTTTTCCGCAGTCCACCTCCCAGCCAGCCATGTCGCTTCGTTCATCTGAGTCCCCCATGTGAGCATATATATGTGTCGATTTCATGATACATACCTGTGATGGTGCCGTCTGTCTCGTCTGGCGTCCATGTATGCGCGCTTTGATTTTACTCTTCGAGTCACCACCGTGGGCGAAGGCGCAAAGTGGGCACGTATTGCGGCAAACATAGACGGCGAGTGTCCAGGCAATGGTGCGTACGAGAGCTCTGGATGAGTCAACCTGGGTGAGTACATTATGGCAGCATAGGAGTGTATTACGCAGCACACGTACCTCAATACGAATCAGCGTAAGGGAATCCTCGAGAGTCGTGGCTGGATTAAGCGAGGATGGGGAACTTGGGCATCCAACGACCGCCGATGGAACTCGGTAGTGGTGCCTTGAGGGTACTGGCTAGCCCACGAAGCGCAGGGCTGAGCACCCCCATCCCACTCCCGAGCTCGATTTCTCGTCCTTCCCGCGTACGAGTCGGAATCGAAAACGTGTATTCGTCCGTTGGATCTAGCGTAGGCGGCGCCCAGACTGATGTTCGATGTTCGCAAGCCTGCAGCCATTGCGCGTATCTGCTTTGACGTGAAGCGACAACACTGCCTGCAGCATGGGGACTGACTTACTGGGCACTTATCTTCAGAAACTGCGTCCCCTCATCTACTTCGCTGGATGAATGGCTGTCTGCCTGTCTTGAGAACAAATTGAATGGTTGCGCAATGCTCCGCGTTGTGCGCTAGAGCCTGCCATGTAACGTCGATACGGAGGAAAAGGGAGAACGAAGGCGCAGGCCATAGAATCTCCTCGCCGCCGTTGCTGCCCACATCGTGCTCGTCGTTGTGGTATGCATTTGAGAGGTTGATGGTGAGGTTGAAGTCCGAAGTCCGCTGACGGAACGGAGCGGAGTTCGATCGCGTGCACGTGGCGCTTGTTCGAATGCCACAACTGTGAGGATAGATGAAATTTATCCACGGTCTATCTATGAGTGCACGTGAGACCCCTGTTCCCCTATCTCTCCCTTTGAGTATCTGCGCCTTTGTCTTTGCGCGCACGTATATATAGCACGATCTCCCGCTTTAGCTTCTCATCTTCTTACGTTCACGCTCGATAGTACATCGAGTTGTTCACTTCTTTTTCAGGACGCCTCCACGGAAAGCCCGCGCCTCTGCTCGCCCGCGCGACGCAACCGGCCGCTTCCTCTCGTCGTCTTCCAGAGCCACTCCACCAGCTGCCTCAGCCACTCCGCTTTCTTCACCACCAGACTCCCCAACCATCCTGCCCACTCGGCCTTTGTCCCCGGAACCAGATATGGCCGGAGAAGGAAGCAACCAGGACGCTAACCCCCTCGAGGCACGCGTCGTCGGGTTAGAAACAAACGTTAACGAGATCCTAGAACTACTTCGCAACGCAGCAAGTAATCCTCCCCCCCCTCCTCCCCCTGTTCCTCCTGTTGCACCAGCTATCCCAGCCGCGCAGGCTGCCCCGGCCGCGCCACTCGTTCAAGGGGTCCCCCCCTTTGTCCCCTACATTCCCCCTCCAACAGCTAACTTGTCTATCGGTATGTTGTCCATTCCTGACTTCTTTCCCGACGTCGAGGCCGCAATCGTGGTCTCAATTGGCAAGCATGAGTTCAAGCCGCAGCAGCTTGGCAAGCTCATCCCCAGCGTCAACTCGAAGGCCACCACAACGACCTACGCTCTTGAGGACGGCGCATTACGCGCCACAGAGACGGCTCCCATCAAAGACCTTCCGGACTTCTCATCCTTCATGCGCGCCCTGGGAGTCTACTTCCAAATCCTTTACAGATACGTAGGGACCACAGGGAGCATACAGGCCGTCACGGACGTCGCCGTCTTCACCCAGAGCTACTCCAACCTCCTGCATGAGTACTCGCGCTACTTCGCCTATCCCGCCATCCTCACCTATCACATTGCGCACCACTCCCGCCGCATTAGGGAAATGCTCAGGGGCGACTACTCCTTATGGGGTGACGAAGATCGCGCTCTTGTCGGCCCGCTTCACCGATCAAACATGTTCCAAGAAGTAAAGCCCACCTCCGCATCTAGATCCAAAGCCTCATCACCTGCAACACCTCCCCGCGACGTCTCCACCCAAACCTGCAATCGATTCAACGATGGCAAGTGTCCCACCACACCATGCAAATCAGGACGTATCCACAAATGCTCAACCTGCGGCTCCACGGCGCACGGCAAGGTCACTTGCACTCAGGCCCCTCCCGTCGCTTGAAAGCCTGGCAGGACGAGGGACACAAACCCCGAATCCCCCCCTCGTCCTTGCCTACAGGATGAGCAGCTTGTTCCCGTCCCATCTCTTCCTCCACCACTGCCTACATCTATAATCGCACCTCCCCTAATCACGACACCCCTGTCCCTATTTCCCCCTGGTCCTATACCTCCTACTCGCCCTAACACAGACCCTCGCTGTAATCGCACGTCGCTCCGTACTTCTGATGACATACCCGTTAAATCGACACTAGTCTATTCACAGTGGGCTCATTACTTAGCGGACTACCCCGATTCCGAATATGTACAGGCTCTTTTACACATAATACAATATGGTGCTGCTATCGGATTTGCTGGTGAAGACAAACCTCAGGCGTGTCGCAACCTCAAAACGGCCATAGACCATCCCGACATCATCAACAACGACATGAACGTACTTCGTGCCAATGCCAGGATACATGGTCCCCTCGTCTCACCTCCCCACCCCGCATTTCGCGCGTCTCCTCTCGGAACCGTTACGCGGAAACGATTCCCTAATAAATTCCGGGTGATAAACCACCTATCCTGGCCTCCTGGCAATTCTGTCAACGACGGTATCCCGGATAGCGAAGGACACATCGTCTATGAAGCCGTATTCCAAGCAATCCACACGATTCGTCGTCTCGGGCGTGGCTCACTACTAGCCAAACTCGACCTCAAGGACGCCTTCCGTCATATCCCACTTCGCGCCTCGGATTATCATCTAATTGGCTGCTTCTGGGACAACGCATTCTACGAATACATGGTCCTGATATTCGGGCTCAAGTCTGCGCCATACATATTCAATCTTTTCGCTGAAGCACTACACTGGATAATCCAACGCCACATCCCCGCTGAGCTAAAGCACTACCTCGACGACTTCCTCCCTATCTTCTCCCCTGACACCCCGCTTTCACTCACAAACGACGCCGTCTCTTGGATGCAAGCTCTGGGCAACTCGTTGGGGCTCACATTCCAACCAGAGAAGACAGTGTGGCCTACCACTCGTCTGGAGTTCCTCAGGATCGAGCTGGACACCGACACCATGGAAGCACGCCTACCAGAAGATAAATTAACCTATCTGAAGGAACTACTCTCCCTCTGGTCCATCAAGGCAAGCTGCAACCTTCACGAGCTCCAGGAGCTAACTGGATTCCTCCACTTCACGTCCCAAGTAATCCCCTACTCGCGTGCCTTCCTCCGTCGTCTCATACAATTCTCAACGACGTTCTCCACCCCTCACTCACGCCGCCACGTTCCACGATACGCTCGGAGCGACTTACGCTGGTGGTCTACTTACGCATCATCCTGGAACGGCGTTACCCTCATTGATCCCCCATCGTCTCAGCATCACCTATTCACAGACGCTAGCGGTACCAAGGGGCTAGGGGGCATCTACAACAATCACTGGTTCAGCACCAGAGTCCCTCGCCGCTTCAGGGGCTCGAAACGCGACATCCAATTCAAGGAACTATACGCTGTCCTCCAAGCTATACTACGCTGGGGCCACCTCTGGCGCCATTCCCATGTCCATTTCCACGTCGATAACCAGGCCGTCGTTGCTGCGCTATCCGACCATACTAATCGCTCCCCCCATCTTGTCAAGCTGCTGCAGCTCATACTCATGCTTGCCGCTACTTTGGAATTCTCTTTCTCTTCTTCTTGGCTTTCTTCCGCTGATAATGCACTCGCTGACGCTGCCTCTCGGTTCCAATATACTCGACTATTCTCTCTTGCTCCCAATCTTGACAAGCAGCCATTCTCAGTCAACCCCCAGACTCTTGGTATCAAACGAACCCTCAGCACTCAAGAATCGTTGCGTTCTATCTCTGGTACGGTCTCGCGTCCAGCACCAGGTCCACTTACGGCGTTGGTTAGAAATCATTCCTCGAATTCGTCCGAGCTCGCCCTGCCCTTGTCAACAGCGACGGCTCCTGCATCCCAGCCACCCAACGCAGTATCATGGAATGGATCGCCCACCTTGGGACACGTCGTCTTCAGCCAAAGACGATTAAATCCTACCTCACCGCCGTTCGTTCCCTCCACCTCGAAGCGGACGCCCCCTTTGCCGTTTGCGAAGCCCCTATCGTGCAACGTCTCATCAGAGGCATCAAACGATACCACGGTGAACGCGAGCGCAATCCCAAACTACCCATTACATTCCCCATTTTATTCAAACTTACTTCCCTCCCATACACCTCCTTCGACGATATCGTCTTCATAACAGCAGCGAAACTCGCTTACGCGGGTTTCCTCCGTTGTGGGGAATTCACCATTGACAAACCCAACTCCTTTGACCCCAACATTCATGTTACACGTTCCTCTATTCGTTTCATGCCTTCTTTAATTCAGCCAGACCATATTATCTTAACTCTTCCTGCTTCCAAAACCGATCCCTTTCGAAAAGGCGTTACAATCTATATAGCTTCTGCCCTTAATTCCCCCTCCACCTGCCCCGTCTCTGCTTTACTTCATTTATTTACACTTGACCCTCGCCCCCTTAATTCCCCCTTATTCATCACCTCTGATCACTCCCCGCTCACGCGCTCTCGCTTCATCGCTCGCCTCCGGCTCGCACTGCTTGACATTGGGCTCCAACCACAAGGATATTCTGGCCACAGCTTTCGCAGAGGCGCTGCTTCTGCCGCTGCTGCCGCAGGATTCCTTGACCACGAAATCCAACAATTGGGACGCTGGCGCAGCGACGCATATCGCCTGTACATCGATACTCCCAAGGATCGTATTCTCAACCTTTCCTCGCGTCTCCACATGGCCGATCCTCATGCTTCATCTTTCGAACCTCCGGCTCTTCCCTTCGCACCTTCCTTGGCTTGAGTTCGGCCCCTGTTAGGGGGTTCTCCTATCTCAGGAGTTCGTCTGTGTCCCACTCCCGGGTTCCATCCGTTCCCGGGCCGTGGACCAGTCGCTGAACGAGAGAGCTTTTGGCGACAACGAATACACTCTTCGTTATCCCAAAACGAGTTGGATGGATGTGAGGATAGATGAAATTTATCCACGGTCTATCTACGAGTGCACGTGAGACCCCTGTTCCCCTATCTCTCCCTTTGAGTATCTGCGCCTTTGTCTTTGCGCGCACGTATATATAGCACGATCTCCCGCTTTAGCTTCTCATCTTCTTACGTTCACGCTCGATAGGTAAACTAATCTATTATTACCTTACCAGCGCATCTTCTTACGTTCACGCTCGATAGTACATCGAGTTGTTCACTTCTTTTTCCCCACCCATATCGCTTACCCTTCTTTCCACATCGATTTATTTCACTTCTTCGAACTTAAAACATTACATCGATTCCATCTACTACATAGAATTCGCTACGTCTACGTACTTACATACTTCGCCTAGGCCGGCTTGAGTTCGGCCCCTGTTAGGGGGTTCTCCTATCTCAGGAGTTCGTCTGTGTCCCACTCCCGGGTTCCATCCGTTCCCGGGCCGTGGACCAGTCGCTGAACGAGAGAGCTTTTGGCGACAACGAATACACTCTTCGTTATCCCAAAACGAGTTGGATGGACTCGACGTTTGTTCTCCTCCATATCGCCACCAAGTACTGTGACCACACAGCGAGGATTACAGCAAGAGGTAAGCACCATAGTTACCTCTAAATCTGTCAGGAACTCACTTACTACAGTCCCCTCCCTCATTCCCCAGATTCTCCCACTTAAACGACAATGACAAGCGCTCTGGAACGGCTGCCCCGACGTATCAGCTTCAGCGCTGGCCAGAACACATCGGCAAAGAATGATGTTGTGGATCGAGCCAGACATACCTCCGTTCCAGGCCAAGACAGCACGATTGATGGCGGCGAGACGCTGGTGGGATCTCATTCCACCTGGGATGACGACGGGGAGCGAAGTAGCTCCATTATCCGCCATCTGGCCCCCACCAAGCACATTCAGCCTGGAGACGACACGGAGACGACCACGGAGTCCCGACTCTGCAAGAAGCGGCGTGACGGACGAGGTAGGCGGTAGTGGGCACGAGAGAGAAGTGACGATGTAGGCAGCCGTCAAACGCCATCTCGACAATCGTGCCCAGGCGACAGACATGGGGATGAGAGGATATGTGGCGGCGGTGCTGCTCGGGCCCTGGGCATCCCAATACGATGGTGAGTGACCTCTCAATTACATATTAGTTAGGTACTTACCTTTGCCATCGTTGCGCCGTCTCTCAAGGTATTCCTACTCCCATCCCCTTCTGGCTCCATCCCGTTCTTCGTCGGCGTGTCCCCCGTGGAATCACTGCATGGCAGTTGACGCCATGCCGCCAACGACAACGGCCTGGGCATTGTTCATTGCGCTGCCGGTTTCTGGCCATTCAGTTCGGAGGGATCCAGTTCGGCCAGCAAGCGCGTTGAGGCTTCTGTTGGGGTCGGGAGAGCGCATGGGTATGACAGACGACGCGGGGCTTGAATGGAGAGTGATGTGGACAGGCGAGTCCTTCTTTCTCCATCTTGTGGGGTGTACGACTCACCCTGCCAGCCCAGTCCAAACGAGAGACAGAGAGCTTCCCTGCTTCATCGTTTCTGACGTCCTCCACAGCAGCCACTTCGTCTTGGGACCGTGTTTCGGAGGGCTGTATGTCGGTGTCGCGGGCGTTGCTGCACGGAGTGGGCTGGTGGGGGAGTTGTGGCCCTCAACCCGTTCAGATAAGATAGACTGGGTTGGACTTGTCGACGGCGAAGAACTCGGGCGCTTCTTTTGTGTTAGGTAAGCTTGTGTTGAGCTTGTTTCTTGCGCAAAGTCCTCACTAACGTCGCTGCCTTCCACGCCTCTTCCCTTTCGTTTCGACGTCATCAGCAAGTCGATTTCGCGCAACGTAGATGGAGTTCTAGCTAGATTGGGATGGTGCGTAACATGTAGAATACCTGTTAGAATAGTGTTGATAGCACATTGTAGGTTCTCGTACATAACGCACTGGCTGCGACGAATCGATCTCAGCATTGCCACCACCATCGCCTCCATATCGCACTCGCGAAGGCGATATTGTCGACCAACAAGACAGAAGCCAAGATTCGCAAGGCAGTCAAGTAAATAAAGACGAAAAAGAACGAATGAAAATGAAAATGAAAATGAAAATAAAAATGAAAATGACGCGAAACGAAGAAAGGACGGGGAATGGAGCAGTGGAGGAACGGAGGGAGGGAGCGGAGGATGGGACGAACACAAAGGGAGGGACGGACAGAAGGATTGGACGGGCTACGAAAGGACGGGACGAAGGGAGTGGAGGGAGGGTATGCGAATAGAGAGGAGGGACGGACGGACGCTAATGGAGAGGAGGGAGAGAACGAGGGATACGAAGGGAGGGATACGTAGGGAGGGAAGGGGAGTACGAACGGAGAGAAGGGGATGGGAATAATACGAAGGCAAACGCACAACGCCGAACACGAAGAAACGAAATAACACGAAGACGACGCACCAACTTGCGCCGCACCCACGCATGCGAACGCACCCTTCCCCATGCATCCCCACTCCCTCGCCCATCAACATCACCGTCAACATCCTCACCCCGGCCCCGTCGCACCCACTCTCTTCATCGCCGAGACGCGTCCCCGACGCAACCATGCGCACTTCGCTGCGAACAGACGCAGACGCAGACGGCACGCTCGACCCCCTCCCGATCTACGCAACGAACGAACGCGCGAGAGTCGGTGAGGGCTGACGAGGGAGTTGGTCGGGAAGTGGATGCTGGGGCTACGACGTACGACGTACCTGGTACCGAGTTCCCCACACGTCAGACGCCAAACGACAGACGCGCAAACGAATGCCGTGCACGAAGGCACGAGCGCCGGCTATTCCAGCGTCGCGCCAGTGTGTTTCGTCGTGGCGGCGTTCGAACATTCGAAGGTGTGTGTGTGCGTGTGCGTGTGCAAGGGCTGCGGGTCTGGAGAGGGAGAAGCGGTGTCAGCGTGTGGATGGGGACGAAGAGGGAGGAAGAACGAAGAATTGGGAATGCGACGACGAATGGGAAATGCGACGACGAAGGAGAACAAGGCCGGCACGGCTGCAGGCAGAGGGATACGAACGAAGACGAGGGAAAAGCACACGAACGAGGATGGAACAGGACGAAGCAAACGATGAAGAAAGCGACGAGGAAAGAAATGAAAAGAAAGAAAGAAACAGCGCAGACGTACCCTGTATCACCCATGAACACGAACACCAGGCTTGAAGACGGGCGCACGGGCGCACATGGCGCACATGCACATGCACACGCACTCCCTAATTTCGAACTCCCGAATTCCCGTCGCGCGAAGGCGGCATGGTGTCGACTGGCGAACTTGAATCGCAGGACGTGTCTGAGGTAACGGCTGCAGGTGAGTACGACACCATGGTTATCAGCCATCAGCGCAGACTCACCTGTTCGCCGTCACACCAGCGCTGCCTGCCCTCCCAATACCCTCTCCCACACACCACACTAACGCCGCCACGGCCTCTGTGCCACTCTGAACGACGAGAGCTGTCGACAAGGCTGGTATAGACAAGCTCGATGTAGCAGCGGAGCGCGCATCCAGCATAGATGAGGCGACCACGCGCTAGGATCCCTATGAGGAAGGATGGCATAACGGGGTAGCAACGGCGAGGGAGATGTGCAGCCCGTCGAAGGGCCGGCGACGACAGGATAGCGGGACGAATGGCAATCGCAGGATGGTGTACAGCCGCTCGGAGGATCTGGCGTGGCATATACGGTATGTGGTCCTCTCCCCTCCTACCTACTTCACCTACTTAACCAAATAACTCCCTACTACCCTACCCCCCTTCCCGCGCCACTGCGGTAAGCAGTTCTCCAGGCTCGACAACCTTAGTCAGCACGCGCAGACCGTCCATGCAGACAGGTAGGAGGAGAACGAGCGCACGACGCGCGACCTCACAAGCCTGCATGCGACGATGGCCGCCGCGAACAAGGCGAGCGAGGGGAGTAGCGGCGAGTTTCCTGAACGGTGCCAGCAGCGCTCCATGCCAAGTAACAGGCGCGGGGGGTGTCTATTCAGCGGTCGGAATTGTACGGCGGCACTTCCACTATCCCTCACCACCTCTCTCTCTCCGCATTAACGCCCACGATTTGCTGGACTTACTCGGGACGACAAGGGCAAATGACCACGATACAGACGAACTGGTGGGAGAGGGCGCGGTCGGAGTCGAGGAATAGGACGGCATGGGCGGAGCCGTCATGACTAGGAAGGTACTGACCTTAGGCAGGGAGAAGGAGGAGGAGTCCACGGCGATGGGCCTTGCGATGCAGATGGGAATGCGGGGGCCAAGGTGCAAGCAACGGTATAGACAGCGCCGTCCCCGATGAGGCGTAAATCGGCGAAAAAGCGTACGGCAGCCGCGAGGCTTGTCCACCAGCACAATCTTAATACGAAGAGGCGCGGCGTCCTGATGAGGAGAGGAATGGAGGCGGGGATGTGGAAGACAAGGTGGGTTCGTCCATGGTGCGTTAATGGCCCTGTCAAGCACGTACTCACGTCTGTATCCGCCCCATTCCAGACACTTGAATCCAAGCCTCCATCGCTGAATCCATGGTCACTGTCAATACCACTCCCCAGGCGCGCCTCTGTAGTGGTGTCCTTGGGACGCATGCGGGTGATGTTCATCAACGAATCCCATCCCCATCCCCACGGCCATACCAGCAGAAATAGGCGTATTCGGAATCACCTGCGCGGAAAGCGTGATTGGAGTTGGGACGCCGCTGTTCGCGAGGGCGTGGCAGAGGGCGTTAAGACAGTAGTGGGGTGTGAACCACACAGAGACGCTGGTGGGGCACTCAGGATGGCGGCGGACTTGGAGTGGCTCAGGGTGAGTGTTGTGAGAAGGCTGCGCGCTGGTGAGCCGCTTGCAAGGCACGAACGTGACAGATGGAGCCCACCTGTTCATCCCGTCATAGCTATCCCACCCACCAAACACGCACTAGGACCAGGTATGTATTTCATCATTTCATCGCCCTCACCCTCATCATCCCTAATGTGCCAAATCCCTCCTCGTCGATGTCTGCAATTGTAAAACTCAGAGGCGCCACCGTCTACATGCAGGATGTGTTTAGAGCACAGAAAATAAAGGCAATGGCCGCAGGTAAGCACGACCCATGATCGTCAAAAATATGCGGAGACTCACCTGTTCACCGCGACGCCAGGGCTCCCTGCTCTCATCTGTTCGCATGCCGATGCACGAAAACAAGGCATGCAAGCAAACAGTGCAGTGTTGGTTAACAAGGTGAACGATCCATTGCATCCGTACGCAGGATTCCACTTACCAGCGTATTGCACCCTTCAGGAATGACCACTAATATCCCCGGACCCCGCTACATCTGTCGCCCGCATCTCGTTTCTTCATCGACGGAACCGCGACCTGGATGCCGTCCTACGCTCGGCGGTTGATGCCCACGACCACAGAGCCGATGTCTAGAGATGAGAGAGAAGGGACGAATAAAAGCAGCAGGACAAATGCAAAGAGAAGGGGAAGGGAAAAACGCACCAGTGTGCACGCGAACCTGAGTGCTGTCGCGCCACCCTCCTCCCTTAAATCTTCATCCCTAATTCTCGAATCTCTCGAATGCATCTCCGTCAAGGCCCCGTAGTCGTACAGTTGCGGACAACCAAAGCCATCAAATTTACAAAATGAATTATTTGGGCCTCACAGAGCGCCGGGGACAGTAGTTAAGTCTGTAAATGGTGTATTTAGGACCAAATAAACTAATTGACACGAGCAGATTTTCTCATTTCGCTCATATAAGGAAATTGTACCTCTAAAAATTTGGCCACCCCCCCGAAAAACAGTGTACAAATAATACAGAATATGCCAATCGACTCCTTTTGTAAAGTAGATTATGATTTTTAATGTCTAGGGAAAAAATATCGAGCCGTTCTCACACAGAAAAATAATAAACATTGGCCGAATATGGCAAGCCCCTGATCACATAGTGCAGTCAGGTGACATGTCCCCCCAATTGCCAGTCACTAGTCACTCTCCACATCAATTTGCCATTAAACCCGCGTTACAAAATAGGTTGGTCATTGACGCACCTATTCTGGCTGTGAAATCTCGGCGCTTATGCAGTTCCCAGCACTTAAAATGTTGTTCAAAACCCCCAAAATTTTGGCCACCCCCATTTTCTCGTGGGAAAAACTTCGGAGGATGTTTTTCTGAAGCTTTCAACTAATTCGAGTCTGATAGCAAGCTCGGTTTGTCCAAAAAAAATCTAGATCATCCACAATCAACTTTGGTGACTTTGGTTGTCCGCAACTGTATTCGGCAAGCACACGATGATTCGTGCGCTGGGCGTGCAAGGCGAAAGTGACGACATGAGGTAAGTATCAATACTGCTGCTGAATTCGTTTTGTACTCACCTTTGCACGCTACTGGCGCCGACTCAGGCACACCTCCCACGTCGTCTACCTCGCCTCGGACGCCTACGCTGCACGCCAAGTTGGTACGCGCTACCTAACAGAAGGGAAATTAAGACACGTGGGAAAGGAATAGGCAACTGAGTACAACGGCCAGAATGAGCTGTCCCAGCTCACCCTCCCCGCACTACTCTCACGCCTCATGTGATTAATCATGTGATGCACTCGGTCACTTGATTCTAAGCAACAATATTTTTTAAACTATACTACACAACAACATGAACTACAAGTTCTGCGAAGTCCAACACTTATGTTCCCAGTCTAAATGCAAGGTTCAACTACCTCCGTTGTACCCTCATCAGACATGCAAAAAATGCCGAGAAGCATGTCGGCTCAGAATGGAGAACTCCCGGAAGCGCAAGCGCGAGGCTCTTGATGCCGAAAAATACAAACATACTCATCAAGCCCCATTGGGATATGGCGGCGAAGATGACGAAGGCGATGAGGAAGGAAAAGAACAGGTGAGAGAATACTAAATAAGTTGTATCCCAAGTCAGAGCTAACAAAAACAGGCCTATGAAGGGCCCGCTGAATGCTTACAAGCCATTCACAGTGCATTCAAGTCAGCTCCACATGTTAGCTTCATCGGACAATATGAACTTGATCTCGATCCCTTGAAAACTGCGAAAGAGGAAGTCCGTATGGTGTCACATGAGATATGGCAAGCAAGCGGCTACAAATTTCGGTATGAGAACAGAAAAATGTTAAATAATTGATAGCTTACTGGTGTGTTCCCAGAGTCCACGATAATCCCAAAATAGCAACTGGATACAAAACTCGGTACTGGTGTTGTCAGGACGAAGGCCGGCGCCAGCGATCAAGGCCAAGCCAGCGAGAGGGAGCCGTACCTCGAGACAATGTCGGCATGAAGCGCTTTGCCTGTCGAAGTCGGCTTATTATTGCATGCAAGCTGGCTGCTCCCAAAGGCGGTGTATCCTTGAAGCGGACAATCAGAATTGCGATTGAACATCACACTGTGCATGTACTGTACTATGATGTCTCTGTCCCTGCAGAGGCGCTGGACATGGTGCGTGAAAACCTTGACAACGCAACACCAAACGAGCTTGTCGGCCGGATTCAAGCACTGTTCCCACAAGTGACAGCCAATCAAATCCATACTGCCTGGACTGTGATGAGCGAAGAATTATGGAAGCGGGACGATCAGCAACTTACCTCCGCCAAGCTTCTTATGGAAGATCTATCAGATGACGTTGAGATGTTCAATGTTGTTATAGAAGATGGCATAGAGCAAATTTGCTGGGGTATGAAACAGATTGCACGGCCACTGATAGGAAAGGTGGTTGAAGTGGGATTAGATGCAACTTGTGAGTCATCAGCTAGTTGTTAGTCATTCATGGGCTAACCGAAGTGTAGTCGAAACAAACTCAAGGCACCTAGAGTTATACAGCGTGCTAGCCGAGTTTGACAATGCAGGCTTTCTGTTGTCATACTGTTTGTTATCAACAGCATCAGCCATTGAAATCGGCAAGCGGACACGAGCACTTACAAGGTGGACAACTATGCTTCGGGACAGATATTGCCTCAACCCCGAATTCGTTCACGTGGATAAGGATATGGCGGAGATTTCGATGTCAAGAACAGTTTGGGCATCGGCGAAGATCCAGTTATGCTGGTGGCACCTTCGAAAGGCATTGCGTGAGCGGTTATCACGAGCAAAACTTACTACAACACCGTACAATGTCGAGAAAGCAGTTGGCGAGTTCACGTTCATTGATCGAGGATTCATTCCGTTTGGAAGGACCGACTCCGGGGAGCATGAAGGAGGGCAGGTGGATTCAGATACGGTTGAGATGGAGATGTCCACGCAGGAGAATCCAAATGCAGTGTATCTGCGAATCACAAAGGCACAAAGAGTCAGTGACTACGACAAGACCGCCCGACACAAAGGCAGCAACACTAACGATCAAGTTGCCTGCACGGGTACTTCCTGAAACGGCTACTGCTAGCGAGAATGCCAACGATGACCACAGTTGTCGCATCTTCTGTCCCGACGACCTTCGGGTACAACTTGTAGACATGGTTGAACTCCACTTCTGTGCGCACCCTCTCATTCCTGGATATGCAGCACCGTCAGCACCAGGAATACGCCACTGGGCAGTCAAACAAATGTATGACTTCTGCGTAGCCAATGACTTGCGTGAGGCATGGGCATACTTGTGGGAGAACTGGTATCGAAAGGGTCGCTGGGAGCTCTGGGCTCGATGTGAGTACGAGCGAATCCCAAGGCTCAAGACTACAATGATTCTGGAAAGCCAGTAAGCATGTCTACTTCGATAGAGAGATTTACGAACTTACCTCCCATGGACAGCTGGCGGCGGATTAAGAAAGACTTTTTGCACCATTTTCATAAGCCGCGTGTTGACCTTCTTGTCTGGATTCTTGTGACGAAAATGGCCCCAGCCTATTATCGTAAACTCGACTTGGCCACAAGGGACATAGGTCGCTTCCGAGAGTTGCCTTCCTGGAGAAAAGCGTTCAAAAGGGACTGGAAGCGAGCCTTGAAAAAACCCATTACTGTTCCACTCAACATCAAATATAGACCGGACACGTACCGTTGGGTTTGCACCTGTCCACACTTCAGCAAAAGCCGGTTCCTTCTTTGTAAACATCTGGTCCAAGCAGCACCGCCTGTCGAACCCATATTCTTCCTTGAGGTGATCCGAAACCGTACCACTCCGTTCTGGACCCATGTCTCCCTCCAGCCGATGACAGACGAAACAAAGCCGGGCGTAAAACAGCCAGCCCAGCAGCCTTGCGAAGATGTTGATTCGTCAGACGAAAGCGAAAGCGACGAGGGGGCCTGCCATCAACTGTTTGTTGCCTTCGAGGACCAAATGAAGAAAAGGATTGACTTACTTCGGGACTTTGCGTATGGGCTAGAATACCAGATTCAGTTCCGGGACCATCGATTCCTACAAACGGTGGAGAGGCAAGGTGGTGCACTGTTTAGATTGGCCGAGGCTTGTCAGCAACGAGAGCGAAGGCAGAATACAACAAGGGGGGAGGGAACGACGACGTGGGAGTCCTCAACAGCAATGTTTTACCGGACACGACCATGTGTCGCTGATCAAGGGTCGTAAGGATATGATACATATATGATCAATTCTTTCACATCACCTATGCCATATAAATATGTCTTCCATTCTTGACCTCTTGACACTCCGGGTGACTTGAAGCTGGGGCATCAAACGTTGAAGACGTTGAACAGGCAACTAGCTAGAAGGCAAGCTCTAAGTTAACGACTTCTAACGAACATCAACAATTAGATTATAGATGGGATGTTATCTTATCGTCACACGTGAGGGTGAGAAATGTGCGGGGTGGGGTTGACGAAGGGTCTTTGCCAGAATGACCTAAGGGGGAAACTACACGAGAGAAAAAAAAGAGAACGGCGGCAGCTGCGATGGGTACTAGCCAGCGAACAAACAAAGGTGAGTTCATCCGCTGTTGAATACGAGGCTAGCGCGCTTACGCGACCATAGAGTTCGACGGCAATCTGTGCCCACTCTGAGCGACGAGGGCCATTGACACTGGCGGTAGCACAAGCGAGACGAAGCAGTGGATTGCGCATCCAGCGTAGATGAGGCGACCACGCGCCAGGATCACTATGGTGAGGAATGGTGTAACGGAGGGGCAACGCCCATGTCCAATGTTCCCTCTCCCGACGCCACACCTCACAAACGCACTCCCAATGGCCTCCATCCTCGCGGATGCCTGCTAGAGGTAGAGTGACCTCGTGGTGAGCTGTCGTCGACCCGAAAACGCGCCGAAAAAACTGAACGGCTCGTCGCCACGCTGTCCGCCATTTCAGGTCAAGGTTCCTATTCGCCGACTGCTAGCTCTTCGCCTAATGTGACATCATCCGCGTCCCTGCACAGCCTCAATGCGGCGAGAGCCCTTGTCCTCGAGTACGAAGAGAGTTTCTCCAAAGCGGAGCAGGCAAGAGATGAGGCAGAGGCTCAAAGACGGATGATGTTGGGTCACTGGCAGCAACTGGAGCGATACCTCCAGGGTCTTGAGTTTCACGCCTCAGACGCTAGAGCCGGGTTCGCTAGGATCGTAGCAGACGGTGGTGGGCCGTTGGTACTGGCAGATCTCAACGCTCTACCTGCTGCTAGTTGCTCGCTATTCTCATCTTCGTCTACGATGGGGCCTCCGTCTACCAAGGGCCCACACCGAAACAATTCTACCGGCTCGATGGCATCGACAAGCAATCGTACTACCCATTATCCCTTATCGTCACTACCTCTTCCTCCCCAGGTAGCCGGGTCAGAAATCGCGATAGCAGTATGGATGAAGCTTCTCAGCCACCTCCGAAGAAACCTCGAATTGTTTACGCTGAACCGGTAAGTTAACCCCCGTGTTGAAGAGACGTCGGCTCTAACGGGTTAGCGCGACTACAGTCTAATTCCCCTCATCTCTCGAACGCACAGTACGCCCAACAACAATCTTATGGCACGCCGACTCTTCACGCTATTTCACGCAAAGACGCGATGCATGTCCAGTACGTAGATCAGCATGGACAACCAATTGCGCCATCAAAACATGAATATCCTTCTCCGTATCCCCCTCCCCACACGATCCAGGTAATGAATACCTCGCTTTGTCTTCATGACATATCGGGCTGACACGCCACGCAAGCAGTGTACCACCATCCCCAGGCCCGCTTGATCAACGATAGATATGGCGCCTCACTGAACCTTCACCACCCTCGCTCACGTTCTCGCTCGCGTTCCTCTAGCGCGGAATCGGAAAACATCGACGAACTTCTCCTAGCTGCTACAGACGACGGAAATCAGCCGCAATTCCCTCATGGGAATCCAAATCATCCTAACCCACCACATCAGCAGCCACGCTCGAATGGTCAAGTTGTGAATGGTATCCACCATCACGGACATCACCCTGCGACCCATAGTCCTAACGCGCCGCCATATCAGCCACATCATCCATCCCTTTTACCCCAACCAGGCCAGGTCCAAACGTATCAGACGCACGTCTTCGCGCCGGTGGTGACGGGCGCTCCGGTGAAGAAGAGCAAGTTCGGCGCCAGTGGAAGTTCGAGCAATCTAACAGGTGCATAGTTTCTTCAGAGACGACAGAATCGAATACTCACCCCCTCGCAGCGAATGGCTCCCAAAGCCAGGGCGACGTAAACGGCGTACAGTCGGCCCCTCCCCCACCTTCGTTTCCGCCGGCGAATGCTCAGGGTCAACGCATATGCAGACAGTGCGGGTTGCCTGGTCGGTACAAAGAGGGAAAGTGTGTTGAGAAATGGGGACCAGGGCCTGAAGGCCCAGGCACCGTATGCGATAGGTGGGTGATGATGTTGGCCATAAGATCATTGCTTCGGCCGTCAGAACACATCGCCCGCTCAGCTCGCAAAGTGCGTTCGACTTCAGACGGCCAGAAGGCGGCTTCTACGTTCGTGAGTGCGTGAGTGCGTGAGCTTGGGCTAGGGGAATTTGGGCTTGGGTATTTGCGTTCTGCGTCGTGGGTTCTGCGGTGTGGGCTGGGAGTTGGGGAGGCGGCGTGATGATGAGTTAGCGATGCGATCAGCATGCTGTGGGTTGCTGATCATCCCTGGCCTGCCGTGTAGCCGTTTCGAGTCCGAACGAACGCAGACCTCTCGCATTGCAATCTGTCTAACGAAAACTAGTATCGTACTGTAGTAGTGAATGTACACGTAGACTAGTATGTAGTCTAATAAAAATGCGAGGGTCCGCCTCCGGCAGGACAAGTCCGTGCGACACCTGAGTGAACTATGTGTGATAAACGATGAGTCCGAGAGCGAGAAAGAACGTATAAGAGACTTCGGATGCTTCGGACGCTTCAGATGGCTTCGGACGCGCTCGGACACAGAACAAACAACTCGGCTTCGGATAGTACGACGAGGACGGCAAGAGAATGATAAGGACGGCAGGAGAAAGTAGCTTCGGATCGGACTCGGACTCGGACAACGGCGAACTCTGACAACGGATGAGGAGAAAGCTCTCGGACGACTTAGATTCTGACTCGATGTGGGGGGGAAACAAGCTTAGTTCTTCTAACTACGAGTACAGGAGGCTTTTGTAGCTAAGAAAAATGTCAGATGAAGGAAAAGTCCGAGACGAAAAGGCACCAGGAACGAATAATGGTGCTAGTATAGTCCAAGTATTAGAGTCCGAAAACAAAAGATATACGAAAGATTGATCCGAGCTGTCTGATCCATTATCACGTGTGTCCGCTACGGGTTCGTGACGTCCGAGTCATGTGCGAGCGTGTCCGAAGAGTCGGAGAGGGGTCAATAGGGGATAGGGGAGGTCGGACTGCACGGAACGAAAGGGTTCAACCCTTACAGTACATTCGTCTGAATCGAGTTTCGTTCTCTAATATACGAAGGAGAACAAGTACAGACGGCAAAAGATAGAAAATACATCATGGATTTCACTAGACACAAGAAACGGAGTACGGAAGGACCAACAATATCGTGGGCAGAGAGGTGAGTGGGAGGTGCTAGGCCGACGGTTCGAAGTGGTGAGGCGTGGCGCGATCTACGGGGTATGGTAGGCGGACGGCCGTCGAATCACTGATAGAATACGCACTGGTTGAGTCAATACACCCTTTACGATAACTCCTTGTCGTTCGTCCTTCTTTGGGTCATGCCAGGCGGGCGGTGTAGCCCACTGGATATTTGCGTGAGTGCTTTCGTATGTTGGAATGTGAAGTCGGCACGGGAGAATGGTTCTGTAAAGTTTTTCAGTAGACTGAGTCGCCGCCGGTCGTGTAGAGGTACTCATCTTTGAAGTAGTTACCTCTGTATGTGTACAAGCGCGCAAACGATGCTGGTATGGTCTGTGGTGCCAAAATATAAGCAAAATGTAGCGATTTCTTGTATCTAATAGACTTCCCTAATGAAATTGATGAGGGTGATTGGTCGTGGCGCGGAGAGATGACTTACCCAACTAAATCCATGCCCTGCGCGGTCATGGGCACGCCGTTCGCCCAGACTGTAATCCCCGTCGCGATGAACTTCTTCGTCATGCGCAAATGGATTGTCGCGACCGGTCGTCCGGTGATATACACTCGCATGGTCGCGTGTTGGTGGGGATCCTTGCGATTTCCATGCTTACTGTGACTACAAGAGGTGAGCGTGGCGCAATACGAGTAGAGTTACTTACACGATGTTCCAGCGTTCGATCTCGCGCGCGTCGAATTCAAGCGCGGCGTCGATCCGTTGTTTCCACACGATCAGTGCTACTTGGGCGGCGATTTCCAACGCCGTTCAGTCTGCGCGGCGCGTGGGGCTCGATAGAAGGGTGGAGATGATGTATAGCAGTGTCATACTACGAGTGGTGAGTTGTAGCGGGAGTAGGAGCGAGGGAATACATACTTTGGCGTTTAGGTTGGTGGTAGTAAAGACAAAGTGTTGAACGGGATAAGGCGGGCCGGGTCGATCATGATCGAAGGTCGACCCAAAGATGACGTATTTTGATCATGATCGAAAGATGCGTCGACGTCGACCCGAAGATGACGTATTTCGATCATGATCGAGCGATCTTGATTTGGCATTCGCAGAGTTGTCGAAGTCGCGTCGATGTATTACTTAAGGCTGCGTCGCCTGCCTTGCTATTCTCTACGCTGCTTATCCTACAACCATCACCTCCTCCCCCCCGATGTCTGCGTCCTCCCCTAATCCTGAGAGCTCAGCGGCCCGTTCAACTTCGCCGTCGGCGTCACGCTCGACATCGCCGTCAGCGTCAAGCGAATATGAGCCGCATTCAGACGGCCCTAACAGCAAGATGCGTTTGGGGGTGGCGATGGCGATGGCGCTGGCGACGGCGATGGCGCAGACGACGAGACTGGCGAGAGGATTGTAAAGAAACCTCGTAAATCGAAGGTCACAACGATGCAGCTGTTGCCAGGGGAGCTGAATGGGCAAATAGAGTTCCGTCGAGGGCAAGTTATCCGCAAATGATCTTGCGAAAGCCCTGCATGGCTATTTCTACAAGCCGTTGCATAAGAGTGTGTCGGAGGAACAGGCTTTGGCGAGACTGATCGTCGGCTACAGGATGGTTAACATGGAACAATTGGTGAGTGAGATGAGGGGCAAAGTATTATATACTCATCGTGTTTAGGATCGAGCCTTCGCGGACGTGAAGTCGTCTTATACGTACGGGCCTAGTTGGGTGAAAAGTGAGTTCATGGTCATCAACAATTTGGAGTTGGAGAAGGAGAGAATACAAGAGTCAGAGAAGGTATGCGTCGTTCAACACAGGGATAAGGATTCGTTGGCTAATTGTTCAGCTTTTGATTGAGTGTGGGATGAAGCAAGGAAGTGCTGGCTTGTTGGAGGGGATCTTCTTAACCATGGCAGCGCTGCGTCTAGCGATCGCAGTGTTTGTCGAAAAATGTAAGGGTTCCTAAGGAGGATTGAGAGCCACGGTCGGCCTCCGGGTATACCTAATCATGGTCAGCATCAAATTCATGCGGATGATTGTGCGTACGTACAGCCCCGCGCGCTGTTTCGGACGATTGAGACTTCGACAAAAGTGAACTGGACCCTGGTTGGCGAGTGCCACTGGTGCTCGAGTGCTCCGCATCGCTTGTAGCGTTGACGTTTGCTACTTGGTGAGGAGGATACGCGTAACGCGGAGGAACAGGCGGTAGGTGCTAAAGAGAGACTATGGGTGGGCAGTTTCAAGGGTTACCGACAGGATTACTCACCTTTTGATTTTCACAATAATCACACAGCGTGCTACCTGACAACGAGTGGCAGGAGATTATCAACCTGTGTTCTTTGTTTACTAACCCTCACACATCTAGTTCCGTGGTTAACCTCTGGTTGATAGAGTGTCCTGCCCGTGTAGATACATTTGATTGTTCACACGTAGATAAATAGGTAGTCTGAATTATGTAGTCCCTCGCGCGTTTGCAAGGGTCAACTGCTATTCCGTACGCCCGAGTAACCGCGAAGAAACGGTTATTTCTACACTATTTATGAATCAATAGGACCCGTACAGGCCATGCATTGCAGTGGCTACAGCCCCAAGTTGTATGTTTCCCCTTCTCACTGGGCGTGATACACGCCAACGACGAGATCACGCCCTTCGTACATCGTATCCCTGTTTTCTACAACACGGTAAGCAGCGCTCTTGGTAGGACCAGTCACCACTGTGTGCTCAACCTCGCTTGGACATTTGTGCTGTTGGTCATGGGCGCTTGTTTGGCGCTCCCCATGATTTGGACACCATACACGCAACAACAACGCACTCGCTCTATTGTCTTTGTGAACAATAGGCGAGGCAACGGTCAGACCCCGACAACGACATGCAAGCCACTCCTCGCTCCTCGCTCCTTGCTTCTTTACCACCATCATCACCACCACCATTATGCACCGTAATCTGTGCCTCCTGCCGCCGGGCATTCTAGCATTTCTCCGCATATTTATTTTGCATTTATTGGTAGGTTTTCCTTGATACTTCACGAAGATGATGGCTAGACTTACCTCGCAGAACTCACAAATGGACGGTCGCCACCGATAGTGGTGTGTGCTGTGTGCGCCAGGACAGTGCCTTCAAGGGTAATCGAATAAGACCAGTAAGTGCTAGTCTTCGAGGAAACATATCGCGGCTCATTTCTCAAAGTTGCCGCCACAACAATACCTTACAGCTTCTACCTGGACAGTATACGTCCACGATGAACCCCCAACCCCAACTCCTCCATGACATCCTAACGTCGCCCACATCATCCTTATCATCTCCTGGTTTCAGGCCACCAACATCAACCTCCCGCTGGACCTTGTGCTGGATCCAGGGATCGCCGTATTCCCCCCAGCCCCCCTATGCCGGCCAATCTGCCTTCGCGCCACTTCCAATCTCGGCAAACTCCTGCGATCCAGTCCGTCGCGCTCTCATCCAACACCTGGATCGCCCTCGACAACCGCGCCGTGCTCTGGGACTCGCTCGAGTACCGGCGGGGTGTGCTCGGCCGCGGGGTCCTGCTCTTGTGAAACTTGCGCACCAGGGCATTTCGGTGCGACATGCCAGAGCTGTGAGGCTGGGTTCGTTGCACGTCGTGTGATGAGGAGATCGCGGTGTCGGGCAGGTGCCTGGACTCCCCAGTGAAGAATGTCCCCGCGACGTGCAACTGTCTGAACGGCATCTGCGGCGCAAACGGCGAGTGCGCGTGCAACGCGGGGTTCGTGAAGGCGGATAACGGTACTGCGTGCGCCAAATGCGACAACGCGGGTTCTGACCGCACCAAGGGCACACCAGTGCCCACATCGAAGTCCAGCGGCACTATCTGCCCTCAAGGTACGTCATACCTTCCTTTTCATATTCTCAACCTTTAACTATAACTAATCTTTATAACAGTCGAACAATGCAACGATTACAGCCAGTGGCTGTACAGCCGCCTCCGAATTGCATCTTACGCAGCCCCTGCTTTGCGTCCGTCTTCCTCATCCCCAATGACCTCCTTGCCGCCGCGAACGTGGCCCTCTACGGTGGTGGCTGCAAATTGCGCAAGCGCCTTGCCTTATCGGGTAGTTCCGGTTGGGCGCTTAATCAATGGGTAAAACCCATTGTCTACCCAGCCCCCCGCGCAGCACACGCTACTGCCTTCACTGTACGGGCACCCAGGCAGCCCGCACTGAGGGATGAAGCTTTGTAGACTATACTAATTAATACATACTGGAACATCCGTTATAACTGTGAATGCTCCCAATACAAGTTTGAATTAATGTGAACACTGTACGGCCACCCAGGTAGCACGCGGTGAGAGAGGAAGCTCTGTAGTCTATATTTTATGTCCTAGCACTCATTTAAATGTCTATTGCACTATTGAAGACTCACAAGACAGGTTTCAACGAATGTCAGACACTGCACAGGCTATTGAGGCGCCCGCACAGAGGGGACTCGACTTTTCAATCATGATCATATGTAGTTACTGCGATTAACCCCGCGTAGCTGAGCGTGAGGACGCGCATCGAGGCCAGTAATCACGAAATCAAGTGTACGGTCTTGAAACAAGGGAGGACTTATAGGGATGCTGTTCAAAGACAGTCCTCGTCAACTGTCCATTCCAGAATAATTAGCTGTTCAAGTTGCTGGAGATGTTGACAGCTTGAACGACACATCACGCTGTCACAGTCTAGTGTCACACGCGCACTTGCTTCGAACCACGAACGGCCACTGTGTACTTGCAATGTTCAGTATGATCTTTTTGACTGATGGGCCGACAAGTCACCCATGCTCACATTTGTTTCCGCAGACAACCAAGCTACTACATCTGAATGTCAAGCGCTGTGTCTATAGAAATTGCAATTCAGCGTTGAATTCACGCTTGGTGACCAACTTCCCTTGAGGGTTGCCCGCGACAAATGTGACAGTTTGCCCCGCTGCCGCCGAAAGATTCGGGCCCCATGAGAAGGGACGCGGCGGTTTGCGTTGCACAGGCAGCTTCGCGAATGGTGCTGCATGCCCCCTCCTGCTCGCTGTCGTGCCAGAGCTGCTCGGGCGGGACATTGAACGACTGCACAGTCTGCGTGTAGGATCCCCGAGTTCAACCGGGCGTCGACGGCGAGCAAGCTCCAGTGCACGGCGTGCATACCAGGTTCATTCCTCTCGAACAGGCAGTGCGTTGACGCGTGTCCCGCTGGGACGGCTGTCTCGTCGCAAGACAATTTTAGCTGCACACATACATACGTCCCCCCTTCTCATACGTCCCCCCTTCTGTGGGAATTGCTTTATTGACCGTGTGAACATTACTCCTATCCTTAACCCATTGGCTGGCACTGTCCGACTCATAAGTCCTGGACCGGCACGTCCTAAGACTAACGGCGAATGTGGCGTACTATGTACATGGCTATCTTGAGTCTGAGATAGTAGCGGCCAATGGGATTGCAGTTTCTGGATCATAGCATGGAAAACAATGAAACTTTGACTATTTCGTCTACTGTAAATTATCCAGACCACTCCCATTGGCCGCTACTATCTCAGACTCAAGATAGCCATGTACATAGTACACCGCATTCGCCGTTAGTCTTAGGACGTGCCGGCCCAGGACTTATGAGTCGGACAGTGCCAGCCAATGGGTTAAGGATAGGAGTAATGTTCACACGGTCAATAAAGCAATCCCCACAGTCAGTCAGTGCCTTTCACCAACGAGCATGAAATTGCTACTTGTTGGTGCATCGACCTGCGCTGGACAGGCTGGGGAGGCCTTCTACATGTCTGCACGAAGATCGCCTTCTTTCTTAGAGGTACAATGTATCATCAGTAAATAGGAAGGGTAGCAGTCACGCTGAAGACCGACGAGCGTATACCACGACACGAAATATTGATACAACTAGTGATATCGTCGAGCTGGACTGGACTGAGACCTCGGTTCCGCACCCGCAGCTCACAGTGACATGCGTGCTGGAGCTTGCGCAGGAGCCTTCCGAAGGGTTCTCCGAGTCATCGTCTTTTCGAGTGATATTCCACGCCCAGAAAAAACCGGTCTTTATGCTTGAGTAGGCGGAGACAGTCTAAAGAAAGGTAATTGATGGGGTGAAGCCTAAGTGGTGTGAGTGGGGATGCTAATGTTAATGTCGGTGGAAGTCGATCATGATTGCGCACGAGGGGCGGCGGAAATGGCTGGATTGGTGCCGATGGTCCCACTGAAAGTATCATCCTCTTGCGGTACGCCATTAGCGATGGGTAGGTAATGGTTGCGATACGGGTGCCTGAGTTAGCGTTCGAAAACGCCCTCTTCCTTCAATTACTGCTCAATTCAACTATAGGTGACTTCTGGGGCTCTACAGTTGAGGACAGTCAAACACCGCTAAAAAATTAGAGTATTTAATTCACCCCCGGACTTGCGCGGGATGTGTAGCGGCTCGGAAATGCGTTAGAATGATACCGGGCTCAAGAGAATCTGACGAGCCGTTCTTCCTAAATAAGCCAATTACTGAAAAAGTAGCCCAAATTTTGGCGCAAGTCAAAAACAATTGATAAAATCACAGAAAAATCGCCAAACGCTTCCTTTCAATTAGTAGATCATGGATCCGAAAGATCGTAAGGATCCATCGAGCCATTGTTGAGGGAAAAAATGTTTAAGTTTGTGATTCATGGTGTCGGAGATACATGATAAACTGATAATTGTGTGCTGCGCCACAACATACAGCCCGTTCCTTCGAATAACATGAAGCGACGGGGGCGCCCACCGAAACGAGTGAAGCAGAATATCATTGGCCTTCGAAACCAGTCTGACTCTGCGTCGGTGTCACCCAGTCCCGCAGCATCTGATCAGGAAGGCCGGGAAATTATTCCTGAGCTCGTATCGGAATCCGATGGCCTCCAGGTCATTTTTGATAGTGTTAGGGTGAGCTGGGAGCAGGAGGACGACACATGGGACGAGTCAGACGTTGATGAAGAAACTGAACTTGATAGGATGGCTGATGAGGAACTGGCAAGGAAATTAGCAGATATGGCAGAGGAAGCGGATGCTGCTGATGGGGAGTGGCTGCCACCGGGGTTAAGACAGCCAGTAAGGACAGCGAAAGGTGCGAGAAGATTAAAATGCGTAGAGATCTCATTTATTCACCGTTGTATTTTGAGCAGAGCGTCCTCACGAGTACGTTACAGGCCCTGATGTCTCGCGCCAATCGGTTCGCAGTCAGCAACGTTATCGTAAAGCTTGGATCGGACAGACTCGCCTCGATGAATACAATTTTCGCACCGTACAAACAACCCCGAAATCCCAACTGTTAGATGTGAAAGATGCTGGTGAGAGTGCGGGGAATGTTGATCAGACAGAGCATGCGGTCATCAGCTTGAATAGCAGTGAATCGGAGGACAACGAACAGCCAAGCAATAGGCCATTAATTCCATTGCGCAAGAAGACTCTTGTGCGACGCGCATCCACGACACCAAGCATTTCCGATGATGAGCACCCAGGCCTGGCCATGACACCAGTCATGTCCAACGAAAGTCCCGCTCCCAGTCCGATGCGCTCCTTAGCTCCTTCAGATGCAGAACGGGATAATGAAGATATAGAGGGTGAGATTGGGCGTGCAATGGATCTGGATGATGAAGACAGCGAAGCATGGGAAGAGGAACTCGATGACAACATTTCTAATCCAAAGGTTGAAGTCCGCTCTTGGGAGGATCTACGAACGAAAATCAAAGGCGAGCTAAAGAAGAATAGCAAGAACCTCCCTTTATCGCAGCTGAATCAGCTAATGATCCTGGCCAACTTTGCCACTTTGCGCATCAAGGGGACCTCTCGCATCCAAGCCAGCCTTGAGATTGCACGTCTATGGCATGAAAAGACTGGCAATTGGTTCGCTCGTCGTGTTCGAGACTTGGCACGACATTACCAGAACTTCGAACAACTTCCAAAGGAACGGCGAGGTGGAGTGCGCATGTGCCGCTCTTGGCTTCATGATCCCGCTGTGCGATCTCGCGTTCGATGCTTCCTCAGAAATGTGCCTACTGGCAAAGTAACACCCCAAGTACTCAGCAAGCATGTCAACGACACAATCTTCCCCGAGCTCGGGATCAATCCTAAGAAACCTCTCAGTAACCGTGCTGGCGCTCGTTGGCTTCAGAAGTTGGGATGGCGTCACACACTGGTGAAGAAAGGAGTGTATATGGATGGGCATGAGCGTGTTGATGTTGTCCAATACAGGAATGAGGTCTTTCTTCCGCAAATGGCCAAATACGAAGCGCGCATGGTCCATTACGAGGGGCCTGAGTTGAGGCGAGTGGAACCAACACTTGCAGAGGGAGAAGAAGAGATAATTCCCTTATTCCACGATGAATCATGCTTCCATGCAAACGATCAGACAAACCGAGCGTGGTTGGTTTAATCTCACGGGCAATCACTTGCGATAACTAATAATAATACTTCAGGTTACAACCTGGTGAACAGCCGCTTCGCAAGAAAGGAAGGGGCAGGTTAATCCATGTATCTGACTTCATCAATCCAGAAACTGGGCGGCTTGTGGTTATTGATGAACATGGCACGATCACACATGATGCGCGGAAAATCATATTTCCTGGCTCCAATGGAGATGCATGGTGGGATACGAAACAGCTCCTTGAGCAATTGAAGACTGCCATTACAATCTTTGAGAAAGCACATTCCGGCAAACGCGCGCTATTCATCTTCGATCAGTCCTCCGCTCACGCGTCCCTTCCAGCCAATGCTTTGAAAGCATTTGACATGAATAAGAGTGATGGTGGGAAGCAAAGACATCAACAGGACACAATCATCCCAACGTCAAATCCAGATTCACGGTTCCGAGGAAAGCCTCAAAAGATGACACTGCCGAACGGATCTCCTAAGGGGTTGAAGTCGGTCTTGGAAGAGCGAGGGTTTAACGTCACAAAGCTTCGTGCCAAGTGCTCCCCTGTCTGTCCATTTGAGAACCAGGACTGCTGCATGGCTCGGTTGCTCAGTCAGCAGGACGACTTCAAGAATCAGCCATCAATGGTCGAGACATTGATCACAGATGCGGGGCATTACTGTATTTTCTTGCCTAAATTTCACTGTGAACTCAATCCAATAGAAATGGTGGGTGTTATTCAATTATTGCATACAGTTATTCACTCTATCATTATTTCAAGTACTGGGGATGGTGCAAATACCGATATCGTGAGGCGGACAAGAAGACTTTCGAAGAAGCAAAGCAAGTAGCAATCCGTTGTCTTGATGGTTGTCCTGCGGAGGTAATCCGTCGGTTCATCAATCGTTCTTGGCGATTTATGAGTGCATATCGGCTTGGTTTGACAGGGAGGGCAGCAGAGTGGGCGGTGCGAAAGCAGAGGCAACATCGCTCAGTCTCACGATCGGCGATGATGGCACTTGAGTCAATCTTATTGCACTAGGGGCTACTAGGGGTAGTTAGTCGGCATCTGAAAGGCCCACAGAGGTACACACAATTCGATTTTTTGGGCCAAAAATATTGGCGCCGCCAAGTTCTCGTGGGAAAAACCTCGGAGTTGGTTTTTCTGACGCTTTTGACCATCCTGAGTCTGAATCTGGATACGGTTTGCCTCCAAAAAATCTGGTTCACGTGCTAGCGTTTTTGCGGTGTTTGACTGTCCTCAACTGTAGTTCAGACGCAAGAGGACCTCTGAGCACTTTCTCCGGCACGATGATCTTCGATTGACAAAAGTGAGACAGAACATACCAGAGTGGTCATGCACCCGTTCTATTTCCCCAACGCCTCTATTAACGCCTCTCTTGATGGGCTCAGATTCGAGACAACCCACGTTCTTGAGGATCTTCGGCAGGCGGGCTGGAAACGGCATTAGCACGCTAGGGAAGAACTAAGTAGTATTCAGCCCACGAAGTCCCACCAGTGGTGCTGAATCCTGATACGTGACCAACCTCCTTGTCCTCCCATTCTTCTCATTCTCTATCATATGGGTCGCGTCACGACTCCAGGCATTTCCGCGCTGCGAAAGATCAGCCGAGCTTGAAATCAACGTCTACATATTTGTGGTCAACTTAAGCCAAAACCGTTGGCCACAGCAAAGAACGCACCGTGCAATACACAAACGAACCTCCAGCGGCGATTCACGCACACGTTTAATTCTCCTGTGAGCGAATCAGAAATGCATGGTGAAAACCAGGCGTAAGTTGGTGATGTAGGGCCTTAGAGGGGGGCGTCTATCTGAGCATGGATTGTGCGAACTTGAGATCAGGGGGCGAGTACATAGTGCTCTTCTCAAAAATCTGACGCGAATTCCACGGAAATTTGAGTGGTTTGAGCGGTCTATGTGACATGTACAACAACGGACCATATATTTCGGCGAAAAATTATTGGGACGAGGGCAAATCGCCAACGTTAAACCGCCAGGGAATCCTTTCTTCGACTAGGCCCATTAAGCCTGCCAGGTCACTGAGTGAGAGACGGCAGTAGGAGTATCAGCTTGATCTTGAGTAGGCAACACCTGGGAGCCAGGAAACTCAACGGCACGTCTGTACCATTTGTTCCATTCCTCAGATTGATACACGACTCAAAAGAAAGTCAATAGTACCTGAATACTCTATCCGATGTAATAATGCAATTTGCATACCATCAACGATTCCTTGCCTTTGAGGATCCTTGTCACTCTCGGCGCTTGGGGCTTTACTGATCTGAAGGCGGCCTGTGAAACGTCAGCGACGAGTTGCAAAAGTAGTAGGTCCACTTACTGGCCAACTCAACAGCGCGTCCAGTGTCTTCCCACCACCTCTTCCATTCGTGGGCACGGTGAAATGCCGGACCGCGGTAATTGCCATTGTACATTTGAATAGTGTGATGTATGGGGAGCAAGGTAACGTCCACAACGACCAGGACGACCAGCGTCTTGACAGTATCGAGCATCCTAAGCCCAAAGGCCTTCGCCGTCGTTTCATGAAGTGAATAGCATCGCAAATACTTCAGCTTCGTCGCGGTTAATGCATCGTAGTTTATATCGCGCTCCTTGGGAATGGAGAATTAGGTGAGAAGAAGCGAGGGCAGTGAGGGAAAGCAATGCGTACCAATGTGAATGCAGACTTTAACCAGAGGTATTCGAGCTGGGGAAAGCTGGACACGATCGGAGCGAGACTGGTAAAGCGGACGTTGCTCAGGCAGAGTGCCGTAATCGAGGAAAAGGATGCCAGTTGACGGACTAGTTCTGCGTCTTCCATTGGCGAGATGTAATCATAAAGCTTGAGGTTGACGAGCGAAGGGAGTGAGTTCTCGAAGAACACCACCAATCCCAATAACGCCATTGGCCCAGTCCAGGCCGAGGATTTTGCGGCTTCCGTCTTTGCGTTTTCGCCTGCTTAGAATAGGGAGAAAGCGCTGTGATCTTCAGTGCGTGTAATCGAGCCTTGTCCTCCTCCGAATCGTTAGCGCAGGACGTGAGGAGGGATATGACATGTTTCGTTATTTCCACTTGACCCGCGTTCGCTTTTGACGCTCCACCTAGGTCCTCTTCTGTCGAGCATTGTATGAACACGGTTGGGAAGATATAGCCGTTACGACGGGGCCAGGGGAAAGATGAACCCTCCAGCCGTCCTAGTACCTCCTGGCTATTCGTAATTGCGCTCTGTAATTTCCCTTCGTAGAACTCCCCTGATGGAAACGCAGCAAGCTCGGTGGGGAATCAATATTGCACCTTGTTTCGCAGTAAGTTGATGAAGGTGTACTTGATAGGCCAATACGTACATCCAGCATTGTTCGGGACACCATAGGGAGGTTTGGCCCGTATACAGCCCCTCAAATAGAGACACATACTCCAATGCTTTCGCCATGTGCCGAACCGTTGGACGAAGTTGCACGCTGTCCGTGCCGGGCTGAAATCGTCAACGAAAGTGGAACAACTTACTGGTCACCGACAAGCACCGCTCTTTTGACACCTTTCACGAGGGGTATCAACGCGCAGGGCTCCGTGATCTGCGATGCCTTGTCTATCAACGCGATCTCAAAGTCGACCTTCCGCAGAATACCCAGCCCAGCGCCTGGGCAGACAACCCTGTACTGAGCACTGTCCATCGTAATCCACAAAACGGTACTGACCTGCACAAGTTGTGAAGATAATAACCGCGGATTTGACTCTAGCTAGGGCTTGCTTGGCCAACTTGTTGTTCTCGTTCAAATCCCGCCCACCCGGTGCATCAATGGTGTAATGTTGCAATGATTTGTTGACCTTGGATTGGTCGGTCGCCACCCGAAGGATCTGATCCTCCGTCAGAAGGTGGGCTTTCTTGTTGAGGATGATGAAGCGTTCTAGGACGTTGTCGACCGCTACAGAACAAATGAGGAAGCATAGAGGGGAGAGAGGCCCGCGATTACCATTGTGAGTAGACGCTGTCATTAAGATCTTGGCCTCATTGTTTGCATTCTGCAAAAGCTTTTCGGATGACTACCGTGGTCTTCCCAGTACCTACAATGTGATTAGTCCAGCGAGTGGAATTAATTAATGAACGTAGGCACCAGGAGGTCTCCAGATGAGAGACAAGGGTGCATCAGAGGCGTGGACGGCATCTGATTGACTGCGATGTAGGAGCACGTGGAAGCTCGTGGGAACAACATACTTGATGTGGTTATAGGCAATCGCATCGGCCCTGTGTCATGTAGACAATAACATTCCGATTTGAAGGTTGCTCGGGACAATGTACACTCTTTCCCCACTCAAGCGCACGACATCATGATGGTAATCACTGGACGGGGTTTGTACGCTCTGCGTTAAATCGGGATGTTCTGGATCCTTGATTCTGGCAAAGAGAGGTTCCGGATGCCACGTCCTTGTGGTACCACACGGCCTATCATGGCCTCATGAACACCGATGAACTTCTATTCGAACAAAAATCATGAAGAGCCCCCTCACAGTGCTCGCGCTGCTGCCCATCCAATGTCTGGCGCAGTATTCGTTGGTGCGAGATTACTCAGGGTCAGGCTTTTTCGACGAATGGAACTTCTTTGGCAATGGTACGTGCTTGACGTCTGGCTTGGCTTACTTCCTGGTTCAAAAATGCTCATTGGCACTTCGCAGCCGATAACCTCACCAGTGGTGATTTGTTTTACTTGGATAGAAGCGCGGCAGCTTCGCAGAAGCTTGCCTTCGTTAATGATGCAGGAAATGCAGTCGTTAGAGTTGATAACTTCACCAACGTTGCTCTCAACGACAAGCGGAACTCGATCAGAGTGGAATCCAAAGATCTGTACGACATAGGAAGTCTATGGATTATCGACACAGTATGAGCAGGGATTGAAAGGGATACGAGATGCGGCATTTATTGTAGGGGATTGGGCAATCTTCGTAAGAGCCTTCTAGCTTACACGAAAATGATAAATGATATGGTGTACTTGAGACCTGGATTGGTTTCAGCGTTGCGGGCCAGAGAAGCCAACTCGTGATCAAGGTAGTGGTGACCAAGTCCATATACCTGCTTGATATCTTGATATCTTGATACAGAGGGCGTAGAGCGACTGAGTACAGCTTCCGGCAGACGAGGAGCAGAGAGCGTAAGGTCTGGCGATCCTCACGTTTGGCCGCATTGAATTCGTCAATGATTGTGAAGAGAATCTCGGGCGATAGTTCAGAGTTAATAAACGATGCTGGATAATGCATCAATTACTTAGATCTAGGACATCCTCGAGAAGGCTCAATGTAACTTACTGACTCCAGGTGTTGTTGCCATCACGGCGGGAAGGAGGAACTTCACATGTCAGTTTCAGGGGTCAAAGGTTGTAGAGGTATGTACTTCTAATTGCACAAACAAATGCCGAAGAGAACGACAGATGTTCAAAGGAGATGATAATCAACATGGTACAATCATTAGTTTTCCAATGAGTCCCCGATCTCCACACTTGGTATCGACGGGGCTGTAACCTCTCTAGATGCTTTATCTGTGCTAACGTAGACAGACGCCCACGTACAGCAACGCAACGGCCTGAGAAAGGCGCCATTCGGGATAGCATCTATCTGCCATCTGCTCTTCAAAGCGGTTCTTTGCGATCGCCAGAATCCAACGTGAATCAGTCCCACAAAACCACAAAAGTGACAAATACTGGCCATGAGCGATCGTGTGGATATCGTGTACATGGCATACCGTGCACATGGTGTGCTGTTCAATTTCGATCACCCGATATTGCGCTATAGCTGCAAAATAGTGAATGACAAGTAGGCCTCCCTCATCCAGATACACGTACGTCCAACCGTTCCGTCGCCCCTTCTCTGTCTGACCAACCATGGTGCCCGTCCTGCATCTCGTCGTCTCTTCAGCCTGTCAGGATCATCGCGCGAGGAAGTAGAGAGAGATGAACGAGATCCAGCCCGCCCCGCTAGTTCTTAGCCTTAGCCTCAGCACAGGGAAGGTGCAAATGATTGTAGAACGAATGAGATAACATTAGTTCTCAGTCGTACCAGTATATGGTTCGAAGCTGAGGTATAGGATAAGGATGTGATTGCCTTATACGATAGGCGCTTAAGACGAAAAAGGGATAGGGGAAATAGATATATGCCGTGGTTGATTGATCCCCACTCTCAACAATGATGGCATTGGCATGCATCAATTCTGCTGGGTGTCGTCGGATCAATTCGTAAACGAAGGATATATATCGCCTGTGGGAGCACGACTGGTTCCGATTATCTTATACCAGTGAGTGCGTATCTTCACCTAGTCGAATGATCACCAGGAACTGACTGGTATACATGTGCTCATGCGCTCCGTAGGGTAAAAAGAAACAGCCTCTCTCCCTGCTCCGATCCTCCAGCATCCAAGTTTTATGACAATTCTCAAGTCCCAAACCGTCAATTAGGTCTGTTTTCTGCTGCTTTCTCCGATTCATGGGCTTACGGGGCTTGGCTTCGTTCACATTCACAGTTTACTGGTGCTTTCTTCACGGGCGTCGTGGACAACGCGTGCGCGCCATGGACCGGGTCTACGCACCTGAAGAAGATGAACAACGGAGACAACGGGAGGCCCGAGTAAAGATTTCGTACGTACATCTCCCGCCGCGGGCCTGCTCATCAATGGCCGGCCGTTGGATCGTGCCTGATATCGTACTATCGTACGTCCTTCCCACCTCGTCCCACCTCGTCCTCCCCCGTTCGCTTCACCGAAAACAACAAACCAACAAACTTCTGTAGGGTACAGCCCTCAGGCCTCATCGGCGAGGGCCTCATCCTGAACTTTCAGATATACGTTGTCGACACTGCATGCGCTGTGTCTGTCTGGTGCGTCTCCTCCCTTCATCTCCCATTCCTCCCTTCATCTCCCATTCCTCCCTCCCCTCCCCATTCCTCGCCTCTCCCCCTCCCCCCCCCACAAGCCCATCCACTAACATACACGCGGAGCGGAGGAAACGAGACGGCGGCGTGGCCCCCCTAGTCCGGCCGTTTTAGATTCTACACGCCTGGCCTTGCTTGTTGGATTGGATAATAGGTTGCTGTCGATCACTGGTTTTTCATTTCTCATTTCGTATTGGAAGAGGTGGCCTCCATTGTAATAATCCATGATTCTCGCCAGCCGCAAAGCTGCCGTACACAGATACGCAGATAACTCATAAACCATTGCTTCTGGGGGAGACAGGGCTTAGTTGCTATTTCCTATAGCGCTACCCTCGGTGTCCAGTGCAAATGATGGAAATGCTGGATAGAAAGTAGGGTCAGTACATTTTGGGGTAACGAAAAAGCGTGTACCGAAAGTTATAATGATAGCTCCACGGAGCTACGAGTGACCAAAGCACTGCGGGGGGACGACGAAGAGCATAAGTTTTCTGTAATATGGATCCGCGGGACGTGCCGGCGGTACGCTCGCTGCGAAGTGTTAGGGCAAAGGAACAAGTGTAAATTATTCGCGAGATATCTACAAAGCAAATTTGAGATCAATGTAAAGCCTAGAGTGCCTGCTATTGAGCGAAGTAGAATGGTGGTCATATAGACCAGCGCTGCCTGCTCGAAATAATCAGACAATAGGCGGATTGTGGCATGTACCAGCGGGGGCGGCATCCAAACGGTAACGGATAGTGCAAGCAGCATCAACCTACCAGCGCTCATGGATGCTCTGCTTTGTGAGATACTGGTATGTAATCGCCGTCGTTCACGACAGGACAAGTGTGGAATCTTAATATGATAGCTCGGGGCGCGAGTTGATATTTACAGCAGACGGCGCACATACACTTTGGTGGATATTGATGTTGGCTGCTTGAGTACGCGCCAATGTCCAATGTCTACTTTTGATACAATCCGCGCAGATAGCAGAGATCTGGTAATATGTTCACCAATCCGTGAACCGGGCTTACCACAGAGCGACGCGTCCACCATTCCAAAATTCATCGATCAACCTCGCGTTTCTTTTAGAGAAATCGGAAGCCAAAGCCAGCAAGAGTCCGAAAGAGCTATGACATTGGAGAGAAAGAGAGATAAACCAGAGAAAATTGAGGGAAAGAGACAGTCGGACCGCCCAAGGTTTCACGATTATCGTTTGTTCGCATTTGCACGGGCACGGGCGGCCCTTTAGAGCAAGATCACGAGAATACTATGCCGTCTTTTATACTTGAAGCGGCCCTTCCAGAACCACTAGGTTCGACCTAGGCACCAGGCATTCATCCCATCCAGCACCACGGTCCTCGAACCGTCCTTTCGCCGCTCCATTCAAGAAGCGCAGACACTATCCACCTTATCTTCACTTCAATGGGACCAAAAGAGGAACGGAACAACTTCGCATTTACAGGAGTGCACGGGGACTGGATCTGACAGGCCCAATGCATAACATTGCCACGACCCAAACCAGCAGGTAGTGGGGATCCAAATGGCACTCAATAATTATTGAGTAACTGTCCGGTCCAGAGTAACTAACTGCGGGATACAAAACGGACACTGGATAATGAATCAGTGAGGCATTCGATTGATAAACCAAAGCACCTACCTAACGAAGCCTCTCAAAGCGGAATATCTTCCTGATGCGACTGCTGAACGACATCTTCAGCTCGTCGGCCTCCTATCATCCACCTTGGTGGCATCCCATGCCATCTGTTCGAGGATCCTCCTTCTGACCCCTAGCGGTCGCGGTTCAGGAAAAGACTCGACAGCCAGCGCACTTTGATGCCTTCCCCTCCATCCCTACGCGCAGGACATGATGCGGTGTTCCCTGGTTTATCCTCGCCAGAACACTGGCAGCATGCATAGAGGAAGAGGTGGGCCGTCGTATCCAGCTTCCAACAGAAAGGCTTCCCGACAACGGTTAGCATTGCGATGACGTATTTGATGAATACTATTAAGAAAGATAAGGACGGAAGGGGAATATGAGCGTCTTAGGGCGAGGGCGGGAGACGTGCTAGGATTAACCTCATGACAGTGTTGGATACGACAGCATGAGGAGAGCATACGGTGAGCGCGGCGGTCGAGCACGCACTCCACGAAGCAGCGCACACCTATAGAGGACACAAATATGGTATTTTTGCGCGAAGAACGCAGAACCGATGGAATGAAGTAAACGGAATGATAAGATATGTGCGATAAATCATGTATCCAGGGTTGAACAGGGTGTCAACCCTGCAACATTCAAGGGGAATAAGAGCCGCCGTGACTTCAGCGTGGCTCCTTACCTTTGCACTCTTGACCTAGACGACGTCTTGCTACAACTTGTTACTTTGTACCGATTTGACCTTTACAACCGTCGGCATTGTCAATTTTTGACGGACCATATGTACATCCGAAGTCAGCGTGTTGGCAACCTTATCCAGAGAATGTGTTGTAGGATGCCTGCTACGTGTTATACTGCAGTCTCCATTCGACCCATCGATGACAACAGCGCTACCGTTAAGAAGACACGTTGCTCGTAGGGTAACGCTATGCACCGATATCGAGCCTACGGCATGCCTGGAATCACAGCTATCATTTAATTTAGTCAAACCTACTTGTCCGTTCATGTACGGTGACCCGATACCAGTAACCGCGATGTAGCTCAAAATACTTGTCGACATATATTCTACACATGAACGGTGTAGACGGCATCTGCGGAGTGTGAATTTAGGGCGTTAAATATGAGAATATTCGGCATTGGCCGAACAATGATAACTCTGTCCATCATCTAAGTATCGACGGGCTTTTCACTGGGCATCAGACTCAGTAAAAACGTGTTGGTGGTCATCGGTCTCCATTCGGGAACGTTTGGTACTCATACGTCTCCAAATGGTATTGGATCGGTATCCATTTTACCAAATCGCGGACTAGATAGTTACGGTTTGGTGGAAATTAAGGAGAGTGTGGGAGAAAATGTGTCCTGATGCGCGCTTAGAGATATTTCTCAAAATCCTGTGTAAATCTATTGTCCCCCCATAGCGCAACCTAAGAATACAAGATTTGGATACTATGGAACATCCCAAGTAATTAGAGTGGCAGTATGGACGGTGTGCTGGCCCTCAACGGCTCGAAAATGGTGAAACCAATATTTTTATTCCCACGGAAAGTCATGCATTGGTGCGCAATTCACTTATCCAACACCTTCCCACACTTTCGTTTTTACTGAGCATCAGATCTCAGATCTCGATGTGACTTATCGAGCGTTTAGGCCCTGTTCGGGATCCCCAACTACTAGTTGGGGATCGATTTAGTAAAATCACAACTAGCGAGACAAATCGTGTAATTCTCGGCGCTACATTTAGTCTAGGGCGCTACAACTAGATGATGTGACAGGAATCATGTGATGCCCCTTTAAAAGCCCCTGATAGGGGTAATGAGATAGCGTTCAACCAGTTTTGAACAGTAAAACCGTGCTTCCGTCCATCATGGTTACCTTTCACATTCCAAAGAAGGTCAAGAAGCCAGCACCTATCCACTTGCAGCACCGACAGCAGCAAATCCGACGAGCTATAGGCCTGGCTGTCTCATATACTGCCAGTGCTGTTGAATCTGCTGCTGCTGGGTCTGGAGATAGAATCCCGATGCATACATCAATTCTGACCGGTCAAAAGTGGATCAATGAACTCCTTTGGACGTGTCGCCGAGAGAACGAGTGTGAAAACGCGTCGTGCGAGCTGATATGCGTGAAACGAGGAAGACGAGAAGCTGGCAGAGTCACGCGTGACATGTTACTTAGTTGGTTCACACGTAGTTAGAGTGGCTACCGAACACCTTCCCCCAACTAGTTTAGCCATAAATCGGTTCTTACTATCCCAACTACATTCTCGCGGGCAACAACTACTAGTTGGGATCTTCCTGGGGATCCCGAACAGGGCCTTAGATTTTGAGGCAGGCACCGACTGCGAACCAAGTATTCACCCCGACATTGATCGCGAAAAAACATTTTTATTGTATATGAAACTTGTATGTACTTGCGATCGAAACAGTTCACGAGAAATATAAAGGGATGATGTACCGTTCTTCGTTGATCTCTTCTTCCTATCTCGTCCTCACTTTCTCTTCCCCTCTCCATTGGCATTCTTATCCACCCTCGCATTCCACCCCCATCAGTGGACTGATGCGTTTGAATGCATGAGCCGGTAGCGGTCATTGACTTGGAGGCAGAGGTCGAGACAGGAACGGAACGGCGCGTTCGAGGGTCCTAAGGGAGGGCCGGTGCATGTGTAAGACGATGTGAATCAGCACGAAAAAATGCTTACCGTTCAACAGCAAGTTGGCGAAGAGAATATTCCAACAATGGTATCAAGGGGTTTACAATCGCTGTTCTGCACGTACATGACAAGAATTGAGCGAGATACTGTTGACGCAACACCGGCCACTGTTTACTATGCGGCGCTGGTCCGGCCTCCATTTCTGCAAACCTGCAACAACACATGTGCCTGCTCGCAAGTCCCAAATCACGCATGTTCGCAACCGCGTCAAAGTGCTCAGCCAGTCTTTACTTGGATGCAGGAGAATCTGATCTGATCTGTGCGCTCGCAAAGCCACATCCATTGCCGTGGCCTCCATCGTCTTGCCAGCGTCTCCTTGGGAAGATAGACGTCCATCGAAATATCGACACGACGAAAGAGGAGTTTTACCGGTTGAGGGGTGCTCATTGTGCGGTTCTGACCACTTGTCTTCAGTCAGTAATTTCTGGGTATTCAGCCGCGACGACTAGACTTACTTATAGCTGCGCCAAAAAGCTCTCCAGAATCCCATCTGAATGATATCCATAAGTAAGCAAAAGATGATCATAAATAAATGAAGCCCAGCTCCCCCATCCAAGATCACGAAGAAGGATCCTGCAGTCCATTCGTGCTTTTCTGACGAAACTTCTCTGTCAGGCTCCGTGCGCGGCCTACTATCATCCTACCCAACGACTCCGACTCCGACAACATGGGCCTTTGCGTGCTCGGGCTGGACACCACAGCACCCACAATGACGGGTGCTCACCGCCCTCTGCATCGTGCGCCTCCGCCGTCACCTCCTCCACCGACACGCGAGGCTTGCCGTCGCAACTATAGTATGAACTTTCCACGCTCACGTTGTTTAACCTTGCTAGGCGCGTGACTCGGTAGAGCATGAAGATAGAATGACTTAGTGTCTTCAACCCGTCCACCTCTCACACGCAAACCACGACGACGATGAGCACGAATTGGACGCCAACGACGACGAGGGGATGCCATGGACCCTTTCTTCACTCTAACGCCCTCTCGCTCTCCATATCAAGGTTACGCGGCAGGCTCTGGTACGTAGTGTGCGGCACGGAGCATGCACCAGTGTTTCCATTCGTCTCCAAGACCAACCGACGATCGTTCAGCCAGCGAAAAGAGAGGGAGATGCAGGGAAGGTAGTGGACACGGTTGCTAAAGTGAACTACACGGAAGGTCAGTCCCCATTCCCCTGGGCGTGATTTGCTTCACGTAGGCGTTCGCAGCCGTAAGCAACGGCCGCAGGATTGCGAACGACTTCGAAAGGCAGTCCCTTCATGCTTGGCCTAGGTTCCACACACGAATACGGCCAGATTGACCTCCATTCACGGCTGGTCTACGGTTACGAAGCATCGCTAGTAATGAAGAGGAGCTCCAGAGCAAGGCACTTGAGGTGGAGGGAAAGACGGCAGCAGCAAACGGTAAGTCCCTCCAAAATAACTATGCTTTGAATCTAAGATATCTTGCGCCCATTAGCTTCGCCGAGCACGACCTCTTGAACACTCCTGGATGCCGCTCCCCAGGCTATCCCCGAAGCCGACCCAGCGATTGCGTACCTGACCTCGCGGTTCCTCGTGGTTCTACATACATACGCCAAGTACGGCTCTCGCACCTACGCATCTCATGATTGCTTAACTCCTTGCTGTACATCTTGACGGGCGGGGCGTCGTTATTACCGGTATATATTGGGTACATTCGTTTTATTTACAGTCCACAAGGACTTGGGAATTACAATCGCAGTGGCTCGTAGGCAGCGCTATAGGAACCAGACGACGGAGCCAACTTCAGCATGGTACTGAAAGCAGAAGGATACGACTTCGGATATGGATATGAAGATGCTCGATGATGGGGTGGGGTTAGACGGTGAGACGAGGTAGATGGAGCAGTTGGGATGTGATGAACGACGATGCAAGCGGCAACAGCGAAAACCAACCGAACAGAAAACAGGAAAACAAGAAAGCAGAGAGAAGGCGCGAAAAATAGCAGACATCAACGATGCGGGTACGCTGGGGAGTAGATGCAGGGGAAACAGTAAATGGACGGATCATTTGATCTCTTGCACCGAGTTGGGAGCGGTGGTGAACTCGCTCGCTGTGTCGTGGTCGCGACGAGTATCGTTCACCGTCTAAAGCCGTAAACAGGCACGAAAGGCTACAGGATGAGGGAGCGAGGACAGCCAAAGGGGAGTACTAAGAGGCTCGCAGGAGGGGAGGGGAGCAAGGATAAGGGACGGAGGAAACGTACACTGACGGTGATGATGAGCGGGAAGTCGTGGTTTATCGACGCGCCGAACGTAGGCTCGGTTAGCGGCTGTGTTGGCTGCCGGTTGTTTAGCCCGCGTGTAAAAACCACGGTATGACAGGCTGACGGTCAGACGAGCGCAGAAGGAGAAACAGAGAGGCGTACGAAGATAGTAGACAGTTTGACGGTACTAGTTACAGGTGTTAGTCAGACATTCCGCGGCGACGACGACGAGGTGGAGAAAGATGGTGACGACGAAGGCGATGAGAGAGAGGACGAACCTTTTGTTCCGCGAGCCAACACGACTAGCCACACGACTGTCCGGACGAAGTTCAGCTGGAGGGTTGGCAGCGGAGGGTGGAATGGCGAGGACTTACACGAGTCTCTGAGAGTCACGAACTATTGGTGTAGACGTAGCGGTAAGCAAAAAAGTGGAAGATCAAACAGATTGTGTCAGCACGCACCAAGATGATGACCACGACGTATATCAATCTATCCGACAAGAAGTGCTAGCATCAGCGTTCGCGTCAGAAGATACGTGACGGGGAAGGCGTACTCGGTGATCAGACACGTTTCTAAATAAATGATGTGAGGTGAAGGGGAAATCAGAGCAGAGAACGGATCTTCTTACCGCCATCATTAACCTCTCTAACCCGTCCACCCTTCAACCAACATCGAAAGCGAGCCTTGAGACGTTGCGGCAAGAGCAGCAAACGTGGCGCATGCATGGAGCATGGCGCAGGGGTCGTTGAAATGCTCTTGACTTGGTATCTCACGATACTCTCTCTCCTGCCAACCTCCTGCTCGCCGAATCTGCTCTCGTGGTATCGCGTTCGTATTCCGCGCCCATCTCTCTCCGCCGCCCATCTCCCTTGGCCGTCACTGCAGACGCGTTGCTGACTCGTTACGGAGGTATCTCCATGGGCATTCCCGTCACCTTCTCGTCGCTGACGCCCGCAGTCTCCCAGCTCTCGGACCATCCTGGAAGGACCACCTGCTCGAGCTAAGCAAAAGCGAGGGCACCGCGATCTTGATCCATCGCGGAGACCCAGTGACTCCCGACCTGGGATTCAGGAACGTCGGCATTGCATCACCGCGTCACCACATCCCCCGTTTCATATTTTCGTTCGTGTTTGCCTAAAGATTCCGAGTCAGAATCAGCGCATTCCGAGCAACATGCACACTCTAGCGTACCTGCAGTACTCCCCGTATCTTGCGCGATCTTGAATATGTAGTCACGGCGATCGCGACAGACGGGGATTCTGCGTGCATGCGTATGCGTCGAGCCCTCCTGCGCAATTGAATCCAATCGCTGCTGGCCCTGATTCATCTTCTCCGCTAAAAACACAGAGATGTTATGGTGAGTTCGTCGTCGTTACGCCCATCCGTTGGCCCGAAGCTGACACCCCTCTATGTTGTCCAGGTCGTCGATCGTCACGGGGAGGGGCACACCCCCTCCCAGCCCGTCTCGCGCGCGTGCGAGCTCTATTGTCCATGCCAAGTCCCCTTCACTTCCTCGACTATTCCATCCTCTCCCGTCCTACGATGGAAGACAGCCCGGCACCGCCGTCGTCGCAGATGCTGAGGCTGTGGCTGAGGAACTGGGACGCTGGGACGCTGAGAGGTGGGGAGACGAGGGAGGGATATGGGAGATGAATGACGCCCATTCGTCGGCCATCCATGGGCGGACGTGTAACCAAATGGAGAGGAGCTCATCGAGTCGAGGGGCACATCCTGGCTCAGCCACAGCGAGTGACCTGACCCAACTGAATCGCGGGTCTTAGAATGAGAGAGAGAGCGCCAGGCGCCAGGCGTGCGAGTGAGCCCCAGCTTGTAGGCAGGACATGTGATCTCGCCGAAGGTTGATGCTGACATCAAGGCGGCTTGCGACCACGCCGGGTAGTTGTGCGTGCATGCGCGTGTGCGTGTGCGACTGGGATCAAATCGAATCGAATCGAATCTGAGAAAAACGCGGGTCAGACGCGACGACGGCGACGAAGAGCGCGATGAAGCGCCTCCAATTGTCGTGCTCACCCAAAACCCACAAGGCCGAGTCGACGATCGCGGGGCTCTGCGACTAGTGGGGTCGACCACTGTATAGCCAAGCCACTCGGCCATTTATCCACGAACCCACGAATTACAGACTATGATCCATGAACCACGAACCATGGACTGCGGACCACCCCTCGACTCCCCGTGAAGCCAGGAACACGCAGACAGCGTGAACGATGACGACAGACCCCCAGGGCTGGCAGTTCGCAGTCGAAGAGCGGCGGCGGCGTCGTGGTCTTAGTGGTCGTCCTGTGCTAGATGGGGAAGGTGCGCCATCGTGAGGTGTGCATTGTAGGACGGGGGGCCGAGAGCGAGAGTAGGGGTTGTGGGAGAGGGACGCCCTGGCGTCCGCCGTGATGGGCACGACTCTGAGGGCCGCAGGTGGAGGAGAGGTCGGTGGTGTTGCAGTTGTAGTCAGGCTGTCGCACAGAGCGGTTGGACGGCATCAACTGGGCGCGTAGGAAATGTGAGGGGTAGAGAGGGCGCTGTGGGGCAGGATATCGTGGTGAGTGCATTTTCACGAGCCCGAGACGGGTGGTCGCCTTCTCCTTCGCTGTTTGTACTCCTCCTCGCCGACGCCAATGCCTCGCTGCGTCTCCCTCTTGCCATCTTTCGTCTATCCCCTCGGTACGCCTATACGACGTCGCTTGGTGGGATGACGGGGCGGGCCTCGGGCTCTGGTTCGGGTGTATCCGAGGTTTGAATCGCTATGCTCGCAATGGGCACTGAAGTCGATACCTTCATGTCGGAATTGCGGCCTCGGTGGAGAAGGTGGTTGAAGCTCGATCAGTGGAAGAAGAACGTTTGTGGGTGTCGCCATCGGTACTGTCGCTAACCTCACTCGACGCATGCATGTTCATCATCATCAAGGCCTCCTTCGGGAGGTCGGGGGGAGAGGTAAGTTTCGTCCACGCACTGCGGATGAAAGTTTCAGGCCAGCTTCTCTCTAGACAGGGGTTTGGCCATTTTCTTGTCCACAACCTAAGCGCCGGACATGAAAATGCCTAATATCTCCTGCTATACATCCTCTTGTCGTCGGGGGTCTACCTATATAATATTGTATATAAGGAAACACATGTGTGAAAGTGGATGAAATTGGGGGCACCATCTATACGCCAGCTCCCTCCCTCTACGCCGTCACTAGATCAAGGCAAAACAACCGGCGCCAACCAGTCAAGTTCTACCACGCAGCGTACCCATAACCGGGAGAACCCTGTTACCCGTTTCAACTCGACCAACAGCAAACCAAGACACGTTCGCAGTACCCACCAATGGCATCCCGCACTCAAAGCCCCGACTCCTCCAGACCCAAAATAGTCGCCCTCCCCAGCCTCGCATCATCTCTCTCATCCCTCCCACAAGCAAAATCAATGGCACATGTCGCTTTACACCCGAATATGTATGGTCAGAGAGCAGTGGAGAGCGAAGCCAAGGTATGGTGTGTTTTTTGGGCCCTGTTATGTTCATTTGGGAGGATTGGACTGAGATTTTGATTAGTTGCAACGCGCGCTCACGAAAAATGCGTCTCATGAAACGCAGAATACTCCGTCGCCGGTGTATAACCTCCCAGTAAGTTCTCTGTCCCTCCCATCCTTCACTCTCATTCCTCCCCACGCTCTCCCTTCCCTTCCCTACTCTACACATCACACACGATACTCACCCGCATTGCCTTTTCTTTTTCAGCCACGACCTGAATCACCGAACAACTTAAACTCACCCCTCATGATGCGCGAGCCGCAGAGACCAAAATTCTCTACATGAGGGCGCCTACTCCTACCTCACTACCTTCTACCTCACCTCCATGCTACCCCATCGCTACCTCTTCTCCGTTACTACTCCGCGGCACTCCTCCACCCCACCACTCACTCCTCCGCGAACCCACCCTCACTACACTCTCATCACTGCACCAACTAAATAGAAAACATTGATTTCAATCGAGTTGCAACGACTCACCAGGAGTACGAGGATGCATGCGGAGGTGGTGGTAATGGAGGATGCGGAGGGAAGTGGATGAGGGGAGAGGAGGAGGCATTGGCATTCCTTTTTTGTTTTCTTTTCATGGGACTTTGTAGACTATACTCGCTGTTCTCTCCCTCACTTCATCCTATAATCCTGTTCTACCACTCCACACCCAACTACTCACCCCGTATCACTGCTTTGCTCTCCGTTTTTTTTTTTCAACATGTAGATTTCTCCCTCGCTTTACTACTCTCTTGGGTTCCGGCTGTCCATGTTACGTCGCATATAAGCATATCACTCAAGTCTCGTGCATACATAGATCTCTCGTTTTCTTTTGGTTGATTAGTTAGTCAGTCATTCATATTCAATTTGGTATCTTTCACAGTATGATCCTTGCCTTCCTTGCTTGAATCGCTCTATTAGTTGTCCTACTTGCACCTCTATTTATACTACCCATCACTCCGAGCTTAGGGTTACAATCATTCCCTGTCACCAAATAACTCTTTGTCAAACAACGCCTCTTACGATCACGGCTCGGATTCACGTCCACAGTCAATAAGCCTGAGTGATGATTCTTCGAATCCCAATGCCTCGAACTCGCTCAATACCACCGGGCTTGGGCTTATCTGCTCAGCAGAGGAGTGGGTCTTGGGAGTCGACCGATGACGAGTAGTGGAGGTGTTGTGAGTGGGGTTGGCGCGTTGGCTTTGATTGATCGCCAGGGGCAGGGTCAACAACAACCACAACATCAAGAAGGTGGTCGAAGAGGGTCGTTGAATGGGAGTAGGAGAGCGTCGCCTCCGCCTGAATGTGTGCTTACGAGGTCCTCGAGCGGAGGGACTGGGTCTGGTGGAGGTGAAGGACAACCGGACTCTGCGGCGAGTATATCGTCTGCTTCGTTATCGTCTACAGGGGGTGGTGGAGGAGGAGGTATGGGCGGTGGTGGCGGAGGTGCGTGCGAGCGGGACATCTTCCCCTACTTCCACGATCAGCCATGGCCTTCACCGTATGCTCGCTCGAGCAGTGGGGCCTTTCTCGCACCACGTTCCCCAATCAACAGTGGCGCGGAGCTCGCTTTCGGCGGGGGACGACTGTTGTTCCCTGAATTTGGGCAAGAGTGCGACGTCAGTAGACGCTCTGGAAGTGTTGGAATACTGGGGGGTGAAGGGGGGGGCTCGTCCACGGTGTAAGTTGGTAATCGCAGATCACAAGTTTGCGCTGAAATCGTCCCTATACTACTGCTGTATAGGCATCGTATCTGCTCGCGTTGGGGTGGGATCGTTCTGACTGGAGGGGTTTGTTCTGCGTTGTGGGTTGCCCCCACGGCATTCGCAGTCTGTGCTGCAAGCGGTTGCCTTGCTAGCTTCCGCCGCCGTTCAACACGTTCCACCTTCTTGCAGCATCTACAATTCACCATCAGCGGTGACCGCATGCCCGAAGCCATCACTTACCTATCACACATGGTCGCCCCCGAGGCCCCGGTCCCCATTTTTCCACATATTTGCACTACGCCGTCTACATATGCGTTGTCCCTGAGCATTTGTCGACGGAAAGGAAGGTGGCAGAGGGGCAGACTGAACACCGTTTACATGGCCGTGGCTTTGCGGGCCATTCACTACGAGGGAAAGAATAAGCAACAGATCGTGTCGTCACTACGAAATCTACAATTGCCCAAACTTCCACCAGCGCCGAACTTATTGGGCGCTGCATGGGCCGGGATAATGAGATCGCGAGGGTGATAGGGCGGCGGGTCTTTGGGGGGGGGGGGGGGGTGCTTCGATAAGCACTTGTTGGAAATCGTGGGGGCGTATGGAGATGGAAGGGAAGGATCTGAAATGGATCCCAGCTGGCGTATCGTCCCATCTTCCGAGGACAGTGCCGCTTCTTCCCTTCCTGGCACGAGAACTGTCGTTGCAGGGGTCGTTAAGCCGATGGGAGTGGTATTTGCGGACGAAACATACCTTGGGTTCTGCTAATCGCCCCTCCGCCTGCTGCTCTAGTAGCGGTCGAATGGAAACCGACCCCCCAGCCATGGGGTTGAACTGGCTGCGCTATTTAGACCTGTAGATATCTCTTTCCCCCATCTCTCAATTCCATCCGCCGTAGGTTGGAGATAATCTGCGCCAATGACTTTGTGAGTAGAACGATCACGATGGGGGGATGGAGTACTTACGAAATGAATCCAGCGCCGTTCCGTCGGGAAGGAGTGAAGAATTGGCGACGGGAGATGGTGAGACGAGAGACCTCCAAAAATGCAAAACTCTTTCTCTGGAGATTCTCCAGAGAAAGCGCCTGCAAGCACGTGGGATGGCGGTGATGGTGCCACGCGGCACAGCAATTCCTGCCTCCGACGCCGCCTCATCTTCAGCGGAAAACCCTCAGTCCAACAGCGACCTCACCATTCTCTCAACGGCATCCCTCACTACGGCCAACATCATTCCATCGGCGCACAAATCACCTCTTTCCATCGTTCTGATCTCTCAGAATGGCTCGCTGCTGGCTACTGCCTCAGTTAATGGCACAGTAATTCGCGTATGGAGCGTGCTGAAAGCGGATAAGTTGTACAATTTCAGACTGAGGTCGAGAGGGGCGAGGATATATACCATCGCTTTCAATCCCAGTTCGGCAAACAAGACAGTTCATGTCTTCAAACTTCGCCGTAGCGCGGAAGAGTCGAAGGCACCTACGGAGACGACATCGGTCAGCGAAACTGGATCAATCGAGAGGCGGGATGGCCCTTTGGAAGGAGGATAAGAGGCCTATCTCGATGAGAGAAAGAAGGCCAGCGAAAGTGGCGTCTCGTGAGTATACATCACTCTGTTCTTCCTTCTCATCCATCTTTACTCATTTTCCATCCTGAAGGTCTTCCCTACGACGAAAGACAATGCAATTTTCCAAGACTTCCGCCGTTGGTGGAGACGTGAGAGCCATCGCGTGGCCGAGGATGCCCAGTACCCCGCCTGGGGTGAGATCCTATCATTGGTTTGAGCAGGTGCGTTATTCCACCATCCCTTTTCTGTTCCTTCGCTCAATGCTCTTCTTTGCTACGACCAGGACGATGCCCCAGATCATGGTCATCTCCAAAGGCTACTTCTACCCATACAACATTGATCCGGAGCGTGTTGGCGAGTGTACTCTCATGAAGTAGTTGTATGTACATACGACATACGTTGGATCCTTGACGTCCCTAGCATTATGAACTCAGGGATTCCAAATGCAGGAGCTCGTAGATAGTACTGTAGTTCCATAACAAATGCAGGAATTCGCGTCGCCGGACTGTGGTGATTTGCTAGAACAGACGAACAAGCGCGGTGCGTGAGTTCCAGCACAACTCGACTTCGGAACTAACTCACCTTATTTATCCAGCATTTCAACCCGTGTTCGTAGTTTCGGCGGGGGCGTTGGCACTGGGCATTGATATTCATATTGAGTTTGGTTTGATTCGATTGCGTGCTGTGTTGTGTGGGGTACCGGCGATGTGGGGTCGAGGAACTGCGATCTGGCGCAGGTGGGGAGGCAGCAGCCGTTGGCGAGGACGGGGCGGGCAGGCGGGCAGGTGGTGCACTGGGTGAAGGCGCCACCTGAGCATGATGCGCAGTCGGGGTGGCACGACGTGCATGTGGTTGAGGAGAAGGAGGAAAATGTGTTCGAAGAGCTGGCTTGCACACACTTCCCGTCTGAGGTGGCGAGCTGGTTGTTCGCGCAGGTCAGGCAAAACTTGGGGTCGCCGGCGCAGGTGCAGGACGAGTCGCATGCTATAGAAAGAAGAAATCATTAGTGCAAAGGAAGGGGGAAGAGAAAGGAGGGGAAGACGTACGAGTGCAGGTAAAATTGTCTTGCGACGAGACAACTGTCCAAGCGGTACACGCGTCGACGCACTGCCCATTTGAGAGGAAGGAGCCCGGTATGCACGCTGTGCACTGTAGCTTGCTCGCCGTCGACACCTGGTCAGAGTTGGGAATCCGGCAGGCAGAACACTTCGCGGGGCACGCTAGACAACGCAAACAACTCAAATGCAGACCAATCAACACCGTTGCACTTCTGGCAGATAAAAAGGGAGACACGAACCATCGCACGATCTCTTGTTGATGTCCGCAATACGTGATGAGCCCTCACACACGCCGTCAGCACTCGCGCGCACGCAGCCGTCGTTGAACGCGAGGCACACGCCCGTGCCATCGTATCGATCGCAGCCCAGTTGACAAACTAAGAAGAGAAGAACAGGGTGAGTTATATGTTTGACGAGAAAGAGAATTTAACTCACGTTTACAGTCGCCGGTAGACGTCTGGAAGAACCTGCTGTCTCACTTGGCACACGCAGTCCTGTTGTCCGCCTTCACGAACCCAGCATTGCATGCGCAATCACCGTTGGCGCCGCAGACGCCGTTCAGACAGTTGCACTTCGCGGGGGCATTCTTCACTGGGGATTCCAGGCACCTGAACGGTTCTGCTACTGACAGTGGCGGTGGTGGTGGTGTTGGTGGAAGAGAGGATAAGAACAGGCGCAACCGCGCGCTCGCCGCTGACTCGCAATGTGAGGCGATGGCGGAGTTTGCAAAGTTTGAACTCCCGCGCCAGGTGATGGTTTGTCCCTATAGATATAGATACAGATATGTCGTCCTGGTCCCCTCAACCGGCAGTATTGCAGGAAATCCTGCAAACAATACATGAATTAACGAACATGAACGTTACCGTCGTGCAGCGAAATATCACCCAGGTCAGTTTGCACAGCGTTGGCAGATGGTCCATATATAAGCTAATATGGTCGTCACCGACGTCTTCAGAAACTGAGCAAGTTCTCGGGTGTGCCGGACTACATTGCACATCTAGCCCATATCCTCACTACAACTCAAGAGGAGGTTCGCGTTCGAACAATTGCTGGAGACCTTTTGCAGAAAAATTCGCGCCTTATTCTAAACGCCACTCCAGAAGTTGTCGCCTATGTCAAGGTTGCAGTGTTGCAGGCATTCACCGATTCGACAGTGATGATTCGCAATACCGCCGGTCGGGGTATAGTGGTGTTTCTGGGGGTCCTCGAACCGAGGAATTGGCTAGAGTGCCTTCAACAGTTGGTCAACTCGCTTGACTCGGAGGATGTGGAACATCAAGAGGTAAGTAGCCATTATCCGACCCTCCTTCTGTTTACTCGACCGTTTTATCTGTCCAATGCCCTAGCGTGACATTCATTTCGCTTCGTACTGATTCTGGTATCCCAGGCTGCATTCAATGTCTTGGAAAAAACCTGCGAGGACTACCCTCGCCAATTGGATGCAATCTTCAGGCCCAGGGGCGGCCGACCTTTGGACCTCATGATCTCCAAGTTTCTCGCACTTACTGAACACCCTTCCGCCAGGATGCGAGCCCACGCAGTGGCTTGCCTCTCATATTTAGTCCCCGTGAAGTGTCGATCCCTCTTCGTTCATATCGACGCTTTCATCGTCGCTTTATCCAAGCGTACTTTGGACGAGGATCCTCAAGTACGGCGTCATGTCTGTCAGGCCCTTGTGCTCCTTCTCGCCGCCTGTCCCGAGAAGCTCATGCCGGAGATGACCAATTTCACCGAATATATGCTCTCCTCTACAAAGGACAAGAACGAGAAGGTCGCTTTGGAAGCATGCAAGTTTTGGTTTAATTTTGTCGAGGACGCACATCTTACCGAATATCTGCACCCGCTGCTCGGGCGGGTGGCACCTGTCTTGCTTGATTGTATGGTTTTTGGCGACGATGATCTGCTCTGGTTGGAAGGAGACGCAGAAGACGCTGCCGTCCCTGACAAAGGCACGGACATCAAACCACGGCATTGCGGTGGCAAGTCACATGGATTGGAACGCGAGGAGAGTGGCGCTCCTGCGGGGGAGGAAGCGCAAGCTGGCGCCAAAGGCCGTGTTGGTGCATATGGCGAGGAGACTCACGACCTTGATGATGACTTCGCTGAGGAGTTATCCACCTACTGCAGTCTTCGCACACATGCCGCAACGGCTTTTACAGTAGTGGCGGATCGGTTTGGGGCCGATCTGTTGAACGTCCTGCTTGGGCCGATAAAGGAAAAACTGTCGAGTAACAACTGGCGTCAGAGAGAAAGTGGTATCTTGGCGCTGGGTGCCATGTCCGAAGGTATGCTGTCTTTAGATCTCACCGGATCTCATTTCGTTTGACGTTTTCGAAGGATGCATTGGGGCTATTGAAGCTTACCTCAGCACTCTAGTCCCTTACCTCATTTATACACTGAATGATCCCGAAGTCAGTGCTCTCACCGTCGCGAGTTGAGTTTGCTAAGCTATCGTCCCCAGCGACTTGTTCGATCAATGACTTGTCGGACCCTCGGTCGTTATGCTAGCTGGATCTGCCGGTCACTCACCGAGACGCACATGATCCAGTACTTTGTACCAACCATGGAAGGCGTAAGAACCCATCCTTGATACGAAAGGCACCTTAGTTAAGACTGTCTTTCAGCTGCTTCTCATGGTCATAGACAACGACAACCGTGTCCAAGAAGCCGGGTGTAGCGCCTTCATAACTTTGGCAGAGGAGGCTGGGATGGAGCTAGTACCCTACCTCGCGGTCGTCCTTCGCATTCTCGTCCTCGCATTCGAGAGATATCAACACGAAAACATGCGCTTCTGGTATGAGGCCGTTGGTACGCTGGGAAATACTGTTGGCCGCCAGCTCTCGAATCCAGTATATGTGGACATATTGATGCCTTCGCTCGCAACTCGATGGTCTCAACTGAAAGACGACGACAAGGACCTGATCCCGCTGCTGGAGGTTAGTGTCTCCGTCAATTACATCCCTTCCTTTGAGTAACGTCGCGTACAGTGCCTCGCGTACATGACCATCGATATGGGTCCTTCTTTTGCCCCTTACGCCGGTCCAATCTTTGAGCGATGCAGCAACATTATACAAAAGCTGCTGCCCGAGTACCAACAGAACCCCGAGCTCGAGGAACCTTTCTTTGTGCGTGCCTTGCAATTGTTATCCGGCCTGACTCAAGGGCTAGGAATGGCTTTGGAGCCGTTCCTGAGCCAGAGTCAGCTCGTGCAACTCGTCACCCTCTGCCTGAAACTTCCTCAGGCTCTTGCTAGACAGTCCGCATACGAACTCATTGGCGAACTCGCCATGAGCTGCTTCACCATCCTCCGCCCTCACATGCCTGCTATCATGCCAGGGTTGATGCTGCAGCTTGATCTTGAGCCTGAATTTGGGTTTGTGAACACGTCAAAGAACGCCACTTGGTCCATTGGTGAAGTTGCGTTACGCTACGGCCGTGGTGTGTGATTCTCCTACCGTCTACATCCTTCTCTAACGATGTTCTCCGTAGATGATCAAGAATTCCAACAATGGGTGAACCCTTTAATCGCGAGGTTGATTCCCATCCTACTACACCCCAAGGCCCCTCCGACTCTACATAAAAATGCCGTTGTTTTGATAGGAATAATAGGTCTAGTACACCCCGATCTTGTCGCTCCTCATCTGCCGCAATTCGCGCAGGTGTGGTGCGAGTCCGTCCATGGGGTCTGGGACGACAAAGAGAAAGACACAGCATTCAGAGGGTTCTGCACCCTTGTTCAAACGAACCCTGCGGGTATCTCTAAGGTACGCTTCCGTCACCCTGTTGTACGGCGCTTGCTAACTAACGCCACTTAGTCGCTGTTGTGGTTCTGCGACGCAATCGTCAGATGGACACAACTATCCGCAGTATTAGACCACATGTTCCGACGACTTCTGCAGGGCTTAAAGGGTAACGAGGTGATAGAATGGGCTGCACAGGTACCCCAATTCCCGCCCGTTATTCAAGAACGTCTCGCTGCCCGCTATGGCGTGTAATACGTTGGCAAAACATTGCTCGGTCAGAGGTGGTCTTTGAAGTCGGTCCTGATGACCCTGTGTCGGACCACAGTTTTGATGGCACCCTGGTCGATGCTTCGCAGCCAGAAACCGGTACCCATGCAGATAGTGACACCAAGGGCCGAAAGATGCGCAGTGAGCCTCACAACACAGATCCCCAGAACCAAGTTACCGCTTAACCGTACCCTTTGCACTCCCTCCACTGTTCGTTCATATCTTAACAAACCATCATGTAAAAATGCCTCGCTAGCTATGTACCGGTATCTAGATACCCGTTGTTGACCTCGAATGCGCATGAATATGCGTATAATCCCAACCATCCTCATTCTCATCACTCGTCTTCCCATCTCAACTCGCAACAACAACACCAACACCAACACTCCAACGCGAACCATACCAATGGTACGGATACCACTCACCCCTCCGCCCCCTCGCATGAATTCCGTAGACGCGATGCCGAACAACGTGCTTCGACGCTGCGTTCCGATGAACTTATTAGGAAAGTCGAGCCCCATCGCGTGTTTTGTAACTTGTGTGAGAAGTGGGTGCAGCTAAAGCGGCATAGCCCGTATTGTGCGTACCCTTGGCGTCAGCATCGGGAGAAGTGTATAGCGAGGCAGTGAGTGCTTCGTTTTTTTTTATTTCTGCTTCTATTGTTTTTTTTTTTCATTTTGGGGGTTTTTCTGTTGCTAACGTTTGCGATATAGTCAACGACGGATGGAGAAGGAGGCTGCTATCGCCAATATGCGTGCTCGTCGTCCTCGAGCTTCGGGCCGCAGTATGGGCATGAGTATGGGGAACGATATGGGTATGGGGCAGGAGTTGGGTCTTGATGCTGATGGAGATGCTGATGCCTATGGGGAAGTCGATGCGGACGGGGACGTCGATACGTCCGTGCCTATGACCAATGGATCTCAAGGAGGACGAGGAGGAACGGGAGGAGGAGGGGATAGAAGTAGAGATGAGGACGAAGATGGAGAGGGGGATGCGGATGATTTGGATTTGGAGAGTGAGGAAGGTGTGGAAGGAGGGAGTGGGGATGAACATGGGAGAAGGAGGAAGAGGAGAAGGATGAGTAATGGGTTGGGCGTTGGGGTTGGTGCGAATGGCATTGCGAGAGGCGCAAATGGGAAACATGTTTCGGGACATCCTCTTGGTGGGACGAGAGGGGTAGGGATGTATGGGAATGGGAATGGGAACGGGAATGGGAGTATGAATGGTGGTGGTGGGCCGATGATGATTGACGAGTTGGGCGCTGAAGGTGAAGACGACGTCGATGCTGAGGGGGAGCCATACTCGGAGGACCAGATCGTTAGGACGTATTCGCCTTTGCATTACGCACACCAACAACAGCATCAACACCAGCAACAGCAACAACAACGGCAGCAGTATAATCGTCGGCAAGGAGGTCAAGGAGGTCAAGGTCAAGGTATGATGAGGATGGGTTCGGGGAGAGGAAGTATGGGAGGTTATTCGAGATGGGGAGGTCAACCTGTTGCGTTGGCTGATTTGGATAGTTTGCCTGGTCGGTGAGTTATCTCCCACTTTTCATTTCTATCGTTCTACTTTCTATTTCATTATACTCGACTCTAAGTCTCATGATTACGCAGCCGCAACTTCATCTTCCTCGCTATCGACCATCTCTTCTGCACGACATATGAGAACTCGGATGATATGACCATCTCGTCTCTCCTGATTTACCTCAACGCGGCCATGCCACCTGACAAACACGAGGACTTTGATACTCCGGAAGTCGTGAAGGCGGTCGCTGTGTTCAAGGAGAAGGGTAAAGTCATATTTGAGGGAGATACGTTGAGATTGGTGGATTGAACGTCTTCGATGGAAAGTGGACAGTATCGGTGTATGGGGATAAAGGTATAATGGATGAGGGAGCCATGCTATGTTGGGTTGGGTGATGGTGAATGGCTAACGGTGCTTATGCATACCTCCCGATCAACTTGGATATACCCGCGTACGCCTTGGGTCACTGGGTCCTTTCGCTGCGCCGCCCATCATGCATGCATCAATGCTAGCGCTCGCCGCTGTCCACTCTTCCATCATACGTGTCTCTTTGTTCTACCTCCCCCTTCTCTTCCCCTCTTCTCGCCTTCCGAACGAATCCCGATTTCCGACTTGCGACCTGCGAACCAAACCAAGGAGCGATACGTCCTCGAATTTCATACCCCGTGCATTTCATCTGTTCCCATCTCCCGTGCAAGTGATCATACCTCCTCCTGGTCCCCACGCCCTGCTTTTTTGCTGTTCAGCTGTTCAATGCCTCAACCATTCAACCGTTTCGCCTTGTTCATCTTCGTCTTCGTGGCGCCTTTTGTGGTGTCTGTTTGTGGCGTTTGTTTTTCCGAATTTCCGAATTTCGGCAAGTCCACGACACGACACGATTACGCCCACGATACGATACAAGGTGCGAAAATGTTTATGATAAACATATCTGCAGTGTCCCTTGGCTGGTTTTGGAGAATGGGGTCTCGAACGTAACATGCGCGCTTGAGGATCCGATGTTTCCTCCATGCAAAGTGGTTTGGAGGTTTTACTCGCTCGTTTGATATTGCATCCCACTCCGCCTCACTCCGCCTTCGAATCACTGCATTCCTTTCTTGGACTTTGGACTCGATGTTTATGTTTCTTGATATCTCCCCATCCCCATCTCATCCATCCCAATCCCGGTTAACTATGTGTATTGTTTTGCCGTTGCTTTATCCATCCATCACTTAACATCATCATTCATCATTTACGGCCATATCTCCCGCATCGAACCTTGAACATATCCATGTTTCACCTTCCTACGGACATCCCATTCCGCAGCTGTCATTGTTATTCGACCCTCGCGTTCTTGTTTTGGTTGTTGTGCCCGTTAGTTAGTGCCCCCTTATATGTTTCTTACTTCCTTTATCTTTCTTGCTTGCTACCATCCCCCGTGCTCCGCTAATCACACCCAACTTATTATTCCTTTATACTGCTTTCCTTCCATTTCACGCCCACGCTTCTTGCTGCGTACCGAGGACTCGGTCACTCTCCAGGACCCTACATCTATCATAACATCTCCGCCGCCGTGTGTTTTACATGTTTTTTGATACGTGTTTTTGATGTTTTGCTTTGTTTCTATTTCTTCCTTTCTCCTTTTCTACTGTTTGACGTATTTCTATTATTTGTTTTGTTTGTTTTATCCATTTCCCCGTCGATTTCGCCCTGCGCCGACGCCGACGCACGCCACTGCTCACCGCGAGCTAGGCTGTTCAATCCTATGTCGTAGTAGGGTTGGCTTCTCGCCTAACGACGTATGGGTTCTTGACCATCACTTCCCCGGCAGTTCTATTCGCCTCCGGTACGGCAGACATCGCCACTGAGACAAGCGTCGACGCGGCTCCTTGATCAAATTCTTCCCTGCTTTCTTTGACTTAGAACTCGCCCTCCACCATCTATCATCATCATTATCGAATCCGAAATGGCCGACTATCATCAACCGTCGCCTCAACGAGCAATTCAAAACATCTCTTCATGCCATATATTTATCAAAGCCGCCTCCGTCTTGCTACCTCGACACTTGCTGCAAATCAAAAAGCCCATCATAGACACGCCTCTCGCAATCATCAATTTATAATCAGTGTTATACGACAAAACATACATACATACCCAGATATCTTGCACGCACACAGAATCAATGTATAGCGATAGCCTTTCTTGTCTTTCTCGTTTTCTTGACCATGTATGATTTTGTACTATGTACTAGCTACATACAGAACTCAATCTCAACCATATTTTGCAATCTATATATTTTATCTAAGTTTGATGCTAACCCTCATGATGCGTGTACGTCGCACACGCACACATATGTTCCGACTGAACATACATATTTCGTCCTTGAGAACACCCCAGAGTGTTTGCACCAGGTGTGCATTGCATTCCAGCGCACCTGAGAGTATGCTTGTTATCGCAGTCGGGAGAACGATGGGAGCCGTCGAAGGCTTTTGATGGAAGGTAAGATAAGGCTGTGCCAGTGAAGCCAAGCCGATGAAGTCGTGGAGGAAAGCCAAAGTAAGGCGGGGATCGCGTGGGAGCTGCATAATTTCGTAGTTGTGGCTTGGTGTCCACACGGATATTGCCGGCTCGTGGGAACCAACTGTACAGTACCTTCGAGTCTTTTTATCGGCGCGAAACTCTTCCCGGTTCTTCCCCCCTGCTGTTTCCTGCGATTTTCTTGTTTGCGCCTTTTGACTCGTCTTTTGGTTTCCCTTCGGACTTTTTCGCATTTATCATCCCTTCACGCATGAGACGGCAGCGGGGGATCTCCAGAGATAATTGATCTTTGGGGTGTTCATCATGTTGGGGTTTGCCCTCTTGTTCCACTGGTACGTGACGGTTCGCAACTAGTCGACCAATTTGGGCTTCCATGTCACACAGGCTGGCGCCCATTCGTCCCCGCTAGTTAGGCGGTCCCCGAGCGTATGCCGGACATCTCCTACATCTGTACGTCGGTGAACGCATCAGTACCACGTAGGTTAACGGCCTTACATCTCCCATCTTTCTCAGTTCCGCCCAAATCGCATTGTTAACTTATTGTTAACTTAACGGCCACTCTGCCTGTGCCCTCGTCTTTATCAAGCATCTCTCACAGCAGTACGTCGGTCATCGCATTAGTACCATACGCTAACGGCCTTATATCTCCCGCCTTATCTCAGTTCCGCCCAAGCCGCATTGTTAACTTATCGCTCTCGTCAGTGCCTAGCATATGTCACAAGTGGTATGTCGGTCATCGCATCTGTACTACATATGCTGACAGCCTCGTGTCTCCTGCCTTTCTCAGTTCGCCCGCATTGCATTGTTAACTTATTGGCCACTCTGCCCGTGCCCTCGTTTTTATCAAGCATTTCCTACAGTAGTACGCCGGTCATCGCATCTGTCCTAAATGTACTGACGGTCTTACGTGTTTCGCCTATCTCAGTCTCGCCTCCGTGGATATAATGTAGTAAAGCCACAGCACGTTGTGAGGGCTGGCCACCCTCGCCGTGTGTTTGTGTGCTTACCCCTAGTACTTACTCTTCGCGTACCTTATGCATCTGCGATAAGAAAACTGTGAAAGATACCCCCCCCAGGTTGACCCTCAGTAAAAACGTGTTGGTGGTCATCGGTCTCCATTCGGGAACGTTTGGTACTCATACGTCTCCAAATGGTATTGGATCGGTATCCATTTTACCAAATCGCGGACTAGATAGTTACGGTTTGGTGGAAATTAAGGAGAGTGTGGGAGAAAATGTGTCCTGATGCGCGCTTAGAGATATTTCTCAAAATCCTGTGTAAATCTATTGTCCCCCCATAGCGCAACCTAAGAATACAAGATTTGGATACTATGGAACATCCCAAGTAATTAGAGTGGCAGTATGGACGGTGTGCTGGCCCTCAACGGCTCGAAAATGGTGAAACCAATATTTTTATTCCCACGGAAAGTCATGCATTGGTGCGCAATTCACTTATCCAACACCTTCCCACACTTTCGTTTTTACTGAGGTTGACCCTTAAGCACTGCCACAACAGTTTTGCGACGAGTTTTGCGAGATCATACTCAGTGTTTTGCCTAAGTCTGTGTGAGTCATAAAATAATGACTTAGCCGGACCTAGGCCGGAATATTTACCGTAAAATGACTTGAAAATGATTTTGTGGGTCCCTTTCGGGTATCGAAGAAAACAGGTCAAGTCAAGTCTGTTAGTGTCTAAGTCAGTCATGGAAAGTCAGGCCACCATGTTCAACGCAACAGTCGCTCACGGTCAGTGATGGTCAGGTTAAGTCAAGTACAAAACCGTTCTCAGGCAATAAAATAAATTCATACTAATAGTAAACATGATGCAATATATATATGTAATCTGGAGGCGGGCGTAGTGGGCGGGGTGGGGTAGAAAGCCATCCATGGAGGCCGGCAGGGGTAGTTGGTTGGTAAGAAGGGGTGGGATCGTTTGGATACAAGGATATAGCTGAGTCATACATACAACTGGTTGGCTGGAGGCATCGCATTGACGTTGAAATATAAGGTACTCACAAACCCCCTCCGTGTCCATGGCATGATGATTGCGTGTATTGAGTGGTCTGGAAGCTTGAACTTGAGTATGAGAGTCGGAATAGTTAGCGAAGCGCGTAGGGGAATGGGAATCCTGCCAGTAGTCTGTTTGCCAGGCGCGTGGATCCAGAGAGTTGGAGCAGTTGTTATCCACACAGGGCGCGTTACGGCGAGAAGAGATGTCAAGAGCTTCAATTCAGGGCCGCATTGAATGCCCCAAGTGTTGTGAACGGTTGTCGAAGAAATAAGTGGACATTGGGGATGTTGGTGAGGAGTTGAAACGTCGAAACGTTGAAGTCCAACAATTGAACTGGCCATCGAAATCAAAAAAGATTATGTAATTGAAGACAGGGGTCACCAGCGCCTGTCACCAGTATTCATGCTCTTCCAAGTCTCTCGTCTCGTATCTAAATACCCCTGCATTATCCGACATTCAGCACCCTCAAGATACCCCCTTTGTCACTTCCTGAGCAACTGCTCTTAGGCTAGAGCCTTAATGTTCTCTCGATTAATGCATCTTCGCCCCTGGGATTAGTTCCCCTTACATAAGCAATGTCTGAATCCTATTACTTTACGCTCCCATTCCCAGTCAAACTAAGTCACTGTAAGTTTGCTTTTCACTGACTTAAATTTCGTCGTGACCTTTCGCACAAGATCAAAAGAGGAAGGTGCCGGAATTTTTACATCAAAAGTACGGAAACTGACGAATTCCATCAAAAAATGGACTTACGTGGACTATATGCTGACTTAGGCAAAATACTGAGCATCAGCTCGGAACAAAGAAAGCCATAATGATGAACGGGATGTCGCCGAAGAGGGTGGCTTCTATGGGGAAGCGCTATGGGAGCTTGACGGTAAGGATACAATGGTGACATGGGAGTCCCGCGCCTCAAATGGTCGGAGGAAGGTGCCAGAGCGCCGGCCATGTATATACATATATCATACACTTCGTGATGTCAACCCTGGAATTCTGGATTGAATGCGAAGGCGGGGAGCGATACCGGACTACTCTGTTTCGATGGGAACTCCGTCACTTGAGCTGGGGTGAGTACCTGGGTGCTTCTGTTGCGAAACGTCTGGTTCGGAAGGTCGATGGGAAACATCATTGAGAGTGGGTTTCTGATCAATGGGGGCGGGGGGTCCCAGTACGGAAGGGACGGGGTTGCTTTTTGAGTCAGGAACTGCCTCTTTCGGCGGTTCTGTCGCAACGGGTACCTTCTTCTTCCTCATACCACGGCGGCTTTCCAATGGGTATTCGCATTGCAGCGAACGTCGTTGGCACTGACTACGATTGGCGTTCAAAAAGTTAGCCTTTACTCCATCAAGGATGATTAAGAAGCATGAAAGCATAAACCCCGACAAGCCCTTGTCAGGACCATGTCTGACACGCTAAAGCCGCGTGATGCCCACCTTATGCCCCTCGCAATGTGGACACCAGAAAATAAGCTGTCAGCCAGAAGGCGGGAGGGCGGACACACTCATGCGGTTGTTGGGATGCGAAAGGCCCACGGTGCTATCTGCAAGGCCAAACGATTGGAGAATTCCAAGCTCCAGGTGACGCAAGTCACCGGGGTAAAATGAGAATAAAACATCCCAGAATACCGATGGCAGTGAATGAAAACGATGTACTCACTTGCACGTGCGATCCTTGCTCCCGGGCAAAGGCGGCCCACAGGCGATCTTTCTACCTCGGCAGAAGAGGCAGGCCAACGGGGGTTTCTTCTCGGGTGGCTTCTCGTCTAACAGCGGGCTTAAGGGAGCTGGGGACATCTCAGGCTCGAGGGAATACGAAGAAGCGGGGTATGTCTCGAGTCGTGGGGATGGCGATCTCCGAGAGCGACTGGGACTACCTAGTAAACGATGATGAGACTGCCTATAACGAATGTGATGGGCATGGTAGGGACGGCTGGTCGCTTGGCGGGAATAGGCGGAAGAAGACCTTACTGGGGAACGGTGACAGAATGTGCTAGTAGTAGGCGATGCCGGCGTATCGAATGGAGGCGGGGTGGGATCTAGACTAGCCAGCGTACCAGAGCCGTGTTCATATTGCGACCACTCGGGGTGTGCTTCTCCGTGGTCCGATGGGGTACTCGAGTCTACACAAGTCTCGTACCGGTGATATTTCCAATGGCCGCCAGCGACTTTCATCGCTATACCATGCTCAGTATATACGGGTGTCATTGGCGAATCGACAACAAGGTGGGGCGGAACCGCCGCCACTGCGGGAGAGGCGCAAATGGACTCGTGGACTGGAGCGCCTCTCTATAATTATAATTAAGTCAGTATATAGACCAATTGAATCGTTACATAAAGAAACGTACGTTGGGCTGAGTGTCGTAAGAATACGTCGCCTTCGTCAGGCTGCTATCATTAGTTTCACGTTGGGTATGAGAAAGAACGAGAACGGTAGAGTCATCCTCCGAGAAACATGGGGGGTAGTCGCTATCCTTGATTTCCCTTGCGACTCGCGGGAGATACTGGCCAGTCGTACGGTCGTAGAACCACTCGCATGACAGTGGCACCATCGGGGGTAACCTGGCAGCGGGGAACGTGCGGTAGAACTCTTCTTCAATTTCACGAACTGTCTCGGCAAATGCGCCAGTTGACTCAGTATCATCCTCGAGCATCTGCCAAAGACGTCACGTCAGTCGTGCCTAGACAGTGGGGCGTACCAAGGTTACGACGCACCATATTCTGCCCACTGTAAACAGACATAGGGAACACTTCTGAAGGGCTTTGCGTAGCCAGGGCTCGAGGTACCTGCTGGGTGCCATGCGTGGATGAGAGGTAATCGTAATTAAGGCGATTCATAGTTGTAAGTGTAATACTGCAATAAGCGGGGAAATTTTGGAGAAGAGGGGGAATGAGTAAAGCAGTAAACTAGAGTAATATAATAATGATCATAGATCCGAAAGGATTGTTTACGAGGTCGACACAGTGAAGGACGCTAACCTTGACAGGTTTCGTCATCTGACCCTTTCTGATTACGAGAGTGCCAAATATCAGGATTACTGCCTTATCCGACGACACCCAGCAGAGGGTTTAAATTTTAACTTCCGGCTGCCCAGCACATTTAGTGAACGGCTGTCGCAGACATTAATGATAATGAACAACCATGAGAGAGATCAGTAACAAGTTCCCCTGGTATAAGAGACCGTTCTCACCCTCAGTTAAGGTTTCTCCGTGTGAAGAGGCCAATCAGGAGGCAGTAGTCGGAGCAATAGCAACTGACCTGAACTAACCTAAAGCATCGTAGACCTTGAGCTTGAGGCTTGAGGCCCCCGCTTATCTTGCTATGCACGATCGATGTTTTTTGCGTCAACACCAATCTGCAACGCGAGGCGGGACCGGCGCGCCATGGCGTAGCGCGTGTGGTAGCGCGTGCACGCTGACGTCTTCAAGTTGTACCTTCTGTAGAAATAGTATGGGAATGCGACCTCAATGAATTCGGTCTCGCCTCAGAGCCAGAAGGCATTGCGTCCGGCATGGAGGACCCAGGTCGGCTCCAGGGACTGACTTCGCCTGAGAAGTGCTGGGAAGCCACTGGGAAGGTTCAACAAAATAAAAGAAATCCCCGAAAAGAGGGTTCAGGAATCAGCGCCCCTTGACATCGCCTTCACCAAACTCAACTCACGGAAGGATAGCGGAGCTATGAATCAGCGTTTCACCCGAACTGACCACTCTTGGCGAGACATTCGATTGGTCAATGGGGTTGAGCGCGCAACCAAGTTAGTCCCATTCTCTTGGAGAAGCGATGCGGCAGGGACGTTCGCTACCAAAATGATGACGCCTCTATGGCTTCAATGAGGCGTGCGTAGACGGAAATACATTGAAGCCGGATGCTTGTTGGAGAAGCGATAACTGCTATATATTTAGCCTAGCCAAGACGAACTCACCCCTTCGGTAGTGTGCAGATATAAGAAGATTTGTTTCGTATTCCAATGAAATAGCGGTGTGAGATCTGCAGCATTGCATGGGCGCGTGGGTTCGTAGAGAGACGATGAAGCGACGAGGTGGTAGTATTATTAATACGTGTGCGTAGAGCCCATAGGGTTAAAAAGGGCCCTTTCGTAGCGGATGAGAGCGCACCAGCAGTAACATTGAATCGCACTACGCCGACTTCTTGCGTTTGGTTGTTTGTATCATCGAGGATTCCCTATAACCCCCGTATTAACTTCACCAAGGTGAGACCACTATCAGCACGCACACTCGTATTGACCCAATGGTCAAGTTTCCTCGGGGTTCTGCCGTGAAGACGAAAGTGGATGGTGTGATGGCCAGCAAGAGGCCCATCAAGCACGATGATAGTAGCGAAGAGCCATTATTCAGTCTCGAGAAGATACTATGCATATCGTCGAGTCAGTTTCTGAAATCTTCACAGGTGGTCGATGAGGAGAATACCAGCAAATGTTCTGCATAACTTGCCACAGGCGTGCAGGCCTTACCCCGTCCCCGCCCGGGCGCTTCTCGGTTGGACGCGAGGTATATTACGCAGCCTGGGGTCCGCATCGCGGCAGGCGTGAGGGCCTGTAACAAGATGGCCGTCTCTCCCCCTGGGTGCCTAAATCCCGTTGGCGTTCATGTGCTTACAGCCGTTTGCAGATCGATAGAGACTCTCCACTCCTGCTTGTTTATACATTGTTTGTTCCTATCGGAAATCTGAACGCGCCAAGCCCTGCCGGCCCGAAGCGGTGACCAGAGTTTTCCTCATCGATGTACAGTCGAGGACAATCAAACACATCAAATATGATCGAGACAGATTGAGAAATTTTGGGACCAAACCGAGTTCAGATTCAGGACCAGACAACCTGAAAGAGCCCAAAAAACAATGTCCGAAGTTTTTCCCACGAGTATTTAATGTGGCCATTTCTTTTTGGGAATTTTTTGAAACATATACTACCCTTTTGAGCAACTTTTGAGTCAATTTAATGATGAACTAAAGATTCTATCGCTAGTTGCGCCAACCGCGATGACTGGGACCCAGTATTTACATACTATATGTCATATTTAAAACTTTGTGAGTTGCGGTGTAATGTAGAGGCCGGTTATATCATTCTTCGAGGCCTTGGAGGCCTTCCACATCGTTTCATTGATATCCAACGGTGGGGATGACAGCTGCGCCGATAACGTGATAGCGCCAAGAGGAGACGCCCAGGGGTCCTTATCTCACGTGAGCAAGTTTGTTAATTGTTTTCTGCCTCACCCGCTCGTTAGATATCAATTATTTATATTGTAAAATGTCTAGCTTGAGGAGTACTATAAAATGGCTTATTCAAATTTCACCCATCTTTTTTTTTGCGTGTGGCCAAAATTTTGAGGGTTCACTGTTTTTCGGCCAATGAACGGCTCGATAGAATTCACTCGGACCACGCGGGATATATTCTAATAGATGCCTATTATCATTCTAAAACAATTCCGGGGGTAAAATTAATGGTCAATATTTATTTGATGTGTTTGATTGTCCTCGACTGTACGGTCGGGGACAATCAAAAACAGCAAGTTTAGGTCAACCTTTTTTTTTGCCCTCAGACTTGTTTTTGTACGCATCTGGAGGTATCTAGTTTGATATTCCGTTGGGTCCGAAGTGATTCTATCGAGCCGATCAGGCGCTAGTTTTTGGCGGAGGCCCAAAATTTTGGCCACATCAAATAAAATAGGTAAAAATAAAATAAAATAAGGCCCTGTTCGGGATCCCCAGGAAGATCGTAACTAGTAGTTGTTGCCCGCGAGAATGTAGTTGGGATAATAAGAACCGATTTATGGCTAAACTAGTTGGGGGAAGGTGTTCGGTAGCCACTCTAACTACGTGTGAACCAACTAAGCAACATGTCACGCGTGACTCTGCCAGCTTCTTGTCTCCCTCGTTTAACACATATCAGCTCGCACAACGGGAGTAAAATACCTTCTTAAAGCTCATCAATCCACATTTGACCACTCAGAATTGATGTATACATTTGGACTCTGTTTCAAGACCTAGCAGCAGCAGATACACCAGTACTGGCAGTATATGAGACAGCCAGGCCTATAGCTCATTGTATTTGATACTATCAGCACTTTAAGTTCACAGTTGAGGCTCAGTAAAAACGAAGGTGCGGGATAGGTAAATTGGGCACCAATGTATGACTATTTGAATATTTCCGTGGGAATAAAAATATTGATTTCACCATTTGCGAGCCACTGAGGCCCTGTACATGGTCCATACCGCCACTCTAATCACTTGGGATGTTGCAGAGTATCTATACATTGTATTCTTAGGTTGTTCTATGGGGGGACAGTAGATTTAGGCAGTATCAGAAATTTCTCTAAGCGCGCATCGGGACACATTTTCTCCCACACTCTCTTTAATTACCACCAAACTGTGACTATCTGGTCGTGGGTTGGTAAAATAGAGACCGGTTCAATACTATTTGGAGACATGTGAGCACCAAATGTTCCCAAATGGAGACCGATGACCACCAACACGTTTTTACTGAGGTTGAGGGCTTATTGACTTTCTTCAAAATGTGAAAGGTAACTGCAATGAAATTTCACCACTGAAAACTGGTTGAACACAATCTAAATGGGGTATCACCTGATTGTTGTCACACATCTAAATGTAGCGCCCTAGACTAAATGTAGCGCCGAGGATTACACGATTTGTCTCGCTAGTTGTGATTTTACTAACTGGACCCCCAACTGCTAGTTGGGGATCCCGAACAGGGCCTAAAATTTGCCTCTATCTGATAGTGCTATGGCTGGAACTCTTAGAGCGATGTTGCGCTCCCCGTATGTGTTGGGTTAGCAAACACACGGCGAGTCCATCGCTAGCCAAATACGGCTATCCGTTAGCCGAAACGGGTAATGCAAGTTGGCCATGCGTCAACTTGCACCGTTTCCGTTTCATGTCTCTTATCACGCCTTTTACTACTTACATCTGATTCACTGCCCACGCGCACGCATGCGCGAGTCGCAACCATTATATATGTGTTCCTTCACTTTTCGGCACCTCAGTCATTGTACCCCCACAATACTGAGGTGAGCCCTTTTTGTCTTTACCTATCTTTACTTAACGCGTACTCACTCGTACTCGTAGTTTACTATTTCTACAGGTACATGAATATAGAGTCATTGTACCCCCACAATACTGAGTTTACTATTTCTACAGTATGCTCGTCAAAGTTGCTCGGGGGATGCTGCATGTGACTCATGTCACATGCACTACCATTTTGGGGGGGCCTCAACTCCGGCCGAAGGGTGGGTGGGCATCAGAGATAATTTGCGACTCAGTAGTGACTACACATTGGGGAAAGAATTTCTATAGTCTAGAATTTGGGGCGAAAGTAGGGCTCAAAATCCCCAAAAGGGGTACACACAATTCGAATTTTTGGTCCAAAAATTTTGGCCACACCCATTTTACGTGGGAAAAACTTCGGACATTGTTTTTTGAGCTCTTTCGGTGTCCTTGACTATGAATCCGTCAACAGTTTGGCCAAAAAAAAAATCCCAGTCCGGCTCCATCAAAGTTGCTGTTTTTGATTGTCCTCGACTGTAGCATTCAGACCACGTCCATCTACGTTGCTCAGGCTCTTCTAGTAGGACACATACTGCCTCTTCGCAGCTCTCACCTCTCTCTTCAAGTCTTGGCAGGAAAACTAGGTCAGTAACGGGTTCCTGGCTGCTCCCTCTCAACGAAATAAGTGTATTTTCTGTCCAGCTAACTGTCGTCAATTCTGTAATTTCTTTGCTTGTAGAGGGCGAAGTGGGGATAGACACGATAGGCTGCCCTGACTTAGTTGAGCCTTGGCGCGCTCAGGTTTCCGATAGGAACAAACAATGTATAAACAAGCAGGAGTGAAGAGTCTCTATCGATCTGCAAACGGCTGTAATATCAGTTTCATTCTCACCCCGCCGCCTCCTCCACTGTGCGCTGCCTCTGCAGCCTCATCGACTCTGCATCGTGCGTCATCCCAAACGGCTCGCTGATTTTATAGCTCGCTGTGCTTGAGGTTGAGCCCCGTAGAACACGCTGGCTCTTGCGATGCCCGAAGAACGTCTCCCCCTTCTCACCAACTGCCAGCACTTCCAGCCTCCTCCTCATCCACCGACGGCGCCGTGGCTGGATGCGGGGCGGGTTGCGCAGGATATTGCGCCGTGACGTCAAAAGCGATGCGCTGCGCCCCCACAAAATCGCGCGCTTGAGGCGCCACCACCACCCCGCACCAGTCGATGGTGGAACTACGCCCTCCCGCACCTGCTTGGACGAGTTCGTGATGACGGTGGGCGCGTCGTGGGCAACGGGATGGGGTCGAGGAACTGCGCTCGGGCGCAGGTGGGGGCAGCAGCGGCGTTGGCGAGGATGGGCAGGCGAGCAGGCGGTGCACTGGTTGAGCAGTCAGGGTGGCACGACGTGCCATGTGGTTGATGGGGTGGGGTGGTGGAGAAGGTGTTCGAGGAGCAGGATTGCACGCATTTGCCGTCTGGGGTGGCGAGCCGGACAGGCAGAACTTGGGGTCACCGGCACCGGCGCAGGAGGTGTAGGAGTCGCATGCTATACAAAGAAGAAATTACAAAGAAGAATTCGTTAGGACAAAGGAAGGGGGAAGAGAAAGGAAGGGGGGACGTACAAGTGCAGCTAAAATTGTCTTGATACGATGAACGTATGCACGCCCCCCTGTGACAGACTCCAAGATATCGTCCATACAATATGTGGTACATGTGCAAGAAAGCATAGACAGCGAGGAAATCAGTACTCTAAATGGTCATGGCTTGGAAAGATTGTTGTTGTTGCTGCTCCTCCTCCTGCTGCCGACGTAGCCGCTCCTGCTCGAAGACCACCTCTGGCGCAATCCAACCCTGCCGCTTGCGCGCAATCACCCGTTGCAGACGAATGTACGTCCCATACCTCGCGCCCCCCAGCTCCTCCGTCGCCTTCTCTTCCAGCTCATTCACAACACTTTCCGGCACCCTTCCAGAAGCCATGAAAGCCTGCAGGACACATTAGCATCAAACAACACAATGGCGACAACCTTACATAGATATCCTCGCGCATCTCATCGCCCCAATGTTTCCATGGCGCTTGCATGCACCACGGCGCAGTCGGGATCCAGTGGTCTTGGTAAATCACCTCGTCGAACGCACCATGCCTCTCAGCCCATTCCTGCAGGTGGTTCGCAGCATCCGGGGTCCCGCCACGCTGATCCACCGCCGTCTCCGCGTACGCGAGCCACCGCGGCCACCACGGTTGCTTCAAAGCCCCAACCGGCACAGATATCTGCTGAAGCCTTTTGTTGTACGAGTGGAAGTCGAATTCCATCAGCTCGATGTAGCCTCCCGGTTTCAGCGTCCGTGCTACTATCGTTCCAACAGTTCTTGAAAAAGCACCCAGTTCTTAAAAATGGGATTTTTGAACTCTCCACAACATGTATGAGCTCGTGAATTTAATATAGTGTAGGTATATGCTATGGGAACATATTCCCGAAGTCCTGGTCAAATTAAATAAGGCATTGACAGTAGGGATTTTGGTTAGTGTAGGTTTCACCCATTATATGATGCTAGGATACTGGCACAATGGATTCAGCAAGAGATATTCATGTCACACATGAAGAGTATATATATATGTAAAATGGCCTCTTCAATTTGTTATCTATTGCCGTACATGAGCAGTAATTCAATGTCGAGGGGAGACCGTGAATGAGCTCCTATCAATTACAGCTCCGATGAACCTTGGCGCGCAACATCTTGACCTTGCGCTCTGGACATTCGGCAGATTCGGCACGGTTTGCGGAGACTCAAATATCTGTGATCATTCACACTTTTTCAAGAAGTGGGTGCATTCTGAAGACGTCTGCCGGCATCGCATTGTACATTTCAATTAAATCAAAAATCACTCAGGAAAAATCGACAAGCTAGCCATATATGTGAACTAGGCTTGTGCCAAACCCGAGGAGAAACGAAGGTCTGGAAAGACTACAAAAATATTCCTCCTGAGAGGTCCCAAAACTTTTTCAAGAACTGTGGGAACGATAGTATTTCGTGGATGAGCGCCGGGAAGTCCTTGATCTGATCGCCGAGTCAGCCGGCGTATTAAGCCATGTAGCGCGACCTTACCCCAGACGAAATGAGCCGAGCGTGGACGAAATCAAAGTCGTCGCAGAAGTGCTGCAGGCCGAGGTTGATGTCATCGACTTCGCTCCTGTTTGGGCTATCAGTTACGTGTTTATGAGAGGCGGAGTGGCGCAGCATGATGAACGAAAGAATAGACCCCGAGAGGAAAACATCCCACAAAAGATACAGCAAGCGGGCTGCCAAGACAAGCACCATGCTGAAAACATGGAAAGGGGCACTTCTGAAGGGAAATAGGCATCCAAAGAACTGATGGACTTGGGCAATGCAGCGACCTACAAGCCGGTCACGACAACGGATGGCCAGGTCCACACGAGCAGCATACGGAGTCTAGGAAAGGGAAGCAGACCCTCGAAACCCAGCGCGAAGGAGTTATTTCTGGCCCCAAGTCATAATAAACCTTCGCCGCGAGGAGCGTCGCTTTCGTCTTTCGAACACGCCCAAAACTGGAAGGAGGAAACAGAAACATCCGCCGACAGCCCTACTGTACAAACGCCAAAGCCAGATCGGCCTGGTGTGTCATGGCATGGATCAGTGAGCAGTGCGTAAAGCAATTCTTCGCGGTGATTACAACTTCAAACAGCTGATCGACGGATCGCCAACAGAAATGACGTGGTTTCGAAAGGCAACTTGGACCCCGGTCCAAGTGAAACGCGCCACCGAGAAAAATGAAAATAAAATAAAGAGGCAGAGTGCCGTACCTGCAGTTAAAAGGCATGTCTCTGCGCAATTGAGTGTGTGTGAGAAAGGCATCAGCGAGGAAATACCTACGGGGACTGCATTGGGACCAAGTCCACGCCCACAGCGTCACAATTGGGAAAGTCGCGTGCTATTTCCATGATCCTAGCGCAAAGCTCAGCGTAGCAAGTGACCACAATTGAAGCACTCACCATGTTCCACTTCCACATCCCAAGTCCAGGACATTCCTGAGGTCTCCAGGGAAAGCTGGAGTAAGATATTCTCGAACCACGCGTGGGCATTTACCCATGACCTGGATAAAGAGGAGGTGCTGTCGATCTAACCGGCATCAAGTTACGTTTACGAAAGCGAGATAGTGACCCACCCAAACGATCGAGCTCCTCGTCGTCTGCAGGTAAGCCATAGACGTCCGAGGTGCTGTTTATCGCGCGACCGTACTCAATCTTGAATGTCGCTGCTTCCATTGACGAGGTCATGGACAGCACCGAAGGTGCTGGGGAGTCTGACCTGTTCGAGTCCGTGGTGTAGGAAGTCCCTGAGCTCATATCGATGTCGCTGGGAGAGCTGAAGAGCGAGGACACGGTAGACCGCATGTCATCGTCGTCAGAGTCCTCGTCGAGCAGCAAGGGCTTGAATCGAAGAAAGTTATTGGTCACGACCGACATGTATGGTGCTATTCACCTAGTCACCGCAAAGTTGGAACAGGCGCAAAATCACCCGGCGAAGCTGGGAGAAAAATTATTTAGTAGCCGGGGCAGAGGGACGATGCAGGTTAGCTCGGGACTGCTCAGGAGCGCTGCCAAATGTTTGAAATATTGTACCGAAATGTAAGGAACAATGTGTAGCTAGACAAGTTTTCCTTGGGCACCCCATCCACCGACGAAAATCATCCCTATGTCTCACAAGAAAAAGGCCATTCTCGAAGGATGGATGGTTCATGCGCGGTGAGGACAAGATACCTCAACGGATGGTCTTTCCACTTGATCATCCTGAATTCCCTGACCAGCCGAAAGGGATGAAGCAGGTCCTCATTGAGCGTGGGCTATGGCGCAATGGCCTTCTGATGCAGTGTAAGCCACGATGTGCATCAGATGCTATAGAGTGCTGCGCAAAACACATTCTCGATCTTCAGCCGGATTTTATGGCCCAGAAGTCCCTCGTCCAAGAGGTCATTGAAGCTGCTGGCCATCACTGCATCTTTCTCCCCAAGTTCCACTTAACTTTATCGAGTTCTTCTGGGGCGCGGTCAAGCGCTACCTTCGCGAACACTGTGACTACACATTTACGACACTCCAGGAGAACATGCCGAAGGCTCTGCAATCCGTGGATGTGTCAACAATTCGGAAATGGGAGCACAGGATGTACCAGTGGATGGATGCATACAGAGGAGGTCTTGGCGCAAAGGATGCACAGACCCATGTGCGTAAATACAGCTCTACGGTGTACAAGTCGCACCGACGCATCCCCGAGCGACTTGCTCAACAATTCGACCAGTAGTTATCTTATCTATTACCATATTGAGATGTCCCTGATGACTAACCTGCCTTATATGGTCATGCCACGTGCATGCGCAAAATCGAGGTCGCAGCAAAAATATAACTCAGTCAGTTTGGAACCTATCGAAAATCCCTCTAGAGTGTTTGATCCCTTCAAGCATACGAGCATTTTGGCTAGAGCAATAGTCATTTGGACGAAATCTGAAGGTGCTATTTCAGTTGTTCCAACTTTGCGGTGACTAGGTGAATAGCACCATAGAACGACGAAGGGAGTGAAGGTAGTAGTGGTATTACGTCTGAGAAGACAACCGGCTACTGTGATTGTTTCGGGGAATCGGGACGCAAATAAATAAATAAATAAATAAAAGGGTTTGAGGATTTATATATAAAGAGAAGGGGGCGATATTCCCACTGCCCCTCTCACTTTCTCTGCCAACATGGACTACGACGATTCCTGGTGTCCCGTATGCGGCAGACAAATCATCCCAAAGCGCTACCTCGTCCCCATCCCGCTCGACGCACCCCCCGCTCCCGCTCCCGCCCCGCCCCCGAGCTCGCCTCAGTCATCTCGTGAGTCCCGCCCCGCCCGCTCTACTGACCTTCCTTTTTCTCATTCCTACCCGCCATCAGCTACCAAACTCAACGATAAAAAGTTAAAAAACACACGCACGACTGGCGGCTTTGCTCAGGGAACGGGCCGCGTCAAGCCAAACGGCGCCCTTAAGCCACCTCCGCCACCCACACCCGCCGTCGAGACAAAGACGAACTCAAAGGCCCAACCCCCGCGCACTCGATTGGTGATCAACCCCGCCCCACTCCCGCTCTACTGCTCTGATGAATGCAGAGTCGCAGACATGCACTTCTCATCCGACATACTCCCTCTTGCCAACGCTACCACCCGCGAGTCCTTTTCACGCTCTCCGGAGCCCATGTCCGCTTCCACCAACTCTTCCAGTTCTACAGTCGACTCACAAAACTCCAGCAGCTCACGCTCCGGTTTTCCGCCTCTTCCCCCACTTCCCCCTCTGCCTCCCCTTGTAACTTCGGCGTCGGTTTCGCCACCCTCGTCTGCAGACGAATGGGAGATCTCTCCCCCTGTACCTCATAAGCCCTTCGACGCCAAGAAGATGCTGCGCAGCCTCGTTCCAGAGCCCCGCAAACGCCAGCAATACGGCAACTACATCGCCCCGCCGGAGCCCCTCAAGGAGATTCGCGGATGGACCGATGGCTCGAATGCATGGAGAGCGACGGTTTATGGCCTAGTTGACACGAATCCATCCGATTTGGCTGCGCGTCCGGAAATGGAAGAAGTCTACCGCAAGCACAACGCTTGCGCTCATCGCTCGAAGGGTGTCTACTCAACAGTTGGGACGAAGGACATCTCCACTATTCCCACCCCAGCACCTTCGCCCCGATCGTACGAAGACGAACTCCTCCTCTATAACTATCACTCGTCCTTCGTCCGCGCTCGTTCACTTACTCCATCGTGTGCGTCAGGCAAGTCGCGATCGGCGCCCACCAAACAACGACCCTTGGTGCACCCGCTAGCACAGGGGAAGCTTCTTGCACCCAATCTCAAGCTTCGGGATCACACTGGATCGTGCCCAAGCCTTTCGAGTTCCACAGTTCGCTCTCCCTCTTCCAAAGGAAGTCAAGTAGAGGATGGAGCTTATGGATACAGGCGTCCTGTCATTGAAAGTGAGTAGCGTGGTGTTCTTTGCATTATCGCAGTCTCTTATCGTCCTCTAGCACGATCCTGGTCATATGACAACGTTCCTACCTATCAACCAATGAAGATGCCGCCCTCCATCGAGAAGAGGAAGGTTAAGCAAATGGTTGATGGGGTGGAGAAAGAAGTCACCATCGAAGTCGAAGTCGAGAACAATGGCAAACGCCTCTTCAACTTCCCCGACAAGCAATACTACACCCGGCGATGAACGGCGGTGGACTCCTCACCCACAACATCTCGGCTCTGGCCTTCGCTTCGTCTCGCCGTTCAGGTTATACCTTGCATCGATGATATCATTACATCCCACATATTCCCCATCCTCATCCCTCTCATCGCTTCAACTTTGGGACCAAAAGTGCCATATCATCTTCCATTACTTTATTCAATGTGCATCTTCGAAAGGATTCCTTGTACTGTTTATTATGTACTTTGTACGGATTTTCTACGATACCTTACGGATTTCTTTTGTTCATATTTGTACTAGCCGCCGCCGAACGTTTACCACACGCTGCCAGCAGGGCTCCCTCTACGCCATACCTTCCGCCGCCACATCGTTCAACGTCATCGCCGCCGTTGCCCTCATGTATCATTATGCCGTTCGACGCCTCCTCACACGCATCGCAATCGACCATCCTACCTTACAACTCCTCATGATCAATTGTTTATATCTCCCCTTCCCAGCACCATATCGCTATCACTTTGCTATCCTTCCGGTCACTCTTCCTGATTCTGTTACTTGCTCACGAGCGATATCACCGCATCCTCGTCGAAGTCCATGGATATTCTGTCTGTACATGTTGTGTATATATACAATATTTTGCGTGTCTACGGACAATGAACACGAATAATACAGTGGTTCCACGAAATAGATAAGCATAAGGGATGGGAGTGAATTTCAAAACCTCTGGGTATGTTCAGCAACACTGTAGATTAGTAGTGTGTCTATCATCGTCCATTTTTCGGGCACCAATATATATCCCAGAGAAAATAAGAGTGTAAACAAGAACAGGAGAACTTCGATAGCAGTTGCGAGGTAGATGAAAGGTAGATAGGTAATGTCCAAAGGTCCGTTGTGTATGGTAACAAAGCTATTATTTCGGGAGTGAACTAGTCGCAGGCGCCCGGAGTGTTTGGTGTTTTACTTGAGCCTCCATTTTGATCCTTTGTTTACGAAAGTAGTCGTCTTTGAGTTTGAAGGAATTCAAGAGAGAAAGGAAAGCGTCGGGGGAAGATAGGAGAAGCGAAGAGGGTGGATGATGAAGTAGCTGGAGGACGGCCTCTGTGCTTGTAGCTTCTAGGATTTGTCGACGGCAGGTGCTGATGAGGGCGAGACCGACGCGAACAAGGAACCTCCCTCTTCGTCAACACGCTCCCTTCATCGTACGTTCAGCGAGTGTGGGATCTCTTTCTGTTCGAAGGTGAGCCCGTTCCTCCACCATTTCTCACCGATTACCCGAATACGATATACAGGTATCCCGTAAACCTACGATCTGTGAGTACGGAGCAATCACGAGGAGAGGCTGCGGCGTACCAAGGGAAGCAGATAGCGGTCGGATTAAGGGACATTGTCGTGAATACTTTCTTGGCCACCTGAGGATCATTCGCCTCAAGTGCCCGGCTGAACAGCATGGCGTCAACCTCCATCTGTGAACTGCTCGAGGAGAAATAGGGCCGAAGATACGAGTCCATCAGGGAAAACGAACGTCCAAAATCTGTCTTCCTCAGGTGCCAACAACGGGATATTCCCGACAATCAAGGTTAGACCTACATCACGGTCAGTTGAAAACACGAAGAGGCGAGTTAATCAAAACGCACCTCGACTATATTGCACATCTGGAACCATGGTCAAGTACGCTTCGAGTAACGACATCATGGACTCCCTCATCGTGGGGGGTTGGGAGTTCTCTCGAATATACGCTTGCACGTCCCTTTCGATCTCCTTGTAGCTCGGTACATGCCCCCTCTTCACCAACTGCTCATATACCTTCGGCACATTCTTTGCCTTCCCGTCCGTCAGATGGATCCGCACCAGATACCTCACGGAGGACGGGACACCCTCTACTAGAAGCTTCTTCACCTTCTTATTCTTCCTCGCTTGCGAAGCAGGTACGGACGACATCAGCGCAATCCACCGGAGCTCCCTTTGCCTATGCCCACGAGAAAGACATCGCAGGACTACCCGTTCGCAAGAGTCCACCAATAGTCAGTTCTGGCTTGCCTAGATCGATGGACCCTCCGTCCTTCACGAAAGACGAATCTTCGCTGGTTCTTGCGGAATGAAGGTGGCTGAAGCTGGGTCGTACAAGCTCGAAGTCCATGCCCTCGGCCTGCGCTGTCTCGTACTCATTATCGATCGAGCTTGCGGCGATGCTGGAGGCGTCATCTTGTCGACTTTGCTTTCGCCAAAGATTGGGCAATGATAACTTCGAGCGTAGGGATAATTGACGGGTGACCATTGGTGTAGGCGAAGCTCTAGCGTACCTCTTTCATCCCGATGATATGAACGTCGCCGTTTACGAGTACCCGAGTCCACTCAGCTGCTTTCGGGTCCGATTTCGGAAGAGCTGTGAACGACACGGTCTTTCGGTGCAGAAGTGTAGGATAAGTCTTCGATTCCAGCGTAATAGGCGATTCCTGGGTCAATCAAATGAATTATTCTGAGATCGTCCCTCGGGGAAAGAGGCGTACTGGTATGATATGAGCCGAGATCCATTTCTCGACGTTCCTCTTCGATATACTATCAAACTCCTCTTCGGATATCGTCACGTCGCCGCTAACCGTTTCAGGTCCTTGATGCCTGGGCCACCGTTAGAATTTTGAGACGACACGAAGTAAGCGGAGTAGTAAGACTCACGGTTTCCGATGTAGTGCCATAACGGCCTTGTTCGTTGGAACGAGCAGCGTGCTGTTGACGCCCTCATCAGAGAAGATCGCGCACAATTCGAGTTCGCGTGCGTATGAGTAAAATATGGACGCAGAAGATTCAATTGTCAGCAGGTCGGCTAAAGTTGGTTTCGAGGAGGTAAGGGGTTCAAACGAGTTTGATGATGGGTGTCCGCCATGGGGAGCTGGTCGTCGACGGAGGCGTATGCGCCGGCGAGGAAAGGGAGAAAGACTGCGACGGGGCTTTGGAACTTCATGGTGATAACAGGTGAAGGCGCCAGACGGCTGCATTTGCCGAACAAGGACCACGAGCACGTGCGGACGCCTTTTGGCTTCTTACTCCCACCAGCTCGTTTAGCGCCCACGCTTTCACCATATCGCTTCCTCAAGCTAACCAATTCCCTCCCAACCCCGGGGCCTCTAACGCCCAGCCAAGCGGTGGATTTCAAACCACTGAGGCCTGGCCCCAATTGCTACCGCAGACTCCACCTCCTCGCCCGCCCAGCGCCTTCGAATCCGAGTTCGGAGACCCGAAATCAGTGCCAAACCTCGATGACTTCTACGTCCCCATGTCCGACCGCGTCGACGCAACTCCTACGCGAAAACGTGCTAGAATCGAATCAAACAACGCCCTGCCGCCCCCCACGCCTCGTCGCGCCTACTTTACGGCGATCCGTCGGGGTGGGGGCACTCGAGATATGTCATGCACGGAATGGAGTCGGGCCTGCGTAGAGCTGCTTGGCGATATAGTAGACGGTGCCAGAAGCACGCTCGGTTGGACCAATGACGGCGATGCAGTAGCAGAGGTCCTTAGCGTCGCTAAAGCACTCAAGAACACACTACGCGAGATCGACAGCATGGTGTCGGTTGACGATGACATCTTCATGTCCCAACCTAGCGCGCCCGCCCCGGCCCAAGATAAAGGTTTTGACGGATTCAAATCAGAGATTAAGGATCTCTTCCTCAGCCTGGAGGCTAATCTCTCCTCGCGGATTTCAAATGTGGAAAGGCGGCTCGGATCTGTCCCACTCCCTTCTTCCGTCCCCAACTCAACCAATATCACGCCCACCTCACGGCCACAAGCCCCCACCCCATCGTCGTATGCATCAGCTGCTAAGTCAGCTCCTTCGAGTCAACCCAAGCCAGCCCAGCAACCTAAGGCCGTCGGCCTGGCCCCGGCTTCGAAGTCAAACACAAAGTTCGTTGTACGTTTCCGAGGTCGCCTACCCCCCGAAGCCGAACGCAAATCCTCGCATGTTTTATTCCATGCTCTCAACCACGCTTTTAGCAATAATGCTGCCGCTCGTAATGACGGCTTAGAAATTCTTGGTGCGGAATGGAACCGCAGCGGTAACATAATTCTTACCTTCCCCTCCCACGTTAATCCAAACACTGTATATAATCATATTAATCTGTTACATCCCATTGTAGATCACGGCCTCGACGAGGTCATAATATCGCACGACACGAAATGGTCCAAGGCAGTTTGTTCGAGGGTACCCTCCGTAGGCTTTGATGGCCATTATTGGGACTCCAAGGCCCTTGGTGTCCTCCTCAGGCGCAATCCAATCATCAAGAGCCTCAAAATAACCCAGGAGCCTCGCTTCGTGTCCAACCCAGCCGAAGGATTGCCCCCAGTCGCGCCAGTTGTCTTCGCATTTGAGGACCCGGATGGATCAAAACTTAAAGAACTATTCAAGACCCCCATCTTCATGGATGGGCGCCACACCCCGGTACGTCCTTGGAGAGAAAAGCCCAGGCTGACCCAATGTGATAGATGTCAAGGCCTCGGCCATACGGCAAAGCTATGTGCCAAGCCGCATGTGTGTGCTAAATGTGCGCAAAGGCATCCGACGACAGAACACAATGTCTACTGTCCTTCGGTTCTCAAAGATGGTTCCAGCTCATGTAAATGCACGCCTAAGTGTGCCAACTGTGAGGGTGAACACTGGGCCACAGATGGCTGCTGCCCGGAAAAGCGCAAATTCGTCCCTCGACTTGTTCCCCCGCTGGCCCCTCCTCCGCAAATGGCACTGCAGCCCCAACGACAGCCACAAAACCCCCCTGCCCCACCACACATGCAGGTTGATGCATGAACAACCTCCCCCCGTCGAGAATTGTGCAGCTCAACATAGCGCGCTCCTCGGCGCGCACCCACATTATGCTTAACCACTTGACTGATACTCACATTCTTCTTCTTCAGGAACCATGGTATGGCCGCATCGGATTAGATAAGGCAGACACGTCCCCAGAGGGTCGGCCCATTAATGGCTTCACAGCCTCGCAAGCCTGGGAGTCATTCGCGCCTCTAGCGCCTGGGTGCCCCAAGGTCGCGACATATGTCAAACACAATGTGGCAGGCCTCAAGGCAACTCCCCGCCCGGACATTGCTAAGCATCCAAATCTTTTGCCTGTTGAAATTACTTACGGCGGCTCAACCTTTCTTACAGTAAACGTCTATAACGGCGGCAATGGTGCAAAAGCTGAAGCAGTAACAATGCTGTCATTCCTTCCTCTCAGTCCTGCGGTGCCAACAGTAGTAGCTGGCGACTTCAACCTCCATCACTCGGCTTGGTCAATTCCCCCGTCTGCCAACCAGCAGTCTGCCGAAGACCTTCTGGAATGGGCGACCGACAATCTCTTCTTTCTGGCTAATCCTAGGGGCGTGCGTACAAGACTCGGCGCCGACGGACAGCGTGATTCAATTATCGATCTCGTATTCATTAACCGTGCGGCCGTGGACATGTCTATGTTTAGTGCGCCAATTGTCGACGAGAACCTCTCATTTGGTTCGGACCACAATGCCATCGTCTATACAGCTCAGCTCCCACCGCCAGTCGAAGAAGACTCTCCGTCCGATTTGGGAAAGCGGCTGGATCCAGAGAAGCAACAAGAGTGGTCAGCAGAATTTTCGGCCCGTATTCGAGAAGTCACAGCCGGCTACAGGAATCCAGAGACAGCTCAGGAGTTAGATCAGCTCGTGGACAGGTTAGTTGAGTGCTACGTTCAGGCTACTAATGCTTGTATGCCAGATTGCAAGCCCATAATGGCATAGGCCGCACGGTGGTGGAACGAGGACTGCCGTAAAGCAGTTGAGGAGATGCGCAATGCCCCCTGGGAGGACAAGCCCAAGCTCCTCAACCACATGCACCGCATTGTCAAGAAGGCTAAGCAAGAATGGGCTAATAGTATTCTTGAAACAGCTACTCCGGATAATGTGTGGCGTCTGGCAGACTGGTCTGCAGGCAAGCGCAAGACTTGTGTCCCGCCACTCATCACCGATACTGGTGTAGCAGCGTCCCCAGCTGAGCTGGGAGAAACTCTCAGGACTGTGTTCTTTCCGCCAGTGCCGCCGCAAGTTGACATCTCGCAAGAGAGTGATCCGCAAGCCAAGCCCGTTAGGGACTTTATTCCAATATCGGTAGATGAGGTAAGTGACGCATTACACAGCACATCTAACGTCTCTGCTCCAGGACCGTCTGAAATCAGCTATCGCCTCATCAAATGGAGCTTTCCCATGTGCAGCCGTCTTCTCACAGATGTTTTCAACGCCTGCCTCCGTCTTGGACATCACCCAAAGGCATGGCGAGCAACTATCGTTGCCATTGTCCCAAAACCAGGCAAGACGGACATGTCTCAACCTCGGTCGTATCGCCCAATCTCGCTACTGGAATGCCTCTCCAAGCTCCTGGAGAAGGTGGTCACCCGCCGCATTCTATTTGATGTAGGGAAATATCAGCTCATTCCTACTAACCAGTTTGGGTGCAGGGACCACTCGTCAACAACAGACGCTGGTGTCACCCTCGTCCACGATATTCAGTCAGGCTGGAAAAAAGGACTAACTGCGTCAGCGTTAGCGTTTGATATTAAGGGGTTCTTCGATCACGTTCACCATGGTCGCCTCCTTGAAGTCCTACGTCTGGCTGGCTTCCCCTCCCAGGTTCGAGCGTGGATTCAAAGTTTCATCTCAAATCGCCAAATCTCCATACGAATCAATGGGTTCAATACCGACCCATCGATTAGCTCAGTCGGGATCCCTCAAGGTTCTCCCCTCTCCCCAATCCTCGCGGCGCTTTATACTAGCCCGGTAATTGAAGTGTCGATAAGGTCTAACACGTCGGCACTTTATTTTTACGTCGACGATGGTCTTTTGGTGGCTTTCTCCAAGTCGATTGCAGATAACATACACCAACTTCAAGCTGACTTTCAAACCATTAACGGTGCTCTCCAAGCGGCCGGCCTTTCGGTCGACCAGGGGAAATTTGAAATCATGCACTTTACTAGAGCTAAGTCTCCAGACCTACTCCCTATTCACATTCGCCTTGCGCCAGATAACTCGCTAACAGTTTTCCCCAACCCAATCATGAGGTGGTTAGGCTTCTTCCTTGACCGCAAGCTCGAGTTTAAAGAACATGTTCGCGTCATGTGCAACCGCACCATGTCAAAGGTGCAAGCACTCAACGTCCTCGGCAATTCCGTGCGAGGAATGAATCATGCTAATCGCCGCCTAGCTTACAAGACCATTGTCCTCCTAGTTCTCACATACGGCGCCCCTCTCTGGTACACCGGCATACGCCAGAAAGGGCTAACTAAACAAATGACCAAAGTGCAAAACGCGGGTCTTCGCCTCATTCTAGGGACCTTCCGCACCTCCCCGGTTGCAGCGCTACATCATATTGGGTCAATTCTGCCGATTCCCCTTCTCTTGGAGCGTACCATTGCTAATGCAGCAATCCGCCTCCGCTCGCTACGACGGCACGCCCAGCCTGTCATACGCTTATCAGAACCATGGAACTACGGCCCAGTCCAAGGCCCGACACGCTCCAAAAGTCGGAAAAAAGGCACCAATCTGCAGCTTATGGCAACTCGAGCCCATTTCTCGCTCGATATTGATGAACGTACCAATCCATACGCCACCCCACCCTGGGAACTGGGTAACAAGTGGGGGCATTGCCTGTTGTTCTCTAGCTACGCCCCGACAGATAGCGATGTTCGCAAACAGCTAATCAGAAACATTTGCAAATGCGAAGCAGATGCAAGATCGGACCCCTCAGTCGTCAATGTCTTCACAGATGGCTCGAGACACCCGGTAGGTGATGAACTACGCACTGGAGCAGCCTTTACTGTCTTTCATCTAGGTAGAGAAATAGCCCAAGGGATTCTTGGGTTAGGCACGTGCTCAGACAATTTCGACGGTGAAATGTATGCCCTCGCTCGTGCCTCCCAGCGCCTGCGAGACGTGGTTCAACACATCCCAACTGTAAAACGTATTCACATCTTTGCTGACAACACCTCGGCGATCATGGCCATCTACGACACAAGCCCGCACCCATCGCAGGATGCGTCAGTTGTTTTCTGAGAAAACATCGACCAACTACTATCATCTCACCGTGGCCTCTCAGTTAGTGTCTCCTGGTCGCCAGGGCATTCGGGAATTCGAGGAAATGAGAGAGCAGATACATTAGCAAAGGCCGCAGCAGCCCAGAGGCCCTTCATCGGATCGACAATTGCGTGGGCTAAAGCTAATGCCAAAGCCAAAGCCCTGGAACAATGGGTGAAGCAGTGGAAGGAATCTGCTAAAACATCACCTTCGGCCCTATCCCTTACTCATCCCCCGTCCTACAAACTTGCCAAGTTCCATCGCACATTTACCGGCAACCGTCGCACATACTCTCACACCATACAGGCCTCCCTCGGTCACGCGTTCGTCGGAGAGTACTTCTCCTGTTTTGTCCCTCGGCTACCATCGTCGTGTCCATGCGACGACACACTACTTCAAACTAGAGCACATGTCCTCACTGAATGCCCTCTCCATGAACATGCTCGCCACATCCTTAGGGAAGCATCGTCGTCACTCTCCCTCGATTTCTTACTCGGCACGCAAAAAGGATTAGCAGCTATCGCTAAGTTCATTCAACACTCAACTGCCTTCCGACGACATGATTGATACTAGCTAAGTATACCTACAAAACGCGCCGTGCACTTAAGTTTACCCGTTCTCCCTTCGCTCTCCTAATGCCTCCCGTCACATAGTCCCAACATCGCTGATGCCATCATCCACAGGTCAACTTCGCTGCTTGTCACCCGGAACTACTCCTCGTCGGCCCCACTCCATAACGTCCCCACCGCCCCGTCTCAAACGGGTACAGCAGGTAGCTTTTTCCTGGCGGCTTTTTCCCACAGGGTTTTACCAAAAGGTTTTTTAATGCACCCTCGCTGCCGACGCTTGGATGGGCTAAGCCCAGGACCCTGGTTAATAGGTCAGCCCCCTGATCCGATTTCAGATTTGAGCGGCTGAAGGCCGCTCGGCCTGAGGACTTTCAGACATTTTACGCCCAAAAAGGTGAAACACCCTGGTCCTTTTTTCGGACATTTTTGGGATTTGGTCCCTAGGCGGGATCCATTTTCGGACATTTTCAGTGGAGGTGCCGACGTTGGGTTGCTCGTCATACATTGTGTGTCGTGTATCTCAAGAACATCGGACTGCATCTGACTATGTTTACAGTTGTGGTGCTATATGCCAAAGGCGGCGGTAAGAATGGTCGACATGTGTCACAATCAGAAGCCTTCAATGTTGCCGCAATGTCATGGATAGGCTTGAAGGGCGGCGATTTAGCACCATCACGGATACAACATCGCATTTCCTTACTCGTCACTTTGCAACCCTTCCCTTGCTCGCCTTCTTGTCCAGGCTCAAGGATGCCCCGTTAAAACCTGCAAACTCAAGTAGCAACATGGAGATGGAGTTGACGGAGCAAGACTGGGAAGTATATAGGCAGTTATATGCATCGAAAGCGAAGCTAGCAAAGGTAATGGTACTATCAAGGAAGAAAAATAAGACTGCATGGTTATTGGACGATTCGGAAGGGTAGAATGGGAGCTACGTGTGTGGGGGAGTCTGTATACACTGTATAAAGCTTTCGTGAGGCATCTACTAGCCTTGTAGAGCCCACGGGATGCCTAATACCATATTTCAGACATTTTGAGAGCCCCAGAAGGCCTGAACCGAAAATTCAGACAAATTGTGAGGCCCGCAGGGCCTCCTCTGAAAAATGGACATTTCGTCGAAATTTGGGAAGGGCCGGGTTCAAATCAGACACTTTTGGCCTATATCCATTCAGACATTTTGGGCCTTGCTGGATCAAGCCTTCACGGTCATAAACCAGGGTCCTCTAAGCCCCCAAGCAGGGAATGTAGCTACTTGTTTGTGCCCAACCTACACCGCGTCTTAGTAGCGTAGCATACTCGTTGCGGTATATAAATGCAGAAATTTAAAAAAAACCACGCGCTCAACTTTGCATTGTTGCTAGGGGTTTCCAAAGTTACGCGGAGAAACCCCAGAAACCGGGTTTCTCAACTGTATTATCCGTGACGGTGTGGGTAGAAAGTACCCAAACTCTTTCTCATCCACAATGGAGCCTGAAGAACGTGAGATCAGTCCATTTATGGTTGCCTTTGTCATGACAATGGTACACTTCTTATTTGTCTTTCTTCACACTCCATTCATTTAGCTTTCAGGTTGAAATCCGGCTACATGAGCTGCTGACCGGCAGCAATACAACTATCGAGCTCAAGGGAACAACGTGGGTCGAACCATACCGTCGCCACATGGACAGCCTTTTCGAGATGCTTCGTTCGAAACCAGTGTTGTATCACAAACTCATGCACAAGCTATTTACGGAAGTGGGGTGAGTGCGCTGGGTACAAATACTTGATGAAGCATGACTCATCGCGTTCTATATCAGGGGAAGCCAATATGCCTCAGCTTCATTGCATGATGAAGTTCTCGCAGATCTTGACCTCGAAATCATGGAGGTGTCAGATTGATATCTCATTGTATATGTTTGTATTACCGTAGAATAGCAATACAATCCCAATTCATTATACTGAAAACTACTTGCAACGATACTTGAATGATAGTGGCATTATTGTGTTAATAACGAGCAATCTATCAGAATTTTTCGTTACAATATGTCATTATGCCATCTTTGAGTATACATTATGCTAAGATTGGCAATGAATTGTCGGTGAATTGGACATGAATTGAATGTAAGATGTACATTGATGCGGCGGGGGGCCCCGTAACTTCTTGACAATTATTCAACATTCACGCTTACTTACGCGCTCGCCCGTCAGATATCCATCATGTATTATGTATACTACTCGACGCCACTCAGTAACGTATCAAAATGTCAGTTAACATCCCCTACTTATCCTGGCCGCGAACTGACCCCGTCGACGCGCACAGCTACCTAGTTAGCCCGAATATTGAGCTTGGACTGCCAGGCACGCACACAATAAGAAAATGAGGCACCAAACCAGTTCATTCGTCTATGTACAGGTAAATGATGAGCTAACGAGCCAGCCCCGTAACTCGAGGACGAACGAGCTCGCCGCGAGCCGTCCACTGACTGCGCCGCTCTCCCCTCCGATCTGTCCGCTCGCTGCACGCCCCGTGTGATGCCTGAGTCCTGGCCCGCTTACTGACGCCCGGCACCGCGAGCCTCGCGCAATGGCGACCTCATGGACTTGAGTTCGACGTGCCCACAGAGGTCCCGCCGCCGCCGCCGCCGTCGTTGTATTCGCTGAATATCCCCCCTTCTCTCCATCCCGCTGCCATTCCTCGGCGTTCGACGGCTCGACAACGCCACCGTGTCGTTTGATCTCCATGGTGCGTCTGCTACATCCTCCTCCGACATTTGTACCTGATTCAACTTCTCCCTCTCCTCCATCCGTGTTCTCTCCTCCTCCCTTCCTCCTCCCTCTCGTTCTCGTTCTTACTCGCTCTCATTTTCGTTCTCGCTCTCTCCTCCCTCCTCCTCTCTCTCTCCTCCTCCATCGTTGTCGTTTCGTGTTTCGTTCGTGTGTCCCCTCCCGTATTTCCCTTGCTCCCGTTCCCGTTCCCGTTCTCGCTTTCGTTCTGTTTCGTATTTTCAGTCTCGTCTTCGTCCCCCTCTTCGTCCCATTCCCTTACCATCACCCACTAACCTACTAACTGTTCGCAGCCCGCAGCCGCAAACACCCGCAACACCGTCGATGCCCCCCGCCTCACGCTCGTACTCATGGCGCGAGTCAATCGAGGTGGATGCGTGTGGCGAATAGGGGCATTTGCGTCGACGGTGCGTGTCTTTCCCTCCTTCCTCCGTTTCGCATTTGTTCGTGTCCCCGCTGGTTTGTTCTCCCGCTGGTTCGTTCTCTCCCCCTCCCACTCGGTCTCTCTCTCCTTCCTCAACTCTTCGCTCGTCTCACTTCCCCTTCCACGTCCCATTCCTCTGCTTCGGCGAGCGGTATTTTGTACTCCTTCATCGGGTATCCCTCTGCCCCAATCGCGGCGTAAAGGTCTGTATTGGGATCTGGTTGCGGCGGGCCTTCGATCAAGTCGCTGACGTCAAAGTTGGCGTCGCCGACGTGGTTGTTGGAGGAAAGCTAGTCCCAGTCAAGAATACTTAGCTGAACCTTGAAGGCCGTCTCGTATTGCCGAACTTGGGACAGAAGCTTCTTGTCCCAAACGGGGTTGAGGGAGTGTCGAATGACGCGCGTACGGAATACCTTCTTGCCGAAGGAGATGACTACAAACGGGTCTATGTCCCACCCCGTACGCGTCACTGAACGGAAGATAAGATACTGATGTGTAGCACGAGCAGAAATACTCACCATTCTCAAGCCTGGGTAGGTCGTCTGCACCATGGATCTCCCGCATCACGATTCCAACGATATCATGCGACGCGCCAAAGTAATACTCCCCGTGGGTCTTGTTCTTCCTGAATCGCTTCCTTTTCCCAGCCGGCGGGGCGCCAACATCGAGGTTTGAGGACGAAGGCGTGGTAGCGGACGGAGTGCTGGGGGTGCTGGTGCTGGGAGTACTTGTCATCACAGACGACAAAGTAATATTCGACGACGACGCCCGCCTGAACTTCGTCTTCGGGATGAACCCACTAGACTTCGCGGTCGTAGGGACCGGCGTGGGGGTGGTGGGCGAACCCAAGTCCCCATAGATGCCGGGAGGGCGAGACGGGGAGGGACCGGCTTCGGCCCGGAAGTCTGAAGTTTCTTGATGGCTGCCTTCTCTTCGGAAGGGGTGGGCGGAGTCGGCGGTGAAGATGCTGCGGTGGTATAGTCTGAGACTTCTTCTGTGTCGTCTTCCTCATCTGAAGGCTCCGAGCTTAACCCGCCATCGTCCTCTAAATCCAGTGCAGCGTTGTGTGGTCGTACAGCGACAACGCCGTCGGTCTACGCGATCATGAGCGAATGCAACGTAGCGCAAGAAGCGAACGTAATCACCGGCGGAGCAGAGACGCGGAGGGCCTCGATCGCTTCACAAGGTCAGAGAAGACTTCCTTGAAGTCTACGGGCAGCAGCATTGGGCGATACAAACCCACGCTTAACCTTGACTGAACCCGTCGCGTGGGTGTTGGCTCCCTCTTGTTTGAGTTCAAGGTTGCGTAGAGCATACCACATGGACGCACACGCCCCGTGAACGCGTGCGCTGCGTCTCGACTCTTACGCCTCCTGTCTTTTCCCAAATCCGAAACCCTTATTAATCGACAATCAATCTCTTCGTTTCGCGGGTCGAACTCGTCAATTCGCGCGGTCTTCACAATTGAGACCTGGGAGGGTGGGCGATGGGCTTGAGTTCAGGTGGAGACGTGGCAGTGGGAGTGGAGACAACAATGATGGTGGTATTGGGGAAAGAAGTTGACGCCGCTCGCGAGTACGATTAGCTCCCTTCACTTCAGTCTGCGTGAATGACCGGTGAAATTCGAGGTCGCCGCGAGATGTGCTGCAGGCGCCATGAAGCCGCGCCGTGTGAGAGGGGGAACAGCTTGAGGGATGATTGACTGTTGCGGCTTTGGAGGCAATGATCGTCATGATTCCTGTGTTCGTGGCATTGGGTACAAGATTTCGGGCTAAGTTTGTTGAACTCACAAGGTCATGGGCGCACCCGCGCTGTTCCTACATCCCTAAGTGTCCACCCCACGTAGACCCCAGGTTTGGGGATCGCCCGACGTGTCAGAAGTCGACGTTCACCCCCAAGCCGAGGTAGCAATCGGCGTGGGCGAAGGTCGAGTGTCGTTTGTTGATCTCGAGAACGATTAAGGATAAGTTAACGGCGCGCATGAAAAAGGAGTGAAAAGAGAGCAAAATGGTACATAAGTAGGAAGGGCAGAGGCGTATGGAGGGACCATAGAGTCGTACAAAGAGTGAGAGAGTGTCCGTGGGATGAAAAGACAAGGAAATCGCGAATGGTAAGGTCCATGCGTCGAGGGAGAATTGGTAAGAACCAGATTATAGTCGGCGGTGCGAAGCTCCATCGCCGACGATGGACGAACATGCGAAGCGCCGGAAGTCCAAGCTTCAAATTCAATCTCAGCAGCCTCAACGTCCGCCATCTCCACCACCATCGATATGGTCGAACGCAAGCACGAGAACGCCGCTTCTTCAGAGGCCTCGGGAGATCAAAACAAGCGGGTGAGGCGCTTGAATACTCCCTTGTTATTGAGGGACTCCTCAACGCCTCAGCCTTCTCCACGCCAATCTCCAGGCTCCCCCACTCCTCCCCGCCCAACACCACGCTCGCCAACACCACGCTCGCCAACACCACGCTCGCCAACACCACGCTCGCCAACACCACGCTCGCCAACACCACACTCCCCCACTCCTCCCCGCCCAACACCACGCTCGCCAACACCACACTCCCCCACTCCTCCCCCCCCAACACAACTGTTGCCATCGTAAGCTCCTCACTAGTATTTTCCGTACTGCTTCTGATATTCATTTATTTGCAGGAATGTCTGGCATCAAACCATTATGAAAACGACTGCGATCACAATTAACTTGCAAGGCATCAGATCTCCAGACGAGGTGCACCTGAGGTCGCAAGGGAGTAGTCTCCTCCTTGATGCGAGCAACGCAGACATCAACTACAGGTGGAGGGCGAATTTTCGCGGCCCAATTAGCGTAAGTTCTTCATTACCAAGATATGGAGCTGTACTGAGCAAACTAGCCCGACTTCGTATTTGTGGGGCTGGTTGGGGAGGAGCTACGAATCATGGCGACGGCAATGATGTATAGAGACGACGAATACGAACCACATGAATACCCCGTAGCTGGTGAGTCTCGCCCCCCATCGCGGACATGGTAACTAACTTCTACTTAGCTCAATCGCCATGGTAGATAATATCTACCATTCCCATTTCTTGAAACTCACTCGCACTCGCACTCGCACTCGCACTCGCATTTGACCTATACGGCGCTGTTCTGAATCTGCATCTTGCTATCTTGTACCCATATCATACATACTGTATACTCGTATTAATCTACCATTTCTTGTATTTACACGTGTATCCTCGCCTCTTGAATACACACTGTTGGAATCTTGTCATCGCTGTCAGAAATGCATTAATGAAATTCCATGTAAATGAGAGTAGAAAGACGACGTACGAAGCAATTGGCATGGGTACGTCGATACTTGTTGAGCCCAACTCCGAGAAACTTTTGGCCGTGGAATAATGCCAGTACTAGGCCCAGCAACACCACTAGGCGCGTCAGCGGCTGATGGAATTTGTTACCATTGGTGGTGAGCAGTATCGCAACGGGCGACTTAGGGCTTGAAGAGTCTAGCTGAGGTCCCGCGGACCTTCCAGACAAAGTCCTCGTAGGCGTCACAGACCCCGGTACACCTCCACCAGGCGCAGACGCGGGAGGCATTAATTCAGGAGCAGCGGCCACATTGGCTGGTCCAAGAGGAGGCCCCACAAACGGCTCGGGACAGAATGTGATGGCGACTGGTCCAATAGAACTCGCCGAATCGACTTCACAGTCTAGCGAATAACGTCGGGCCTCTGCCCAAGATTCCTCTCGACGTCATCGCCATGTGCAACGCCCTCGAGAGTCCGCCAAGCCCGCTGCCTGGGTGACGTGGGAGAGGGGTACCTGTCGTTGGCGGATACCGCGAATTGGCGGCCACGGACAGATGGCCTGGCTCGCTTGGCCTTTGGGAACCATACAGCAGCACGGCAACGGACGGTGGAAGATGGGAAGTAGGGTACGTACATCGGGCCTTGCGACAAGACAGTCGGCTTTGGCGCGTTAGGGTGAGGCATGAAGAGACTGGTTCTCGTGACAGAGTCGGGATGCTTTTCACCCCTCAATTCAGCGAGCGACGGGCGAAGGTGCGAGACCGGGGGAGCCAGTAATGGAGTGGCTGGAGACTGGGGTGGAGGAGGGGCCATCTCGGCGGTCGCGGAAAGGAGAATGGTGTCAGATGATGTCGAGTTCGCCGCGAAAGAGTCTAAAGGAACGGGGACGTAGTCCTCGGGATGTCTTCGAGTGTATTGTCGATGGAATCGTGGGGGTTTACCAGTGGTAGTCCAGCTGAAGCGATGTCGTCATTTCCTCCCTTCCAGTCCTTCTGAAGACCTCCTTCTCCCGCTAGTTCAGGACTTTCTTGCCGTTCATCACCTCCCTCAAAATCTGCGGAGACGAAGCTCATCAGGAAAAACCTCCTCGGTATAAGGCGGCACAATTGCCCAGAATTTAACACAATATGTACATTTGCGGTAGAATTATCAAATTGGGAATGTTGAATAATTGTCAAGAAGTTACGGGGCCCCCCGCCGCATCAATGTACATCTTACATTCAATTCATGTCCAATTCACCGACAATTCATTGCCAATCTTAGCATAATGTATACTCAAAGATGGCATAATGACATATTGTAACGAAAAATTCTGATAGATTGCTCGTTATTAACACAATAATGCCACTATCATTCAAGTATCGTTGCAAGTAGTTTTCAGTATAATGAATTGGGATTGTATTGCTATTCTACGGTAATACAAACATATACAATGAGATATCAATCTGACACCTCCATGATTTCGAGGTCAAGATCTGCGAGAACTTCATCATGCAATGAAGCTGAGGCATATTGGCTTCCCCTGATATAGAACGCGATGAGTCATGCTTCATCAAGTATTTGTACCCAGCGCACTCACCCCACTTCCGTAAATAGCTTGTGCATGAGTTTGTGATACAACACTGGTTTCGAACGAAGCATCTCGAAAAGGCTGTCCATGTGGCGACGGTATGGTTCGACCCACGTTGTTCCCTTGAGCTCGATAGTTGTATTGCTGCCGGTCAGCAGCTCATGTAGCCGGATTTCAACCTGAAAGCTAAATGAATGGAGTGTGAAGAAAGACAAATAAGAAGTGTACCATTGTCATGACAAAGGCAACCATAAATGGACTGATCTCACGTTCTTCAGGCTCCATTGTGGATGAGAAAGAGTTTGGGTACTTTCTACCCACACCGTCACGGATAATACAGTTGAGAAACCCGGTTTCTGGGGTTTCTCCGCGTAACTTTGGAAACCCCTAGCAACAATGCAAAGTTGAGCGCGTGGTTTTTTTTAAATTTCTGCATTTATATACCGCAACGAGTATGCTACGCTACTAAGACGCGGTGTAGGTTGGGCACAAACAAGTAGCTACATTCCCTGCTTGGGGGCTTAGAGGACCCTGGTTTATGACCGTGAAGGCTTGATCCAGCAAGGCCCAAAATGTCTGAATGGATATAGGCCAAAAGTGTCTGATTTGAACCCGGCCCTTCCCAAATTTCGACGAAATGTCCATTTTTCAGAGGAGGCCCTGCGGGCCTCACAATTTGTCTGAATTTTCGGTTCAGGCCTTCTGGGGCTCTCAAAATGTCTGAAATATGGTATTAGGCATCCCGTGGGCTCTACAAGGCTAGTAGATGCCTCACGAAAGCTTTATACAGTGTATACAGACTCCCCCACACACGTAGCTCCCATTCTACCCTTCCGAATCGTCCAATAACCATGCAGTCTTATTTTTCTTCCTTGATAGTACCATTACCTTTGCTAGCTTCGCTTTCGATGCATATAACTGCCTATATACTTCCCAGTCTTGCTCCGTCAACTCCATCTCCATGTTGCTACTTGAGTTTGCAGGTTTTAACGGGGCATCCTTGAGCCTGGACAAGAAGGCGAGCAAGGGAAGGGTTGCAAAGTGACGAGTAAGGAAATGCGATGTTGTATCCGTGATGGTGCTAAATCGCCGCCCTTCAAGCCTATCCATGACATTGCGGCAACATTGAAGGCTTCTGATTGTGACACATGTCGACCATTCTTACCGCCGCCTTTGGCATATAGCACCACAACTGTAAACATAGTCAGATGCAGTCCGATGTTCTTGAGATACACGACACACAATGTATGACGAGCAACCCAACGTCGGCACCTCCACTGAAAATGTCCGAAAATGGATCCCGCCTAGGGACCAAATCCCAAAAATGTCCGAAAAAAGGACCAGGGTGTTTCACCTTTTTGGGCGTAAAATGTCTGAAAGTCCTCAGGCCGAGCGGCCTTCAGCCGCTCAAATCTGAAATCGGATCAGGGGGCTGACCTATTAACCAGGGTCCTGGGCTTAGCCCATCCAAGCGTCGGCAGCGAGGGTGCATTAAAAAACCTTTTGGTAAAACCCTGTGGGAAAAAGCCGCCAGGAAAAAGCTACCTGCTGTACCCGTTTGAGACGGGGCGGTGGGGACGTTATGGAGTGGGGCCGACGAGGAGTAGTTCCGGGTGACAAGCAGCGAAGTTGACCTGTGGATGATGGCATCAGCGATGTTGGGACTATGTGACGGGAGGCATTAGGAGAGCGAAGGGAGAACGGGTAAACTTAAGTGCACGGCGCGTTTTGTAGGTATACTTAGCTAGTATCAATCATGTCGTCGGAAGGCAGTTGAGTGTTGAATGAACTTAGCGATAGCTGCTAATCCTTTTTGCGTGCCGAGTAAGAAATCGAGGGAGAGTGACGACGATGCTTCCCTAAGGATGTGGCGAGCATGTTCATGGAGAGGGCATTCAGTGAGGACATGTGCTCTAGTTTGAAGTAGTGTGTCGTCGCATGGACACGACGATGGTAGCCGAGGGACAAAACAGGAGAAGTACTCTCCGACGAACGCGTGACCGAGGGAGGCCTGTATGGTGTGAGAGTATGTGCGACGGTTGCCGGTAAATGTGCGATGGAACTTGGCAAGTTTGTAGGACGGGGGATGAGTAAGGGATAGGGCCGAAGGTGATGTTTTAGCAGATTCCTTCCACTGCTTCACCCATTGTTCCAGGGCTTTGGCTTTGGCATTAGCTTTAGCCCACGCAATTGTCGATCCGATGAAGGGCCTCTGGGCTGCTGCGGCCTTTGCTAATGTATCTGCTCTCTCATTTCCTCGAATTCCCGAATGCCCTGGCGACCAGGAGACACTAACTGAGAGGCCACGGTGAGATGATAGTAGTTGGTCGATGTTTTCTCAGAAAACAACTGACGCATCCTGCGATGGGTGCGGGCTTGTGTCGTAGATGGCCATGATCGCCGAGGTGTTGTCAGCAAAGATGTGAATACGTTTTACAGTTGGGATGTGTTGAACCACGTCTCGCAGGCGCTGGGAGGCACGAGCGAGGGCATACATTTCACCGTCGAAATTGTCTGAGCACGTGCCTAACCCAAGAATCCCTTGGGCTATTTCTCTACCTAGATGAAAGACAGTAAAGGCTGCTCCAGTGCGTAGTTCATCACCTACCGGGTGTCTCGAGCCATCTGTGAAGACATTGACGACTGAGGGGTCCGATCTTGCATCTGCTTCGCATTTGCAAATGTTTCTGATTAGCTGTTTGCGAACATCGCTATCTGTCGGGGCGTAGCTAGAGAACAACAGGCAATGCCCCCACTTGTTACCCAGTTCCCAGGGTGGGGTGGCGTATGGATTGGTACGTTCATCAATATCGAGCGAGAAATGGGCTCGAGTTGCCATAAGCTGCAGATTGGTGCCTTTTTTCCGACTTTTGGAGCGTGTCGGGCCTTGGACTGGGCCGTAGTTCCATGGTTCTGATAAGCGTATGACAGGCTGGGCGTGCCGTCGTAGCGAGCGGAGGCGGATTGCTGCATTAGCAATGGTACGCTCCAAGAGAAGGGGAATCGGCAGAATTGACCCAATATGATGTAGCGCTGCAACCGGGGAGGTGCGGAAGGTCCCTAGAATGAGGCGAAGACCCGCGTTTTGCACTTTGGTCATTTGTTTAGTTAGCCCTTTCTGGCGTATGCCGGTGTACCAGAGAGGGGCGCCGTATGTGAGAACTAGGAGGACAATGGTCTTGTAAGCTAGGCGGCGATTAGCATGATTCATTCCTCGCACGGAATTGCCGAGGACGTTGAGTGCTTGCACCTTTGACATGGTGCGGTTGCACATGACGCGAACATGTTCTTTAAACTCGAGCTTGCGGTCAAGGAAGAAGCCTAACCACCTCATGATTGGGTTGGGGAAAACTGTTAGCGAGTTATCTGGCGCAAGGCGAATGTGAATAGGGAGTAGGTCTGGAGACTTAGCTCTAGTAAAGTGCATGATTTCAAATTTCCCCTGGTCGACCGAAAGGCCGGCCGCTTGGAGAGCACCGTTAATGGTTTGAAAGTCAGCTTGAAGTTGGTGTATGTTATCTGCAATCGACTTGGAGAAAGCCACCAAAAGACCATCGTCGACGTAAAAATAAAGTGCCGACGTGTTAGACCTTATCGACACTTCAATTACCGGGCTAGTATAAAGCGCCGCGAGGATTGGGGAGAGGGGAGAACCTTGAGGGATCCCGACTGAGCTAATCGATGGGTCGGTATTGAACCCATTGATTCGTATGGAGATTTGGCGATTTGAGATGAAACTTTGAATCCACGCTCGAACCTGGGAGGGGAAGCCAGCCAGACGTAGGACTTCAAGGAGGCGACCATGGTGAACGTGATCGAAGAACCCCTTAATATCAAACGCTAACGCTGACGCAGTTAGTCCTTTTTTCCAGCCTGACTGAATATCGTGGACGAGGGTGACACCAGCGTCTGTTGTTGACGAGTGGTCCCTGCACCCAAACTGGTTAGTAGGAATGAGCTGATATTTCCCTACATCAAATAGAATGCGGCGGGTGACCACCTTCTCCAGGAGCTTGGAGAGGCATTCCAGTAGCGAGATTGGGCGATACGACCGAGGTTGAGACATGTCCGTCTTGCCTGGTTTTGGGACAATGGCAACGATAGTTGCTCGCCATGCCTTTGGGTGATGTCCAAGACGGAGGCAGGCGTTGAAAACATCTGTGAGAAGACGGCTGCACATGGGAAAGCTCCATTTGATGAGGCGATAGCTGATTTCAGACGGTCCTGGAGCAGAGACGTTAGATGTGCTGTGTAATGCGTCACTTACCTCATCTACCGATATTGGAATAAAGTCCCTAACGGGCTTGGCTTGCGGATCACTCTCTTGCGAGATGTCAACTTGCGGCGGCACTGGCGGAAAGAACACAGTCCTGAGAGTTTCTCCCAGCTCAGCTGGGGACGCTGCTACACCAGTATCGGTGATGAGTGGCGGGACACAAGTCTTGCGCTTGCCTGCAGACCAGTCTGCCAGACGCCACACATTATCCGGAGTAGCTGTTTCAAGAATACTATTAGCCCATTCTTGCTTAGCCTTCTTGACAATGCGGTGCATGTGGTTGAGGAGCTTGGGCTTGTCCTCCCAGGGGGCATTGCGCATCTCCTCAACTGCTTTACGGCAGTCCTCGTTCCACCACCGTGCGGCCTATGCCATTATGGGCTTGCAATCTGGCATACAAGCATTAGTAGCCTGAACGTAGCACTCAACTAACCTGTCCACGAGCTGATCTAACTCCTGAGCTGTCTCTGGATTCCTGTAGCCGGCTGTGACTTCTCGAATACGGGCCGAAAATTCTGCTGACCACTCTTGTTGCTTCTCTGGATCCAGCCGCTTTCCCAAATCGGACGGAGAGTCTTCTTCGACTGGCGGTGGGAGCTGAGCTGTATAGACGATGGCATTGTGGTCCGAACCAAATGAGAGGTTCTCGTCGACAATTGGCGCACTAAACATAGACATGTCCACGGCCGCACGGTTAATGAATACGAGATCGATAATTGAATCACGCTGTCCGTCGGCGCCGAGTCTTGTACGCACGCCCCTAGGATTAGCCAGAAAGAAGAGATTGTCGGTCGCCCATTCCAGAAGGTCTTCGGCAGACTGCTGGTTGGCAGACGGGGGAATTGACCAAGCCGAGTGATGGAGGTTGAAGTCGCCAGCTACTACTGTTGGCACCGCAGGACTGAGAGGAAGGAATGACAGCATTGTTACTGCTTCAGCTTTTGCACCATTGCCGCCGTTATAGACGTTTACTGTAAGAAAGGTTGAGCCGCCGTAAGTAATTTCAACAGGCAAAAGATTTGGATGCTTAGCAATGTCCGGGCGGGGAGTTGCCTTGAGGCCTGCCACATTGTGTTTGACATATGTCGCGACCTTGGGGCACCCAGGCGCTAGAGGCGCGAATGACTCCCAGGCTTGCGAGGCTGTGAAGCCATTAATGGGCCGACCCTCTGGGGACGTGTCTGCCTTATCTAATCCGATGCGGCCATACCATGGTTCCTGAAGAAGAAGAATGTGAGTATCAGTCAAGTGGTTAAGCATAATGTGGGTGCGCGCCGAGGAGCGCGCTATGTTGAGCTGCACAATTCTCGACGGGGGGAGGTTGTTCATGCATCAACCTGCATGTGTGGTGGGGCAGGGGGGTTTTGTGGCTGTCGTTGGGGCTGCAGTGCCATTTGCGGAGGAGGGGCCAGCGGGGGAACAAGTCGAGGGACGAATTTGCGCTTTTCCGGGCAGCAGCCATCTGTGGCCCAGTGTTCACCCTCACAGTTGGCACACTTAGGCGTGCATTTACATGAGCTGGAACCATCTTTGAGAACCGAAGGACAGTAGACATTGTGTTCTGTCGTCGGATGCCTTTGCGCACATTTAGCACACACATGCGGCTTGGCACATAGCTTTGCCGTATGGCCGAGGCCTTGACATCTATCACATTGGGTCAGCCTGGGCTTTTCTCTCCAAGGACGTACCGGGGTGTGGCGCCCATCCATGAAGATGGGGGTCTTGAATAGTTCTTTAAGTTTTGATCCATCCGGGTCCTCAAATGCGAAGACAACTGGCGCGACTGGGGGCAATCCTTCGGCTGGGTTGGACACGAAGCGAGGCTCCTGGGTTATTTTGAGGCTCTTGATGATTGGATTGCGCCTGAGGAGGACACCAAGGGCCTTGGAGTCCCAATAATGGCCATCAAAGCCTACGGAGGGTACCCTCGAACAAACTGCCTTGGACCATTTCGTGTCGTGCGATATTATGACCTCGTCGAGGCCGTGATCTACAATGGGATGTAACAGATTAATATGATTATATACAGTGTTTGGATTAACGTGGGAGGGGAAGGTAAGAATTATGTTACCGCTGCGGTTCCATTCCGCACCAAGAATTTCTAAGCCGTCATTACGAGCGGCAGCATTATTGCTAAAAGCGTGGTTGAGAGCATGGAATAAAACATGCGAGGATTTGCGTTCGGCTTCGGGGGGTAGGCGACCTCGGAAACGTACAACGAACTTTGTGTTTGACTTCGAAGCCGGGGCCAGGCCGACGGCCTTAGGTTGCTGGGCTGGCTTGGGTTGACTCGAAGGAGCTGACTTAGCAGCTGATGCATACGACGATGGGGTGGGGGCTTGTGGCCGTGAGGTGGGCGTGATATTGGTTGAGTTGGGGACGGAAGAAGGGAGTGGGACAGATCCGAGCCGCCTTTCCACATTTGAAATCCGCGAGGAGAGATTAGCCTCCAGGCTGAGGAAGAGATCCTTAATCTCTGATTTGAATCCGTCAAAACCTTTATCTTGGGCCGGGGCGGGCGCGCTAGGTTGGGACATGAAGATGTCATCGTCAACCGACACCATGCTGTCGATCTCGCGTAGTGTGTTCTTGAGTGCTTTAGCGACGCTAAGGACCTCTGCTACTGCATCGCCGTCATTGGTCCAACCGAGCGTGCTTCTGGCACCGTCTACTATATCGCCAAGCAGCTCTACGCAGGCCCGACTCCATTCCGTGCATGACATATCTCGAGTGCCCCCACCCCGACGGATCGCCGTAAAGTAGGCGCGACGAGGCGTGGGGGGCGGCAGGGCGTTGTTTGATTCGATTCTAGCACGTTTTCGCGTAGGAGTTGCGTCGACGCGGTCGGACATGGGGACGTAGAAGTCATCGAGGTTTGGCACTGATTTCGGGTCTCCGAACTCGGATTCGAAGGCGCTGGGCGGGCGAGGAGGTGGAGTCTGCGGTAGCAATTGGGGCCAGGCCTCAGTGGTTTGAAATCCACCGCTTGGCTGGGCGTTAGAGGCCCCGGGGTTGGGAGGGAATTGGTTAGCTTGAGGAAGCGATATGGTGAAAGCGTGGGCGCTAAACGAGCTGGTGGGAGTAAGAAGCCAAAAGGCGTCCGCACGTGCTCGTGGTCCTTGTTCGGCAAATGCAGCCGTCTGGCGCCTTCACCTGTTATCACCATGAAGTTCCAAAGCCCCGTCGCAGTCTTTCTCCCTTTCCTCGCCGGCGCATACGCCTCCGTCGACGACCAGCTCCCCATGGCGGACACCCATCATCAAACTCGTTTGAACCCCTTACCTCCTCGAAACCAACTTTAGCCGACCTGCTGACAATTGAATCTTCTGCGTCCATATTTTACTCATACGCACGCGAACTCGAATTGTGCGCGATCTTCTCTGATGAGGGCGTCAACAGCACGCTGCTCGTTCCAACGAACAAGGCCGTTATGGCACTACATCGGAAACCGTGAGTCTTACTACTCCGCTTACTTCGTGTCGTCTCAAAATTCTAACGGTGGCCCAGGCATCAAGGACCTGAAACGGTTAGCGGCGACGTGACGATATCCGAAGAGGAGTTTGATAGTATATCGAAGAGGAACGTCGAGAAATGGATCTCGGCTCATATCATACCAGTACGCCTCTTTCCCCGAGGGACGATCTCAGAATAATTCATTTGATTGACCCAGGAATCGCCTATTACGCTGGAATCGAAGACTTATCCTACACTTCTGCACCGAAAGACCGTGTCGTTCACAGCTCTTCCGAAATCGGACCCGAAAGCAGCTGAGTGGACTCGGGTACTCGTAAACGGCGACGTTCATATCATCGGGATGAAAGAGGTACGCTAGAGCTTCGCCTACACCAATGGTCACCCGTCAATTATCCCTACGCTCGAAGTTATCATTGCCCAATCTTTGGCGAAAGCAAAGTCGACAAGATGACGCCTCCAGCATCGCCGCAAGCTCGATCGATAATGAGTACGAGACAGCGCAGGCCGAGGGCATGGACTTCGAGCTTGTACGACCCAGCTTCAGCCACCTTCATTCCGCAAGAACCAGCGAAGATTCGTCTTTCGTGAAGGACGGAGGGTCCATCGATCTAGGCAAGCCAGAACTGACTATTGGTGGACTCTTGCGAACGGGTAGTCCTGCGATGTCTTTCTCGTGGGCATAGGCAAAGGGAGCTCCGGTGGATTGCGCTGATGTCGTCCGTACCTGCTTCGCAAGCGAGGAAGAATAAGAAGGTGAAGAAGCTTCTAGTAGAGGGTGTCCCGTCCTCCGTGAGGTATCTGGTGCGGATCCATCTGACGGACGGGAAGGCAAAGAATGTGCCGAAGGTATATGAGCAGTTGGTGAAGAGGGGGCATGTACCGAGCTACAAGGAGATCGAAAGGGACGTGCAAGCGTATATTCGAGAGAACTCCCAACCCCCCACGATGAGGGAGTCCATGATGTCGTTACTCGAAGCGTACTTGACCATGGTTCCAGATGTGCAATATAGTCGAGGTGCGTTTTGATTAACTCGCCTCTTCGTGTTTTCAACTGACCGTGATGTAGGTCTAACCTTGATTGTCGGGAATATCCCGTTGTTGGCACCTGAGGAAGACAGATTTTGGACGTTCGTTTTCCCTGATGGACTCGTATCTTCGGCCCTATTTCTCCTCGAGCAGTTCACAGATGGAGGTTGACGCCATGCTGTTCAGCCGGGCACTTGAGGCGAATGATCCTCAGGTGGCCAAGAAAGTATTCACGACAATGTCCCTTAATCCGACCGCTATCTGCTTCCCTTGGTACGCCGCAGCCTCTCCTCGTGATTGCTCCGTACTCACAGATCGTAGGTTTACGGGATACCTGTATATCGTATTCGGGTAATCGGTGAGAAATGGTGGAGGAACGGGCTCACCTTCGAACAGAAAGAGATCCCACACTCGCTGAACGTACGATGAAGGGAGCGTGTTGACGAAGAGGGAGGTTCCTTGTTCGCGTCGGTCTCGCCCTCATCAGCACCTGCCGTCGACAAATCCTAGAAGCTACAAGCACAGAGGCCGTCCTCCAGCTACTTCATCATCCACCCTCTTCGCTTCTCCTATCTTCCCCCGACGCTTTCCTTTCTCTCTTGAATTCCTTCAAACTCAAAGACGACTACTTTCGTAAACAAAGGATCAAAATGGAGGCTCAAGTAAAACACCAAACACTCCGGGCGCCTGCGACTAGTTCACTCCCGAAATAATAGCTTTGTTACCATACACAACGGACCTTTGGACATTACCTATCTACCTTTCATCTACCTCGCAACTGCTATCGAAGTTCTCCTGTTCTTGTTTACACTCTTATTTTCTCTGGGATATATATTGGTGCCCGAAAAATGGACGATGATAGACACACTACTAATCTACAGTGTTGCTGAACATACCCAGAGGTTTTGAAATTCACTCCCATCCCTTATGCTTATCTATTTCGTGGAACCACTGTATTATTCGTGTTCATTGTCCGTAGACACGCAAAATATTGTATATATACACAACATGTACAGACAGAATATCCATGGACTTCGACGAGGATGCGGTGATATCGCTCGTGAGCAAGTAACAGAATCAGGAAGAGTGACCGGAAGGATAGCAAAGTGATAGCGATATGGTGCTGGGAAGGGGAGATATAAACAATTGATCATGAGGAGTTGTAAGGTAGGATGGTCGATTGCGATGCGTGTGAGGAGGCGTCGAACGGCATAATGATACATGAGGGCAACGGCGGCGATGACGTTGAACGATGTGGCGGCGGAAGGTATGGCGTAGAGGGAGCCCTGCTGGCAGCGTGTGGTAAACGTTCGGCGGCGGCTAGTACAAATATGAACAAAAGAAATCCGTAAGGTATCGTAGAAAATCCGTACAAAGTACATAATAAACAGTACAAGGAATCCTTTCGAAGATGCACATTGAATAAAGTAATGGAAGATGATATGGCACTTTTGGTCCCAAAGTTGAAGCGATGAGAGGGATGAGGATGGGGAATATGTGGGATGTAATGATATCATCGATGCAAGGTATAACCTGAACGGCGAGACGAAGCGAAGGCCAGAGCCGAGATGTTGTGGGTGAGGAGTCCACCGCCGTTCATCGCCGGGTGTAGTATTGCTTGTCGGGGAAGTTGAAGAGGCGTTTGCCATTGTTCTCGACTTCGACTTCGATGGTGACTTCTTTCTCCACCCCATCAACCATTTGCTTAACCTTCCTCTTCTCGATGGAGGGCGGCATCTTCATTGGTTGATAGGTAGGAACGTTGTCATATGACCAGGATCGTGCTAGAGGACGATAAGAGACTGCGATAATGCAAAGAACACCACGCTACTCACTTTCAATGACAGGACGCCTGTATCCATAAGCTCCATCCTCTACTTGACTTCCTTTGGAAGAGGGAGAGCGAACTGTGGAACTCGAAAGGCTTGGGCACGATCCAGTGTGATCCCGAAGCTTGAGATTGGGTGCAAGAAGCTTCCCCTGTGCTAGCGGGTGCACCAAGGGTCGTTGTTTGGTGGGCGCCGATCGCGACTTGCCTGACGCACACGATGGAGTAAGTGAACGAGCGCGGACGAAGGACGAGTGATAGTTATAGAGGAGGAGTTCGTCTTCGTACGATCGGGGCGAAGGTGCTGGGGTGGGAATAGTGGAGATGTCCTTCGTCCCAACTGTTGAGTAGACACCCTTCGAGCGATGAGCGCAAGCGTTGTGCTTGCGGTAGACTTCTTCCATTTCCGGACGCGCAGCCAAATCGGATGGATTCGTGTCAACTAGGCCATAAACCGTCGCTCTCCATGCATTCGAGCCATCGGTCCATCCGCGAATCTCCTTGAGGGGCTCCGGCGGGGCGATGTAGTTGCCGTATTGCTGGCGTTTGCGGGGCTCTGGAACGAGGCTGCGCAGCATCTTCTTGGCGTCGAAGGGCTTATGAGGTACAGGGGGAGAGATCTCCCATTCGTCTGCAGACGAGGGTGGCGAAACCGACGCCGAAGTTACAAGGGGAGGCAGAGGGGGAAGTGGGGGAAGAGGCGGAAAACCGGAGCGTGAGCTGCTGGAGTTTTGTGAGTCGACTGTAGAACTGGAAGAGTTGGTGGAAGCGGACATGGGCTCCGGAGAGCGTGAAAAGGACTCGCGGGTGGTAGCGTTGGCAAGAGGGAGTATGTCGGATGAGAAGTGCATGTCTGCGACTCTGCATTCATCAGAGCAGTAGAGCGGGAGTGGGGCGGGGTTGATCACCAATCGAGTGCGCGGGGGTTGGGCCTTTGAGTTCGTCTTTGTCTCGACGGCGGGTGTGGGTGGCGGAGGTGGCTTAAGGGCGCCGTTTGGCTTGACGCGGCCCGTTCCCTGAGCAAAGCCGCCAGTCGTGCGTGTGTTTTTTAACTTTTTATCGTTGAGTTTGGTAGCTGATGGCGGGTAGGAATGAGAAAAAGGAAGGTCAGTAGAGCGGGCGGGGCGGGACTCACGAGATGACTGAGGCGAGCTCGGGGGCGGGGCGGGAGCGGGAGCGGGGGGTGCGTCGAGCGGGATGGGGACGAGGTAGCGCTTTGGGATGATTTGTCTGCCGCATACGGGACACCAGGAATCGTCGTAGTCCATGTTGGCAGAGAAAGTGAGAGGGGCAGTGGGAATATCGCCCCCTTCTCTTTATATATAAATCCTCAAACCCTTTTATTTATTTATTTATTTATTTGCGTCCCGATTCCCCGAAACAATCACAGTAGCCGGTTGTCTTCTCAGACGTAATACCACTACTACCTTCACTCCCTTCGTCGTTCTATGGTGCTATTCACCTAGTCACCGCAAAGTTGGAACAACTGAAATAGCACCTTCAGATTTCGTCCAAATGACTATTGCTCTAGCCAAAATGCTCGTATGCTTGAAGGGATCAAACACTCTAGAGGGATTTTCGATAGGTTCCAAACTGACTGAGTTATATTTTTGCTGCGACCTCGATTTTGCGCATGCACGTGGCATGACCATATAAGGCAGGTTAGTCATCAGGGACATCTCAATATGGTAATAGATAAGATAACTACTGGTCGAATTGTTGAGCAAGTCGCTCGGGGATGCGTCGGTGCGACTTGTACACCGTAGAGCTGTATTTACGCACATGGGTCTGTGCATCCTTTGCGCCAAGACCTCCTCTGTATGCATCCATCCACTGGTACATCCTGTGCTCCCATTTCCGAATTGTTGACACATCCACGGATTGCAGAGCCTTCGGCATGTTCTCCTGGAGTGTCGTAAATGTGTAGTCACAGTGTTCGCGAAGGTAGCGCTTGACCGCGCCCCAGAAGAACTCGATAAAGTTAAGTGGAACTTGGGGAGAAAGATGCAGTGATGGCCAGCAGCTTCAATGACCTCTTGGACGAGGGACTTCTGGGCCATAAAATCCGGCTGAAGATCGAGAATGTGTTTTGCGCAGCACTCTATAGCATCTGATGCACATCGTGGCTTACACTGCATCAGAAGGCCATTGCGCCATAGCCCACGCTCAATGAGGACCTGCTTCATCCCTTTCGGCTGGTCAGGGAATTCAGGATGATCAAGTGGAAAGACCATCCGTTGAGGTATCTTGTCCTCACCGCGCATGAACCATCCATCCTTCGAGAATGGCCTTTTTCTTGTGAGACATAGGGATGATTTTCGTCGGTGGATGGGGTGCCCAAGGAAAACTTGTCTAGCTACACATTGTTCCTTACATTTCGGTACAATATTTCAAACATTTGGCAGCGCTCCTGAGCAGTCCCGAGCTAACCTGCATCGTCCCTCTGCCCCGGCTACTAAATAATTTTTCTCCCAGCTTCGCCGGGTGATTTTGCGCCTGTTCCAACTTTGCGGTGACTAGGTGAATAGCACCATACATGTCGGTCGTGACCAATAACTTTCTTCGATTCAAGCCCTTGCTGCTCGACGAGGACTCTGACGACGATGACATGCGGTCTACCGTGTCCTCGCTCTTCAGCTCTCCCAGCGACATCGATATGAGCTCAGGGACTTCCTACACCACGGACTCGAACAGGTCAGACTCCCCAGCACCTTCGGTGCTGTCCATGACCTCGTCAATGGAAGCAGCGACATTCAAGATTGAGTACGGTCGCGCGATAAACAGCACCTCGGACGTCTATGGCTTACCTGCAGACGACGAGGAGCTCGATCGTTTGGGTGGGTCACTATCTCGCTTTCGTAAACGTAACTTGATGCCGGTTAGATCGACAGCACCTCCTCTTTATCCAGGTCATGGGTAAATGCCCACGCGTGGTTCGAGAATATCTTACTCCAGCTTTCCCTGGAGACCTCAGGAATGTCCTGGACTTGGGATGTGGAAGTGGAACATGGTGAGTGCTTCAATTGTGGTCACTTGCTACGCTGAGCTTTGCGCTAGGATCATGGAAATAGCACGCGACTTTCCCAATTGTGACGCTGTGGGCGTGGACTTGGTCCCAATGCAGTCCCCGTAGGTATTTCCTCGCTGATGCCTTTCTCACACACACTCAATTGCGCAGAGACATGCCTTTTAACTGCAGGTACGGCACTCTGCCTCTTTATTTTATTTTCATTTTTCTCGGTGGCGCGTTTCACTTGGACCGGGGTCCAAGTTGCCTTTCGAAACCACGTCATTTCTGTTGGCGATCCGTCGATCAGCTGTTTGAAGTTGTAATCACCGCGAAGAATTGCTTTACGCACTGCTCACTGATCCATGCCATGACACACCAGGCCGATCTGGCTTTGGCGTTTGTACAGTAGGGCTGTCGGCGGATGTTTCTGTTTCCTCCTTCCAGTTTTGGGCGTGTTCGAAAGACGAAAGCGACGCTCCTCGCGGCGAAGGTTTATTATGACTTGGGGCCAGAAATAACTCCTTCGCGCTGGGTTTCGAGGGTCTGCTTCCCTTTCCTAGACTCCGTATGCTGCTCGTGTGGACCTGGCCATCCGTTGTCGTGACCGGCTTGTAGGTCGCTGCATTGCCCAAGTCCATCAGTTCTTTGGATGCCTATTTCCCTTCAGAAGTGCCCCTTTCCATGTTTTCAGCATGGTGCTTGTCTTGGCAGCCCGCTTGCTGTATCTTTTGTGGGATGTTTTCCTCTCGGGGTCTATTCTTTCGTTCATCATGCTGCGCCACTCCGCCTCTCATAAACACGTAACTGATAGCCCAAACAGGAGCGAAGTCGATGACATCAACCTCGGCCTGCAGCACTTCTGCGACGACTTTGATTTCGTCCACGCTCGGCTCATTTCGTCTGGGGTAAGGTCGCGCTACATGGCTTAATACGCCGGCTGACTCGGCGATCAGATCAAGGACTTCCCGGCGCTCATCCACGAAATACTATCGTTCCCACAGTTCTTGAAAAAGTTTTGGGACCTCTCAGGAGGAATATTTTTGTAGTCTTTCCAGACCTTCGTTTCTCCTCGGGTTTGGCACAAGCCTAGTTCACATATATGGCTAGCTTGTCGATTTTTCCTGAGTGATTTTTGATTTAATTGAAATGTACAATGCGATGCCGGCAGACGTCTTCAGAATGCACCCACTTCTTGAAAAAGTGTGAATGATCACAGATATTTGAGTCTCCGCAAACCGTGCCGAATCTGCCGAATGTCCAGAGCGCAAGGTCAAGATGTTGCGCGCCAAGGTTCATCGGAGCTGTAATTGATAGGAGCTCATTCACGGTCTCCCCTCGACATTGAATTACTGCTCATGTACGGCAATAGATAACAAATTGAAGAGGCCATTTTACATATATATATACTCTTCATGTGTGACATGAATATCTCTTGCTGAATCCATTGTGCCAGTATCCTAGCATCATATAATGGGTGAAACCTACACTAACCAAAATCCCTACTGTCAATGCCTTATTTAATTTGACCAGGACTTCGGGAATATGTTCCCATAGCATATACCTACACTATATTAAATTCACGAGCTCATACATGTTGTGGAGAGTTCAAAAATCCCATTTTTAAGAACTGGGTGCTTTTTCAAGAACTGTTGGAACGATAGTAGCACGGACGCTGAAACCGGGAGGCTACATCGAGCTGATGGAATTCGACTTCCACTCGTACAACAAAAGGCTTCAGCAGATATCTGTGCCGGTTGGGGCTTTGAAGCAACCGTGGTGGCCGCGGTGGCTCGCGTACGCGGAGACGGCGGTGGATCAGCGTGGCGGGACCCCGGATGCTGCGAACCACCTGCAGGAATGGGCTGAGAGGCATGGTGCGTTCGACGAGGTGATTTACCAAGACCACTGGATCCCGACTGCGCCGTGGTGCATGCAAGCGCCATGGAAACATTGGGGCGATGAGATGCGCGAGGATATCTATGTAAGGTTGTCGCCATTGTGTTGTTTGATGCTAATGTGTCCTGCAGGCTTTCATGGCTTCTGGAAGGGTGCCGGAAAGTGTTGTGAATGAGCTGGAAGAGAAGGCGACGGAGGAGCTGGGGGGCGCGAGGTATGGGACGTACATTCGTCTGCAACGGGTGATTGCGCGCAAGCGGCAGGGTTGGATTGCGCCAGAGGTGGTCTTCGAGCAGGAGCGGCTACGTCGGCAGCAGGAGGAGGAGCAGCAACAACAACAATCTTTCCAAGCCATGACCATTTAGAGTACTGATTTCCTCGCTGTCTATGCTTTCTTGCACATGTACCACATATTGTATGGACGATATCTTGGAGTCTGTCACAGGGGGGCGTGCATACGTTCATCGTATCAAGACAATTTTAGCTGCACTTGTACGTCCCCCCTTCCTTTCTCTTCCCCCTTCCTTTGTCCTAACGAATTCTTCTTTGTAATTTCTTCTTTGTATAGCATGCGACTCCTACACCTCCTGCGCCGGTGCCGGTGACCCCAAGTTCTGCCTGTCCGGCTCGCCACCCCAGACGGCAAATGCGTGCAATCCTGCTCCTCGAACACCTTCTCCACCACCCCACCCCATCAACCACATGGCACGTCGTGCCACCCTGACTGCTCAACCAGTGCACCGCCTGCTCGCCTGCCCATCCTCGCCAACGCCGCTGCTGCCCCCACCTGCGCCCGAGCGCAGTTCCTCGACCCCATCCCGTTGCCCACGACGCGCCCACCGTCATCACGAACTCGTCCAAGCAGGTGCGGGAGGGCGTAGTTCCACCATCGACTGGTGCGGGGTGGTGGTGGCGCCTCAAGCGCGCGATTTTGTGGGGGCGCAGCGCATCGCTTTTGACGTCACGGCGCAATATCCTGCGCAACCCGCCCCGCATCCAGCCACGGCGCCGTCGGTGGATGAGGAGGAGGCTGGAAGTGCTGGCAGTTGGTGAGAAGGGGGAGACGTTCTTCGGGCATCGCAAGAGCCAGCGTGTTCTACGGGGCTCAACCTCAAGCACAGCGAGCTATAAAATCAGCGAGCCGTTTGGGATGACGCACGATGCAGAGTCGATGAGGCTGCAGAGGCAGCGCACAGTGGAGGAGGCGGCGGGGTGAGAATGAAACTGATATTACAGCCGTTTGCAGATCGATAGAGACTCTTCACTCCTGCTTGTTTATACATTGTTTGTTCCTATCGGAAACCTGAGCGCGCCAAGGCTCAACTAAGTCAGGGCAGCCTATCGTGTCTATCCCCACTTCGCCCTCTACAAGCAAAGAAATTACAGAATTGACGACAGTTAGCTGGACAGAAAATACACTTATTTCGTTGAGAGGGAGCAGCCAGGAACCCGTTACTGACCTAGTTTTCCTGCCAAGACTTGAAGAGAGAGGTGAGAGCTGCGAAGAGGCAGTATGTGTCCTACTAGAAGAGCCTGAGCAACGTAGATGGACGTGGTCTGAATGCTACAGTCGAGGACAATCAAAAACAGCAACTTTGATGGAGCCGGACTGGGATTTTTTTTTTGGCCAAACTGTTGACGGATTCATAGTCAAGGACACCGAAAGAGCTCAAAAAACAATGTCCGAAGTTTTTCCCACGTAAAATGGGTGTGGCCAAAATTTTTGGACCAAAAATTCGAATTGTGTGTACCCCTTTTGGGGATTTTGAGCCCTACTTTCGCCCCAAATTCTAGACTATAGAAATTCTTTCCCCAATGTGTAGTCACTACTGAGTCGCAAATTATCTCTGATGCCCACCCACCCTTCGGCCGGAGTTGAGGCCCCCCCAAAATGGTAGTGCATGTGACATGAGTCACATGCAGCATCCCCCGAGCAACTTTGACGAGCATACTGTAGAAATAGTAACTTGGCTTAGTGGGCCGATGCCTGCGGCACGGCGTGTACGAGACCGCTTGTCATTGCCCAGTGCGAGTGATCTCTGTCACTTTCATCGCATATATTGCCAGCACAGGTATCCCCTTCACTCTAAAAGGTTGTGTTGGTGTATACAGGTTGACATTCATAAGCCTTTGACAATCTCTCTTTGTTTTGATACCATCATGAGTCCACTGTGCTGACCCTGACTTATCTACAATAATACTGGTAAAGTGGAAGTCATGCCAGAATATCATTCCTTTCAACTCTAATACCAACACCTTTCCTGCCATTTGAAACAGCATATATGGCTCCGCAAACCAAAAACTCTCATCAAACACAAACCCCACTATGCTAGGGTGACTGCGACACCAGGGGCTCAAAGAAGCTGTGCATCGAGGATGGAGGAAATGGTGAAGTAGTGGAGCTTGTCATTCAAGTGACAGGGATATTGGCTCAGCACGAGCTTCCCCCAAGATGTCGACCTGTGTAAGCCTGTTTCACCATGTGAGGTACGGCACTGACCCATGGGTGAACAGAGACAAACACAAGAGGATATTCCTACGACAGCATGTATCATTAACTGGTCACGGAGCCCCTTCCTTCACGGCTGCTGTTGAGAAACTGACACTGCTAACACAAGACTTTGACCGCTTCTTGGAGCCGAAGGCATGGACTGGATGGACACCTACCATAGAAGACAAGTGCTGTACATTGGATGCTAATAATTGGTTCTACACCCTTGCAAGGAGTGTGCCTGGGGCGGTGGACATCACATTCGTGAAAACAACAGATCCAAGAGGTTATTTGGAGAGAGCCAAAGACAACGACTTCATCCATACTGCCGATAATGTTGTGGAGTACTACCAGTACGACAAAGGAAAAAATCTGTGGGTCGAGTTACGACAATGTTGATGGACTCACTAACCTGTACGGCAGGTATTTAGAAGTTGATCCCCGCACTTTTGTAAATGGCGATATTGTCGAAGCCCACTTGTCGTTTCTGATGGTGAAATTATCCACAAAACGTCAGGATGACGCTACGGACACCTCGTCCCTCGGGAAATATTGAATGTTGGTTGTGCTGAAGGGGCTCACATGTTTGGCAAAGAACGGCCACATCGTGAGCGAAGCCTTTTTCGGTAGAATTGAGGATCTGACAAATCACAACGGTAGATCTCAATGGGATTGCCAAGGTCAAGATTGATGACCTTTACGAAAAGACGCAAGCTGCATGAGGCTCAGGAGAAGGACGACGAACAAATGGACAAGGTAATTAGCTCCTCAATGAAAAGAATGAGCTTCGGAAGCTCGGAGGACCTCTGAGCGGGCAGAACAGAGCGGCTAAAATCACACATGTATTAGTACAACATTGAGTCCGTAAGAACTCAATACTAAATTGATACTACAAGGCAGAGATATAAGAATGGCCAGAGTCTGCAACTGAGAGCATCCAACATGCATCCCTGATGAAGGGATCTCGATAGCCGTGGACGGCGCGCACGGTGCTCGAATTGAGCTTAATAACCCATGTTATTTCATCACCAACAAGATGAGGCAAGGGCGAGAAGACGGCCAATGTGTTAGCTTCCTGTCAGTTGGCGACGGTGATCCAGCCCCTACGCTCATACTTGGACTTGGCGCCATGCTGATCACCACCATCGGGACAGAGATACATTAACAAACCTTCGTCGAGGGTTTCATCACCATACAGTGAATATGCATACCACCCAGAGAGGAAATTCATGACGGCGCTGAACGGAGGATGTGAGCATCGATAATGGAGTCATGAAGGGTCAACCCACTGGAATGGTAGGCAAGAATGGCCTGTATCGGCCTGCAGTATGTCACGATGACTTGGATGTCACGATTGGCAGGCGATAGAAAGTTCACGACCTGGTTTGTGAAGGGAGAGTACACCAACGCAGTAAGCTTTGTTGGTGGCGAAGAGTGTTGGCACCCAATAGCACGCGAAGCATCCATGAGCTCATCTGCGAAGAATTGGTGAACATAAAGGTCAATGTCAGACATTTTGTAAGCGATGCGAGTGAAGAACTGTAGCGCAAATGAACCTCCGATTAAGGTTCCAGTTGCTTGTGTGTTTCGAAAGTAGGCAATGTCAGCAATCGGGATGAACACGGAAAGACTCTGGTCGATGTTGTAATGGACTCGGAGATATCATTTTGCCGTCAGATACGCAATTTTACAGGTAAGTCCATAAGCGCGGAGTGATTTCAACGACAGAAACTGAAGTATGAGGAGGTTGGCATCTCGTTTGTTGAGGAATCGTACACACTGATGGAAGATGTCAGTGTCAGAAGGCACACTGGTGGAAGCAAACACAATTACCGAAGATTGGATTTGCATGATAGTTTACTTGAAAAAGCGAGTGAAGGAACGGGGGCGGGAATACGCAAATGCGAAGACATAGGAGGGCGATGGTCTGTCGTCACTGTCAATTACACCGGCAAGACACGGGAGAGCGAAAGAGGCAAAAGTAGGCGGCCAATAAGAAAAGAACGATCATATAATGGAACAAATAAGGCAAAATACCAAACAGCCAATAGGAAAAGGTGACAGACGCTGTTGGCCAATGAGAACTAGGTGCCTAGCCCCTACAACTTTCTGAAAGCTTAGCTGGTATTAACGAGCCTCCATTTCATTCCGGTCTCGTAAACTCAGTATTGTGGGGGTACAATGACTCTATATTCATGTACCTGTAGAAATAGTAAACTACGAGTACGAGTGAGTACGCGTTAAGTAAAGATAGGTAAAGACAAAAAGGGCTCACCTCAGTATTGTGGGGGTACAATGACTGAGGTGCCGAAAAGTGAAGGAACACATATATAATGGTTGCGACTCGCGCATGCGTGCGCGTGGGCAGTGAATCAGATGTAAGTAGTAAAAGGCGTGATAAGAGACATGAAACGGAAACGGTGCAAGTTGACGCATGGCCAACTTGCATTACCCGTTTCGGCTAACGGATAGCCGTATTTGGCTAGCGATGGACTCGCCGTGTGTTTGCTAACCCAACACATACGGGGAGCGCAACATCGCTCTAAGAGTTCCAGCCATAGCACTATCAGATAGAGGCAAATTTTAGGCCCTGTTCGGGATCCCCAACTAGCAGTTGGGGGTCCAGTTAGTAAAATCACAACTAGCGAGACAAATCGTGTAATCCTCGGCGCTACATTTAGTCTAGGGCGCTACATTTAGATGTGTGACAACAATCAGGTGATACCCCATTTAGATTGTGTTCAACCAGTTTTCAGTGGTGAAATTTCATTGCAGTTACCTTTCACATTTTGAAGAAAGTCAATAAGCCCTCAACCTCAGTAAAAACGTGTTGGTGGTCATCGGTCTCCATTTGGGAACGTTTGGTGCTCACATGTCTCCAAATAGTATTGAACCGGTCTCTATTTTACCAACCCACGACCAGATAGTCACAGTTTGGTGGTAATTAAAGAGAGTGTGGGAGAAAATGTGTCCCGATGCGCGCTTAGAGAAATTTCTGATACTGCCTAAATCTACTGTCCCCCCATAGAACAACCTAAGAATACAATGTATAGATACTCTGCAACATCCCAAGTGATTAGAGTGGCGGTATGGACCATGTACAGGGCCTCAGTGGCTCGCAAATGGTGAAATCAATATTTTTATTCCCACGGAAATATTCAAATAGTCATACATTGGTGCCCAATTTACCTATCCCGCACCTTCGTTTTTACTGAGCCTCAACTGTGAACTTAAAGTGCTGATAGTATCAAATACAATGAGCTATAGGCCTGGCTGTCTCATATACTGCCAGTACTGGTGTATCTGCTGCTGCTAGGTCTTGAAACAGAGTCCAAATGTATACATCAATTCTGAGTGGTCAAATGTGGATTGATGAGCTTTAAGAAGGTATTTTACTCCCGTTGTGCGAGCTGATATGTGTTAAACGAGGGAGACAAGAAGCTGGCAGAGTCACGCGTGACATGTTGCTTAGTTGGTTCACACGTAGTTAGAGTGGCTACCGAACACCTTCCCCCAACTAGTTTAGCCATAAATCGGTTCTTATTATCCCAACTACATTCTCGCGGGCAACAACTACTAGTTACGATCTTCCTGGGGATCCCGAACAGGGCCTTATTTTATTTTATTTTTACCTATTTTATTTGATGTGGCCAAAATTTTGGGCCTCCGCCAAAAACTAGCGCCTGATCGGCTCGATAGAATCACTTCGGACCCAACGGAATATCAAACTAGATACCTCCAGATGCGTACAAAAACAAGTCTGAGGGCAAAAAAAAAGGTTGACCTAAACTTGCTGTTTTTGATTGTCCCCGACCGTACATCGATGAGGAAAACTCTGGTCACCGCTTCGGGCCGGCAGGGCTTGGCGCGTTCAGATTTCCGATAGGAACAAACAATGTATAAACAAGCAGGAGTGGAGAGTCTCTATCGATCTGCAAACGGCTGTAAGCACATGAACGCCAACGGGATTTAGGCACCCAGGGGGAGAGACGGCCATCTTGTTACAGGCCCTCACGCCTGCCGCGATGCGGACCCCAGGCTGCGTAATATACCTCGCGTCCAACCGAGAAGCGCCCGGGCGGGGACGGGGTAAGGCCTGCACGCCTGTGGCAAGTTATGCAGAACATTTGCTGGTATTCTCCTCATCGACCACCTGTGAAGATTTCAGAAACTGACTCGACGATATGCATAGTATCTTCTCGAGACTGAATAATGGCTCTTCGCTACTATCATCGTGCTTGATGGGCCTCTTGCTGGCCATCACACCATCCACTTTCGTCTTCACGGCAGAACCCCGAGGAAACTTGACCATTGGGTCAATACGAGTGTGCGTGCTGATAGTGGTCTCACCTTGGTGAAGTTAATACGGGGGTTATAGGGAATCCTCGATGATACAAACAACCAAACGCAAGAAGTCGGCGTAGTGCGATTCAATGTTACTGCTGGTGCGCTCTCATCCGCTACGAAAGGGCCCTTTTTAACCCTATGGGCTCTACGCACACGTATTAATAATACTACCACCTCGTCGCTTCATCGTCTCTCTACGAACCCACGCGCCCATGCAATGCTGCAGATCTCACACCGCTATTTCATTGGAATACCACAGGGTGCAGGATCAAATAATACTGGGCCTTGTATGAGATTATTATGTGGGAATTATCGTCGGTAAAGATCCCATATCAGGCCCCGTAATATGCAATCAATATATTAGCTAACTCACAGATATTATATTCAAATGTATTAGATTATTTTGAAAACATTATGCAGATTGTATGTCGGTATTAATCGTTATCGAAGCCTGGGAAGAATAAACTATTAGCTAGATATAGATAAGGAATAAACCCACTGGATATATGTAGTTTACAGATTTTTGTTTGTTCGATACCGATCCGATATTAGCGGGATTGTTATAAGGACATTATTTATTATAGCCGTAGGAAAACATTTAAAATATACATTACATACATTCTCACGATTTACCATAAAATAGTCACTGAGATATCCGATGGTTATCCATTGAATTGATTGACTATTTTCCCCTCAATCAACGGGATATCATAGGTATTAATATTCGATCATTATGTGTCATTTTATTTGAAGAATTCAGAGGAAAATACAGGAGGGATATTTGATCCATATTTGGAATAGTATATGGCAAATTAAATATGTATTAACCATTTTGTTATGTGGGGAATATGAAACCGTGGTAGACGATCAATATCAGGAATAGATATTCAAGAGATATCTTATCGGTATGTTACATCCATATCGGGTTCAAACGCACATCACGTGACCTCGCCGACACGTCCAAAAAAAAAACAGAGGCCAGAAAGCACATACACTGCAGGGGGCTATCCAAGGGAATACCTCATCCGAACTTGTATATTCCAATCCGTCCCTAACTGAAGACACCACGCACTGTAGAACGAGCGAACGCTACGCAAAATGCGCACGAGGGAATGGTGAAAAGAAACGTCGAACGTCGAACTAGAGATAACGTCGAACGCGAACGGGAACATACTGCGCCCCGTACCATACACACGACATGAACCAAGGTGACGCTAATATCGTTGAGGAAGTGACTAAATGGGCTGAACGGGTGTCGGTACAAGAGGGCCAACGACGGGGCGAGAAGGGGTATTGGATCAGACGATCAACGAACGAAGGAATGGGCAGGTGGGTGAACGGGATGGGAATAGGAACGGCCGGGGTGGAAATGAAACGAGCGAGAGATGTGAAGAACCCGTCTTCGCGCTGTAGGTGGAATTTAGGAGTCGTTCATGCACGCGCGCGGCCGTAGGCAGTAAGCCGATGAATGTCGCGCCAGCAACTAGTAAACGATGTACCGAGTTAGATAGGCCTTGAACATATTGGATTGCTACTTACCTGCGTGCGCGTCGAGGATTCGGGGGACCTGGATCTAGAGTTGTAGCTAGCTAGTGGTAGTTGACGACCTCTCAGTGATAAAGGAATGAGCAAGTCTAGCGAGCCAACGGGGTGCTCACCGGATGTTTCAGGCGTTGGAAGAGGATGGACGGGAGAGGGAAACAGAGAGTCAAGGTGAGTTGGAATGGGCCGAAGTGAGGGACGGAGGAAGTCGTGTATGCGTTGATAGGGCGTCGTAGAGGATGCGAAATTTTGGGTTGGCGCGAAATTGACGTTTACGGAGACGAGCGAGGGAACGAAGGTCAACGTTGGGGAGGAACTCGAATCTGAGACGTGTGGGCCGTCTCGCGAACACAGACGCCCCACGGTGTTGGCGCGATCCCATGCCAACTCTCCTCCCAACACCGCCGAACCCGCCTCTCTTCCTTCACCGTCTCTATTCACCCCGCCTCTCTTCCTCCACCGCTATCCATTGACTCCGACTCTCCTTCCTCCATTACTATCGCGTCTCGTTCATACCTATCATCAAAGGTCAGGCCTGCGCTGTACAATGGACGACGTGACTAAGGGCTTCCTTAGTCTGTATCAATGACCCAACTTCGAATTATACGCACCCTGCTCTCGAGGGGGTCCACGACGCGGGAGCACGTCATTCGGGTCGCGATGGAGTGGTTGCGCTCAGCAGCAATCATGCAGGCAATCTCGAACCGACTCGGGTATCCGGTTCGACGCCTGCAATGTTGGATCATCGTGTAAGTTCTCGTCACGCTTCCTCAGTCCTTGCCTAACTTTGCACAGTAAAGAGCGCCATCGAAGCGAAGATCGCGAACCCCACATTACCATTCGAGGATACCGACACGGTAGGGGCGTTGTAACCGCCCACATTTACGTGAACGACCGATACGTTCGACAAGGCTCCGCGATCTTCGCTTCGGGAGCGCGTGTTCGTGCCAAAACATCTTGTGTCCACTTGTAAGTCGTCCTCCGTAGATTCAGGCGTCGTTACTAATTGGACTTAAGTGATATAAACAGTTAGCTATTTGTTGAATGTTCTCTTTCTTGTTTGTAAATCAACGCGTAACGAATAGATGTAGCTACTATAGGCCTGATGACCTTGTTGGACGAGCATTCGAAACTGTCCACCTATGTGACGTTTCCCTTACTTGCATGAATTGGCCTTGGGATGCTATTCCACGCTCCATATCAAGTGTTTATGAGAGCTCTCAAACCTTCTAAGCTGGCTTCTGCTACACAAGTGCTTTCTTCTTCGTTCAGTTCACAGGAGCTACCGTTGGTTTGGTAGGCATCATATATTCGGTTATTCGACCGCTTTTCTCACCATGTGGCTGAACAGTCGATGGAATTAGACAGACTTCCACGGAGGACAATACGGCTGCACCTATCGAAATCTACGTCTTGTGGACAGACTCGAGGCAATGGCAAGTGATTGCGGCATGTCGAGCGGCCAGGATCAGGAACAAAGCGGACAGTCGATTTACGTACGCGTTAACGATCAAAGCTGGGAGATGAGGCGCATTGAAGATATTGGCCTGCGAGACTTTGATCACGACGATGCAGAATGAGGTTAGCCTGGACCGTTTGTGCTTGGCCGTGCTGTTCAAACAACCGGACGGCATCCATCTACAAATGTACCCGTGCGTTGCCGTGTCTGCCCTTCTGAACACCCAACATCCCTCTGGAAATATTCTATGTTTCTTCACATCAAACTCTCGCACCCTCATCTTTGGGATCACGGGTTAAATCAGCCGAAAAACCTACCTTCTGCATTCTTGGACGACCTTCGAGTTTCGCAACAAGAACTATCCTACATCTTGAAATCAAGACCCACTATCAGGCCCAATCCAGATACCCCACCGGCCGTCTCACTCCCATTCAATCCAGTGATACGAGGCGTAAAGCATATATTACCTACGGCTGACCAAATAGTAAACTCAGCGGGTACCAGTAGCTCGAAGAAGATCTCCCCAAAATTTTTACATTCTTCGCGGCAATCACGAATGTGCTAGTATCAACAGAATATACGGGTCCTACGATGAATGTACGTGGGTTTTGTATGCACATAAGACCAACTCCTTTATTACTTTCTCTCAGGTAAACGTCGATATAATATCAAGCTATGGAAAACGTCCATGGATTGCTTCAATTGTCCACCTATCGCTGCAATCGTCGATGAGACAATTTTGACGATGCACGGAGGGTTGAGTCCGGACTTGCAATCTATGGAGCAAATTCGCCAGGTTATGAGAAATGACCGTGGTGTCTCGTTTACGTTTAGTCCCGATGTAGTGTCGAGATTCCTGCAAAAACATGACATGGACTTATTATAGTGGGAGCAAATATATATATATATATATAGAGGGAGCGATAGAACATGGAAATAGAGGGTCGTCCTAATATAATAGCAGATCCGGAGAAGGTACCGGCAAGAGGGCCAGTCTAGCACAGAGTCTAACTCCCTGAGCGACTTCAACCCATCTTACCATCCTTCTTCTTCTGCTTACGAGGTGGTGTTACCGGTCGTCCCATGTTCATACCGCCGTAAGGGTATTTGGCGTATTTGGCTTTCTTCCGGCCGGTTTCAATATCTATATCAAAAAGTCAATTCAGAACGTAGACATATAATGTCGAGATACATACCTGGAAGGAGCACAGTAGAGTCTCGTCTACGCTTACCATAGCACCTGCATTATCGAACTCTCCGCAATAATTAGGGGCCGAGAACAGAGTGACGAGATGGCGCTTCGCGAAGAATTCGTAGCCGTCTTCGACGACCTGCGGAACGAGGTGAATAGTGCCTTACGGAGATATTGGCCGAACCTACCTAGCGTGCTCTACATATTAAGTCCATGTCTTGTTCTTGCAGGCATCTCGACACGACATCGGGACCAAACGTAAACGAGACATATATGTTTATATTCCTCTTCCATTCATTCATTGGTGGTATATATGATATTTCCTGTCTCTTTCAAAATGTGTATTAATGCTTACCACTTGAGAACGCGGGTTTAGGTCAAGGTTGGCTGCAACAGAGAAGGGGGACCCTGCGGTTCGATGACCTCTTCGTGGTGAGCTGGTGCGTTCGGATATATCGCGGAGGGTGAGGTCTCAAACATATGTCGACGGCCCACAGAACCGTTGACTGGCATAAGTGCAACTCCATCTTACCTCCGCTTGAGGCCCTCCTATTGGCTGTGCGTGCATCGATTCACCTCGCGTGAGCGCCTGTCGGATCTTCTTCAAAGAAGCACTCAAGAAGCACCGAACGTAGAACCAATCAGAGACAAGCTCTCGGGACTGTTGTCTGTGCGACGAGTTGTTCCGAACTTTCCAATCGTTGCTCGAAGCTAATTTGGGAGGTCCTGCCAGCACTGAGGTCTTCACGCAGGAGGCGTTCAACATGGTGTGCTTGCCTCCCCTCCCGTAAACCAATGGCATCAGTATTGCCCACATCCACGCTTGCCTGCACATCCTTGAGCTGGCGTTCGGTGTCCTCCAGAACGGCCTTCAATTCGTGGAAACGTTGCTCCTGTCCTTCTCGCGTGCAGCTTCCGTATTGCACCTCATCGCTCTCCGACCTAGCACAGATCCAGGCTTCAAGGTCCTCTCCCTCGCCGACCTAGCACAGATCCAGGCTTCAAGGTCCTCTCCCTCGCCGACCTAGCACAGATCCAGGCTTCAAGGTCCTCTCCCTCGCTCGTGCCTCCTCGAGGCTGGATAAGGTGTTAGCCTGCTCCTCCAGTAGGCTTGCTACCTTGTCCGAATTGCGAGTTTCGAGAGCCTTGACGTCTTCGAATTCTGCCCTGATGCGAAAATCAGGAACTGGGCCGCTCAGAGTCCTCATAGGCAGCGTAGGCAGCGTAGGCATCGTAGGCAGCGTAGGCAGCGTAGGCAGCGTAGGCATCGTAGGCAGCATAGTTACTCTAAGCAGCGTAGGCAGCGTAGGCATCGTAGGCATCGTAGGCAGTGTAGGCAGCGTAGGCAGCGTAGGCATCGTAGGCAGCGTAGGCATCGTAGGCATCGTAGGCATCGTAGGCAGCGTAGGCAGCGTAGGCAGCGTAGGCAGCGTAGGCAGCGTAGGCAGCGTAGGCAGCGTAGGCAGCGTAGGCAGCGTAGGCAGCATAGTTACTCTAAGCACCGTAGATGGCCCACGCAGTCAGGTGGTCTACGCATTCTGAGCACCAGCCCACACATCCAGGTGTTCTACGCACTTTAAGCATTGTAGGTAGTCTAAGTATTCTGAGAATCGTACGTAGGAGTGATCTAGAGTTCTTGTGATATTCCTAAGATACTGTATGTTGCGGACATCAAACAAGTTTGGCTACGTTGAGAGGTATATGTTATGTGAAAAGTAACTATCATAACCAACTGCTGAAGGCGGGATACCACATATGACGGCGAAAGTCGAAAGAATGCAGGTGGGAGAGAAAGGAAAAAGTAAATGAAGCGCAGTGTGTACCTTTATGCCAAATTTTCGCAAGTTGCCGATCCATCCGTAGCGCTGGCCAACACGTTACAACCGCTTTTGGTTGCACATCATGCTGGCCAATCACCCGCGCCGACCATTACAACCGTTTTTGGTTGCAACTTTCGTGGCACGGGCACATTCCGTATATCAGTGTTCGTTCGTTAGCGAGTTCAACGTTCGCGAGCCTTTCTCCTCCTCCCCATCACCTGTGCCGTTATCGCGTCATTACCGGCATTGATCTCTCCACGAACAGCAACCCGTAAGTTGCTCTCTACCTACGATAGATACGCAGCGTACGACGCCTACGACACGTATAACATGAACGCTGGGGTAGTCAGCGGTCGAGTTGAGGTGGCGATTGATATTGGGGACTCGAAGGGTCAGTTGAGGAGTGTTGGATGTCGTTTGGTGCGAAAAGGTCGGTGGTGGGGAACACAATTGAAGTGTGAGATAAGAATACGCAGCCCAGCGTCGTAAAGTCGTAAACAGCGAATGAACCGTAGAGACTAGATGAGGTACAGTGGGGCATCCTATATATTGTATGCATAGCTATGGCATCTACATGTATACAATGGATACCGTGATGATTGTTTGCACCAAGAACGGATATACTCAAATGCATCCACTTTTGGTTGCAACGCACTCGCGCCGAGCGGTCCGTGCTAATTTGCGCCAAAAATGGATGTAAAAATGATCCGCCTCTTGGTTGCAACTTGTGCCAAAGCGACAGTCGTCATATTAATGGCATTCACGGTTCAACCATGACTAGTCCAGTTCGCTGAAATTGTATAGTTTTGTGACAGTTCAAAGTCATACTCTCTATGCTATCGATTGGTACAGCCCCTGTTTGCCTTCGAGTGTTACAGTGCCGTCGCAAACTCCAAACTGGTCCCTGCTTTCAGGGGGAAGGTGGCCAAGCGTCTGGGCTACGTTGCTTATTGGCCATCAACGAAACAGTTGGTTCTTGCTTGGGCCCTATGCATGCTTCGGACGATTTGCGTACTCTTACTCACAAGCAGAAAAGCGGTTGCAGGGCGAATCTAGGGGGCTCTTCAAGGGCATTAAGGCATCTGCCATCCAGGCGGCGCGCAAAGACCCGGGGACAGAAAACATTGTCGAGATTGTAGTCACTGGCCATGGTACGGGTGGTGCTTGTTGATGCTTGATAGACCGTGTCGCTGAAACATCGGGGCCGATGGCGGCGGAGGATTCAGTGGAGGTCTTGAATGCAATAATGCCAGCAAATGTGAGTCATCATATTCCGCAATGTATGCAAAACAATATCAAAGATCAAACTCGCAGAGAAGATGATGTGGTTAGATGTTGTTACGTTCCTAGTTTACCACTACCCTCGTTTCCTCTTCCTTGGCTGCCCGCATTGTTGTGGTTTCAATGAATCCGGGCCGAGACACTCAACCTTTTTGCAGAGAGGGCATGGCTCACGACACTTTGATCGGTCGTTGGCACCTTTGCACTCTCTCCAAGATCTTTGGCACTTGGCACATTTCTTCTCCTTGCGCTCAACAACAGCCCCTGAATGAGCCCGCATGACAAACTGGAAAGAATCACCCGAAGTCGTCGGTTCGTTGGTGCCAGAGTCGTCTATGAGACGCATCGCAAAGTCACTGGGATGATCTTCAATTCGCGGAGGTATGTTGTCGCTGGATGGATGTCCATTTTCGTGGGTGTTAGGCTGGGGGTGCAATGCAGGTTCGTGGAGATGTTGTTCGGGACGATGAACTGGGTCACTGGTCGGGACCATGGGATCCATTGCGAGTTGTCCTTGAAGATGAGGAGATGGGTGTTCAGCAGGAAGAGAGGGATCATCATCATGAACAACACCCCCAAGATGCCCAGCGGAATTATAGACTTGTGACTCCGGATTGGCGACGTCCACCAAGTCAACAGCAAACCAGGCATGGAGCATGAGGTTCCAGAACTCAAGGGTATCTTTCTTGCCATGAACACCTTCTTCCCGCAGTTGTTCGGACACCTCTGTACACCGCTTAACACTGTGTGAGGAGAGGAAGTCTACAGCTATTTTTGCACATGCTGTGAGATTCCGAACCTGCATATCGAGTTGTATGATCCATGATACGCACATTTATTCGATCTTTCTTACCTGATGTGCGCAACCAGTGGGTATAAGCACCGTCTCGCCTGCCTTCTGGGTGAAGGCGTAAGGACGTACACCAAAGTCTTTCTCTAGCTTGACTAGGTCTTCAGGCGTTAGATAAGTGAGTTGCGCATGGATGTGGTTTTTTGATGTGTCGCGATGCTTTGAGCAAAGAAACTCCTGAAGCTTGGATGCGTCTTCAGGAGCAAAGACGTGCCAAAGGGCCGCTGAATCTTTGTCAACTGGCAGCATGGAGTTGGCAGCATCGCAAAGGTCCATGTGTAATCGAGTTGTGCCTTGGTTAGTTCTCGGATCGGAATCGTTGGCGGTGGCAATATAAGCCTTTGGGCCGAGGTCAGGTGCGACCTTGTAGGCAGGAGGGAAATAGTTTGTGATATTGAGGGCGCCATGGAAAGTTGTCACGGCAGGGAAGGGGAGATTGTATTGAAAACTCCGGCACAGAGTAGGGAATTCTGCCGCAAACGTGGAATTGGGTGGGTAGTCCTTGAAATCGTGTCATCGAGGTAGTTTGATTATGAAAGGATCTTACTTACTTTGAGCTTCAGAGGTCGGGTACAGACATTTGAACCGAAAATCATCTCCAAAAATGTGGCCACAGTGGTGTCTTCTTCACCATCTGTTTCGCAATCCTCGATCTGGCAAGGATTTGAGCCGAACAAGTAGACGAGTTTTTCTTTCGTCCATCGGTGCAAAGTCCCAGGCTCCGGGGTAGCTTCGATCAACAGAGGGACACCCGGGGCCCAAGCTACGTCGAAATCGGCCATGGTGGGATTCGGCGCCAGTGTTGGAATGGTGCGCATCAGCGGGTCGATTTCCTTGGTGAAATCGTGCGTCCAGGAGGGAAGGGGTTGCATGTTTACCTCTTCCATGTCATGTATCAACGACCGTAAGTCCTCGGGGTCGATCATGGAAAAAAGACGGAGAGAGTTGGAGTGAGAGCATATTGGGCGACCATCTGCAACACATGGAGGACAAAATTCCTTCCCACAGTCAGTACAGATGTAGCCAATTATGCAGAAGGCCCAGCAACATTTATCTTGAAGCGAATGAATGAGCTCGTGAAAAAGAGGGCTTAATGGTATACATACCGCACTCTAACTTGATGTCCATAGTTCTACACCGTGCTAGAACTACATCTTGACCCGCGATATGATCGAGTTCTTGCTTCAATTTCGACGCAAGACATTCGGATAACACTCTCTGGTCCTACCTGTCAGAACTTCTAAATGCCGACCACACCCTGATCATACCTTAATTTTCAGGAGTTCCTCACGTGTGGGTGGGGTGTGGAAAGCTGAATGATACTGGAATCGATTGTAGTATGTATACCCTCCACCGAAGAAGTCAACTGTTTCCTTCGCGGTGTTGACGCGGCGGAGGCCTGTTTGCGACTCGTAGCAGTTCATTCAATCCGATGGATGCAATGCAACTCACCAACAAACCGGCACAGTTCGGGTTTCTTGACAGCACAATCGCAGCAAATCGAAATCGCTTTCTTGATCCTGGCGGGCAACGACTTCTTGAACAGTCTGCAAGGCTCCTGTTGAATGGCATACTCATCGTGCGACATGACTGGAGTTACAACCAAACAAGGGCTAGGCGTTCGTTACTTCCGAATGGGTAAGACTCGCAGTTTGCCGAGTCCGGAGCGCCCAGCGCAGAATGAGTGCTTCTGGAACGTTTGTTCGTGAGCAGAAACAGCGAGCGGACGAGAGAGAACGAAGTTATCGTACGACCCGCGGGGGGCATGAGGCCTTGGGGGTTCAAACGTTCAAACATCGAGATTGGAACATTCAAACTTGACGATAGGTGAACGGCTCGGCGCGGGATCGCGTCTCCTCGGATGTCTTGGCGGTTCCGGCCCGACGATGACTGGCTTACACGTGCACTCCGAGAACGCCGACGACAACGAGGAGATGATGGGGCGAGTGTATTTGTATGAGTCATGACCATTACGCAAGGAATCGAGGTTCGGTTTGATCCCCTGCGCAGAACGATTGTTTCTAGAGCTTCCGCAGCAGAAACGTACGTTCTGCACAGCTGTAACTTGCGTAGAATAGAAAAAGACTGCTAAGTGTCATACTTCCATTTCACGAACTGGGGTCCTAATGAAAATGTACATGAGGCCTTGAGGATGTGAACGTTCAAATCGAAGCGCGTTCCGCGCTCCACCTTCCAAGATTTGACGAATCGAAAGAAACATGAGCTCAGAAGCGGGATTTCAATCATCAGATCTGATAAGGCAAGACCGTAGGTGGCCTACGCATTCAGGTGGTCTACGCATTCCATTTGGACGCACGCAAGTATGAGGGTCCGATTATATTGCTTCGCTTTGGGGTCATACTTTCTCTATTAACCCCCACACAAGCATACGCAGCGTACGTACCCTGAGCCTTGTAAGGGGCCTACGCATCACCAGTGGCCTACGCATCGTAGGCATCGTATCTGTCTTGGGCATCACCAACCGCGTGCTTTAGCATTCTGACCTCCGTACGTGTGAGCTTCAGAAGTGCAAACTGACATCAAAACAAGCGTGTCTACGTTGAAAAATATATTACGTGGCTATCGTATAGATGTACAAGGTGGGAAACCACATTTGAAGTGAGGATGCAAGTGGGAGGGAAAGAAGCCAACAGACCTCGCAGGCTATACGTTTATGGCAAATTTTCGCAAGTTGCCGATCGATCCGTAGCGCCCAGGACCAACTACAGCCGCTTTTGGTTGCGCCAATTGCTACAGCCGCTTTTGGTCGCAACAATCGCTACAACCGCTTTTGGTTGAGCCAATTGCTACAGCCGCTTTTGGTCGCAACAATCGCTACAACCGCTTTTGGTTGCGCCAATTGCTACAGCCGCTTTTGGTTGCGCCAATTGCTACAGCCGCTTTTGGTCGCAACAATCGCTACAACCGCTTTTGGTCGCACCAATCGTTATATGGCGTTCGGATTGCGTTCCCTCTTTCCTTCTTACTTTATACTATAGGTAGATGTAACTAGGCATGCAGAATGTGCATGTGTAAGTAAGTAAGATAATACCTAAGAATGAATGCGGCCGCAGCTCATAACGGACCAAATCAAGAAGTAAACGAAATGATAGAATATGTACGACAAACCATGTATCGGAAGTTATGTACGGTCCGATCCCTACAGCGCTCCATGGGTGCTTACGCATTCCTACACACCAATTTTGGTTGCAACTTACCTCAGCACAATCCGAATATTGAATATGAATTCAAATCAGCGAGTTCAACAGTTTGTAGGCCTTTCTCTTCCTCCCACGTCCGATCACCATTAGCGTAGATTCGACCACGTACAGCACAGCTTCCATATTGAAAACAACACATAGTGGATGACAGCACTAAACTACATGATTCTGATTAGTCAAGTTGGAGTACTCATCTACTCATCTCCGCGTGCTGATATTATTTCTACCAGCTCAAATGCTATCAAGTCTGTGAGTCGAATACGTTTAAAGGAACAAGGTCACTAACTCATATTAATATCCTTCCCCTTGTGCGGATTGAGATTGTAAGCAAGATGTGCCGGTACAAATACATCACGAATGCCTCCCGGTTTCATGCCTATCAACCCAGTGTGGGCCCCTATTTACAGCGGCGTAGGCAGCATAGGCAGCGTAGGCATTTAAGTATCCTAGGATCATAGCCGAACCTAGAGCATGTCTTATATCAAGACGACAGTATAAGACTTATACTATTGAAAATAGTAATAGAACATAATTTCGAAATGACTGTTCCACGGCAGCTCGTCCCCCAAAAGATGTTCAGACGCTCAAGGACCAGAGTTCAGGCAATCGTACACTCTGCCAGTGACAAACGCCGACAATGCCAAGGACGATGACGACAAGAACAAGTTCGTCCGTGTAGTTCTCCAGCAAAAGAGATAAAGTAGATACTCTCCTGGAGGCGTCCGTACCTATCTGCTCGGCACGGAGTATTGTGAAGGAAGACGTAGTAGCAACTGCAAGCCTGAGGGGTGTCTCACCGTCGTCCCCTATTTCAGCGGCACGGTTGCTCTAGAAGAACGGACTCAATGCCACGTTATGTAGGGAGTGTAATCACACCACTTACAACAATAAGCTCGGCACCGTTTACCTCAACGGACGGCAGACGATGCTTGCTGCCTACGTGCCACATGGCAATTTCATTGTTGTAGCCTCCGACAAGGACAGTCCCGGCATGGATGAAGGTTCCAGGAAGTGGAGAGTGGGATTCCTGCGCGTGTAAAGCAAAGTGATGATAATGCCCGCCGCTCTGCATGTCGTATACATTGAAGCCTGATTGATGGTTGGGAGTCATAACGCGCGAGCCATCTGGAGTGATGAAAATGGCGTCACTGAGCGACATGTAGTTAGGTATGCCAGCTTGATACGGAATGCTCTAACGTACATGGGAGCATCGTGGGGTATTCCGCACTGGCTGACTTTTCCAGTTTTGAAATTATATAAACTGAGAGACCAAGTCAACACCAATGAACTTCACTAACAACGAACGTACCGAATGCCATATTGTTGGCGATAACAGATGACCACTTGCTCGTTATCCAGGAAGTGGAGCCCAGACACCTCGGCCTTCAGTTCGAGGTGGTTGCCACCCGCAATTGGGTCTGGCAGTACAGTGTGGTATTTCCACTGGAAGCAAAGGTTGTCCTTCGTTGGGCGTTGCCGAGCCCAAGCGGTTACCGTGTGGCCACCGCCCACCACCAATTTACGCATGTTTGGCGAGAATGCAAGATGTGTTATTGTGCTACCGGGTATAGCTACGATGGAAACGTTTACGAGCTGAGAGGACATGAGTTACTATTGAAAAATCGTAGTAAAGGTGGCATACCTTTTTACTGGTTTCCATTTCGTACATGACGAGAGCTCCGCCAAGAGATCCCGCAAGTAAAAGATTCTCGCCGAACCACTTCAAAACCGTGACAGGGCTGCCAATGGGACTGTTTAGAGTCAACTTTGCGTTGGGCAACTCCCAAATGTAAACTGAGGACCCAATTCCAGCCGCAATATGAGTATCCTTGGACGAAAATGCCAAGCATTTAATGTAGTCCCCTGCGCCAACCTTGATGTTGTGCTCGATGGCGTAAGTCAAGGACATTAGAGCAAGATTAGTCCTTGACGAAAGTTACAATCGTAAATGGATCAAAGGGAGGGAAGAATGAAGAGGCAACGCATCGGACTGCTTATATACCTTTACGCTTTTTCCTTCGGAGCCACTGGTTTGCTTTGTCCGCATACCTCGTGCACGCGTCCGCTCAGCATTGTGCGTGACAAAGGGCTCGCAGAGAGTGTACGTATCATAAAGCCAATAGGCGATTTGTGCGTCGTACGAAGCCTACGCATTCTAAGCACTGTACGCAGCTTACGCGTTCTAGGCATCATAAGGGGAGTAGGCAGCGTAGACAGTGTAGAATTTGTAGGCATCCTAAACATCATAAGGGAGTCTACGTACCCAGCTGGGCATCGTACATATCGTACACATTGCGGATAGCGCACGCATTCGGGTGGTCTACGCATTCCAAGCATTGTAGGTAGTATACGCACTGCGAGCATCGTACACTTTGCGAACATCAAAACAAGCGAGTCTACGCAGAGAGATATATGTTATGTAAGTAAGTAGCTATATCGTGAATAACTACTGAAGGCGGAAAACCGACAGCGAAAGTTGTAAGGATGCAGATTGGGGGAAAGAAGGTGAACCACGCAGCGTGGTGACTTTTGTGCTACATTTTCGCAAGTTGCCGGTCGATCCATAGCGCCCTTGGCTCACTCGTTACAACCGCTTTTGGTTGTACATCGTCAGTCATTTCCCACGCCCCTCGTTACAACCGCCTTTGGTTACAACTTGCGCCGTGTTTCGCGGCACCGGCATATCCCGAAAATCAGAGTATGAATAAGCGCGTTCGGCATTTTGGGGCCCTTCTCCTCCTCCTATGTCCGTACCGTATATTTATCCACGCACAGTACAACTTTGACGTATTCACGAAGTCAGCATCCGTGCCCATCATTGCCTATATCATCTGGTTCTAATGTGTGCCCTAGCGGTCAGGGGAGACCATATTATTGCGGTGGTTCGAGATAATCATAGTAGACGTCCGTGCATTACTGAAAGCATTGGACTGCAACTTGTGCCTTCAGTGACGATGAAAGAAGAAATGGTCTAAGCAGAAGGGATGTCGCACATCAGATGTTTTACGAACAATTGTGCCAAGGAATGAAAGTATAAGTGAATACCATGAAAACTCGAGTGGAACAAAACAAAAGGAAAGCAAATCGATAGCAATGCGATGGTATATGAACGAATGGTACAGCAAAGCGAATTGATGTGCGAAAGCAGGTAGGGATAACAAATAAAAAAGGCCATATAAGTGGTTGACGAATCAGGGGTACTATGGATGGACAACCGTCGTCACAATGTCCACATATGAACCACTCGTAGAATACTTCACCTGCTCAGCATGTCCCAAGTAGATAGGAATCAAAGATTGCAATCATAGATGAACTCATGTTGAGCTGTGATCAGTTCAATGATCATAGCCCAGATGCTCTCAGTCTTTATTATCAGCTAGATTCGCGGCTGGTCAGTTCACAAACCAAGCGAACCAACATAATCGTACTCTGCAATTTATCACTATTGAGCTATCGCGTATATATATCAGCCCTTGTGTCCATCACGCCGAACTGCAATTGCTATCCAAGCATATCTACATAAAATTGCGGTAAGGATACCAGATGCCAGCACTAGCTTGAGCGGTAGTTTCGGAGCGACGGATGATCACGAGGCAACGGCTTCCTGTTTCCACTATGAACACCGCTAAACCTAGCGGCTACGCTGTAGTAGTAACATTAGTAACGAGTACGGGCGCAATCAAGTAGTTCGCTTACAGTTGCAGTTGGGGAGGAAAGCTGAGATCTATTGCCTTCTGAGGAGCAAGACGAGCCATCCCGTATTCGTCAAGCCCGTTTAGATAAGCAGGATCATATAAATTTATCGGGAGCCGCGGCACGGGGTTGGCATCGTAAAGGATACCGTTCGGGAGGAGTCGTTGAGCTGGAAATGCCCCGGGGATTGGTTTATCGTTGTCGGCGAAACGAGTGGACAGGTATAACCCATCAAGGACACGAAACCACTCGAGGACCTTGGTATCGGGGGAACGCCAAGGTAATTTCTTCCTCACAAACACCCCATGGTCCGATTCATCCCCACTCATAGCATCTAGTGGCATTTCGCTTAACAATTTCTCAAACTGACTTAGCTTCTCGTATTGGTCAGTCTTCGCGGCGATACGTTGGTAGGCCCTAATCCCTTTGATGCGGCGCTCTCGTAGCTGTTGTTAATGAGTTAGGAAAAATAAACGATGCAATTGCAGAATAAAACCCACCGACCGTCGTCGATTAGATCTGCGAAGATTGCGTAACGACCGGGCTTCATTCACCTCTGCCTCCTTATCATTGGTCCTTTGCCACTCTTGTCTGCGATAGCGATCTCTTAGTTGTCTTAAATGCTTCCTGAAAGCTTCGCGGACCATTCTTTTGTTTTTGCATTGGTACTCCTCATCCTGGACAAATTCATCCGCGATCATGTCAGCAGCTGCAAGGTTCCAGACGGATGACTCCCAGTTTGTGGATTTCAAGTCGAGTCGAAGTGACGCAAGATCTGGGCCGGGGGCGAGACGAGGATCGCGACGGAACTTTTCGATCTCGTCTGCTGTCGGAGTAGTAAGGGGCCTTGGATCAACTTTCGTTAATTGCAGCAGTGTCATATCGCAATAATCTCTCAGTTCGGCCTTCCAGGAAGTCAGAAAACTCTCGAGGAAGAAGAGCGACCTGCTTACATGTAGCCGGACTTGAAACGAATCGCGTTTGACAGGATCAAAGCAACGATCTTCATCGTCACTAGCTTCCTGTGGTCTCTTTGTTCTCCTTGTCGGTTTGGGTCGCCGAGGACTTGCATCCGGTGTGGGCAAAGAGGGTTCAGGGCTGCGAAGAGGCCTCGTAACCTGCATAACTCCCAACAAGTCTTGAAACGTCGCTGCTGTATTCTACAATTTGATTGAGCGATGCAAGTAACAGGCAGCGTTCGATCACTCACTGGTGTTTGCTTCAGTCGCTTGCAGACAAATTCCTGAAATTTGAAAATGAAAGGGGGATGAGCCTTGGCTGAGGAAGGAAGGTTGGGTGAGGCTCTTACGAAATCGCTGCGCTGATCGCGTACTTTCCTACGATGAGCTGAATCTTTGTACTCCCATATGCAACTACCTTCGCAAAACTCCTCTTCGTCGTCTGCTAACATAGACTCATCTTCTTGATGAGACCTTTCCCCATTGCGCGCCGCGGATCTACTTTGTTGCTCTTGAGATCGAGTAGCTCTGTTGATTCCGCCCCACTTCGACGCATCCTCGGCACATTGCTGCCTGTTGATTCCGCTCCACTTCGACGCATCCTCGGCACATTGCTGCCCGTTGATCCCATCCCACGCTGACGCATTCTCGAGACTGTTCCCTTGCTGTCCTTGGTTTCCCCTGTTGATCCCGCCCCAACCCGATGCATCTTCGGTACCTTGGTTGTTCGCTGGTGCACCCCCTCCAGGCGGGATGCTATGTTCATATCGCGGATCACCCATATCTTCCATTTGGACATCATCATCGTCGAAATATCTCGAGTGTGAGTTTATTTGTTGTTTCCAAATGACGAAGTCGCCTGGTAACACAGGCGGGTAATTCCTCTCAGAGACCCTGCCCAGTAAATCTTCGTTGAAACACAGTTTATCTTGTACAACAGTGTCAGTCCCTGATTTCGTTGTTCGCGAGGACAGCTTACAGTAAGGAGGCAATTTAGAGCGTCGGCGGCGTCGGACTTGGAGTGGCGGGTCGCGTCTCTGCCTCTTGCTTGCTACGTAACCAACCCCCGTCGGAGGGGTATGGTCGCCGTATCGCTTGTTGTGTACATGAGCACGACCGTTGGCCAGATCTTCTTCAGTTCGGTGCATATTGAAATCGACGGGACTTATCGTGTCCATCACGATAGTAGTAAGAATTACTGCAGCAGTCTGGTGGAAGACTCCTTATAATTGCCGTATGCATTGACCTCTTCATGCTATGATCAATCAGGTCCTTTGTGGCGAGACCATTACGACCTCATGGTACTCAGTGGCCACTTCCTCCCTGAGATAACAACACGAGTAAACATACTTTATCATAAGAGTGTTGACGGAGTTGCCGCTCGATGTTCATTATCTTTGATGCCGTTCCCCACATACCTCCTTCGAAACCCTCCAATCCAGCACGGGCTCGAGGCACATGCCATGATTCCGCTGCCTCGACTCCAACGAAATGTATGTAGCCTTATTTATTGTACGGACAAGCCACGGTGTTGAGAAGTTTCACAAAGCGTCCGTATTTCCGAAGAACCTTCTACCGTTTGGGGCGAAATTTCTTGTTCGTGCTGGCCCTTGTTGCAGTGATACCTCTCCTTCCATCCGCCACCCGTGTGACCTTTGGTTCCGTTATCATTTGCCATTACGCTAGAAATTTCTGCGCAAATAATGATGCCCGCGGCCTTCTCAAGTTGGCGTGCAATCCAAATACCTGCAATCTGCTCGCACCTACGATTATCGGAAACCTCGTCGCGGTTCATTCCATCTCGAGTACGGACCCCCTCGTACCCCCGCCCCACGTATCATTGCATGGTCCAACATCCCCTACACCCATCCGTAACTTTGCACTCCATGCGGCCGGCGCGTCAGTAATCCCATCATTGACTTCCACGACACATGGCCTAATCAAGCATGATGCAATACATCGAATGTTTACATCATTGTCAGGCTTTGACTTTTGGCAGCCGAACATAGCCCTACCGTACGTGGCTTTGGAAGACAATATCGGTGTTGGTGAATGCTGGGAATTCACTGGTGCCCATGGCTATCTCGCCGTACATTTGCCAGAGCCAATTGTGATTTCCCAGTTTAGTCTGGACCATGTGGCACCAGACATCATTTCCGAAATGTCAGCACAACGAGCACCAAGAGACGTCATCCTCTGGGGCCTTCTTGACGAGGCTCACACATTAGCGCTTCATAATGTCACTGGCTTCAGGTCGCCATTCTATTTCAGCAATACGGGTCTTCTACCTACGGCATTCAACCCTACGGACAAATTTGTGGAGATTTCTTCCATGAAATACAACCTGGGTGCCTTGGACTTCCGCCAATACGAGACTACTTTCTTGAATGTCTCTGTACAAACAATTGTCTTGGAAATTCTTTCGAACTTTGGTGCCCCTACTACATGTTTATACTTTCTAGGCATTTACAGTTGATATAAATAACAGGACAGTCTCTTTGATTAAGAAGATATAGGCGTAGCATGAATTTGGAGGGAGTAAAATTAGTATAAGTATACCAATGTTCAATAACTAGAGTCCGATCATGTAGGTCAGTGCTGTAGGCGCAAAGTCGCATTCACCGTGTGAATGCAAGGACTGGGAATGTGTGGTGTACCCACCAAAAGACGAAGCAGGAAGGAAAGACGGAAACCGAACACACGTGGCGAACAGTGTAGGGATCGGACCGTGTCCAATCATTGATACACGGTATTTTGTACGTATATCATCGTTTCGTTTACTTCCTCGTTCGGTCCGAGCACTCGAACACGAGCTGCTGCGGCACATTGTTTCGTAGGTATTACTTTAGTTACTAGCAGAACCAGTGTGTTTATTTACATAGACTACTGGTATATATAGACATACCTATCAACAACAACAAGAATCATTCCTCCCTCATTTGCGTTGCGAAGTCGGGTCCAAGCAGTCGCACGCGGCGCTGCTTGGTTGCGGTTCCGTCCTCCGTTCCGCGCGTTACAACCGCTTTTGGTTGCAACTTGTCGCGGCGCCGGCACTTTCCGAATATCAGAGTATGAATAAGCGAGTTCGACGAGTTTATACCAATGTCTGCATGCGTAGCGATACTTCACATCACATGTTGTCCTTAGCTTGATTCTCCCTGAGGCACAGCTCGGACTGTCTGGAGTGGGTGAGAGCGAACTCTGAAGGCGTGTTCATTTAGAGAAGCCATCGGATTTTACATCGGTGTGCACAAGAGAAAATGAGGATGAACTTAGGAAAAATACTAGATGTACATCCTGACAGTAATTGATGGCACGCATCGCGAGTTCTGGCAACAACTCAGTGTGTCCCATCACTGATAGTCGAGCGTGATCCCGGCCACTTAATTGATCGATTGCTCCGCCACGATAGCGATGCACTCACTGAGTTAGTCCTGATTTCCATTGCTTTGTTCCGTCGTGTATATAATACTCAGGCCGGGCTCTAACTCGAAAAACTTCAAATGGCGTCCCTACTCCCACCTGAACTACTTACGATGATTTTCAGAAAGGTGGACACCAAGACGCTGCACGCGCTACTCTTCTCGTCTGCGACGTTCAACACAATCGCTGAGCCCATTCTTTACGAAGATGTCGTACTTCGACCGTCAAACGAACGCCTTCCGTGTCCCATCGCCTCATTTTTGGGTAGCCTCGTCACGGGTGGTCTGTACCGGCGAAAACATATCAAACATCTCTCGATCTTCGCGGACGACCATTGGGGATATCATGGACATCTCGCCATCGTCCTTCGGGTCCTCCCCAACCTCTTATCGTTCCGCTTGGAAGACGAGAAGGACGTGTTCAGTTTCGTTGTCGACACTGATCGTGAATCGGGAAGGCTTCCTGGACGCGCGCTCACCTCCCTGCGAGTAGGATGGGCAAGTATTTGCCCCCCTGTAGATTTCGCCTGGTTGAGGCCATTGGTGAATACTATTCGCACGCTTTCGTCGCCCTACACGGAATGTGCCATAACGAAATATGCACCAATACTGTCCAACATAACCTGCTGGGAACTACGTGGGGATTCGCGATCCCTTGATGAAATAGGGCGGCAACCGCTTCTTGCCGCTGTCCAGTCTACTCGGGTTAGATGTATTCGATTCATACGCCAAAGCTGGGCATGCTCAGTAGACCTTCCGACTCGATTATTTAACGCGCTGCCCACGCTGCAGTGCATCGAACTTTATGCGAGGGACGAAATCTCAGACACTTGCTGGCGTTTCTATCGAGATGGGGGCCCCGCTGTCAGGGTATGGTGGCTTTGTGGTCCCGGAGAAGAGTGGAAAACAGACTGGCAGAGCAATGTAAAGACAAACTGACTAGCTGAGAGAACTAATTAATTATAACGAGGAGTAATTTCTTGTAGAAAAAAGTAGAAAACCCAAATCTACTCGTACTATATCTCACGCACAACAGCGCATCAATATATATAACCGTGCCATTCAACTTTACTACCCGATGGACACAATGAGTCCACTGGATGATATGCGCACGGTCCAGATGGCATTATACACACCATCCTACATTCCGTGTGCAGGTCATAAGTGCATAGTGCGGCTACCCCATAAGACCCGATCCATGTTTCTTGATTGCGAGAATCTATATCCTGTCGACATATGTTTGAGACCTCACCCTCCGCGATATATCCGAACGCACCAGCTCACCACGAAGAGGTCATCGAACCGCAGGGTCCCCCTTCTCTGTTGCAGCCAACCTTGACCTAAACCCGCGTTCTCAAGTGGTAAGCATTAATACACATTTTGAAAGAGACAGGAAATATCATATATACCACCAATGAATGAATGGAAGAGGAATATAAACATATATATCTCGTTTACATTTGGTCCCGATGTCGTGTCGAGAAGCCTGCAAAAACAAGACATGGACTTAATATGTAGAGCACGCTAGGTAGGTTCGGCCAATATCTCCGTAAGGTACTATTCACCTCGTTCCGCAGGTCGTCGAAGAAGGCTACGAATTCTTCAGATCCACCCCACAACCTGCATTGGTCCATTGCCGAGTTCATGTCTCTTTTGGTTCGTCGAATTAGAATTATGGAAGGTAGACCGCCGAACGCGCCTTGCTTTCAAAGTTTCAACCCTCAAGGCCTCGTGTACATGTTTCATTAGTACCCCAGTTCGTGGAATGGAAGCAGCGCCGTCTTTTCTATTCTACACAGGTTTTTGTGCAGACAAACACGTTTCTGTTGATCTCGGAAGTTCTAGAAACAATCGTTCCGTGCAGCGAAAACAACCCCAGTTCCTTATGTCATGGTCATGACTCATACGAACGTATCACAAAGTCACATCCAATTTATCTAGCACAAATCTCCATCTACGAAGAGGCCCGCAAACTCGACCGCATTCGCGGCCCTACCTAGCGCAGAATTCTCTAAATCAGGATAGACGTTGACCGCGAAGGACTCCATGATCTCCTTCATCATGTGTACCTCATAAGGAGTCTTCGTTACGTCCCCTTGGCACGTCGGGCATCTATAGGCAAACCATTCCTTTGCCTCTGCAAATGACATGTCCTCCTGGAGTGTTCTTTGAAGCAGTCTCCTCTCTTCGGCGTTTCTTGGGAAGGCATTGTCCTCAAATATACGGCCATATCCGTAGTCATCCAGTTTGTACCGGATCTGTGATCGAAACCATGACGCAAGGCAGCCTGTGCAAAAGGTATGACCACAAGACGTGCTACGAGCGGTCAGATGAAGTACATTGGCTGAAATGAGAACACCAACGTGGAAGCCGCTACCATGTAATCATGACAAATGCCACACCTGAGCGCTTGGGCAAGAGTGGCAGTAATCTAGGAACATCAGGGCACACACCAGGAAAGCGACGTGACGACTTACCACTGTCATCCGTTGAGACAACTCCTGATTCGCTGCATCAAGTTCTGCACATCGTCGCTTCTCTTTACTCAAAGCCCACCGGGTCTTCGTACGCCTGGTCAGCTCGCAGGAAAGCATCAACATCTCTATCTCACCTGTTGTAGATTCGCTCTGTTGGCTTTCTTGACCCCTTTGACACTGGATGCGAGTGACGCAGTGGCATCTAGAGAAGGTCCTTTGAGCGCATCCCTTGAAGAGGCTTCGTGCGGCGGAGGCAGGTCTATCGATACCGTGGTCGATTCCTGGGGGATTTGTGACGAAGAGGGCGATATTTTCGCAAGTCGTGAGGATTTGCGAGCATCCAAGGCAGGCGCGTAAGGGTGGGGAGGTCGCATATGTATGTACGATGCACTATCAATTTCGCAGGTTTTTAGTGAACGTTCAGCCGCATATCGCTGGTTATTCTGTATAGCCGGCGCGGAGTGGCACATTCGGATGCTGGTCCTGAAGAAAGCAAGCTCGATGTTGCTTTGTTCAATAGTCTAGGGTGCTAACATGAAGCCAGTAGGCCCTGAATAGCCTCAAGGCAATAATAAAGGCTTCGGTTTTGATTTTACGATTTACTAGATATAACTTACATCTCATCTATCACTCACAAGCACTCCAGTCACAGGCATGTCTAGCAACCGTCTGGCCGCCCCTGAAGCAGCCCCCGCGGCTGTAGCCGAGAACCAAAGCCAAGGGAGTGACCAGGACCAAGATGATAAAGACAAATATGGCAGGCACTAATGGTATGGAAGTTCTTTCCCCCGAGTTTGCGTTCATCTTTAAACCTTGCACGCAGCCCTTTTCCTGTTGTTTATATTTTACGACGAAGGCTCTTCTGATACCGCGATGGGTACGGAAAGTGATAACGACGACGACGACGATGACGAGGAGGAGGAGGATGGGGTCATCTTCTTCGCTTGTGTACTATTCGTCGTGTCTTGGGTCTTCATCCGCCTGGCCAGATTCATGACGGCACCAGACGCCGAATTGTTACCAAAACTCACCCTCCGCACCAGCCGTCAGGTAAACACTACTGTTGGAATGTACATCTAGCCGTAGTCACTGCTTGTCTACCGGTGTCCTTTCCTCACAATTTTACTCTCCTTATCTCTCCTTATCTCTCCTTTGCATCATAATGCGATTAATATGATACCATCTAGTCTCCTGAATGCACTTTGGCTTTGTTCCTCCATGTCAGAGTTCTTAGGGCATATAGATCTCGAAGCCAAAGATGGGTACCTCGTCGTGACGAGTCGTATTCGCGACGTCGAAGCTTCGGTATACGTCAAGGTTGATTCATCATCCAGACAGCCAATGGCCGGCCCACAGAACCGTTGACTGGCATAAGTGCAACTCCATCTTACCTCCGCTTGAGGCCCTCCTATTGGCTGTGCGTGCATCGATTCACCTCGCGTGAGCGCCTGTCGGATCTTCTTCAAAGAAGCACTCAAGAAGCACCGAACGTAGAACCAATCAGAGACAAGCTCTCGGGACTGTTGTCTGTGCGACGAGTTGTTCCGAACTTTCCAATCGTTGCTCGAAGCTAATTTGGGAGGTCCTGCCAGCACTGAGGTCTTCACGCAGGAGGCGTTCAACATGGTGTGCTTGCCTCCCGTAAACCAATGGCATCAGTATTGCCCACATCCACGCTTGCATGCACATCCTTGAGCTGGCGTTCGGTGTCCTCCAGAACGGCCTTCAATTCCTGGAAACGTTGCTCCTGTCCTTCTCGCGTGCAGCTTCCGTATTGCACCTCATCGCTCTCCGACCTAGCACAGATCCAGGCTTCAAGGTCCTCTCCCTCGCTCGTGCCTCCTCGAGCCTGAATAAGGTGTTAGCCTGCTCCTCCAGTAAGCTTGCTACCTTGTCCGAATTGCGAGTTTCGAGAGCCTTGACGTCTTCGAATTCTGCCCTGATGCGAAAATGAGGAACTGGGCCGCTCAGAGTCCTCATAGGCATCGTAGGCAGCGTAGGCAGCGTAGGCAGCGTAGGCAGCGTAGGCATCGTAGGCATCGTAGGCAGTGTAGGCAGCGTAGGCAGCGTAGGCATCGTAGGCAGCGTAGGCATCGTAGGCATCGTAGGCATCGTAGGCAGCGTAGGCAGCGTAGGCAGCGTAGGCAGCGTAGGCAGCGTAGGCAGCATAGTTACTCTAAGCACCGTAGATGGCCCACGCAGTCAGGTGGTCTACGCATTCTGAGCACCAGCCCACACATCCAGGTGTTCTACGCACTTTAAGCATTGTAGGTAGTCTAAGTATTCTGAGAATCGTACGTAGGAGTGATCTAGAGTTCTTGTGATATTCCTAAGATACTGTATGTTGCGGACATCAAACAAGTTTGGCTACGTTGAGAGGTATATGTTATGTGAAAAGTAACTATCATAACCAACTGCTGAAGGCGGGATACCACATATGACGGCGAAAGTCGAAAGAATGCAGGTGGGAGAGAAAGGAAAAAGTAAATGAAGCGCAGTGTGTACCTTTATGCCAAATTTTCGCAAGTTGCCGATCCATCCGTAGCGCTGGCCAACACGTTACAACCGCTTTTGGTTGCACATCATGCTGGCCAATCACCCGCGCCGACCATTACAACCGTTTTTGGTTGCAACTTTCGTGGCACAGGCACATTCCGTATATCAGTGTTCGTTCGTTAGCGAGTTCAACGTTCGCGAGCCTTTCTCCTCCTCCCATGTCCGACCGTCGTTAACGTGTCTACCCACGTACGGCTCGGAGAGTCGGTATCATAGGCAATATAAGCGGGTTAGGCATCATAGGCGGCATAGGCATCGTAGCCGGCAGGGGCATTTGAAGCACGACTCAGAGCGTGTTTCATACAAGTGGACAGCAACGAACACAATGATCATGATATCTATGATAATTGCGAGCTATGCTACCAGATCAGTGTAAAACAGGCACACGAACCAATCGCACCCATGGGGCGGGAACACAAGTACTCCAGCTTGCACACTCACTCGTCGTCGTCGTCGTCGTCGCTCAGATTATTCCACTCTTCATCGTCGTCAACGACCGTCCATACCTCAGAGCCCGACAAATCCGAGACGTCCCCATCCGTTCCATTTTCTTCGCTGAACTCCCCATCTGATGACTCCCAATCCGACTCCTCCTCATCCAACGACTGCCCATCCGATGACGCCTCATCCAACGACTCCCCATCCGATGGCCCCTCATATTCTACATCGACGTTTCCCGCTGCGAAGCGGATCTGAAGTTCTCCGCGTGAACTATTCGGTCGCGAAACCTGCGTTTGCCCATCCGTAACCGATCCTTGGTGTCCAGATAGAGGCAAGGTTCCTCCTGAGCGGTAGGTGTTACGTTCTCCGTATGTGCTGGCTGGCCCGACGGGAAAGGCTCCTGGATGCCCAGATGTCGAGCCATAAGAGACAGGAATGGAAGGTCCCTGCTCAATATAACGCTCCCGAGTCAGCGGTTGATGCAGAGGAAGTTGGCGCGCAATAGAACCATCCCGATTCAGGTGACGCAGGCGACGTTGAGTTACGGCCCCTCGAATTGAAGCGACGTTTATACGCGGGTTGACAGGGGGGAGTAAGATCGTGTGCGTTCGGGTGTAGAGTACCTCGTTCGTTTGGAAGACAAGGCGCTGAGACTGGACATAGGGCTTTTAGGCGGACTGATAGACCGCGCCCGCTTGGACATGGTTAATTATTGCACCCAGTCGCCACTTCGATGTTCCTTATATAGCTTATCATCTCCAGTGGCACTCTTAAAGGTCCGATTGTCGACCTACTGCATTGTGCCTCCCGGATCACTGCGAGTAGAAAGTAAGATGCGCTAGTACGAAGGGCAATCACCTTGCTTTTACGTAGCCTTGAAACACAAGGTCAGTACGGGAGGTCAATAAGGCCCAAGCGAATAATAGACTGAAGCTTTATCATTCACGCCCCCGCGAGGAGTTCTGTACCTCCCGATGGAACCCCCAATCATTGCTTCTTCAGCATCACCCATTTCTGTCATGCGTTTCAACACAACCCGAAGACCACTGAGCCTGATGCCACTCCCAGACACTCTCCTCGACACTCTGGAGGCCAGTGAGCCAGGCCTCAGCATTGACCAAGCTCGTGACGTTGAAGAGGAGTACGTCCTTGTCGCGTCTACGGATACCACTACCAAGTTAGAACAACAAGTATACGAGTTGACTGAAGTACGCTGTAGACCTATAGCATGATTCCTTTGCTAATGGATGACAGGAAAACACGCGTATGGCGGAGCGAATCAGATCCCTTGAAGGTTTAGTGATGCAGGTGTGTCGACTTGGAACTTTCTCAGATGAACTGAGACCATTCATTCTTTGAGGCCAAACTCAAAGTTAGAGAAGCATTCCAAGCACTCGACTGCAGTATATGCCTGACCACAATCAAATGGCCCGTCAGGTGAGTTATCCCCTTGTTATTGTAATTATAGGGAAACTAAATTGTCGATCTGATAGCACTTGCGAGTGTCAGCACTACTTTTGCGATTCTTGCTTGAAGCAGTGGCTACAGTGGCAGAAGGAGAAAAAGATTCCAGAGACATGCCCGTTGTGTCGCAACTGGTTGTTCGAGGATCCGCAGAAGATGGCCGTACGACCACTGCGAGATATGGTCGAGATTCTCCAGGGCATACGGCTACTTGCACCGGAAGGATCAGGTATCGACCTGGCAACTGTCCTCACCGCTCATGAAGGCCATCAGCTCCCTTGAAGCCGATATTCAATATATCTTGCTACATTTCCGAGTCGCTACCGTCCCACTCCGCTTTGTCATTTAGCCTTTAACGTATGTACAATGGGTACGGACAGGGAGACAATGCTATGTTGTTGATGGTCACTATATATGAGTGTCGCCGGTAACCATCCATTGAAGGCGGTATTGTTTGCGCCAGAAATGGATGTACCCAGAATGCATCCGCTTTTGGTTGAAACTGACTCGTGCCAAGCGGTGATTGAGTTTGCGCCAGAAATGGATGTACTCAATATGCATCCACTTTTGGTTGCAATTTGGGGCAGTCGACAGGGAGTCCAGAATTAAGACAGAACTCATGCGCGAGGCTATACACCTTGGTTTGATCATCCCAGGCAGAGCTTGGACTGCTGAGAGTGAGGGAGCCAGCGCCGAAGGCGCGCGTTCAGGGGACTATTATTGGCGACCAGAGATCACTTCGGCGTGTACAGGAGAAAAGGAATAAACATGTATGGAAAAAAACATTTGGGGAAAGTAGACGAGCAGTGACTACGGCTAGATGTACATTCCAATAGTATGGATGGCGCGCATCGCGAGTTCTGGCAACAATTCAGCGTCTGGCCCCATCATGTGACAGTTACCAAGAACAACAGGCAAAATTGGAGTTTGTCCCTGCCGTCCTTGTCCTCGTCCGTGCCGTCATCGTCTGCATCATCAACTTGATTGTTGTGATGATGCTCATTTCCAAGGTACAAGAAACAAGATATATTCAACTGATGCTAGATAGATGGGAAAGCCCAAACCCACTCGCATAACTGCCTATCAATAACCTATCAATATATATAACCTTGCCATTCAGCTTTGCCACCTGATGGACACAATGAGTCCACTGGAAAATATGCATACAGTCCAGATGGCGCTATACACACCATCCTACACTCTGGATGCAGGTCATAAGCGCATGGGGCGACTACCCCGTAAGACCCGATCCATGTTTCGTGATCGCGAGAATGTTCATCTTGCACCTCGCCGCCGATGATCACAACCCTCGTTCCGATCGGAAAGTCTGAATATTTCGGCGAAAGGTACTTCACAGGGATTCTAGTCGTTGGCTCTCTGGCCGATGAATCAATCTTGACGAGTACCGAAGCTTCGACGTTGTAGATGCGACTCGTCACGACGAGGTACCCGTCTTTGCCTTCGAGCTTTCCTTGCCTAAACACTATTTTGTCGCGAGTCCCACTGATGTGGACTTCAAGCTTCTTGTGCCTCAGTCTTTCATGCAGGATCCAAGCACCTACAAAGATGAGTGAAGGCATGTACTTCTCCAAACAAACAATGTAAATACCACGTTGAAAGGATTGTTCTGGAAGGTTATTCTGTATGGTCTCGTCATAGTGATTGTCCGAGTCTAGGGTGTCAACGGCAAAAGGAACTCGTTCGCGGAGTGCGTGTTCGACGAAGTCACAAGCAAGCTGTTCATCCTCTACGATCGGGGGTGTCGGAGTCCGAGCCTCCGTCGGCTTCGAATCGATCATGTGCAATCGTGCGGCGATCACTATCGGCAAACCAGTGCTGGGTTCATATGTCGGATTAGAGAATTCACTCAACATCTAACCATACGTACGATAATTCACGAAGATGACGTTCCTTGACTTGATAGGTGTAGGAGGAATTGTCGCGAAGCTTGCCCACATTGTATACAAGCCGTCTTTTCCCCCGCTTCGACTCGATGATGGACGAAGAAATGATTCGGCCTGTGGTACCCTTCAAAAATTTGTGGTAGACGATGGCCACCTCCATCCCCGCCAAAGATCGTTGTAACAAAGAACCACCCTTGCTTTCCTCTTCAATGGGCGCAGTTGGCGCAACCGTGCGACATGTTTGGATTGTTTTTAGGTCGTTGTAGTTAACGACGACCTGTATCTTAGCTGTGAGTGATGAGTAATAGCGATATTTCCAAACCTTACCCAGGAATGTAAGAGGGTGATGTCCCCTAAGTGTCTCTCGACCAGATCGTCGACAAACACTCTCGCCGCTTGCCACTGATCTGCTCCTACATAGCCTTGACAACCTTTATATGGGCCACTTTCCACTTCAACGTAATCGCCGACATCTGCGTATTTGATAATCTCCCAGCTTTTGACCCGAACCATTGTTTCGGAAGGTTTGACCACCTTCGCGTGAACATGAAATCTGTCCAGATCTTTGACAACCTTTACCTTCACTCCCGCGAAGGGACCTCTGATAACAAGCACGTCTTTTCCTTTCTTGAGTGTCGGACGCAGTAGATCTTCCTTTGCTATCTCGATTCCGAAGGTATCTGCTGCCAAAGTTGTTGGCCTGGCCATCACACCACAGCTTTCCGCTCGCAAATCGTCAGCCCAACCCACAAGACCTTGGTACCTTCCGGATATGATCCTGACGAGGTCGCCATTAGATACTTGGTTTCGCTTGTGGAAAATAGCCTCCTGTCGAACCGGGTCGTATGGGCATCGCTCAAGCGCCTCGATTTCTTGAAATGTAGGGCAAATGTTTCCGCATTGTAAACAGTCGAAGGGAAGTTTTCCTCTTATGAGCCCAAATGCATACATGCGGCCGTCATGCGCAAGCTGGCCGTTCTCTGTGACCAGTTCGGGAATTCTTGCGCTCGGGAATCCATCATATTCGGGTTCATTGCCGACATATTTATACGGAGCCCGAAGTACCAATAGATGAGCCACTTGAGAACATGGTTCGACTTCGACCACGAATGCCATCAGGTTCTCGTACGTATCGTCGCCGTGAATGCGTACGAGTCCTCCCGCATTGGGCTCAGCTGGATTTTCCTGTTTGAAAAGAAGAACCTTCGTCTCCGTATGCGAAAGAGCCTCTTTGATTGTAGCACCGGATTCGGTGCGGAGGACAGCCGGGCCCGATACGACATTGAAGAAATTGTCGATTTCCGCCATGTCAGGACGTGGTAGAACGTAGACCACCCCTTTGACTTTCCGATGCGAGAAGATTCTTGTCCGAGCCTCCGGGTTCTTCAGTACAACTTCTTGGATAACTTCTACCTCCTTCCAAGGCTGAAGATACATCGATGTCAAGATGAAGTACATGGCCACACATCTTGGACGAACTGTACCTTCACCAACACGCGGCAGACGAAAGCTTTTGCTTGTTTCAAATCTTGAAGTAGTTGATAGGTTGTAGCTTCGTCATATGGCGAAAAAAGGTCATTCGGCCATTCCGCAGGCTCCTGCTCTCTCATGTCCTCGTGTATTTGGGGGTCGTCGTCATAGTTGAAGTTGATTGCTCGATCTCCAGGCCCTAAGAACTCTGATGTAGAGAGAGAGCGTGACATTTAAGGCCTTGCTATAACATGAGCCAACTCACCGACTACATATTCATGGTATTCGGTGTGTTCATCTCGTTGTCCAGGTAGCATATTTTTGGTTTGAGTTGTTCTTCTTTCTTCGAGGTGTTCTCATTCTCGTACGGAAAGTCTTGGGAAAGTCGCTTGCGTTGTGCGTGGCTGTGTTATGTATCATGTGCATACTCCCAGAGTCAACAGGGGTAAATATTCAGATAATCAAGGACCATGCTTTATTGTTGGGTTGTCCGATAATTTACATGCTTCACCTCAAGTTTCGTAAATAAAATTGATGCTGCCACTTGCCTGGCCGCAGGTCAGGCTCATTCGGTGCTGGGAGTGCCAACTGGGGCCCCTAATTCTACAAACCATCACATGACTGCAGATGTTTGGCCCAAAAAGGAGATTTGTGAGGGGGGACCTTGCTAAAGCAAGGTAATACAGCATGATCAGTACGTCGGCCAAAGTGTACTCATGAGTTTGGGCCCAAAATGTATGAATTGACTCAATAGCGAAAGTAAACATTGATATGTAATATGTACAATTTGCCGAGGGGGCCTCCCCAAAGTGTACGAAATTTGCCTCAGGCCTCCCCAGATAATCTCAGTATTGCCCGAAACGTATATGAAGCCATCAGAGCTACGGAGCGCGATATGCGAACAAGTATGAACGGGGGTTTTCTTCCGTGATAGTACCATGTCCTTGTTCAGCTTAGCCTGGGAGTCCTGAACGAAGTAGTCAAAGAGCTTTTGATCATCTTGTGGGAGCTCAAGTATATCGCCTCGTGTAACGATTGGACTCGGCAGGCGGTGTAAGAGAGCCATAGACGACAAAAAGTGAACTGCTGGGTGCGAAACGAACCAATGCGCCAGGGGCGCGTCGCCCAACTCGCACAGGGAGTCGCTCGAGCCCTAGAGTTCAACACGATGACCTCAACCCCAGCTAGGCCTCGATCAGCTAACGATCTAAGCCGCTGGCCTTCGACAGACTCTCTGAGCAGGCCCTTCCTGACGCCCGCCGGGGGCACCGAAGCGACCATCATGCGCAGCTGATTTGCAGACACTGATCGTCAATGTTGAGGCTCCAAGTCGACCCCCCTTTGAGCATAGGACCCACCTCCTGCTACATACAAGAGGATAGCAGAAGCCCGATACGAGCCGCGAAGATGTCGCTCATCTTACATTGATTTACGGGCAGCAGGATTCCCGTATTCCCGTATTCAATAGAATGTTTAGACTGCGTAACATAAAGCTTCCGAATAATGGGCGTAGAGCAAGAAGTCGGTACGCAACAGCAGACTCAGACGTATAAGCTATACCGCATGCGGCGAAATTAGGAGTTGTTTTGCGGGGGATACAGGGGCCGGGTTTGGGAGTGTTACTCAGATTGTGAAAGGATGAGAGCTAGGAGCTTGCGTCGTCAGTAGTGACGGTCGTTAACACTTGTTTTGTATGACTGCGAAGATGGTAACGTTTTTGGGGTAATTCCAGTGGCTCGCGAAGGGGTGGATGACAGCGTGCACTGGTTCGACAAGGCCCAGTATCGAGATCGCCAGGTTCGGCCGCAGGGGTCTCTTTTTTCCTTAAAGGTCGTGGCTACGAGGGGTAATAGTCAGTATGCCAATACATAGACAATGAATATGAAGGAACCTTCGGCCGCGGTCCAGTGCAGCGCATGTAACTAGTGGGGTTGAGGTACACTGAGCGGACGATGTCGTCGAGTTCGTCTTCGTCTTCGTCCTCTATTCGCTGCAGGATTGAACCATAGCCAGCACTAGAAATCAGTAAGTCCCATGCTTCTGTAATGCTGCAATGCTTGTCTTGCGCAATTAGCCGGGTAGCAACATAGGGGATGAGATAGAGAGCTCGGAATGCCTGTAGGCTAAGGGGCGCGAATGCATCAGACATTGGATCAACTAGCTTGAGGACAACAGCTTCAATTATGTGAGCTCCTTTATTGCCGTAGCTATAGGGATACAGTTAGTGTTGAATCGGTCCAGAGGTTAATGCGAGACATACTATCCAGGACGAGCTAATGAAATGATGGAACTCGGCAATTGGGCCATGCCACAACGTGCGATCCCGCTGAGGGTCAACCCCTTCTTGCTGGTATGATTGAGCAGACTTTTCCATATGAAGCAGTCCGTAAGGCGCTCTCGATTCGTTGCTCGCTCTTGGATTGCATCCTGAAATTCGAGAATGCGTATAGGAAGTGCAACGAAGTCGATTTTCGTCGGCAAGCCATGCATATTAAAGTAGCGCAAAGCGGCCTTTTCGGTGTGAACGAGATTGATCGCCTTGCAAAGACTGATCTGGGCGTTCAATCGCTCGTAAGAGGTTGTAACCTCGTCTGAGGGGCTGTCCTCTGACGAGTCATCGTTGAGGTGATACCGGCTCAGAAGGTTCTTGATGCCCGTTGGTAGGGGGAACGGGATCGAGTCGTGACATGTCTCGAGAGGACAAATGAGTCGGCGCTATGTAAATCACGTCAGCGATATCTATGTCTCAGCGAGGATCAAGCAGGACCTCATTGCCAGATGCTACTTGGGCCTCGTATTCTTCTTCGTCAACGTCTTTGGCGTCTTTGTCTTCAGCTTCGTGTGTGTATCCAAAATGTTTGTCCTCTAAGCCCGTGGGGGCTGCGGGACGGTTACTAGACATGCCTGTGACTGGAGGGTGATCCGTATGTGCGAGCGATGTTTACGGGAATACTGACAGATGATGGCATGATCAGCATCCCTCTTATAGTCTGGCGCTTCACAGAAAATGACCGTCTTCAAGCAGTGTACGCATTCTGAGCACCGTAGATGGCCCACGCATTCTAAGCAGACGGCCCACACATTCAAGTGGTCTATGCATTCATGGGGGTCTACGCATTCTGAACATCGTACGCAGCGTACAGAGCTTACGTATCGTAAGCATTCTAAGAATCGCAGATGGCACACGCATTCGGGTGGTCTACGCACGCATTCCAAGCATCGTACACCCTGCGAACATCAAAACAAACGACTGCGCCGGAAGATATATATAAGTAGCCATATCGTGACCAACTACTGAAGGGGGAATACCACAAATGACAGCGAACGTTGAAAGGTGGGAGGGAAAGAAGAAAAGTTAACCACGCAGCATGGTGACTTTTATGCCACATTTTCGCAAGTTGCCGATCCGTAGCGCCCAGGGTGACTTGCGTTATAACTGCTTTTGGTTGTATCGTCGACGCCGCCGTTACAGCCGCTTTTGGCTGCAACTTGCGCCGTGTCACGCGGCACCGGCACATCCCGAGAATCAGAGTATGGATAAGCGCGTTCGGCATTTGCTAAGCTTTTCTCCTCCCCCCATGTTCAACTATATGTTCATCCACGTACACCACAAACCTGACATCTTCATGTAGTAAATACTAGTACCCGTTATCGCCTATATTATCTGGTCCCAATATGTGCCTCAGCGGTCAGGGAAAGTCAGCGAATGAGAATGAAGTACCGTGCCATCGATCGCGTGTTGCAACATTAACTTGTGCCATGATAACTAGCTCAGGATTGACCGCCTCGCAAGCTTTATCTGCGTAGCATCTCACCACCTTTAGTGACTCACCCAACAACAAAAAAGTGTCCTTCGTGGGTGGCCTCAGCCTTGACCGCCAGCTTGGGCCCCGGACCACAGTACCCCATATATAAAGGGATTGGATTCTAGACAATGAAGCCACAAGACATGCAACTCGCCTTCCTCACTACTCCCTCCACCGTCGTCTGGTATCGAATCGCCCCGTTACTATATTTCCTTTACGTCGTCCCTTCTTTTGTGATGGGTCACCGTATCATCGTCAATTGCGTTTTTCTGCTTTCTACCGGCTTCACTTTCCTGGCTCTCCTGTCTGGTGTCACACGCTCGCTGTGTTCTTATGCGGGCCTGAAACCAACCTCCTTCTGTGAAGCCATGCTGAGCTCCAGGGAGTTCATCGCACAATTATCAGGCCTTTCGTCGGAGTTAGGGCAATGTGCAGCTCAATTCCAGGCATACTCCACGTTGGCGCCTCCGCTCCTCACTAATTTATCGAATATCTACGTGGAAACTCGAAACGTGGCATTCCTCGTCCATTCAAGCAATATTTCTTCGAGACATGTTATTGGTCCTTTCCTCACGGAGAACGAAAGGGATATACTTGATCTGTCTCGTTCCCTCTTACAACTGCGTCACCTGGTAGAAGGTGGATCTAATCAGTAAGTTCGGACGATCGTTTAGACATTGACATTAGATCTAATGAGATAATGTAGAATCAGGGATCTTGAAGGCTACGTCATCCGCAGTTCAACGATGGTAGTCAAGTGGCTCGGCCCTGACACCGCTTTCTGCAAAATCGCCAGCCTCGTCATCGCACTCCCGTCATGTTCAAGGAACCCTTCTGCCTCAGTGGTTCTTAGCGATGTGGTGTCAGCATTCAACCGCTTCTCCCGCACCGTAGCCTCTCATTCTGATGCTACCTTGGCGATTCTCAGCCGTTTCGACTCCCGTCTTCTCCACTTGGGCAACCTCGTCAACAAGGAAGCCGGCACACGTCGCCAAACATACGAAGTTACCTTGTCGTCCATATGGTCTACTTTTGGAGGGAATAGGGCGCAATTAGCAAGTATATCGCTAGACCTGGACATTTTACAGCGAGCCCACTCATATGTATTGGCGGTCACCCGCTTCAACTTCGAAACTTTTCAGGCCGTGGAACATGTAAGGCTCCACGCTCAAGATGGGGAAGGACCAATTTCAAGCGCAGAGGAAGTTCATAACACGATAGAAGCTTTGCGGGGCTCCCGAGTTATGCGATTAGAGCTCTGATATGAAGTAGATAAAGAATATATGTACTGGTTGTACGATCGGTGTGTCTATCTTGTCGAAACCTCTCGTCCCCAAGCCAGACAGTGCTTCTTCTTTGTGAAATCATTCAATACATCGGCTGCGGAGACATTGCCGCTGCTTGCTTAAACACGTTGTCCTTGAATCGAAACAATCCCCGAATTGTCCAGCATAAAAAGACGGCACTCTATGGTAAGCCCAATAATCAGTGGCGCTAAACACCATAATGCATCGCCAACATACCAATCGATGTATCTTCACCTGAGGGGTGTTGCGACATCCAACTAGGCACTCGTATCTCACGTTCCTCGTGCAAGCGCATTCCTATAATACCTTCTGCTAGTCCAGGGACATTCGGAAGGTTCTTGCCAAGAGTGTAAGTTCCCTGTTTATACGCCTCATCAGTATCCATATTCAGGAGAAGGAGAGCGCTTACATGACATTTTCCATACCTTTCCCCTGCATGTACCAGGTACCAGACTATTTCTACAATCGATCCCACAGTTACTGTCGATGAACCAATCCCCTTATTGTAAGTGGTAGCTGAAATACTGGTGCCCTCAGGCATGCTTGGGGCAGTATTGTGTAAGGCACCGAAGGCAGGCGCGCCTCCATGGGCATTATCCATAGGCTTGAAGTTGAATGGGATCAGATGCTGCTGTGGTGATCTAAAGTCCATTAATCGACTGGTTGCCAACGGTTCCCGTTGCGAATCGCCGAGAGACGTGTTGTCCCGGTGAGATCTCCGGCCGTTTTCGATGGGGTCAGCTCTCCTCTTGAGAGTCTTCGGCGGATGGAAGCTTCCATGATGGCTGTTGTCGATGTGGGGGGTCACATTAGAGAGAGCGCCCGCCATGGGGTTGCCGCCCATGGGGGGGATACTCCCTTGCAACGCCTGAGGAACAGGAACCACAGTGCGTTGAGGGAATGGTTCCATAGTGCGTTGAGGGAAAGGTTCGAGGTAGCGCTGGAACTGGTCGCCATGCGTGTTATCTGATACTCGAATGAGCCAGGATGAGCGGGGATATATCGACACAAAGCCTACCAATGCCGCGATCCCCTGTAGGCGGATGGATGGCTGCATAATGGTAGGGGTTGACAGTCGGCACAGATTGAGGGAGAGGACCACCCGGCACGGAACCACCGTTTGCGAGGGGGAAAGCACCTTGGGGCACTTGAGGGGTCACGGGGCGTTGAGAGGAAGCGCTTGGAGGCTGGGGGATCAGGCCAGTGTCTTTTGGATCCCCGTTGTTGGCGATAGGTTTCATGGTTGTAGAGGGTTTGGGAAAACCCCGGTAACCGCTCTCTAGCGCTCGAATTCAGCCAGGACGACCAAGAATGAGGTAGAGCTCACCAATACGATCATGGGGAGGACGGGTGGCCACGTATTGGTAGGGGTTGCCATTCGATTTCGACGGAGATTGAGCACCAAATAAGGGACCGCCGTTTGCGGGGGCAACAGCGCCTTGGGGTACTTGCAGGGGGACAGGAGTCGCGGAGCTTTGAGTGGAGGTGCTTGGGGACTGGAAGATCTGGCCTGCGTCTTGTGTATTTATTTTGTTAGCTGCAGGGTTCATAGACTTCGGCTGTTCATGGATGCGACGGGGGACTTCACCGGCATGAATGTGGTTGCGGTATATGGTGTCTATTGCTTCAAGTAGCAAGGAAGGCCATGAATACGACGTATCTGAGCTTACCCACAAGGTTGCCTGAAAGGCACACGCCATTCGCCCCATTCACTGTGAAGACATACGGCCTACAACACTCGAGGGTTAGATTCGTGATCAAATGCTCGACCTGGGATCAATCCATGAATTCAGTACAAAAATGAATACGGCTGCAAGTACCCTTTCGGGCATGAGCGAGCCCAATACAATCACATTTGTCTTGACCGCTGTGGAATCCTTGCTGGCGTCATTCCACTCAGGGAGTTGCCCAGTTTCCAATGTGACGACCGTCCTATCTGAAGACAATGGAACAGACGAGAAATCCAAGGAGATGTTGGTGATACGTATGCCATGTTGAGGATTTACGTTCACTCGCGAGCTACCTTCCAGCTTCAGAGCCCTATATGAGAGCCGTGATTTGTCTATTCCCTAGGTTCTTAGGCTTTCTACTCACCAGACAGCCATGATACGGGGATCCAGCGCCATTGATATGAGAGTTGAGAGTACACGTTGAAAGATGAGCACAAAAAATCATTCTGGCGGCTCAGATAATTATAAGTATGGGAGGCTTGCAACAAAGCAAGACGCAATAAGGCTAGTCAAATCTTCAGGTCACATGTACGCCAAGGAAATGAATTTCCTTTGTTCCTTAGCGTTTATAAGTGCTTTCATCCATGCGATCAAGAAATGGATGTGTATTTGGCTCCTGGAAATGCTTCAGTTCAGTACTCCTGCCAGGTGAGGACGCTCATATGCCGTCAAATGCAGTCTCTATAACGCTGGTGCCACTTGTTTTCCAGGTCGCTCTTCAGCCCTTTCTCTTTTTCCCATATTCAAATCCCTGAATCGGTCCTCTTCGTCACCACATCAGGGGAGGTTGCGATCGATGTCGTGCTCGAACATCACATTACCCTGTCCGGACATCTTTTCAAAGCTAAAGTCATGATAGGGGAGAGGTACCCCAATCAATGTATGTTTTTGCGATGTCGGTTTCTTGTTGGTTTCAACGTTGAGCATAAATTAGATATCTTGATGTTGGGAATCAACGACTACGGAGGTCCCTTGTATGCTATCGAACTGGAAAGAGCCAAGGATCATCTAGCTTTTGATAACGTCAGTGATCGTCATTGACCCTACTATCAGTCCGTAATTTGACAAGTGTTGCATCCTACAGGAGAGTTGTTCTGTCACCATGCGCTGCTCTTTAGCAAGGGTTCAAGCGTCCGTTGGGTCCATTCAGATGTCAACTGTGATGAAGTTCCGCCTCTCCTTCACTGAATCTGCGGCATTCTTCGCATTCCGCTACCTAGTATTCGCCTGCCAGTTGCCTCACAATGAGGCCTGCTCTGTAAAGGAAGTAGAACTCCTCTATGATTTCTTTAGTACCTGTGAGAGAAAGTCTTTTGAATACCCTCACAGTATCAAGGGCATTCTCTCCCTTCCACACATCATCACTCTTGCAGTCATTGTTGTACTCATTTACACCCTCTTCAAGTTTTGATAATATAATTGTACAAAATGTGACATACAGATTAGGGTTGAACCAATGGAAAATCGAGTCCGCTACTAGACCATGAACCATTTTGCTTGCGTCCTAGCCACATCCGTCACAAGCCACATCCGTCACCCTTTATTCCTCTGCTATGCATTGTTGGCAGGGTGGTGGAGTTCACTCTGAGCCATGTTGCTCATCGTTGAAAATCAGGAGTCAGTAGGCTTCGAGGGAATGAGTGTCGTGCGCGTACGACTTTGATTCTCATTCAAACATGATGGGATCACCGTACCATGTGCCGTCGTCGAGTGGTTTAAACAGTACGGTCAGCGGCCTGACAAGGACCTTGGACTATGGATTGTACGGCCAGAAGCTGTGGGCCGGCATTTACAGCCTCTTCGTTCTGTAGTTATGCTACGCCCCGCACCTCTAATTCCTGTTTACGGTACTGCTGCCCTTCCCTCCAATTTCAAACATATACATAGTCTTGATGCATTCGAGGCATTTTACCTAAACAAATATGTAGATCATCATGCATATGAACTTTTGTCTTAGGTATCAAACTTGGATTCCATATGTCATAATGATTGTGAGGATGGGATTACAGATTTTCGCCAACGGCGGTACAAGGACAACTTGCTGCACTAACAGCTGTTGATGTCGCAGATCTCCAAACCAGCCTCTTCCGCGCATTCATCCATCCGTGCCTGCTCAACACTCAAGAGCATCGTCTGCACCATGCTTGCCATCCCAACCCATTCCTCGTTTGGTCGCAATATGTCACATAGCATTTGCACTTGTTGCTGACTTTCACGGAGCAAGCGGGAGACAGCTTCAAGCTGGGCGTTGTGCATCTCCTGTAGGTGCATTACGTCGCATTCATGTTCAAATCGATGCCGCTGGCAGCACGAGCACCCTTGAGTGAAAAGGTCAGGTAAATGTACTAGAACACGACACAACTACGCACCTTCACAACTCCCAGACTCATGGATGCTACCGGCAGGAGAGTTGGGTGGTGTTCTTGGGGCCGCTGTCGAAGAAGGCCCGGGGCTGGGACTCCTGGCAGCGAGGGGCCCAGCCTTCGAGAAGAGTGCTGAGAACGTTCGTGTGAGCCTGTCGGGGACTCGCAGCCCGTGATGTGGCCGATTTTGTGGACGAGAATCGGGGCTCTTGGGGCGAAAGATGCGGTGAGGGAGTGTGGGATGGATTAACATAGTGAAAAAAGCCGACTTGTTGATAGTGATTGGTTGAACTTGAAGTAGTACGCTCACCAGCAGTCACACTTGCATCCTAATGGAGAAGTGCTTGTTATGGGTCCAGCCGTCTACATAGTACCCCTGTTGTCCCAGATCACGTCCAGTTCCCACACTGAAGTGTGATCTTACTGATGAGTACTGAGTTGGAGCCCGCCTGCCGTTGTATCATGCTATCGCAGATGCATAAGGTACGCGAAGAGTAAGTACTAGGGGTAAGCACACAAACACACGGCGAGGGTGGCCAGCCCTCACAACGTGCTGTGGCTTTACTACATTATATCCACGGAGGCGAGACTGAGATAGGCGAAACACGTAAGACCGTCAGTACATTTAGGACAGATGCGATGACCGGCGTACTACTGTAGGAAATGCTTGATAAAAACGAGGGCACGGGCAGAGTGGCCAATAAGTTAACAATGCAATGCGGGCGAACTGAGAAAGGCAGGAGACACGAGGCTGTCAGCATATGTAGTACAGATGCGATGACCGACATACCACTTGTGACATATGCTAGGCACTGACGAGAGCGATAAGTTAACAATGCGGCTTGGGCGGAACTGAGATAAGGCGGGAGATATAAGGCCGTTAGCGTATGGTACTAATGCGATGACCGACGTACTGCTGTGAGAGATGCTTGATAAAGACGAGGGCACAGGCAGAGTGGCCGTTAAGTTAACAATAAGTTAACAATGCGATTTGGGCGGAACTGAGAAAGATGGGAGATGTAAGGCCGTTAACCTACGTGGTACTGATGCGTTCACCGACGTACAGATGTAGGAGATGTCCGGCATACGCTCGGGGACCGCCTAACTAGCGGGGACGAATGGGCGCCAGCCTGTGTGACATGGAAGCCCAAATTGGTCGACTAGTTGCGAACCGTCACGTACCAGTGGAACAAGAGGGCAAACCCCAACATGATGAACACCCCAAAGATCAATTATCTCTGGAGATCCCCCGCTGCCGTCTCATGCGTGAAGGGATGATAAATGCGAAAAAGTCCGAAGGGAAACCAAAAGACGAGTCAAAAGGCGCAAACAAGAAAATCGCAGGAAACAGCAGGGGGGAAGAACCGGGAAGAGTTTCGCGCCGATAAAAAGACTCGAAGGTACTGTACAGTTGGTTCCCACGAGCCGGCAATATCCGTGTGGACACCAAGCCACAACTACGAAATTATGCAGCTCCCACGCGATCCCCGCCTTACTTTGGCTTTCCTCCACGACTTCATCGGCTTGGCTTCACTGGCACAGCCTTATCTTACCTTCCATCAAAAGCCTTCGACGGCTCCCATCGTTCTCCCGACTGCGATAACAAGCATACTCTCAGGTGCGCTGGAATGCAATGCACACCTGGTGCAAACACTCTGGGGTGTTCTCAAGGACGAAATATGTATGTTCAGTCGGAACATATGTGTGCGTGTGCGACGTACACGCATCATGAGGGTTAGCATCAAACTTAGATAAAATATATAGATTGCAAAATATGGTTGAGATTGAGTTCTGTATGTAGCTAGTACATAGTACAAAATCATACATGGTCAAGAAAACGAGAAAGACAAGAAAGGCTATCGCTATACATTGATTCTGTGTGCGTGCAAGATATCTGGGTATGTATGTATGTTTTGTCGTATAACACTGATTATAAATTGATGATTGCGAGAGGCGTGTCTATGATGGGCTTTTTGATTTGCAGCAAGTGTCGAGGTAGCAAGACGGAGGCGGCTTTGATAAATATATGGCATGAAGAGATGTTTTGAATTGCTCGTTGAGGCGACGGTTGATGATAGTCGGCCATTTCGGATTCGATAATGATGATGATAGATGGTGGAGGGCGAGTTCTAAGTCAAAGAAAGCAGGGAAGAATTTGATCGAGGAGCCGCGTCGACGCTTGTCTCAGTGGCGATGTCTGCCGTACCGGAGGCGAATAGAACTGCCGGGGAAGTGATGGTCAAGAACCCATACGTCGTTAGGCGAGAAGCCAACCCTACTACGACATAGGATTGAACAGCCTAGCTCGCAGTGAGCAGTGGCGTGCGTCGGCGTCGGCGCAGGGCGAAATCGACGGGGAAATGGATAAAACAAACAAAACAAATAATAGAAATACGTCAAACAGTAGAAAAGGAGAAAGGAAGAAATAGAAACAAAGCAAAACATCAAAAACACGTATCAAAAAACATGTAAAACACACGGCGGCGGAGATGTTATGATAGATGTAGGGTCCTGGAGAGTGACCGAGTCCTCGGTACGCAGCAAGAAGCGTGGGCGTGAAATGGAAGGAAAGCAGTATAAAGGAATAATAAGTTGGGTGTGATTAGCGGAGCACGGGGGATGGTAGCAAGCAAGAAAGATAAAGGAAGTAAGAAACATATAAGGGGGCACTAACTAACGGGCACAACAACCAAAACAAGAACGCGAGGGTCGAATAACAATGACAGCTGCGGAATGGGATGTCCGTAGGAAGGTGAAACATGGATATGTTCAAGGTTCGATGCGGGAGATATGGCCGTAAATGATGAATGATGATGTTAAGTGATGGATGGATAAAGCAACGGCAAAACAATACACATAGTTAACCAGGATTGGGATGGATGAGATGGGGATGGGGAGATATCAAGAAACATAAACATCGAGTCCAAAGTCCAAGAAAGGAATGCAGTGATTCGAAGGCGGAGTGAGGCGGAGTGGGATGCAATATCAAACGAGCGAGTAAAACCTCCAAACCACTTTGCATGGAGGAAACATCGGATCCTCAAGCGCGCATGTTACGTTCGAGACCCCATTCTCCAAAACCAGCCAAGGGACACTGCAGATATGTTTATCATAAACATTTTCGCACCTCGTATCGTATCGTGGGCGTAATCGTGTCGTGTCGTGGACTTGCCGAAATTCGGAAATTCGGAAAAACAAACGCCACAAACAGACACCACAAAAGGCGCCACGAAGACGAAGATGAACAAGGCAAAACGGTTGAATGGTTGAGGCATTGAACAGCTGAACAGCAAAAAAGCAGGGCGTGGGGACCAGGAGGAGGTATGATCACTTGCACGGGAGATGGGAACAGATGAAATGCACGGGGTATGAAATTCGAGGACGTATCGCTCCTTGGTTTGGTTCGCAGGTCGCAAGTCGGAAATCGGGATTCGTTCGGAAGGCGAGAAGAGGGGAAGAGAAGGGGGAGGTAGAACAAAGAGACACGTATGATGGAAGAGTGGACAGCGGCGAGCGCTAGCATTGATGCATGCATGATGGGCGGCGCAGCGAAAGGACCCAGTGACCCAAGGCGTACGCGGGTATATCCAAGTTGATCGGGAGGTATGCATAAGCACCGTTCGCCATTCACCATCACCCAACCCAACATAGCATGGCTCCCTCATCCATTATACCTTTATCCCCATACACCGATACTGTCCACTTTCCATCGAAGACGTTCAATCCACCAATCTCAACGTATCTCCCTCAAATATGACTTTACCCTTCTCCTTGAACACAGCGACCGCCTTCACGACTTCCGGAGTATCAAAGTCCTCGTGTTTGTCAGGTGGCATGGCCGCGTTGAGGTAAATCAGGAGAGACGAGATGGTCATATCATCCGAGTTCTCATATGTCGTGCAGAAGAGATGGTCGATAGCGAGGAAGATGAAGTTGCGGCTGCGTAATCATGAGACTTAGAGTCGAGTATAATGAAATAGAAAGTAGAACGATAGAAATGAAAAGTGGGAGATAACTCACCGACCAGGCAAACTATCCAAATCAGCCAACGCAACAGGTTGACCTCCCCATCTCGAATAACCTCCCATACTTCCTCTCCCCGAACCCATCCTCATCATACCTTGACCTTGACCTCCTTGACCTCCTTGCCGACGATTATACTGCTGCCGTTGTTGTTGCTGTTGCTGGTGTTGATGCTGTTGTTGGTGTGCGTAATGCAAAGGCGAATACGTCCTAACGATCTGGTCCTCCGAGTATGGCTCCCCCTCAGCATCGACGTCGTCTTCACCTTCAGCGCCCAACTCGTCAATCATCATCGGCCCACCACCACCATTCATACTCCCATTCCCGTTCCCATTCCCATTCCCATACATCCCTACCCCTCTCGTCCCACCAAGAGGATGTCCCGAAACATGTTTCCCATTTGCGCCTCTCGCAATGCCATTCGCACCAACCCCAACGCCCAACCCATTACTCATCCTTCTCCTCTTCCTCCTTCTCCCATGTTCATCCCCACTCCCTCCTTCCACACCTTCCTCACTCTCCAAATCCAAATCATCCGCATCCCCCTCTCCATCTTCGTCCTCATCTCTACTTCTATCCCCTCCTCCTCCCGTTCCTCCTCGTCCTCCTTGAGATCCATTGGTCATAGGCACGGACGTATCGACGTCCCCGTCCGCATCGACTTCCCCATTGGCATCAGCATCTCCATCAGCATCAAGACCCAACTCCTGCCCCATACCCATATCGTTCCCCATACTCATGCCCATACTGCGGCCCGAAGCTCGAGGACGACGAGCACGCATATTGGCGATAGCAGCCTCCTTCTCCATCCGTCGTTGACTATATCGCAAACGTTAGCAACAGAAAAACCCCCAAAATGAAAAAAAAAAACAATAGAAGCAGAAATAAAAAAAAACGAAGCACTCACTGCCTCGCTATACACTTCTCCCGATGCTGACGCCAAGGGTACGCACAATACGGGCTATGCCGCTTTAGCTGCACCCACTTCTCACACAAGTTACAAAACACGCGATGGGGCTCGACTTTCCTAATAAGTTCATCGGAACGCAGCGTCGAAGCACGTTGTTCGGCATCGCGTCTACGGAATTCATGCGAGGGGGCGGAGGGGTGAGTGGTATCCGTACCATTGGTATGGTTCGCGTTGGAGTGTTGGTGTTGGTGTTGTTGTTGCGAGTTGAGATGGGAAGACGAGTGATGAGAATGAGGATGGTTGGGATTATACGCATATTCATGCGCATTCGAGGTATGGGTAGGATATCCCCAATTAGCGTTCCCAGAAATCGGCGACTCCCCATCCCCATTCTCCTCATTGCAATTTACTGAGAGCGTCGTACGCCTCTGACGTGTCGTCGTGGTAGTAGAGCTCGAAGTGGAGGGAGCAGCAGAGAAGGATGAAAAGCCAGATTGTTGGGTTGAGGGGCGAGAGGAGTGTGAAGATGTTGGACGTTGAGCGGGGTTGGTAGAGTGGGAAGGGTGGGATTGGAGGGGCTGGTGTGGGTATAGGCGGCTAGAGGAATAGGACATGTTAGCATATATTCATTATTTTATTAATCGAAGGAGTTAAGAAAGGATAACGAGAAAAATAGAAAACGAAAACAAACAAAGAAATGAATACTAATGGAAATTAAAGATCATAATCGAACGCATAAGCAGCCGGAATGTACGGTGCACTCTGCACCCATGTCATGAGACACGCAAACCGAATTGGCTCGACTTGCCAGCTACACGCAACACACAGTATGCCAGCGATACCACATCACCAACAAGCCAACACACCAACACGTCATCGGCCCAACAAGCAACTCGCCGCGAGCAACGGCGCCAGCAAGTGTCACCCAGAAGTATGCCATATGTCCAGAAGGGAACCCAGAAGGGCGGAAGACAGGGAAAGTGCAAAGTGAAAGCCGAAGAGAACAGAATCAGAGAACATATGGAAGGGGACATCGAGACAGGTAGAGAGACAGACAGACGGCCTGCACGAAATGCGCAACGTGCGTTCTGAGGGACGGGAAATGGGAGACGGTCTGGTGGACGGTCCACAATCCCCCAAGAATGTGTACCACGAAGTGAAAGTGAAAGCGACAAGTCGAAAGGCGAAGACCCCAAAAAAAACTAAGTCAAAAAAAAAACCCACTTCTCAGCGCGACAGGTCTCCCGATGTCTAATCCAACGAACATACGGCTCTACCGCCAACTCTAGTTCCCGTTCTTCCTCTCTTTCCCCCTCCGGCTCGCCCTTACCGTCCTGTTCAACATCCATCGCATCCTTAGCCCCCTCTTTCGCGTCCTTGCCCTCTTTCGAGTCTTCCTCACCCTCCGCTACTTCGACGTCCATGCCGCCCTCCTCTCGTCCTTCCTCCTCCTTCACTCTCTTCTCCTTCACCCCTTTCTCTCCCCTCTTCCCTACGTTCGCCCGCCCAAAAGCACACCCAACATCAACCCAAACCCCACATATCCCACACAAAACCCCCACCCTCCCCTTCTCCTCGCCCTCACCCTCACTTCCATCCCAACCCCACTTCCTAACATCCCCATCCCCCGAAAACAACCCATCCCTCTCTTCGTTACTCAGCGGAAGACGTAAGTTCAAGTTGGCTAAAGCGCGGGATATCGCTTTTTCGATGGGTGCTGAGTGTGAAGATGATACTGGGGCGGTGGGTGGACATGAACCTGGTAAGATTGCGGCGTCGTTGTCGTTGTCGTCCTGGAGATCTACGTGTCGATCCCGTCCACGCTCTACAACATCCCTAGACATATGAATCTCCGTCCCAACCATCCCATTCCCATTACCTATCGTCCCATTCTCATTCGCATGAACCTTCGACTTCGAACTAGTCGCAGTAGGGGTTGGGCCTCCGGTCAGTGACTTGAGTGAAGAGTTGGTATGCGAGTTGGAGTTGAGGGGAGAGATGAGAGAGGAATGCGCGGCGAGACGGGGTGGATATCCCGTTTGAGGTGGTACGTTCGAGACATTATTGACCGTCAGATGTTGAAGATGTGTCGTCAACCTAAAATCACCCAATAACAATCCAAAAAATAAAAACCCAATTCGCAAAACACACTCACTTCTTACTAAAACAACTCGTCCTATGCTTATCCCACGGAATACTACAATACGTCGAATTCGGTCTTAGCCTAATCCATTTACGGCATAACGCGCAAAGGACTCTGTGTGCTTCGAATACTATGATGTAGGGGTCTGAGTGGAGGTAGGATATGCGTTCGTCTTCTGTGCGTTTTGCGCGGCGGTGTTTTGGGGGTTGGGAGGGGGGAGGGTGGGTGGTGTGGTTGGAAAGGGTAGTGTATGAGGAGGAGGAAAGGTTGTGGGTGGTGTGAGAGGGAGGGGGGTGAGAGGAGTGTACCGACATCGAAGGTAGAGGTAAGGACGGATGAGGCGGTTGCGGCGGTTGATGCGAGTGCGAAGCAAGTGATGGATGTGTCGAAGGGATCGCTGGATGTCCTCCCGTTCCTCCTGATCCTGCTCCTGCTCCTGCTCCTCCTCCAGAGTTGGGTGAATACGTAGGCGATCCTGGAACGTTGGCGTTGGTGTTGGGGATGATACCCCCTCGATGTGATCGACGTTCACGTGGTTGTTCCCTTTCGCGCTCACGTTCGCGTTCGCGGTCTCGGTCTCGACGACCTGCTCGCGAGCACGCAGGGTCCTACCTAATATGACATCAGTTCCCCTTTAGGGCTGCTTGGTCATTGTCTGAGTCTGACGGAGTCTAAACATGCGAACGCGGAGGAGGTCCCAAAGTCACATCAGCCCGACTAGTCGTCTTATCACCTCAGCCCTTTGCACGAGCTTGGTCTGGAATGTAGTATCTTCGCATCATTCATGGTGGCATGTGTCGCCGCCATCCTTGGGAACATCTCGTCTAGTCTTCCACAAACCACTGCCGCACCTGCCCTCTCGGTACAAATACTTCAACGCTCTTTTCGCTCGTCCAGGTTCAGCCGATCCTTCCCCGTCTTGCATCTGCCATCTTCAACTGGGGAACATCGCTTCTACGCCGCATCAACGCCATAATGGGTGACGCATTCTTGGCTCCCATCAGTGGCGGGAATAACGGCGGGAGAAATAATGTCAACACCAGTACGTACCGGTATATCATGCTCACTCTTGGCGTATGGCTGATTTTACTTTGTTACCAAGCCCCGTTGCCTCTCGTTCGCCTCGCACGGCCAAGTCTCCTTCTCATAACTGGAATTCCCTTCCGCATGCGCAAGCAGAATCGCACGCGGGAGTTGGTCGCAGGGTAGACCAGCAGCGTCCACGCCACAGGCCATAACCAAATGTGCGCCTCCGCCTACCATTCCCTCCTGTCCTCCTTCCATAAAACTAGCAGAAAAGTTGTGGTGTAGTGGCGGAGCGCATGGCAGTCTGGCGTAGTTTCTTCTGTATCTACTTTTGAATCTTCATGTCGTTGTACGTCTCTAACTTCTGCCACATATTTCCTGCTTCAAACACGCATATATGGTCTACTACTTTGTACAGAAAACAGTCCGCATGTTTACAATGCCCTTCTACTACTGGCAGAATTTTGCCATAAGCGCGCCGGCATCGAGCTCATCCATGACCGTGGTATTCTCTGAATTTGGCCTGGAAACGTCGCCCCCACTTACCACGTCCATGCCCACGTTCGTCCATTGATGCATGCTTGTCAGACGTGGCAAGCGTTAATATATATAGTTACTCAGTAGGAGTACCACAAGGGAAGCCCGTCGTTTTTGCTTGGAGAAGGTCGGGATCCATGGAGGGAAGGGAGCGTTGGTCGTGGGGCGAGACCTCGGGGATTGAGACACATGTGTACGAACGGCTTGGCGCAACGAGAGTTCGAGGAACGGGTACGCCGCGGTATGTAACATTGGTTTCTAATTTTGATGGCTACATGTTTGAGCTATTGTAACGTTGCACTCCACATTCTGTCCACTCGGCATAGGTTGATGAAGATGGAAAGAGTCGCAGTGCGGCTGGAGTCGAGGTTGAAGTGAGACAAAGTGGTGAGAAGAGGGAGACCTTTGGATCGTCGTGAGAACAGATGCTGGATATAGCAGGCATTTCATGGCGAGAATCGTTGGCTACCATCAAACCTGCCGTCGAAAGGGCGTTAGCCGAGTCTACCAAAAGCGTTGGCATATTGAGCTCGCCGGGGATGGTGCCCCATTCACGAGCAAGAGTAGAGACGTTGAACAGATAAGCTCGACTATCAAAGGTTCATTGCTCGTCGTTGAAGGACTCCGTACGCCCAAGTAATTTTTGAGTCGCGACTACAGAGCTTTGAACGGTCCAGAAGTTGCGCGACCTCATTAATCTCGAACTTGACGAAGACCTAGAGGCCGAGAGGATGCGAGTGAACTGCCGCGAGTCGTGACGCGCCAAGAAATTCAACTCTGGGTCTAGCAGTAATATAGAAATAAAAGCTCGTCGTGGGATCGGTACTTCGTCAAAAAGGTCATAGACGTTGGACGATCCAGAGGTCTCAGATGGCTATGGATGGAAACTAGGATGAAAAAATGCTGCGCGAGGAGAGAGTGGTGTTCGACGAGCAATTGGTGGTGATGGGACAGCCACTGGTGCGTGGGCAGTATTTTTTGCGACACGGAGTCCATCACTGCGGCCTAGAAGCCACTGGCAGTATGGGTTGGAACACGTCTCGCAGATATCGTGGTAGATACTAGCGAATTGAGGTTGCGCACACGATGCGAGAGGTTGCTTTGGCCCTGGTTGGCATCGCGGGCTCCATGATCTCAGTCCCTCGCCATATCCTCCCTTTTCCCTTCCAAATATACCACGCCGTCTAGTCGCGAGTGGTGAGTTTGGCGCGTCTCAGAATCCCAGCCGTGCCAGGAATCTTCACATAATGGTGTGTCCGAGTCTTGGCAGAAACAAGCAGGGAAGAAAATGAATATGCGGATAAGTAGAGTCGACGAAGGGGAGCGTGAGGGTGAAAGATCTCCAAGTGGAGCCGAGGCACAGAATGAAGGGCGGTGCAAGGATATTTGGGAGTTGAGGGGCAAGAACGGCTTGCGCTGAATGCATGTCACATCAGAGTTGGGGAGAGAGCATGTGCGTAGGCGTGGAGGCAGATGTTGACAAGTGAGTGAGGGAGCGATAGCGAGGAATTTCTGGCGGATGAGTGACGATGTGATGTGAGTCGACTGAGAAGAAAGTGTTGAAACTGGGCGTATGTTGCCTCGAGGAAGAGGACTGGAAATGACTGTATCACGGACTGCTGTCCGCCAAGGACAGTCGTAGAGCGTGACCACCAAGTTTTCTGAAAGGAAGTTAGGGGGTAGCAAGATTATGCGTTAATAGACTCGCCAAAGCACCTCCATCACTTCCAGGTATCTTTCCCTATACGTTTCTCGCCGGTAGAATGGCCAAGAATATCGTCACTTGTGGTGTTGAAGTCACAAATTGCGGCGTGTGTTACGTGGTTAGGGAGGATGCAGGAGACATGGATCCTTCATGGATTGGATTGGAAGATGCATCGATGAACGTTTGAGGCGTATACGAGAACCATGCATTCATTACGTTCAGCTTACTCTGAGAACGCAAAGCGCCTGGCTGGATTAATCGTCTCTTTTTTGTTTGCCTTACATCCCGGGCGATGGCACGACCAACTAGGAATTCCCTAGGTATAGGCCGTGTACAGCGAGATGGTCGATTACTGCAACCTTCGTGGACTTTTATTCAATCAAGACCTTCCGTTTTTTTCTCTTCGACTGGCCAACTGTGGAGCTCGCACGATAGACCTGCCATCAATACCACGTACAGGCTAATGCCATAACCTACGAAGGTCATAGTCATTGGGCTCAGCGGGTTGAGAGCGACGAAATATCGCGTGCATCTCACATCTCAAGACCACGTAGCCGCCAGGAAGCCGAGTGGATTTGGCGCTCGAAACCAACTAGTAATGGAGTTTAGCGGAACTGCGACTCCCAAACTCCCAGCTCAAGTGCAATGATATGTAGTTTGCGGTTGAACGCATTTATGTACAGGCATTGGGACTAGTTGAATAGTGTCTGTTATCATCGGAACGTTAGTTGGAAATACATGAGACGTGAGAGCAGGCTTCCCAGCTTACCTGAAGCATCGCCCTTCATCTTTCAGTCTGAGTCACCGTCGTAAGAGACCCACTTGATGATTGACTGACTCGATACGAAGCCTGGCATTCCGGGGTCGGATTCGGTGCTGGAATCCGAGTCCGTGTTGGTGTTGTACATGGCCACGTCGCCATCGTCGACATCGTTATCATCGAAGTCACCGTTGTTGAAACTATCGGACCTGGAATCATTGAAATCAGACAACTCGTCACTATGTGACACACCCGAGCCATGGCAAGCGACTCGGTTTCATCGTCGTGGGCGTTGGGGACAACTGGGTTGCCAGCATTCGGGCCAACGCTTTGCTGGGGCTTGGGCTGCAGCTCCTCATCGTCGTCGATTAATTCATGTTCGTCGTCGTATTGATCAACCATGACTGATGAGAGGGGATCGGTTTCGTGCGCCGTAAACTGGGAAGCTTCTTAGACGATCCAGCTTCACAATTGCAACAACGATGCCTTGGGGACCTGTGTTCCTCGGCGTAGCAACGGTTTGATGGCTCACGGAGGATTCTTGGGTCGAGAAGCACGGTTAGGCTAAATGTAATCAAGAACCTTTTGCGGGCGATGGGCACATGGCATTCAGGAGAAATAGCATCTGGCGTGCAACGCCGGCACGAGCAGCGATTTATAACCCAAGAAGCTATTTATCAAGTACGAACACAAGAGCAAGGTATGGGGAAAGCTACCAAAGAGACTCGTTGAACGTGTCATTCATAGAGACGACATTTTTCTTTGCCAGCTCCTTGGGCTTCTTTTCCGTCTTCAAGAGCTCCGCAATTCGCTTGTCCCTCCCCCCCTTCATCGTCTTTGCCCAGACGAGCTGCATTTTTGGATAGTTCTCACGCACTTTCTGTTCTGCACAATTGGGAGAACGAGGCTCAGAGGGCTTCGTATCTCCATCATGTTAGCCAAGGCACACTTCAAATACCCTGCCGTCGATCGTCAGCTCTGGATTGAAGTTCTTGATTGGAATGCTTACATCCAGAATATTCCTCGTCGGGCGGGTACTGGTCCGAAGCTTCAAGGTAGAAGGTGCCAGAAACCCGAACGTACTTCACGAAACTAGCCATATCAGCCCGCATTAGCTAGCTGTAAAAGGCAGTAGCCTGTACCGCTTCTCAAAATCAGCTTTGAAACAAAGCAAGGCGGAATCAGATACAAACTTACGCGTAAGCAGTACCCAGTGGGTAATAATGGAACGAGTAGATAAACTCAGGATCATTGCCACCGTTGGGAAAGCGGAGCCACGACTCTTTTATATCGGTTATTAAACTGTCGGCATCTTGTCTAAAGTCGCTAAAGGACATTCGCTGGTGTTCAGGGCCTGCGCCTGACGGTAGTTGAAGTAGGCAACATTGGCTTTTAAGCATCTGAGGTCTCAAGCACTCACCTTCAGATACTGGTCCAGCCACTCGGCCCTAAGTCCCATGAGAAAGGTCTCCCGAAACACTGCGCCCTTCTCCGAGTTACATTTGACCACACCTTTCTGCCTAACTTGATGATCTCAATGGCGTGGCCTGCATACTCTGTAGCTACATCCGGACGGCCGTGGAATCCGCCGTGTAAGAACCCTTGCAGGAAGCGAGCCCTGAAGAGGTTCATTCAAGTTTAATAATACCATACAATGGGACCGCAAACTCACCACACACCGACAGAGAGCGGGGCGGACAGTGTTCCAACTCTCACTAATGGAAAAGCTATACTGTTCCACTTTAGAGCATACTTACACCTGTTTTCCCTTCAACGAGGTAGGTTTTTGACGAGTTTACGCTTTGCAAGTTCTTCAATATTTCCATACCCTTGTGAAACTGCTAATCACGCCAGTGAGAATCGAATGGAGGGTTGAGAGTTGGTAGTTCTAACCTCGTGTGCAGCATAGATAACCCACGCCTGCCCAATTGGAAGACGATATTAGCGAGCGGCGTGTACTTGTGGCCCCCTCGACTTACACTAGTGTCCCCTCGACTGTGAGGGTTGTTCACGGCCCGCAACTGGGAAGCACGTTGGTGGCCAGTTCCACCGGGAGTCCTTGCGCTTCGTCCTTGTGCATAGTAACGGTGTGCGCGAACATACCCAAGTTTGGAGGCCTCCAAACTGTCGACGTAGGATTGGTGTTGCTTCGCTTCTGTCGGGCTAAGCAAGACCCCTTGATCAAATGATCTGAGAAGTGACGCAGTTTCGTGCTTACATCCATTGCTGTGGCCACCCGTGCATGAGCTTTGATATATTGAGGATCTGATTGTACGGCATAGGTCGCGTCAATCCTGACGAAATGATTTCGAAACCTAGAACCCACCTTTTTTGCGTCTTCCAAGGCGTCGACAATTTCAACAGAAGTAAAAAAGGGAGCAATGGAACATCATGACAACATACCTTGACTGAGCCAGTCGACATGCTGCGCGATTACAATAGAGAATTGCATTCTGGTCGTCAAGCTGCAGAGCTTGCGTGTATTTGTTCGCAGCTGCCTCGGGAGGTACAGAGCATTGTCTTGTGCCTTCAGCTCGGCTACGCGTGTTTCAAGTTCTTGATTAGAAATATTCGAGATCACTGGCTCGCGAGGCATTCTGGTTGGATGATTTGATACAAATTGTGTGGGTTTCAAGATTCTTATCGCATAGATATTATGGACGTCGAGAAGGGAATCCGAACCATGGCCACGAGGCGAAGTCGAATATGTTCTAAGTAAAATGCAGGCTCCACACGACCATTCAGGTAATGGCCAAAGAAGGAAGTTGTTATTGAAGCGCTGCCCACTTTGAACTTGCGCGTCGAGTCGTGGCCTTAGAAATACCTCCGCTCCCTCTCCCCTTCGCTCTCTGGGTGACCAGGAACTATCAACGGAGCTGCGTGCAATATCAGTGCAAGATAAAGTTGGACCTACTACTTCACAATGGCTACAAGAGAGAACTATCAAACGGGTCACTCAGAGACACGATGCCCTGGTCTAGTAACTCCTTGAGCCTGTCTTCAGTTCTGAAAACCGACTTGATTGCTTCGTCCCTGCCTTGCATAGCCGACGCAGAGTTCCCCCAGATGCGCTGCACCTTTGGATAGGCCTCACGAATCATGCACATGAGGGGTAGCGCCATGGAAAGTGGTTGGCCCAACGACAGTGTGCAATCCAACGAGCACTTCATAAACCCTAACGAGAGATAATCAGGTTTCTATCACCGTACAAAATTTCACTCGAGGGCAATAGCTCACACAAATGATTCTCGTCGTCTTTCATATAGCGTTGAGCAGCTTGAAGGTACAACGCTCCAGCTTCTTGAGTATATTTGCGCCACTCCTAGTAATCATTTCTTTGATTGGCCCTCTTCGCCATCTTCGAGCGACAAAAAGGCTTTTGCACTTTTCATGGAGAGGTGTTGGTGTGACGTAGTAAATAATAGGAAGACGGAGAAGAGCATGGAACTCACGCGTAAGCATGACCCATCGGATATGAGTAGAATGAGAGAATGAAGCCAGGATCGACATTCTGCGGAAGTTGATGCGGGAAGACAGCGTTCAAGTCAGTAATCAGTTTATCAGCCTCCTTCTCAAGCGTCTCCAGAGTGAATTGTCCATTCACTCCATTGTATGCCTGTCCGAGGCAGAAAGTAGAATCAAAACTAGGCAAGAAACAATGTTCCTTGCTTACGGAAAAATACTGTTCCAGCCATCTTCTCCCATCGTTTCTCCTTGAGCTGGAGGACAAGCTTGAGGATCGAAGATGTATTTGGAACGCTTTTGTGATTGTATTGCCGTAACTATCTGTAGTAGTTTCTACGTGGTCGGCCCAGTTGGATTGTGACAAGTGGGACAGAGTATCGCGGGGATTGGGTTCTTTAACACCGCTGCGATGATAAAACAAGGCGCGTTTCACCTGTGAAAAATGGGTGTCAAGTGATGATGGGGATGCAAACTACTCACAGCCTGGATTGCCATGACTAGTGCGCCCGGTTGGCTAATGGAATGTGTCTTGAAGTCATAAGCTTTGAAGATCGTGGGGCCGACGGTGTCATGAATCCCAAGGTCTTCGTCACGCCGGATCATTGAGGCTTCTTCCTCAGCTAACTCTAATCTGATTTTCTTGATAGAGATTGCTGCGCCGCCCTGTCAGGACACAGGGCCTTGTTTAGAAAAAAGGAGATAAATACCTTCAACTTTTGCCTCATATGGATTTGTCACCGCTAACCCAGCTTCCCATTGGCGAACGAGACAGTAGAATTGTTGAACGATTGCTGCTGGCAACGAGTTACTGAAGTCCAGAAAGTTCCCCACATGTTCAGAGCGCATTTCGACAGCTTCTTGGACTCCACGAAGAAGCGTAATATCTATTGAGAAGGAGAATCAGCACGAAGTAGTACTCACGTAACGTTGCCACTTTCCGCCAATTGTAGTCGCCGAAGTGGTCGTCCAGTGTGTCGCGGCGAGAGCAAGGTCCCATCTCTTTCGTGCTGCTTGCTACAGGGTTCATGGCCGCCCAACCTCGTTCAGGCGATTCGCCTGACTGCTGCGGCACGACCATGTTGACGTCTAATCAATCATCAATTAGTTAGTATCACAGGGCCATTGTATGCAGCAGAACGCCCACTCACCTTCCATATTCCTATCTCCTCTTCGTACCTTCCGATTGTGTAGATGTTGGATATTGCGTATGCGTTGTGATTCTTCTGGGGTCTAGGTTGTGGTGTACGGCATACCCCTAGCTGATTCGCTTCGCTGTGCAAGAAATCATCCGGACTTGGCTTGAGTTGAGATCGGAATTGAGCTCTGAGGAGTATTCGGTGGCTTCCAATACTTGTATTCGCCTTCGGAGAGGTAGAAGGCATATTCGAAGTGGGAACATTAGATACCATCGGCGCAGGACAGTGCTGAGACAAACGATACCGAAAAGAATGTGCTCTTGACAAGGAATCGCGAGAAAGCGGGATGAACCTGGGAACTCGAGTTGAGTCTCTCCTTTTCATGACGACGAGAGTTTCGGGGGTGAACCAACCAGATGCGAGTGACTATCCATGAGGGTGGTGTAAGGAGGAAATAGATAGTAAGCAAGATAGTAGGCTGCGTAGTAGAATAAAACAAGTACGCACCTCCAACCACCCAGCGAGCAAAAACGTGGAGGGTTTTGGGAGATTGGACCGTGACGTTCCGTGGAACGCAGTCACTGTCGTTTATCAGGTTTTTCGAGCTGCTCCGTCAGATCAACGATGGGAGTGGGAGTCACACCGTCTGGAACAGTGACCGTGCGCGCTTCCATCCTCTCCTACTTGGGAGCCGTAGTCCGTCCCTTCACCCTAGACAGCGAGCCAAACCAAGCAGGTCGAGCAGGTTTTCGATGAGACGCAGTTGATGCATTAGACGCGCTCGTTGTCGCCTCGTTCGACCTCCCAGCCTCCCAGGACCTCCCAGCTATATTCTATTCGATTACCGACACTGTACCTGAGATAATCGTGACGCACCAGTACCATTACTCCGCTCATTGCCTTCACGGCGACGACGAGCCCTCGTTCAGCGATTGGAGCGACGGTGATGGCGTCAACGAAGGTGTAGATAACTGACTCAAATCTGGCAATTTTGCGACCAGCAGATGCTAAAGGGGCTCCTTGCTCTGGTTGGGCGAAAAATCGGAAACGGCCGATGACGGCTTTATCGTACCACGAGCGTTAAAACGTTAAATGTTAAGTCAAGTTGTCAACCTCACAATCAACCAATTTCCCGCAACTCGTACTTAGGCATCTGGCCCCAAAGAATTGTAAGAATGCAAGACGAAATCTTGGTACGTGCTGTCTCCCTGCTAAAGTCATCAATTCTTCTGAGAACCAAGGTATTCTAGAAGCTCACCGAAGTTGCTACCGAATGGCACTTTGGAAACCAGGAGAAGAGGCAATGGGCTCAAATCCAGTCGACATCCAATCTACAGGCCGACATGGTTACATCCTTGGATCCCATCCTGATTGCTGCCATACTGGGCAAGCACAGCATGAGAACAAGTGGGAAACGTCCTCCCCCGCTCGCCATTGCCAACCCCCAACGGTTGTCAGCAGACCAGTCCGAGACCTTGCGGGCCCTCTTCCAGGGTGCATGTGAGAGCTCCAAGCCCATGTATCGTCTGGAGGACTACCAATCTGCGATGGTGGACTGTGCCCAGAGGATGTCAAGCCACCTGCAAGACTGGGAGATGATCTCAGGGAAAGAGGAACCCCTTGCCAGACAGACTTTGATTTGGTGAGGTTTGAGTAGCACTAAAACAAAAATTGTCCCCTTATCTATCCTGTTTAGGTTGCTCAATGCCTATGGTGTGCTTGTTCAGCCATGGTCTGGGGTGACAATAGGGATTAGGTCCATTGGCGGGCACAAGCAATTTGGCTTGGTAGCTAACCGTGACCTGGTTGCCAACCAATACCTCCAAGAGTTACTAGGAATGGTACCTTGTGATATAGGCACAATTCCTTTCACAGACTTATCTGTGATAACTCCTCACCCTTACACGCTAGAAACCTTCCAACCTGGAGAAAGGCGGCCATACTTTGGGCCAATGAGGTTTGCCAACCACCACTGTACCAGGGACAATGCAATGGTAGGTTCTGTCCCCCTTTACTGATGTGCTCTCCGTTGACTGTCTGCCTCTTTCTTAGTGGTGTGCAGTCCAAGATACATGGGCATTTGTCCTCTATATCACAAAGGATATCAAAAAGGGGGAAGAAATACTGGTGAACTATGGTGAAGATTACTGGGAGGGGGAATGTCAGTGTGACCATTGTGTTCCTTCGGACATCCCTCCTGGAGATCCATCCCCAGTGCCACTAGAGAATACCAACCAGCAAACCAGGGGGGAAGATGGCAAGAGAGAGAAGAAGCGTCTTAGGCAAAAGGACCGTAGGGCAAACAAGAAGGCTATATTAGCAGTGGAAAGAGCCTCTAGGACAACCTGAGGAAGGATAGAAGGTGTTGCACTGCAAATTAGATACACCGAAAGTCTGAACTAAAATCAATGCATGACAAGGAATATATGTATATATCCATTCTTTTTGCTCAATATTCTCTAAGTTTGTGAGATTTCATGCACTTGTGCCTGTTGAATATTGTATGCATTCACTTCGTTGTATACTGGTGTGCTCCCTCACTGTCCGCTAAACCACTAGGTACCATTCTCATGGGGTGGGTGGGGAGTGAGATGCGAGCGGGCGAGGGCGTCGTTTGAGTCTGCGTCTCTTTGCCAGCGACATACGCTGCTAACTGGCGATGGGAGTGTTGGGTTAGCAAACACACGGCGAGTCCATCGCTAGCCAAATACGGCTATCCGTTAGCCGAAACGGGTAATGCAAGTTGGCCATGCGTCAACTTGCACCGTTTCCGTTTCATGTCTCTTATCACGCCTTTTACTACTTACATCTGATTCACTGCCCACGCGCACGCATGCGCGAGTCGCAACCATTATATATATGTGCTCCTTTACTTTTCGGCACCTCAGTCATTGTACCCCCACAATACTGAGGTGAGCCCTTTTTGTCTTTACCTATCTTTACTTAACGCGTACTCACTCGTACTCGTAGTTTACTATTTCTACAGGTACATGAATATAGAGTCATTGTACCCCCACAATACTGAGTTTACTATTTCTACAGGGAGCGGGACAAGTGAGTGAGTGAGTGAGTGAGTGAGTGAAGGCCAGAGGTCGGTGTCTCATCCCTGTTCTCCTTCGTTTCGTGTCCATTCATCGTTGCACGCACATACATATCCCGGGTGGCCGAATGAGCAATGTTTTCGAGCTATCTTCGTGTTTCTTTCTTGTCCATCCATTCTTTGAGGTCCACCTACCCCCTCTCATTTTCGTTGTAATTGTCGATCGCCTCCGTATTTCCCATCCCTCAGTCATGCTCTCTTGCTTTCTTCATTTTCCGCGTGCAATGTATTTTACATGTGTCTGCTGTCCTTGTGATGCGTGTGTTATGCGGTTCTTCTATTTGTTGCGCGTAGTCGCAACTTGCCGACGTCTCCATTATGATTCATTGGTGTTCTTGGAAGGAGGCCAGGCCACGGGGAATGTGGACGCGTAGCCAGTCCCCTAAGGCTAGTATCCCCCCACGCACTGCAGCGAAAAGGTCGTTGTCTGGTGGGCCTAATAAGGCAAGTCATGCCGGCGCCTACCATGTCAGCCCCTCGCCCGTAACTTACCGGACTTGTATCTGGATGTCGTACTACACCAGACATGGTGAACAAGGTAAACTTACGGCCAACATGTTCTATGTCTGCTAATCAACTGACCGTTCTGATCGCTAGCTAATTAGTCTCTAGTACGGTCTGGCGGCGCGAGACCAGAATAACCAATGGCCAGAATGTTGGCCACGTCTCGGTCCGCGCCAGATTGTGTTCCGCATGTTGGTTGTCGCCTGACAGTGGCCTAACCAATCATCCATCTGTCTGATGGACATCAGATCAGGTGTGTTGACCAAACGTTCACACACCCGGACATTTCCGACAAACAGCCGCAACCTTCACTCTCTCCCTCCCACCGTTCGCACTTCAACCTTTACCTCTGCGACGGAAGATGGACAAAACAAGACGGTGAGTTTATCTGACCCCGAGTCAGGGCGTACCATATGTATTAACCTTACTTTTATGTATAGTCATCACTCGACGATAGTTCAAGGAGAAACGCTACAGAAGGTCGCTTTGAGCATTCTACAGCTCTGTCAAATATGTCAAGTAGCCTAGTATTCGCAAATAGAGTGCTACTTTACAACACGGAGTGAAGGTCCGAATATTAAACATCGAAAAAAACCTTGTTTTACAGCGAAGGGCTTATAAGTCGCAAGTTTGCACCCCTGTTCAGACAGACTAACAGAAAGCAGCAGTGCCTACAAACCAGCAACGAGCGAAGGTATGCAATCATCGTCTTATGCCTATATCCATATGCCAACACTCTATTACCAGACCATGCATTGCTCCTACTGTGGCGAGACTAATCCTCGCTGGAAGTCTGGCCGAAGTCTCAGCAGACATCAGGCAGCTTGCTCGCGAAAATACCTACGGGCGAATTTACCCCCCCTTCCTCCAGAGCTTGAGGCACCTGAGCCTGCGCCAATGCTGCAAGATTTTGTAAGCGGCTTCATCTATTTGCGTGTCGATGTTTTAACAATTTCTGATAGGACATGTTAGAGCCTGCGCCGGTAATGGATCTAGGCGTCCCTGAAGTAGAGATTGAGCCTCCTGAAGCCCCGAGCGGACGAACGTTTCGACGCAAGCGGATGACCTGGAAGAAGCGAGAGGCCATGCTTGATTTACCGCCAAGAATTCAACCGGCTCCGCCTGGCGAACGTGAGCCAGCAATCAACAACACGGTTCCACCCTCACAAGCAATCCGTACCCCTCCTAACGCAATGGGAATGTACCGCATTTATCCCCAGAGACCGACGCATAATTCTGATGAATCAGTATCTCTCGACGATCTAGCTGATGCAAACTGCAACACCGACATTACCGATACAGCTGAGCGAACAGGTCAAGAAACTGATTTCGACGACATGGGAAATCGGGGGGGTCAAACTCCCTGGTCACCATTTTTAAGTTCGACTATCGCCAGGCTGCTCTGCTGGTTCCACAGCGGCTCAACCCAGAAATCTGTCGCCGAGCTTGACTCACTCGTGAAGAATGTATTACTCAAGGATGATTTCGACACTGCCAGCCTCAAGGGATTCAGTACATCCAAAGAGCACATGCGGGTCGACAATGCCCTCAAGGTCAATAACAAGGTATCTCAACTATTCCCCGGTACAAGCGGGTGGGAGCAGCGGAGCGTCGTTATTTCGCTTCCTGCACCAAAAGTAAAGAAATCCGAGGCTCAAGCTCCCACCTTTGAAATCAAGGACATCAATATTCGACCGTTACTCTCTGTCATGCAAGATGCATTCCAAGGACCTGAATTCGCGAGCCTCCACCTTACTCCCTTCGAAGAATGCTGGAACCCGCTGGCCAACCACAACAAGCAACAGCCTGACCTCGATTTACTCACACGCGAGCCGTTTTCGACTCTACCGCGAGGCCACGAACGAACATATAGTGAGATTTACACCTCACAGGCAATGATGGATGCCCATCGCAATCTTCCTGTTCACCCCACGCTCGAGACGGTGGTTGTTGCTTACATGTTCTGGAGCGATGCTACACATCTCGCAACCTTCGGGACAGCTTCACTATGGCCACTCTACACCTTCTTCGGCAATTGCTCAAAATACCTCCGCCTGAAGCCAACTAGCAACCACTGTCATCATCAGGCCTATATTCCTTCGGTATGTTCTTCCCTACATCAGTAATCAATTGTCGCTCTGACATGCGATCAATGCAGCTTCCGGACTCCTTAAACGACCAATATCGCGAACTATATGGCCACGCGCCTCGCCCCGCATACCTCACACACCTTAAACGTGAATTGATGCAGGCAGTCTGGCGGCTCTTGTTGACTGCTGAATTCGTCCACGCGTTTGTTCATGGTCTTGCTATCAGGTGCTTCGACGGCATCGTGCGGCTGTTGTTTCCTCGCTTCTTTACCTACAGTGCCGACTACCCTGAGAAGTCAGTAACCATTCAGTATTGCCTTATGCTCATTCTGATTTTTATATTTATTCAGAGTCCTCTTGGCAACAATTAGGTATCTCGGTGGCTGTCCCTGTCCTCGCTGCCTTATTGCAAAGGCCAAGATTCGGAATCTAGGCATGAAGCATGACATGTTGGCTCGTGAAAGGCTCAACCGAATTCGCATCGACTCAAACAGTATTCAAAACAGAATTGAAACGGCACGTAAACACCTTTTTGCTTTCGGGGCACTCGTAAACGGGACCAAAGTTGATGGCCAGTTGAAGAAGGATTCCCTTGTACCGACACGGGTGAGTTCATACATGTATGAGGATTCACTCGGTAATACTGATACTTTGTAAGCAGAACGCCTTTTCTATTCTTCAACCTCATGGCCTCAACTTCTATGCCTTGTTCGTTCCGGATTTGCTGCATGAATTTGAGCTTGGGGTATGGAAAGCTGTATTTATCCACCTCATTCGGATATTGCACGTATTAGGTCCCGATTCCGTTGCAGCTCTAAACGAGAGGTATCGGAAGGTACCGACATTTGGACGAGATGTGGTCCGCCGATTTCACGCCGATGCAGCAGCCATGAAGAAGCTTGCAGCACGAGATTACGAAGACCTTCTGCAGGTCTGTTGTACATTCCTTTACTTACTACTTTGCTTACACCCCGAGATTAGTGTGCGATTCCTGTGTTTGAGGGGCTTCTCCCAGAGCCACACAATCAAATTGTCCTCGACCTCCTGTTTGCCTTAGCTATGTGGCATGCTCTAGCCAAACTCCGCCTTCATACCGACTCTACACTAGGCCTTCTACAGGCAAGTACTGGAGATATTGGAGCCCTTCTTCGCAAGTTTTCCGAGATGGTCTGCCCATCTTACAGTACGAAAGACCTACCACGTGAGGCCGAAGCTCGAGTGCGAAAGGCGCGAAAGGCGGACTCCACTGGTACAAGCACAACAGAAGCATCTGTCGTGACCACTAAGCTACGGTCGTTTAACATGAATACATACAAGATGCACGCACTTGGCGACTATGCCACGACTATACGACGGCTGGGAACATCTGAGTCTTGGTCGACGCAAGTGGTACGTCAGAATGTTAGCTATATATTCCCATTGTTCATCGATCTCTTCTCAGGGAGAATTAGAACATCGCCGTGTTAAACGGCTGTATGGGCGCACTAACAAGAATAAATATGAAGAGCAGATTGCAAAGCAAGAACAGCGTCAACGTACTCTTCGAGAAGTCAGGCGCCGCCTTAAGGATGCTGATAATGCCAATGTCAATCCCCCGGCTGAGATCCCATTGAAGAAGAAGTCGCTCAAGCAATCCCTCAACGATCACTACTATATCTCATCATCTGGCCAAACATCGGTCACGATTAGCGAGTACCTAACCGCGCATCAAAATGACACGGCGTTTACAGTAGGTCACCTACCTTGACGACTTCACTGCCTAACCTCCCAACAAAGGATTTCATTCCAAAACTCAAGGCTCACCTTCTTGGACGTCTCCTCAATGACACTGGAGATGATGAGCAATACTCAATGGACGACCTTCTCAAGGTTGTGATTGCTAATGACCGATTGTACTTGCGCAAGGTGCTCCATGTGAACTATACAAGCTACGATGGACGCCGATGCCGTGATTCATTGAACCCCGGGAAAAACTCGGACTTTATTACTGCTTCAAACGAGGACGACGGCGCAGCAGATCAGCACCCATTGTGGTATGGCCGGCTTGTGCAAATATTCCATGCCACTGTTCATCATCCACGCCTACGTGAACCACAAGAAGTCGACTTCCTCTGGGTTCGATGGTTTGGACGCGACTTGTCATTTCGGGCGGGCTTTTCCAAACGGCGCCTTTATCGTATTGGATTCGTTGCTCTGGACGATGATGCGGCATTCACATTTGTGAATCCAGTGGACATCATCAGAGCTGTTCACATTCTCCCTGCCTTTCACTACGGTTTGACACAGGTTGATGAAATATCGCCTGTAGCGGATGCCACTGAAACGAAGAATCAAGGAAAGTGGCAGTTCTTCTATGTCGGAATGTAAGTCAAACAGCACATCTTAAACTCAAAACTTGAAACTTAGCCGTGTTACAGGTTCTCCGATCGTGATACGGTGATGCGTTACATTGGCGGTGCCGTGGGACATCAGTCAGCACAGACAGCACAAGATGATTCTGTCGAAATTCTAAGTGATGACTCGGATTCCGAGTTAGACGTTGAGGTCAATGACGAGGTGTTAGAGGAGGACTTGGAAGATAACAAGGACGAGGATGTTGAGTTATCGGAGGCTGAGGACGAAGATGATTTAGATCAATGGCTGTCCGAAGAAGAAGAAGAAGATTCTCTTGAGGATGCAGCGAGTGAGCAATCGGAGGACCTACAAGTAGAAATTTGGTAAAATATATGTATACCGCCTCGTTGAACGACAGAACCCTTATTTGGATGTGAATACAAACAAAGCCAAAGCAATTGTAATGAGATTTGTTCAGCGCTTAAACGTGTTCACACTCACTCTTACCACACTCATGGCCGCAAAGCGTACTCACGACCTCATCAATGAGGCCCTCGAACACATTGGGCCCCGAACCTCAAAGAAGCAAAGGATGCAGCGTGTACGGTAAGAATTGGGATCTCTTTCGATTGCATTAGCATGTTAACCTTCAGCCTAGCAATGAGGCTCGCATCGCCCTGGAAAACATTGAAGATCAAGGGAAGATTATCCCGCGTCTTGTTGATCTTTACAGGCACCCTCGAGAACTACTTTGTCAGGGGTATGAACTGCATCTTGCAGAACAAGAGCCGCCTGTAGTCACTGGAGGCGCACCACTTGCTGCCGAGTAAGTCAATATATGCGCATACAACCACTCCACAATTGCTGATTTCTCAAGGGTCGTGAGGGAGAATGAGCATCTCCTCCATTCGTATAAGAAAATAGTCCAACGGCTGCCACTGTTGCCGAAGATTATTGTGGAGTATCGTAACCTCGACTGGGATAAATGGCTAGATATGGTCAGCTTGGTGAGTACTGTGTATACGCTTGTATTCAACAGAATTCACCTGCGTGCATGCATTAGATCGCCCACGCAACCAGTCAGACACGGTCCAATGACTCGTCTGGCCTTCGTGACAAGCTTGAATATTTCACCACTGATCCAAAGGAAGTTGTACCACGAGAACTTAGCACGAAGCTAGCGCGTGGATGGAACCATCGTTGGACGGCAAAGTTACTGTGCCCACAACGATATATTAGCAAATTTCTCAAGGATCCCTGGTGAGCTCGGATGATGTTCTCCAAATATCTACTAACAACGGCATCCAGCACACTCATGCTCAAGGCCCAAAAAGGATCAAGCAAGATGCAACACCACACCGACTGGCCTGCATTCCTCTATGATGCTACAGAGTATGACAAGACCAACCCAGAGTCTGGGTTATTCAAGAACCAGCCACTCGTCCTTGTATGTACGGCCCCTGCCTGTAGCTGATGTGCTCACTCCTTCCGATGTCTCTTTAGATCCTTCGGCATATCCTGATCGGCCCAAGTGCTGTGAAGTCAAACACACGGTCTACCTTACCCCGACACTGCAATGCTAGCATCCTCGGTATTTCGGACATCAACGGACATCTTGTTGCTTACGCAGCTTGCCAGGTGCGTATGAAAATGACATTTGGCACTGCTAACCTCTCTATCTCTGGGACAGGCTCGCTTCATGCTCAACGCGCAGACGGAGTGGACACGAATGGACGGCAAGTTCGATAGCTCTGCCTTCTACGATCGGATCACCCATTACTTCAAGACTGGTGCCGAACAAGATGACATCAATGTAAACGAGCTACTTAAGTGGTATAGAAAGTAAGTGCCCGATTTCTGTTTCTTCCTCAAACTGACAACTTTGCTAGCGAGGTATTCAATAACTCGGGCCTTTCGGGAGACGACGAAGACTCGGACAGCGACAGTGACAGCGATAAAGATGGCTCGGACGGCGAGGATGAAGATACTCTAATCCAACGACAACGTGAGCTCCGACGAACGCAACGTGCCAGTGCTGGAGAGGCTACCATGGGTGCTGCGGCCAATGCTGGACCGCCAACTGGACATGGAAACTAACAACGGCAACCGAGGGGCTGGCCCTGGAACTGTAGGTAGCACTGGAGCGACCGCTTCTGGAACAACACGCAACACTGGATCCTCAGGCGCCGCTGGACCCGCAACCTAGGACTCTCAAATGACGACTGACATTCGATGACTCCGATACTCACATCTCTCAAACTTCCCGACCCCTGCTTGCTCTTTCAAATCACTCTGCATGAAACGGCTGCTCGATGCTCTAGATGCTTCTCTATTTGCTCGCCCTCTTGACATGTGCTACTGATAACCAACACTTGTAACAGTAATAGAAGTAAAATATCATTCGCATCATTACATTCTGGCTCTTCTGACTGAGAACAAGCCTGGGAGCTGAGTGATTAGTAAAGCAAAGCTGCTCCATATGACGAGCCTGTAGTACCATATCAGACACCCAACAGGCTGGAAGGGCTCTTGTAGACTACGTCATCTTGCCAAGCATCATCAAGTGGGCGAGCATGTTTAGGCTCACCAGATAGGTCACACCCGCCAGACCGTTGTGCCTCACCAGCGTGATGAGTTTTGTAAGTTGAACCACCATGGTATATCTCGTCAGCCTGGTGGAGCTGTTAATGTCTGGCCATTTTCATTATCGCCGGATCCCGACCGTATCGACGCTGTGAAATGATGGTTTGCCCGGCAATGGATTCCGGGCCTAATACTGGTTGGAGACGCCTAATATGCCCTTCTCCAGGCCATTCTCTTTTTGCTGATGCCGACGATCTCACACATATGGCGCCCCAGCCACTGCTATGTCGCTGTGATTGCAATAAATGCCGCAAGCATCCTGCAGGATTTCAATGGCAGACAAACGACTGAGAATAAACGAATAACACTGTTCCGACCTGTCAAGGCCGAGAACCGGTCCTTCAGTCTACGCCCGTGTTGCCTCGACCATACACGAAGAAGAGTCCCCTTGCTTGACAAGGGGTTCTGGTCCGTCAGAATTGACCGCCATTGTTATGCCCTATTTATTTGTTTCCTTTACAAGGCTTCAACCTTGCTCTAGGCGCCCAATAATTGCGGGCATTCCACTCGACTGCGTACGAAAGTTTACGATCTTGTAATCTACAACGTATGTGTACTACCGTGCATCATTTCTTGCCACCAATTCCTTGTGGCTCCATCTAGCCTCTCCAACCTATCATCCTCATGCATTCCCAAGATCCCAATAGTCACAACTTATCCAGGCTCGGACTCCTCGCTTCTACGCTCTCATGCTGGCCGACTGCCCATGGCCTTTCCTTCATTATGTGCGATTTATTTGCTATGGAATGGACTTTGTTTTGGTACCCAGCATGGACATACCACCTCGTTGGACGGACCCCCGACGTTCGTACCCTAGAGTTTTCCTCCTCACTCACGCACGACAGCCTTTGATGGACCCTTCTCTTCCTTTGACAATTGTGGCCTTATATACTTGCTCGAATCCGGACACCTGCTCACCGATGGTCCCCTACCTTGTTCTTCTTACATGCGACGGACTCTCGCTCATTCGTCTTGCCTCTCAATCGTGTTTCCTATAATCATTGTAGCACTTAAACTGTATAAATCATTAGACGTACTGCTAGTATATTCAACTAAGAAATCAATGCACCTGACGCTCAATTGCAATGCCCAGGACAGTGAATTCCATTATGCGGCGCAGTGTATTTGAATGTCACGAACACTTTAAATCATTGCTCACAACACCGAATTTCACTGTAAAAAATGGCCGTTTTACTGTTGCAAACACTGATTTCGTCGGGGTCTTACGTCCCTTCTGGTGCCTCTGGGGAAGGTCAAAATTTTGCAAAGATTGTCGCCGACAATTATAATCAGTGTGCCAGAGCATTAGAATTCACTGTCGTGTACACCTGTCCCGCCACAGCCGCACGTTACCATAACCACCCCGATCCTGCCGTTGTGTTGGCAGCAGATGGCGTCACTGCCGAAGCAGGTCAATCCCAACCGTATCCAACCCATTATCTCCCTCGTCGAGCTACTCGACATTGTCAACCACGTACATCGGACTCTCTCCCGGCCCCTCACCGAAAAACACAATGTGAAGGTCTGAGTCTGCCAGCGCTTCATCGCACACTCTTCGATTGCCCCGAGTACCCGCCAACTACGACACATACCGGCGTGAGGCTTTTGGTTTTCATTGCGTACACGATTCACCGCACGAACCTCCATCATTGCTATCAAACTTGTCCAGTAACGGCTCGGCCACGCGGGGATTCCTACCTTTTGAACCAGAGGCTGGAATTTTGCTGCCGAGGATCAGGATCAGCGCGTGCGTACTGAGGCACTCGGCAGCTTGGTCATGCTGGTGACCTTGATGTGGTATGGCAGGCCTCGCCCTAATCGAGCTCGCATACCCTTCGCCAACCTATGTGTTTATTGGCTCAGATTGATTCACTATATACAGTATGAAGGATCCTGAATGTGAATGGACTGAAAGTCTGAAACTACCTGAGATTGACAAGTCTGAGATTAGGAGTTCAGAAAAAACGGACTCGTTGCCATGGCATGCCAGTGGCCCATGATGTCCGGCAGCATGCTCAACTTATCCTTCCTATGCTCACGCTCATCTTCAATTAGCCCTCAAACCGACCTGATATTTCTCCTAATCCCGCGTAAGCACTAATTAGCGCTTTAGGAGGTGGAGATTTTTCCTGATAGATACTAAATGGCAGGCTCTGGTACAAGTGAGCTCGAATTTCTGAAAGGAACGATCGAGAGGGTGACTGACGTTTTGTTAGAGTCCGAGTGGGAATAATGCATCCTGTCTCTCATCGCCTACACCATCTACCCTTCAAATCATGCCAGATCATCGGAAAGTAGGCTCGCAAGTAGCGGCCTCTTCTCGATGTGATCAGTAAATGATCTGGGCACGTAGATTAACCGATCTCTTCTCAGATGCAACAGAGCCAACAAAGCGGATTTTGTCGATGGTCTTATCGAAGGAAAGCAACCCTGTTCGCAAATTCAGCTGCGAACGGGATTGGAGTCAAATAATGTATGTCGTTATGCTCGATTTACCTCGTTCCTGCTGATCACAGTCATCCAATTCGTGGCCCAGCTGTCAGCGGCGTCGAGCGCAGTTGTAGGGAAGGTCCGCACCGTTGCGACACATATGAATTGCGCTGAGAACGGCAGCATCAGCAGGTGCTCACTCGGTGTGTGATACGATAGGCCGTTTCTGTTTGTGATTAACATCAGCCCGGTCCCAAGGTGCACCAAGGCATTGCGACATCCATTCTTTTGATATGTGTGCCTCCAGCTTTGTTGACCACAATTAAATTCAGCTCTGCTCATTTCAGACTCGCTCCGCCTCCCTCTGCCTGTATTTTTATTCCTCGACAACAAGCACCCCGCGCCAATACTGCCGCCGTACACGTCAGACGTGATGGGAACCGCCTGAGATCCAGCCGCTTCCTCCACTCGGAGGTTAGGCGCGGGTGCGGCAACTACGCTGAATCACAGGAATATCAAGCAAGATCGACCCCCAGCTGGAACGACGGTACTCGACGCTGGCGCGCGCGCATGACGGTCTTACGCCATTACCTGCTACCACGTTACCCGTTCAACAACGAGCTCCCGGCGCCGTACAGGCCCCGCGTGGCATGCCTTATTGTAGCTGCAGTATCCTTCCTGCGAGCGAGCGTTCACGTCCGCCGCATCGGCCAGCCGCACTAGAACGGTGAGTTTATTTTCATAACTCGATCATGTTCTCACTCTCATCGCACTGATCCTTGATCTACCAGCTGCTCCGAGAAGGTTGTGAAGAGGTGGTGGAAGACAAAGGCGGGCGAATGAGTAGTATAAGTAGCATATAGCACTTGTATATGTAGAGTATAAATTCTATGATAGGTTGTGTGGCAAGCCGTGTGGTGTGCGTGGCATCACAATCTTGCGCGTGGATTTGTGCGAATCGATTGTGACGCCACACAAGTCTGGGAGCGTGGGATGCATAGTGCCACGCGCATCACGCCTCTGCCGTTTTGGTGATGAAGGTCTCCAAGCCAGCGTATTCTGGTCATTGAGCGGCCGACGACGTCCATTCATGCCACTCCGATCCAAGGCAAGGCCATGACCTGCGACAATGTCAAGGTTCGTCTGCCCTCACTTCAGCTTCCTCTCTTCCTCTCTTGCTGCGAAACTGAAGGCTTTTCGTCAAGAACAGGGCCAAAAAAACCGACCACACGCATACCTTCCAAACGGAGGAATTGTTCGATCAGTCTCAGTCAGGTTCACCCTAGCCGATTTCCCACAAGGTGAACCTGTTGGTTCTAGGAGCCTGCTGTCGTTGAACAACTATCAGAAGAAACTCCTCTGGACTCCGATCTTCAAACTATTGAGGATGAGGAAGGAGTTGGATCCGATGATAGTATAACCTGCGAGGAAAACGAGAGCGACTTAGATAATGAGTCGCTTGAGACGGGTGACATCGCAGTCGAGATATTAGAACGCGAAGAAGTTTCCGACGATGGCAACGAGTTGGATTTAAATGAGTTAGATGGAAGCTCGGGTTCAGACTCAGGATTTAGTGACTCAAGTAACCAAGAATGCTAGATTTAATTGTAGTAGAAGAGATACCGTAGCGCGTACGCCGTACATGATATTCTTGGTCCATCACTGTCACAAAAGTGTGACCGTGCCAAAACAGTGCCACTTCGTACCAGCCGCTTCCGACGAAGCCTTGCGAAGTCTGAACGGATGGTCACGAGCCTACGTGTAGGTTAACCATTTATCTGCCGCGAACTCAGGCGACGCTCTCCAATGGAATCAGCCCATATGTGAAAACCCTACAGTGTGTCTTCGCGTTCTCTCGTTATTGCGTTCGACGTCGGCACAACTTTCAGCGGCGTCTCATATGCCATCCTAGAGCTGGGGTAAGTCCCCAAGATATACGGTGTAACAAGGTGAGTCCCCCTCGGCGTGGTCGATCATAAATTGACCCAGAATTGACCGCCACCTGCTAGATTTCCCGGGCAAGAACATGTAGCTGGTAATTCAAAGATACCCTCCGTCATGTATTACAACAGAAGTGGCAAGATGGTCGTGGCCGGTGCAGAGGCAGAGGATGCGTCTATAGCATCCCAGGCAGAGGACGAGGGCTGGACAAAGGTTGAGCTCTTCAAGCTTCGCCTACGCCCCTCGTATGTCCCCTTCATTTCCTGACCGAAGCCCTCTCATTAACCAAGCTTTCACATAGCACAATGAAGCTCAAGATGAACGGCCTCCGCCTGGCATCTCTTCCGAAGCACAAAACTGCAGTCGATGTCTTTGGCGACTTTCTCGGATACCTATTCAAATGTACAAGGACCTTCTTCACCGACACCCATGCTAACGGCCATGCTTTGTGGACTGTCGTGCAGCACGACCTCCAATTTGTGCTCTCACATCCGAACGGGCGGGAGGGCGCGCAGCAGACGAAGATGCGGAGAGCGATAGTCTACGGCGGAGAGATCCCGGACACGAACGAAGGCAAGGCGCGGATACGATTTGTCACAGAGGGTGAGGCGAGTCTCCACGCCTGCGTCCTGGCGGCCGATGTGCTTTCGGTGCGCACAAATCCTTGCGTTCGTCACGGCGGCCTATCTAGCGCTTTCGCGCAGAGCACGTCGAACCATGGGTTCTTGATCGCTGGATCTCAGCTCGTATGCGATTCGCGGGACCCATCCGCTCGTAATCGAGGAGATTGCCCCGCCGGACTGTGCGTTCTCCGATGCGCTCTGCTCCTGCAAACACTCGCCACATCCCTTCCCCAGGCCTGTTCGCCGGATCCGTGTTCGTCAGCAGGCGTACCCGCGAGTTCCTCGAAGGTATGTACGGCACTCCCAGCCCACACACTCACTAATTTGGGTTGCTCCTAACCAGAGAAGCTGCGTGGCTCCAAGTATGGCTCGGCAGACTTGCTCGACCACATCACGAAGCGGTTCGACGAGACCACGAAGCGGCTGTTCCGAGCGAAGAAGGACCTGCAATTCATCACGTTCGGCTCGCCGCTCGATAAAGACATGTATGTGGGTATCCGGAACGGGCAACTGAAGTTATCGGGTGAGTCCGCAGCATCTTCTTTTCGCGAGGGAGGTGCGGATGTTAATCACCGCTGCGTCTAGATCGGAGGTTGCGGACTTGTTCGAACCGTCTATCGAAGGTATGTACTGTCGACCATTCATCGCATCACCTCGCTCATCATCGCTTTGTTGATCAGCTGCGGTCGCCGCAATTAAGCGGCAAATTGAAGCGACAAATGGGTTAATCGAGGTGGGTTGGCTTTTAGCCTTCTATCGCGCAACCCTACATGCTCACTTGTTGACAACCGATGACGCACAGTCTATTTGGCTGGTTGGTGGCTTTGCGGCTAGCCCGTGGCTGTTCCATCAGCTGCAAGAGAGCTTGGCACCCGTCACCGTTAGTAGGCCGGATTCCCAAACGTATGTCGAATACTTGAGCATTTACTTCACACTTGTTCTTGACACTGACGAATTGCGTGGACGCGTAGGTCGAAGGCCGTTGCTGACGGTGCGATTGGTTTTTACTGCGACCACCATGTCTCGGCTCGCATGTCGAAGTATACGTACGGCGTGGAGTATCTCCGCGAGTTAGACGCCAACGACCCCGACCACGCCGCCCGCAAAAGCAGACTCTCCGAGCTTCCCTCCGGCCCGAAATTACTTCCAGACGCGTTTGATTGTATTCTATCCCGAGTACGTGCTCTGATATTTCCCGTGCACTGTGCTATGTATTCTGACCACCGGGTTTAGAGTGAAAGAGTCGACGGTGTTCACGAGGAAGTATTGTACGGAGTTGACGAGTTTGTCGTTGCTTTCTGTATTTGAGGTTGAGATTTGGTGTTTTAGAGGGGGTAATGAAGTCCCTAAGTGGATCATGCGCCAAGCAGGTACGCCTCTACGTTCAGCTATTCAACACTTTGCTAAGTCATTTCTCTCTTCAGAGGACTTTGGTACGCTCTGTGCTGTACAAGCGAACCTGTCACCATTGGCCAGCAGCGCTGAACCCAAGACGGGAAGGAACGGAAAGACGTACTGGATGATTGTATTTTCGGTTGAAATTCACTTTGGTCTGACCGAGTTCAAGGCTAGGATTAAATGGAATGATAGTGTGCGTCTGTTTGGCATTTTCATCGCATCTCTTCCCCTTCTAAAACAGCTTATGGGTTTAGGGCGTTACGAAGTAGTAAGTACCGTTGATTATTATTTCCGTGCCCGCTTTTAACGCCCCCGCAGTGGCCCGGCATCCATTATCTACAACGAAAGTGGGCATCGCGCGGAAGAAGATGAACCCGATGATTCACTGAAGACGAGCTCACAATCGGCTCTACAGCCCCTTCAGCTGCCGCATCACGAACACCCTCACGCACGGGGTTCAACGGCTCTCCCAGCAAGCCACCTTCAACACACAGCACGCCGAAGCAAGAGTGCTTCCACGATATCCCCGATGTCGTCAGAGGCGATCGCGATCGCAGCCTCGCGCCCAGTACACATACGCGACATTCATCAGCTTCCCGCCCGTCAGTCGTCACAGGCAAGTCGAATTGGAGGGACAACCACGCACCCTCAGCCAATGGCCGATCGTCTAACCCTGCGTCTCCTGCGACCGAGCGTGCGGTGAGTGGGAGCTGGCGCAGTGAGGCGGGTAAGATTGAACGGTCGTCGAAGGGCAAAGACAGAGAACGCGATAGCTACGTATCCGACGCGGATCGCGACCGGGGTAGGAAGGACAAGCCGAGGGACAGGGAGAGGTCGATCAATGGGGAGCATGAACGGTCGTCAGTGCTGGGCAAGATTGGGGAGGCGCTCACGTCTGTATGGGGGGCCGCGACCAGCCACCCACGTCTGCACCGTCTGTTAGTAGCCCTCTTGCTTCCAAGGCACCTTCTATGTATGGGCGGAGGGACAGTGTTGCTGCAGAGAGCATGGCGAGCACTCCTGGGGAGACAAGATCACGGCATTCGCCTGCCGCCAACGCGTCTGCTTTGTTTGATACTGGGCCCCAGGACAGATCCCGGGGTATGGATCCTGAAGCCTCGCGCCCTCTCAGCTCTGTTAGCCTGATGCCTGGCAGCATGCCTGAGCCTGTCGTGCAAGAAGTGCAGCAGGAAGTCCCTCAGCATCTGACTCCGAGAGCCCTTGGACTGGAGCTCAAGGAAGCGCAACCACAACCACCGCTTGACGCCTAAGCCGCCTTCGAGAGCCGTGTCGCCTAAACCAATTACGCCTGCACTCCAAGAGCCTGAGCCCCTCCCTGAACAACCAGCCGCTAGCGGTGATCTTGGCTCGCTCTCATTTGGGTTCGGTTCGTCTGGAGGCGACTTTGCGTCTTCCCTGGGTACCGGATTTGGTACATCCGCAGACTTTGGCACATCTGCAGGATTTGGGTCGACTGCAGGCTTTGGTTCTTCAGGATTTGGGTCGACTGGTGCAGGATTCGGTTCCGCCAGTGGTTTTGGATCCGCCGGAGGATTTGGGTCAACTGGTGGAACTGGGACTGGATGGGGTAGCACAGCGACTGGCTTCGGAATTTGGGGAGCCCCCAAAGCAACCGTCACCAAAAGCTTCGCCTGCGGAAGTTGAGGCTCCCTTGGAAGAGGTAGCACCTGTAGCAGAAGAAGATAGTTGGGGTAGTTGGGGTGCACCGGCGAAGAAAGGAAAGGCTGCATCAAAGGCTGCGTCCAGAGCCGCATCCAAGCCTGCATCCAAACTCCTGTCTCAAGTCAACACTCCATTGGTTGCTGCATCTGAACCGCCACCAGAGGAAACCCCTCCTGCACCTGTAGAGCCTCCAGTCGCTCATGTAGAAGAGACGCCAGCGCCTGAGCCCCCAGCTGCAGAGGTGCCTCCTGCTCCCGCCGAAACGCCGCACCAGAACCTCCCCCGGTTGAACTTATAACGCCTGCCGCTGAAGAATCTGGATTCGAAGTGAAGACAACAAGTAAGAAGAAGAAAAAGAAAGGCAAGGGAGGTGCCAGCGAAGTTGCTACTCCAGTTGAGGAAACGGCACCGGCACCGCCGCCGCCCAAGACCCCCGTCGTGGAACCTGTCCGTGTGCCCACACCGGATCCCACAGCTGCCGCAGCAGAGGGCACCACCGGAAACGACGGGTGGACGTTCGATGTCGTCTCTCCACCTGCTGGCTCAGCAGATAATCTCCCCTCTGCAACCTTCACCAATCATCTTGGAATGACGTCCTTCGGTGCGGGCGGCGCCACTCTACTTGATAACATTAATTTACCGCTGTCGGCACCCAAATCTCCCAAAGTCGCTGAGTCTTCCGAATTGCTTTCGTCTTCTAAACCGGCATCACCAAAAGTCTCACCAAACAATACGCCCAAGCCGAGCCCTAAGATAGAGGCTGCCGCTTTACCCGAGGCCTTAGCGAACCCCGAAGTTCCTGCAGAGCCAGCTGTCGATCCACCAGCTGCTGAACCGGAAGTGACACCAGCTGTGGAAACGAAGGCGGAAGAGGACAAGCTACAAGTTCCTGGCGCTGATGACCCAACATCACCTACTACTCCAGTTACCCCAGGGGATGAGGGTGGGGAGGAAAACGCTGAAGACGCTGAAGCTGCCACACCCCGGGCAACGAGAAAGGTGCCAAGGGAAAGGCAGGCGGAAATACCCCTGCTCCTGCTGCAGATGGAGGGAAGAAGAAGAAGAAGTAAAGAGTTACGACACAGACCAGAACCCCTTGTCAAGCAAGGGTACTCTTCTTCGTGTATGGTCGAGGCAACACGGGCGTAGACTGAAGGACCGGTTCTCGGCCTTGACAGGTCGGAACAGTGTTATTCGTTTATTCTCAGTCGTTGTCCAAGACTACACGTAGAATTGTACATCTACGCACTCTTCTCATTTTTCCTGCTGCAAACTCGCGTGCGCAGCGACTTCCTCCACGCAAACCCCTCGGCCGATGGCAAGCTTGGCAATGGCTTCACGACATTGTCCACAGCCATCTCCAACACAATGCGACTGTGAATCGGAGGCTTCGAGAACCACACCTTGTGCGGGAAAGATTTTTCATAGGTGCGTATTCCTCCGCATTTTACTTTGTGCATTAATCTCGAACTGCATCGCTAATACTATCTCTATTGAATTAGACAAAATACACTTCGGCTACATAGCAATAGCTACAACGGGCGCATTGGTCCCACCTCACAGGCCCTTGTTTTTCCTTCCCTGCATGTGCACCAGCCACTGTCATGCAATCCGGCAATGCAGATTCAACCACGCTCTTCGCAATGCAGAGATCAACTGAAGATGGCGAGAATAGCGTAGCATGAGTAGCAGCACGTCCCATTTTCCGATCACCGGTGAACAAGTCAGACAAGCAAGCGGCGTATGCTCAGTCTTGGACGTGCTTCCTAAGGACCTAATGGCTGGGAGAAATTGCGCGATGCGGACAGGCAGAGAACCAGGACCAAGGACTGCGGAGAGTGCGAACGAGGGTGGGGAAGGGAGCGAGGCAGATGAAAAGGGAAGGGAAGAGAGGGTAGCTGGAGTTTTATGGGCGGCAAACAGATACATAAGCATCTGAAAAGCGGCGCCTCGGCTGCTGCTTCGGACGTCCCTAGCAGCTGGGATGGACACACAAATGGAGGACGCGGAAGCTTTGAGTGGCGAACAGAAGGAAAGGGACCGGGAGCAGAACGAGAGGGCGACCATGCTTCTGGTGGAGGCGGTGAAGTCAAGACGCCCGCGCGATCGTCGGGCCTTCCTCCAATCGAGCTTCAACCGCCATCACCACCTCGACATCGTGACCAGCAGCCGCCCCGGGGCACGATGGGGATGCCCGCAGGCTTGCGCTCCTGCCCCCGGGCTCGGTTGACTCCCCGACGATCGCGTCTGAGCCTTCTTCAGCAGGACCTTTCCCAATTTTTACTCTCGACTCGCTGATTTCGACACCAAGATCACCCACGTCGGCAGTGAGTCCAGATATCGCATTGTTGGCACAGTCAACGAGCGCCACGGTTCGTGCGTCTTTACCATCGCTACGCAAAGCCACGTTACAGCCACCTACATCGCCCCAGGCTGCTTCTCTTGGTCGAACCACTGGCGGAGGCGCAGGGGCTGTTGCTGAGGTTGTCGGTGCTGGCAACGGAACTGCAGGATCCAATACCAGTACTATGGTGCTTCGACAAAATTCGCTTGGAGATTCGAAGATTCCTGCGTGCATCAGTCAAACGCAGGTTGGGTTGCGGAGGGATCTGAGCCTGGTGAGGGAGTTCGCGGCCGCCGTTGAAAGTGAGCGCATTGTAATTTCTGAAACGATGAATATGTTCTCATCCAAGTTTGTCAGACCTCAAGGGCCGTCAATGCACGTGTGATGATCTGGTATTACAAGTCCAGAGAATCCTTGACACACATGCGCAGGCATTCGTTCAACAGTCGCAGACGCGCAGCAGCAACCTCGAGCCTCGTTACCCCTTTTCAACATCGGTCATCGCCATCGATCGAACACCACGCCGTCCGCGACTGTATCCAAGCTTTCTCCGCCCATCAATCAAATGTACAAAGAGTTCGCACTGGCGTTTTAAACCATCAATTACAAGTGGCGGGTTTCATTGAAGTGTGCCGTGTTGCTGATAGATCTTGGAGTCAAGGGATTGGAGGATTGCGAGTTCGTCTCAAAGTCTACCAAGCACCAGCGTATGTGCTCCTGCGGTCCCTGGTAGCAGCGCTTGACGTGAAACCAGGCACGGCCGATAGCAAGAAAAGTCGCGAGCGAGCGATCACCAGGAAGTGCGACCTCTGTTCGGGAGGCACACTAAGCAACAACGTTTGTGAGATGTGTATGAGAGGCACTTAATATGATTTATGCCGATTTTTAAAGTGATGTATATCTTGAATCAAGGACATATCTTCTGGGCGTAAGTCACCGGCCTGCATTGTTTGTATGTATTTAGGCGTCATCTGTTCTCAGAGGCTGTCACTGTTGTCAGTGTCACCGTCGACGACACGGTCTGTCTTAAATCTAAGCGCGTTAATTCGATATAAGTACTGTCATCATCACACCAGCACAGCGTCAAGATCTACTCTGGATTTCTCCCTGCGCTCCTACACGCCGAACCCTCGTCATTCTCACACATCAAGGCGCCAAGTGAGTTTTCCTCATGAACTGCTGCCTGAAAATCTTTTACGCAACACTCTCAAGGACTCTGTAAACAGTCAACTCTCCATTTTGGTAGGCTACGATGGACGAATACACTATTGGTGTGCTGTTTACTAGTACCTGTATCTCGAACACTCTCAACTCACGGAGGGCCAGAATATATCCTGGAGGCTAAGCGCCTGTCTGAGAAGGACGGTAGCAACTTTTCAGGCCAGTTACCCCCAGAGAAAAAGGATTATACTCAATATGAGTATAAGATCAAAGTGAATGCTCTTCTATATGTATTGATCTACCATGATGAACTAACATGTACCCTATAGTGGGAAAACTATCCCATGTCTGCAGCAACGTCAGTGCTGCAAGCGGTCTCCCACTCTCCCCAGACTCAAACTGACACAACTGGGATTACAAACAGGGCTGAGAAGATCGACTCGTTTCTACCGACCGATACGGACCCACGGTCGTCTTTGCACTTTGTCGACGATTTCTGGGCACAAGCTGATCTGCAAGGGTTCACCCACAAGGAGATTCTTCCAGGCACGATAATTCAATTGTCTGGTGAGTTTGAGAGGTTTGATATAGACCTGGACAATACTAAATTTTGTTTGCATCCTCCTTTATGATATTATGCTATTTGGATGTGCTTGATCATGGCAAGGAAACAACCTTAACGAGGTACATACCCCAGGACCACACACTGAAATAGCAGGGTCTACAGGGCGTAGCAAGCGGCCACGAGGCAGCCTTGATGAGCCTTTAGCAGTTAAAAGGGCTGCTACAGGAAGCATCCATGGGGGCGTCGCAGCCCCAAGTAGTTTTGAAGCTGCACAAAGTGAGTTGCGCCAATCTCTGACACTAAAGAAGCTCCTTAACATACCACCTTAGCAAAGGCCGGGCCAGGACCTTCAATAGTTTCCAGTCCTGATCATGGTTGCTATTTTTATTCTGCATGCCATCCTGCTGATATTAATGTAAGGTTAGGTTGGATCCTCGATCTGCAGAAATGCAGCACGCTGCCGTATCACGGACCCGGCACCACGCTGCCAAAAGCACATTCCCCTGCTTCGGCACGTCCAAGCCGTATGTTGTTTCCTAGATGTCTCCTGTGATAAATGATTGACCGCATGTAGAGCCAGCCCATAAGCGTGAAAAGTTGAACGCAAAGGTTCAAAGCCTCTGGACCTACTTGATAGAACATTGGCCAGACAAGGAAGGGCAACCAGATGTCCTCTTTGAGGTCAGGTTCAGCCTTACAGATTGTCCTGCTGTTTGGCTGCTATTCAAGAGGCATATTCCGCAATATTTGTCGTATTGTCAAAATAAAGGCGCAACACAAGTACGTTGTTTCAGTGTCGTACGTCGCATGGCTAAACCCCATGCCCCTTCCAGAACTTTAAAATCATCGGGGATCTCTATAGCAAGGTATGCAGATTGCATACTGTCGGTTCACTGATAATAATAGCTATTTAGCTGCAAAAGGAGGTCGAAGAATGTGGAGTTTTCGATTCGCACCTTTTGCAAGGCATGTACGATTCTTTCATTGCGGCAATCGACCGTGTAGTGGCTCCGATGCCCGGCCTGGAGTATGCTCTGAGGATGTCTGATGAAGCTCGGAAAGCACTTCAAGCATCGTATCGAACTGGGAAAGCTCTTCGAAAACAGGCCATTGAAGTACCTGTGCCAAGGTCTGTTAGGGATATTGCCAATCAGTGACATAATACTCAAGCATTTCCAAGTAGATATTCCGATGGACCTCCTACAGACCACAACATGGTTGAAAATAACTTGTTGCTTGAGCAAGGCATTGAAAGTGGTGCCTTGAAGTGCGACAAGGTGGTGTGTTTGGACGGCTATAATCGGGTGCTTGCACCCCCGCCAGGAAAGGCCTACGCGATTATGTTTTGTGAACAGCAACCTTCTGAGGGCCCAAAAGACTATGTGAGTTGCATTCCGTAGTTGTCTATTTTAAGGTTAACTCTGCAATTAGTTTGGCTTTGTGGTTTACAATGCTGGAGACTTCAGCAAAGCATTTGGTACTTCCGACAAGCTTACCCTGGCTGAACAAGAGACAGTTCAGCATAACATACAGTTCAGTTTTTGTTTGGTTTTATGGGTTTGTTCTTAAACTTTGAATGTAGGACAAAAGACCATGTTCAACGAGGCATTACTCAGAATGGTGTCATGGTCAAAAGCACCGGTCTCCAGCAGGTGTCTGGCCACAGATACCAGAATTTGCCAAGCATTGAAGATAGCATTTCCTCCAATCTCAAGATCCGTACAAGAATTGATCACCAGAAAATCCTACATGATCAAATGAAGGAGTATCATGCATGTGTGTAGTTTTCTGACTTGTCCACATACTCCATTCAAGTAACACCATCCATTTGAAGTGGGACAGGCAAAAGACTTTGAGTTCATGCGAGGCCTACATGCTCCGTTTGCAAAAGAACAGATGGTATGTAAGGCATATCAGTTACATAATCACTGAACCTCAATCTCCTGCAGGCTATCGCTACTGAGTACCAACTGTTGAACGCTTTGGGACGACCAGACACCTCTAGTTTTGCCACTTATGGATATGGTGCTGGCCAACACATTGATAAAGACGAGTCGGTGAGCTTTGGCTACGTCACCAAGAGGTCTTCCAAGGTAAGACATTGAAATGAGGGTATTACACTCCATGCTAAGCTTAATACAGGTTCCTCGCAGCGAGTCTAACTTTGTTTGGGGAGATCACAAGTTGATTGTTGAGCTTGCAGAGGGTGCACGCTGGATCTGGAGGGCATCTCAAGACCGGCATGGATCTACAGCCAATAGTGTGGCACTCTCCAATCCTGACAACTGGAGGACCATGTGCAAGAAGGATCCTGAAGCCTGTCAATGGACGAGAGTATCCACAATTCCAAGACGTGTGGTCATGGCAAAGTAGATTGTTGTCGGAGACGCACCGTCTGCTAAAAAAATCCCATTCACCTCGCAACCCACCTCTCTTCTCAGTCTACCCTCTTGTATACCTAATTCACCCTCTCCCCGACATCATGGCATGTAGGACACCGCGAAAATATTCAAATTTGATATTTGAGCTTCCTGTGATCTGCTGGCGTATCATCTATAACACACGCACCACTCATTGTACATCTTTGCGCGTCCCTCTCGCGCTCTTTTCGAGCGCCCGAATGTCGAACCTGGATATTTTGACACCATTTAATTGGCCTCAATACCACTGCTCGCCGTCGACGAGCTTCAATCCCAAAGAGCGGCCATTTCATCAGTCATTTGTTTCACTCAAGTGTTAACGGGTGTTTATTTGTTATGTTTGCGACGCATCGCATGAGTGTAGAATAGCAGTGTCATGTATACTACGCTTAGGGGCTACCCCTCTGAACGTTTGGGATAGACGGGATAGCACAGTTCGACGAGAAAGTCGCAAGTGGAAAACCACAAGGGTCAGACTGGAACGTCCGCCCAAAGCCACCGAACTGGGACAAGGAAACGCGAGAAGCCCTGCGATGGGATGGATTGCCGCCGTTGTTCCTGAGCAAAATCAGCACCAAGGTGTCATTCGGACGAGTCAAGGAATTGTGGACCAGGAGCAGAAGGGGCGAAATGAAGTCTTATTCCCGCCATCCTATCCTGTTGAGGAACGGCTGGCGAACGTTGTGGTCGAAAGCGGGAAGATAAAGTAGCGACCCTCTGCGCCGAGCACCTCACTCCGGAACCCAAACCTCCCGGTCCTCTCCAGTCTCTCGACGAGAACATCGCCAAACACCGTGACAGGCGTCAACACGCCTCCGCGTTGCGCCAGAGCTGGAAGATGGTCACGCGCAAGGAGGATGGAGAGCGCCGACTCGTATATCATTACTATTGCGATGAAAGGATCAAGCCCTTGGTCAGTCATCCCAGGGAGGGGGCATCAGATACGTACTTGAGGTGAGAAGGTACCATGGGCAGCCTTGACCAATGAACTGTGATTGGTAATGAACTGTGATTTTACAACCTTCGGTTCCCTTCCGCTCGTGATGTCGCCATTAGTTGTGGATGTCGACGCCGATGGGGGGTTGGCGGGAGCAGGGACAGCGGTAGTAACGTTCGTGACGCGAATGAACCCATTTGCATTGTCTCTTCCGAGGGTCCCTCGCCCGGTTGATTGACCAGGCGTTTGAATAGCCAGCGTACCTATGGACGTCATGTATTCAGATCCCTTGAAAATAAAGAATGAAGTACTCACGGGCTTCAAAGCAACCAAGCACACAGCAACGGCCATCATGCCCACCGACAGTGTGAAGGCCGAGAGCTTGGACGGCATCTGGAGGAACTCATCGTACGTGAAGTTGGGGCCGTATCTCATAACTTTGCCCGACGTAACACCGTTCATTTTGCCAGGAAGCGTGTATATTGTTGATGTCGGTGCGCTCATATACCAAATCGATTTCTGAAGTCCTCTTAACTTGAATCTTCGTTCCTCACTCAAGTATTGACAGTCGCGAACATCGTCAAGTCCGCGCATCCCTACACAGGCACTTGGGGCCCCAACCTCGGGATCGCATGTTGGGCGACGTCGATGGCACTCAACATGCTCCTCACGACTTTACTAGCGGCAAAAATACTCCCCTCGTTGCTGATCCCCGGTTGGCGATGAGCGCGCGAGCAAGCTAACTAGAGTGGCACATGGTGAGTGTTCGTCGTAATCAACTGACTGAAGAACTGGAAGAGAGGAGGCACATTAGCATCGGTTGAACGAAGGCTAGTGGTGAGACACTGCACCCTGGGATCGCCCCGGATATCCAGGGCTTACTCCACAATCCAAGAGTCCATCAAATAGAATTTGAGGTGGTGGTGGCCTCAGGTATAGCGAGAAGCAGGTAGATATCGTCGTGAAAGCGACGGAGCTTGACGAAGTGGGCAACGCTCCGTGCGTACGGGAAGAACGAAGGGGTGAGGAAGGAATGAAATTCGAGTCGTTCTGCGGGTAATAGCGTAGTGTATTAGTGAAATCGGGGCCACTCTGCAACTGAAGCACCCATCTGTATCCACGGTATCCGTTATCCACGATATTCACGATCTTGCTTTGGTACCGCCGCCGATTCGTTGCAGACAGCGCTGTGCCGTCTCCCTATGTGTAATGCTTGTTGTTCCGGCGTGTCTACGGCATTGCCATCTATATCCTAGAATACCGAACATCTCGTCCCCCCTCACGAATGGGATGGCTCCCCCATAGCATGTTTGAGCACCTCAGTCTTGAGCAGCTTGGCGTACCGCGGCTGCACAAACGTGACGCTGCAAATCATGACCGTGTTAATTAATGGTCATTTCCCTACCCGCAAGAGGCGCACTCACGTAGCTTCAACGAGTGTTCCACGAAGCCCGTGCGTGCCTTCCGGTCCTTGGCTTCGATAAGCTTTGTTTGTATTAGGACAAACTACTCGATATCCAATGTTCGGAGAAAGGCAGGGGGTGAGGAAAGGAACACGCACCTGATCAGCACGCGTAGGCCCCTTGGAGCTAATTGAAAGCTGCGCCGCGACGCCTACTTTGTCCGGGAGGTTACTGACCGCCTGCAAACACCCAACGTCAGCATCACCATGGCCACTCCAGCAGGGGAACCGACTCACCTGTCACGCTAACGTCTCGTCCAACAGTGTTACCCACAGCCCCCCATGCACAATCCCATTGCGCCCACAGAGACCTCTTCCCAGATGCACCCACACCCACGCCTCCGTCTCGTCCGTGGCGCCCTCACCAGTGGCTTCAGCGCGAGCTCCCCCGGGCCACGCAGCGCCCCCGCCGTCAGGTTATTCACTCTGCGCGCGCTTCCGGGAAATCTACGTACGACCTCGTCTCGTACCATCCCTGGCCTCCAAAGTACGGTGCGCTTGTCGCTGGGTAGAGTATGGGTTTCGCCTCTAGGTTCGCCGTAATTTTTTTTTTACTCTTCTGAGTCCGGGTTTGGAGGAGTGGCGGCACGGGAAAAGGATTGCGAAGGGTGGTGAGGGGTCAGGGAGCCAATGGTGTACGAGGTCGCGGCCAAGAGGGAGGCCAGGAGGAACGACGTGGATGTCGTCGAGAGACCACGACGGTTTTGAGGTTGCTGACCGTTGGATGTTGAGTTTTGGGAGCTAGAGGGAAAAGACGACAACGGCGAAGTAGAGCCTCTTGCAGATGACACCGTAGCAAGTGAGGACGTCGATCGACGTGTCCAAATTGTGAAAATAATGTTTCTCACGCCAAAAATGAAAATGGTAAATTATGTATTTGAACGGTCACCTATGCGCTCGCCAGAAAAATCCTCACTCTCCTGGAGACGTAGCCATTCCCTGATAATCAGAGAGGATGCTGCTTTGGGTGCAACACAACGTCAGGTGGCCTGCTAATCAGGTTCATCTCGTGTCTGCCCCATACTCGATGGAGAGGAGACACGACGAGCGCTGAGACCTCCGAAGCACCTCTACATCCACCTGTCTGAGGACTAAATTCTGAAGCTTGAAGGACCAGCTCCCTGCCTTGACAGGTCGGAGCCGTGTTATTCATCTTCAGCATAGTTCCCGAAGGCCAGGAGAGCACAAGTCAATCCAGACCAGCCGAAACAAGGAGATGCTGGCAAGGCACAGAGGAGGTTGAGGCCTGTCTGCTAGACAGTGTTCAAGAGCAGGAGAAGGCCTGCAAGGCCTATAACCTACAACCCATGTCGCCCTCTCTCTCCCCTCAATGTCACGCCCTCAAGCTAATCCCATGGCCTTCTCTCCCGCCATCTTCAACGGCTACTCTAACGGCTACTCTAACACCCAACTACCCATGGATCCCATATCACCCAAATCAAGTCCCCCCGCCAAACTCTTGCTACACGAAGCGGGCACACTCCCAACGCAGTAAATTGCAATTCCAACTACATCTGCCACCATACCGAGAAGGCATGTGAAAACATGCTGCCTGGGGCACCACTTTCCGTCGTGACAGGTTCGCGCTGCCCTCTCCGACCTTCTCGCTGAAGTACTCGTGCGGCCCGCTCAGTCGACCCAGATGCGAACCCACGTCGTGCGGGGTCGCATGGCGCATCATATCTTTGCGCCGCACGTACGCCGAGCAATTTACCCCCTGAGGTGAGCAAGTCATATTACTTTCCAACGATCATGTACTTACGACTTATGACCGTTTACTATAGATCGTCAAAGACAAGGGCGCCGTGGAATGCTACCTACATCTTATTTCGACATCGGCGCAGACACAGGGCTAAGAGCGGAAAGAGCTATCTTGCTGCTTGAGTGAATGAACCTATGAACTCTACTACGCCCTCCGCCGCGTCCTGCATTTCTACTTTAAGGAGGCGCGAGGCAATTGGTATCCCAACCAAGTGTATTTGCGTTACCGAGAAAGAAGACGTTGTGCTCATGGTGCCCAAGGGCCTTCATGCCTTCCCCCCAACGATGGTGGCGCCCCTCGCCTCCCACCCCCACATGGGGGCACTGCAGCCCGGATGCAAGATGCAAGGCGTTGACTTCCGTTCTGGAGGCGCATGGCATAGGCTTCCTAGACATTGATGCCCCATCTTTCGCCATCAAGACGTCAACACTGATGTATCAAAAGCGCAGACGGTGCTGGTGAGAGAAAGGCGAAAGAAGGAGGCAAACCCATGCTAGACGAAGGCAGACGAAGAGAAAATCATCCCCAGAATGAACGAACGGACCAAACGAACCCTGAATCAATAAGCACGACGCGCAGATGCAGACGACTAGCGCGAACGAACCGTGGTAGGGAGCAAGGGGAGGGGTGGACTTCGAAGGAGCTGAGAACCAGAGGGAAAGCCAGCGACGTTGGCACTGTCGCTTCTGGCTGGTAGGCAAGCTCAAACACCATCACCAAGTGAGGACGTGCCAGTACCGTCGACACGCATCAGGTACTCGGGCACTCGCTAGTTCAGGACTCCGTCAGCGGGGATAGCAGGGAGCAGTCGAGACAGAGGACGCTGTTTGCGGTGCCATCGGCTGGTAGCAAGCTTGAGCACCGTCACCTAGTGTAGACTGTGTTCGGTATCATCGAAACCCGGCAGGCACGGCGGTCTGTGGCGCAGACCAGCCTTGCTTGTATACATTGTTGATGAATGGGCGCTGGTGGTGCAGCTGCGTGCAAAATGCAGTGAGCAAGCAGCCTTCAACACGACCAGTCCGCAGACGCACCGCAACGACGACGTCCTGAGTGAAAGGATACGAATGCTCGAAGGCATGGAGGAGTATGGGGTTACTGCGAGACGGGGCGTGTGAGCGTATTTCGGACGGACTGCGGGAGCCGAGTTCCTCTCGGCCCGTAGAGCGTCCGCTCGGGATAACTTGTTGGCGATGAATGCCATGGTACTGCTCCCTTCGTTCGCGGCCGACTCGGCCAGATCCTTCAGGGGCGGGATTCCGCCTTTATCGTCTTGTAAGCACTTCCGCACCGCAGCGACAATGGATGCGCAGCGCGACACGTCCAGCTCGCCCCTGACGAGGATGGCCGTGTTCCTAGACGTATTCAAGCACATCAGCAGCGAGATCTTGCCATACCACCACTGAATCCACTCACGGGAGGCAGAATCCTGGGTCGTTCTTCGCGCGGGCCAGGGCCTCGAAGAACTTGCCCGCGCACAGGAGGTCATGATTGACGACCAAACCACACCGCGCGCAGTCGTACTCGAAGCCGGGACTAGTGAATCCACGGGCACCAGCCCACGGGACACTGCCCGCCGCACCGCACGACGGGCACTCGATGACCCTGGTAGCATCCTTGCTCATCGAATCGATGGCATCGAATTTGAGCTGGGTCGAGCTCTGCCAGTATTGCGCGGCAGCGAGTGACTTGAGCTCGTCGTATCCCTGACTGGCGGGGTCTATCGCGTTCAGCTAGGTTGTGCGGGAGGATATCAGCATTAAGTTGGTGAACGCGTGGATTGCGGGCGTACTATGTTGGCCAGAGTCTATTCCTTCATGCGCTTCAGCTGGGGGAAACGCCGCCCCGAATCTTCGAAGTATCGGAGGGGGCTCAGCATGTACGAATGCAACGCCAGCGCGACGTCGAGCGGAGGAAGCTCGTGATCTTGAAGTGGCTTCTTCTTGAAATCTTCCTCGCCGTCAACGTTGACGACCTGCGCTAACCACACTTGCAGGCGGTAGGTCGACCGCTGGAAAAATTCGTCGACCGTGGTTTCTACATCCTCCGGTTTACTGATTGCAGCCAACGTGTCGAGAAGGAGGAAGAACACTCCAAGGACTTGGAGATGGGCTTTGACCTTCTCCTTTGGAACGTCGATTTGGAGCTGATTGACGAGAGCTGTTTGCTTGTCAGTGGAAGACATCGTTGTAGAAACGATGATGCTCTCACCTGTGCATGGCACTGACTTTATTCCTAGCAGGTCGTAGCTTCTGCCGAGCAATTACAGCGTTTCGCAATGGGCACTCCGGCTGCATGTTCACGAGGAGCAACGAGGAAGTAGCCGATTCAGGATGATTGCGCCCACTGTGTGCGCTTGTGTGCGTTATTCAAGCCCATACGTGAAACTGAGAACATGAGTGATTAGAGTTTAGCGAGAAAGCAATCAATTGAGGCCGTACATACCTTCTGCGACGTACGTACGCGCGTGGGTCCTTGGTTGGACATCCGGGGAATTCATAACACTGCTCGAGACAGACCCCTCTTTATTTGAATCGTTTCTTCGACCAGGATGACATTCAGGTGGTCCGTGGCTATGCCATTCCACACACTTCCCATAGACCACCGAGATCTGCGTTGTTGATTAACTGAATGCCAGTGATGAGCTGATAAAAGCAAGTGTCATGGGACACGCACGCCACGGTACTTGGATGGTATCCATTCACGGACTCGGTGAAAGACATTACTAATGCAGAGAGCGCTGGCCGAATGAGCCCGAGGTAAGACGAAGGGACACAGACTCACCAGAGGCATCACCAACCGCACCCACAGAGACGCAAACGCACAACAGAATGCCATTGTCTGCGGAGATCTTGCTATGCTGCTTCACAATGTCCCCGATCTGCCTCCCAATATCGTCGCAGAATCTGTCAACTACGCCCTCGCGATTGGCCCCCCCCTTCTCCCGGCTCATCTTAAATTTGCACTCCAAGCGCACGACCTCGATCTTGCGCCCGATGTTACTCTTTTTCAGGATATTGGAGTAGCGCACGGGCGCGTCCGCGACATCCCAGCCCTTGGGACGACCCCCGCCCACGTACGACATAATACGCGCCTCAGCGTGGCGCGTCAAACCGACAATCTGCCATCCAAGAAACTCAGCAGTCGCCAGACCTGCGCGGCGGTGTAGTTCCACGTCCGCACGACCTAACTGATCTTCATCTTATCTCTCACGCCATGCACACACTCGTCTCTTCCTACCAGACGGTTCGCCGTGAACTTCAACCATTGCAGCGAGCGAGATGGTAAGATGTGAGGATTTGAACATGATAGAGGCAAAAGGCAAATATGCGACTGAACGAGGAGGAAAAGAAGAAGCACGATGTGTCACAGAGACAGCCCTTATCGCGCATGAGGCGCACTGGGGAAATCTCGGTTTCATCAAATGGTTCCTCATTCTGTGTGTTTTCAGTAGGCGGGCAGTGACGACACCCTCGTCTCCGCCGTCACATCCAGAAGTTACACCGCTCGAACTCCACACTCGGAATTGACTCGATCCTTGAGTTTGTCTGTGGCCCTTTGTCGCTGCCTCTCTCCAATACAAGACGATTATGGGAGGTGTTTGTGGCGCTCTACGGTGTGTCTGACATGAAGGAGGGCCAAGTGACATGTTCCGGCGTATTTTCCATGGAGGGGTTGCCTGAGGAGACGAACGCAGTCCAGAGGCCGATCGCCTGAGATAGCCTCGCCTCGCTCTGAGTCACAATCAGCATCTAGTTCCGAGCCAATCGACGCACGTTGGTTCGGGCACTCACTTCGTTGAACGCTCTGAAAGAATTCAAAGCGTTGGGTAAATGTCTAAATCAGACACCAAATCAATACCTGTTTCATCCCCGTGGTCGATTATGCAACTTACACAGTACCTGCGAATATATTTTAGCACAGCGAAGAAGTCCCTGATCAATCCTACTTGCCGTCAAACAAGAAATATAGGTCAGAAGTATGCATGACCCCTTTGAAAGGGGTCTCTTCGAACAACACGGCATGAGGAGAGTTCCACCTAGAACGGCGTGTAAGACCTCAGTTTGCGACTTTGCGTACGAAGGGTAAGTTCAGCATTGTCACCTGAACGTAAACACGTTATCTACGCCGCGGCTGCAAAGTGCTTGGGCAAGCTGCAGATCCCTGCAAAAGCCATTGAGGCGTGCACAATAGAATATAGACGTTCGATACGTACATACAGCCGAGAACGATATCCTGGGCCATCTGCGAAGCGCGTTCGTATTCAGTCTTGAACGGGCTCCCGGGTGCTGGGTACAGCTCAAACGCCCGCTGCATCGTCGCCGCAGTCTAACTCCCCGTCAAATAAGTGGCGGATTTGTGAGTCGACGCTACTGGAGTACATACCACTCCCGAGTAACGGGTGAAGAGCAATCTCCTTATATCATCCTCCGAATTGAATTGCGTGGGTGTGCCGCCGACGAAAGTGCCGCCGTCGTTGGTGCAATGGCCGCCGACGAGCCCGACGTTGGTGAACTTGCCGGACGCGATGAGGTGGAAAGGCAGATCGGGGAGAAAGCCGTCTGCTCCTTCGACAACAAGCGGGACGTTCGCGTGATTGATGGCACTGACGATGGCACCTATTCAGCACGAGCGCCACAACGAGGGTCACAATTTCGTAAGTCATTTTGTGTCGACAGAAGGGAGATCCGTACCTTTGGACGCGTTGCACAAGCACTTCCTCACATCCCGCCCCGCCTCCTCCTCCTCCCTCCCTCTCTTTCACAGATCGAATGCCTGGCCCGCCATCAGTGCCCCATCGGTGCCCCATCGCGCTCGAATCAGCGTCGTCTTGCGGCCTACACGTACTCAGGTAAGCCTGTACGTCCACATCCCCACCTCGAACGCGTACTCGCAACTCTCCGACACCCCTCATCCCTCCAAACCCCTCCAACGCTTCTAACCTCTGATCCCTCTAACCCGCTCCTTCGCAGATCTCATCCCGACCCCGCCGCACCTCGCTGCGAACACCGACGCCAGTACGAAGTCAAGCGCACTCGTACTGGGAATGCGAGCACGCGGCTGCAGCGCCTGCGCTGGCACTGCGGGAGCGTGGACGTGGACGTGGGTTTGGGGTGGAGGTAAGTCCCTTCGTCGTCGTCCATTTGCGTTTCGTTCGTGCATCCCCGTCCCGTATTCCCTTCGTTCTGTATCTCCCTGTTCTTGGTTTCGTTCTCGTCTTCTTTCCTGTTCCCGTTCCCGTTCCCGTCTTCGTCCCCGTCCCTTACCGTTACCTACTAACCAATGAACTCACCCATCCCCCCGTTCACGCGTTGAAGCGTTCACGTCTGGCCTGCGCGCAAAAGCAACAGCCGTCAGCACCCATTCGCATCCAGCACGCAGCACGCGGACGCCGCAATCTCTCAAACGAATACGAATACTCACGCAGGACACCCGATGGCGATGGCCACTGCCGCGAGGATCGTGTCGCCCTTCCCGAAGCCGAGGGCCTTGTACATCTCTGGCGCGAAGAGCGGGAAGCCGAAGCCCGCGACGGAGCGGAGGAACGAGACGGCTGTGAGGGCTACGCGCGCACGTCAGTGGGTGGGCTTGCGGGGAGAGAGGAGTGTGTGGATGGATGGAGCGGGGAATGGGGAGATGGAGGGAGGAGACACACCTGACGCAGCGTGCAAGCTAAAGGTGTCGACGACGTATATCTGGACCGACTGGAAGTTCAGGATGATGCCCGCGCCGATGAGGGTCGTTCCCTGCACCGTCGTTCAGTGGACCACTACCGATGGGGAGACAGACAGAAAGACGAACAATATCAGGCACGATCCAATGGACATGGTTCTGCGCCGCCCAGCTGTTGATGAGCAGGCCCGCGGGGAGGAGGAGCGTCCCGGGCACCATCGACGCTGTATTTCCACCCGTAAGTAAGGCGAGGGCGTGGACCACATGTGTACGCACGAAGTCTGTACTCGGGCCTGCCGTTGTCACCGTTCTTCTTTTTCAGGTATGTGTAGATATGGTCCATGGCGCGCGCGTTGAACTGCGAGGCGCCGGTGAGGCCAGCGAGGAATGGGAGGCGAAAATCAAACATGTGGTCCCGAAGCTCACCGTCCTCAACGCCGTGAGCGACCCTCCGCTGGCCAACGGGGCAGACGATCATCCAAACGGCAACCTACGCCACGTTTTTGCTGCCCCCCCCCCCAAGCCCCCGTAGCCTCTCCTCCGACTCGCGACGCTCATCAAGACGGGAGCGCTCAGGATCAGCACGAGGCCGGACATGCAACCGATCACGATCGCAGTCGCACCAACGGCACGAGCGCATCGTCATACGACGGCTTGCGGGCTGCCTCCCCCGACTCCGAGTCTGACGAAACGTTGCACGATGTGAAGGACGCAGGAGAGGCCGAAATTGCATAGCGATCCGGACCTGTCTGGGCCGCAGTTACTGAGAAACTGAGAAGGCTATACTGTAGAGAATGCTGACAGACGTTAACCGGGACAACGACAATATGGAGCACGGGACTAACTTGAAGAACAGAGAGTAGCAAAGGAGACGAAAACTGACTCGGTCGGTCTAAATGTGGCCCTCCCTTCGGAGACAGAGCGGCGGCACCATAAGCGAGAAGTACCAGAAAGCAGAGGGATCGTGCAGGCATATGCCGGGACACCGCTGTGGCAAAACCAGACCACGGGCAGTGGAACGTCTGAGTGAAGTACTTACAGGGCGTCAGCCTGTTCCAGAGTGATCGAGGAGCGTTTTCGTAGTGGTGAGAATGCGTCCATAATCCTTCACGCAGCAGTATGAGGAATGAGGAGAGGGGTTCTTGTGGGGGAATCTCACAGGAGCCAGGAGCAAGTGTTGTGATAGCGTACCAAAGTCCAGAGTGCAGGGTCCATTGCCAACGCAAGTAGGGGAGCTCAAAGTTGGCGCATAAGAATCCGCGTACGCATATGCGCGCATACGGCCGAGGTGCCGTCGATTATGTAATGGTGTTTGAGTGTCACATATCCGAGTAGCGCCCACGTAGCGCTGAACGCAGCATATCACTGTTGAAATAAGCCGGTGAGGTCGCGCGAGTTCCGAGTGAGCAAGTAGATATATTGTGTTTGGCTGGGACTCCAGCAAACGCATAAAGAAAATAATACATGCGCGCGACACGATATTACAGTAGTCACGTGCATCTCCTATACCCCTGTACAGCCAAGATTGCTGAAATCCAACAATCACTTCCATTGATCTACACTGGTCTACTGCAATCATGCCCCGCGCAAGGATCCACGACAAAATCAGGCATGCATATCTCATTCATATGAAGAGACGCGACGGGAAAAGAAGAGACGCGACAACGCGTTTACGATGTGACGAAAGTGTGACATTTAATTACATAATCGACGGCACCTCGGCCGTATGCGCGCATATGCGTACGCGCATTCTTATGCGCCAACTTTGAGCTCCCCTAGTTTCGAAGATACAGACGAACAGTCGTTCGGGTGGGATAACAATAAAATTACTAAAAAACGATCCAAAAAAGTGGACAGCGGTAAGAACGTGAATTCATGGTAAAAAGGTTAAAGAGAGTAAAGGAAGTCGTAAACTACGGTTACGCTAGCCATGGCACATAACAGAGTGATGAGAGACGGTGACGGAGGCGGGCATGGGGCGGACAGATTAAAGGCGTTTTGAGGTAACAGATTAGCTCCACTTTCACTCCTTGACTTTCCACAGCACCGCCGCCGCGACGCCTATCAGCAACACGCCAAAAGCCGTCGAGGGGATCGGATGCTAAAAATGTTGGGCGCTAGCAGCTGATAAACGGGCCCAAAAATTGTACTGACCGTATGAATGTATTGAATTGGGGCGGCTCGTTTTCGTGCAGTATGCGACGCAGTAACTGCGTTATCGGCAGTGTCTGCGGTAAGCAAACGGTCGAAACCGTCATACATGAGGGACGAACCCAGCAGGCCTTCGCAGTGAACATGAGTCCCGCAACTGCTCGTTTCTTTCGGGTAGCTAGGTGCTGATCTATTGCTGCAGTTCACGCTGAACTTCGCGACGTTCTTCACAACATGTATTGCCCTCAACCTTCAGTAAGGATCCCCTCTCTCCGTGGCCTGCAACGCTGGCTCATCTTTTGATTACCCTAGGCTCGTCTTGGTACAACGGGTAAACGGCAAAGCAATGGAGAAATCCTATGTTATTGTAGTCACTTTGCTCAGCATCGTCTTGACAGTCCCGGCGTTCAGTCCCGGCGTTCGGTCTCAACCAGTTCGGGTACGTGTTGAGCCTCTACTATCAGATCCTGTCTCTGAGCGCGATGTCAACTTCACAGGGTGGGACGAAGCTAATTTCACCTGTTGGGTCAACACACGAAGGTCCAGTGGCTTATCGGTACCTACCCAATCTTTCTGGATCGCCCTCGCTGCAACGATCGAGACGATATGCTCTGTGACCGATATGCTTTGTGACCGTGCTCGTTTGGATGGCGAAGTTTCCTAGTATGTACCGCACACATTCATTCTGAGTTTCTTTCTTACTCACGCGCTTGGCACGACCGCAGTTATCAAGCAATCCTTACGCTGCCGTCCTGAAGTCCCGCAACCAACGTGTTCTGCGTTGTCAGGTGCGCACGCGTCACTTCCTAGTCCAGCTCGATGAGTCCAGCACTCCACTCCGCTCCTGTCCAACCCCGCCAGATTCTCCGTGCCCCCTCGACCTAACACACTTCTCACACCATATCTTCCACCTGCGTACGTCCCCCACTCACGTCGCCTCAGCGGCGCCGCTCCACCCTCCTCCATGCCCAACGACGTCTGGTCTGGTGGAAGTCGACCAGCGTAGCCTCACTGTCGTCATTGGCCCCCGATTTGATGGCCTCGCGGGTTGGCATATGCGGACACGCACGGGTGTAGCTCCGACATTTTAGCATTACACCTGAGTGTCGTGAACGAGGCCAGCCGACGGAGTCGCTCGGGGGAACCACGTACCGTATTGTAGGGAACAGCGAGACGACATACGAAGGACTAGATGTCATGCATGTCATGGCTGACATCTATCCCCAGGATGACGGACAAACGATTTACAACGGAAGCAAGCAAGAACGAGAGAGCGTAGAGTAAAACAAACTCTTATTTTCAGACGGAGTACAGTGTGTGTGTGTCACAAAACATATACCTTTAACATCCCATCTTATGCGTATCGACCAAATTCTTGGGAACATATCGTGAACTAGCCCGCCCAACCGTCAATCACAACCCGCCGCGAAGACGCAAGACAAGATGGAGCGTTGACTCCTTCTGGATGTTGTAGTCCGAGAGGGTGCGGCCGTCCTCGAGCTGCTTGCCGGCAAAGATGAGGCGCTGTTGATCGGGAGGGATGCCCTCCTTGTCCTGGATCTTCGCCTTTACGTTGTCGATCGTGTCGGAGGACTCGACCTCCAGGGTGATGGTCTTGCCAGTAAGCGTCTTCACGAAGATCTGCATGCTGCAGAAACGGTAAGAAGTTAGTGAAATTGACAGCTAATGTCAAAATCGTAGACACAGCCCAAAAAAATTGGGGATCGGGGCTTTCCATTTATGGTGGGTCGGCATGGTACCGGCATTGTGTCCTCCCTTGAGACAGACTCTAGAAAACATAGGAAATTTGTAGAAATATTATTGAGTAATATATTGGCTGACTTGTGTTACTACTGCACTACACGACCACGGAAGAATCTTTCCGTACCATGGCGGAGCACCCTCACGACCACCCACCTCCTCAACCGTTTGCATTTGCTCAGTATTTGCTGGGGATGCAACCGCAACCTCCAGTTCGACCCCAAGATGTCGCGGTTGCCTATTTGCAGCACGCCTTTTCTGCTCGGGATGAATGAACCGATAGTTGTCCATGATGGTGGTGAAGGGAAGCAGAGCAAGACAACGTCGGCTTTCGGAGCTCAATTCCTGCTTATGTCACCCACTCAAAACAGCAAGTGCGGACCCCCCAATTTTATTTGGCTGTGTCTACGATTTTGACATCAGCTGGAACGCGCACAGATTGCAAGATTTGAGCTCCCGCGCCAGGGGGACAGGGGTATATCTGATGCTGGGGAAAGGCTCGCCCTGGGCGACGTTCTAGGCATGTTCCCCCTTCCTTACGGCTCGCGAGGCATCGAGGTTGTCTGTTATAATAAATATAAGAACCTGAGGCCTAGCCCTAGGCTGATAGAAACCAGCCTCTCTTCGAGAGTATGACAATCGATCTCCGACTACGCCAAAAACTGGCCCGAAGCACAGACAAGGTGGAATGCTGGAGTGACTGTGTTTGGTCAGGATAGTGGGAGATGGTCCCCGGTTGTCCGACTGGATAACTTCCCCGACTTCGATATCCACTATCCTGCGGGATACCTTGGCTCGTCTTACGTCGATTTATCACCTTTTGTGATTGTTTACTATGGCAAAAGCAAGGTAAAACTACATAGAATATGTCTTGTTCTGACTTGGTTGTAGCATGCCCAGTCTGGTGGTCTGAATGCGTCTGAAACAAAGATAGAGCTTCTCAGCACATATATTATTATGTTACTACTTTACTTTACGCAATGGATATAGCTGAAGCTCGGCTGATCTGGATATATATTCACAATGTCTGTGAAATGGCCGCCATGAACTTGAATTTTTTGCACACGGTGAAACTGCTAGATTTTTACATACGCATCTGTGGATTGATTAGGGGATGAACCTCACACTTGAATCTAAGCTCTATGATAAAAAGCGAAGGAGATATGAGTGAAATCTTTTGCTCTACCTCTCGTGGATATTTTTGTGTGTGTGGCGCTAAAATCACCTTGGGTCAACTATTCTGCAAACAGCAATAATGACCCCATCAGCCTCCTCGGCATCACCGTCCGCGCCAATGCTGTACAAGCTTGCACGCTGCCTCAAATCCACCAACGTGGGACAAACACTGCCTCCCGCATGCTCTGACAATCGCCATCCGAAAACACATCGAGAAAAATGTCTATGGCTAAATCAAGCAAGAAAGCCACTAATAAGAGGGACATCAAGTCCAAGAAGAAAACCCTAGTAAAGAAGTTGGAGACCGATTCTGATTCACATTCAGAGGGGGAGGAATATGTCGTCGGTCAGTGTACTAACTAGTATGGGCTCTCTTGCGGTTAGGAAGGCTCACTGTTCGTTCAGAAGGAATCCTGGGCGCCATGCTCTGCTCGCCCCTGGATGATGATGAAGCATATGACCTCCAGAGCCACTCTTTTTGTTCAAAGTGGATCTTTTATGTTAAAGTGAGCGAACCTGGCTGTCCATTGCTATTTGCTGACATGTTATGCAGTGGGAAGGTTACCACAAGAAAGATTCAACGTGAGGAATATTGCTTTCCTCAACATGAGCATTTCTAACCAGTGCAAGCCAGCTGGCAGCTATTTGACACCTTTTGCCCGCAACAAGATGGTCAGGGCTCGTCAACCCATTTTGTGACAGACTTTTTTGCGGGTATCAAATCCTCCGGCCGCAACTGGCGCAGCACACTAGTTGGTCAAAAAATTTGGCTCGACGGTACTATTCCCGGACTTGATTGTGCTGATACTGCATACTGATTTATCTGAATTTTTTTGGTATTGTACTTCACATTTGCGACTTCCAACCCTGGCCCTATTTCCTTACCAGAGAATGAGAAGGACCCGGCCTCTGACTTGGCAGACACCGCTGCTCAAGACATATCAATTGGGCACAGGCAGAAAAGGGCGCGTGCTGACTCTGGGCTTCTGGCCCAGAAGAAAGCCAAGAACTTTGGCAGGGCTGGACCTGGAGTTGATTCCCCCGGCCGCCTTGATCGTGCTTGAGGTGAGTTGTGCCAATTTGAAAAGTGATCACAAGGCTTGAGAAGATTCGTACAGAATCCATCCTCCTCGGAGTCGTCATCCGCATAATACTCGATGCGGACAAACAGATCTGACCTCCCGCGCTTAGCGATTAGCGCTCAACGTTCGCTTGAATTTATGATCAGCACCAAGCAAGCTATCCTTCAAATTGATTATGTAAATAAAACTAAAATCTTGTCCTTTTCTCTTTCTGTGTTTGCTGAGTCTCGGCCAAACGCAATGTATTTACACTTGCTCACTCGGATCTCGCGCGACCTCGCCAGCCGACGCACTGGCACAAGACTTATGAGCCGAATAGTCTCAGTTTCCATACAACCTGAGGGCATCTGGGCTAAGCCTGAGAGCACTCTATCGTCTCCGGCGCGCCAGCTGACAGTTCGATACTACAGCATGATTCGCAACTGAACTACTGGAAGGGGACAACCCCCGATAATACTCCCAATGCTCCGTGTTTCCTCACAGAATGGAGGGACCCATCATCGATGTACCTTCCTGGACCTGCGCCTATGTACGAAACATCGAGGCCCTGGCAAGACCCAATGCGCCAAGTATCTCCCCAGGTCAGGTCGGATCCTGAGCCGTCCGATACTGGGAGAATCGAGTATACAGTCGTGGGTACCACAAGGCCTAAGCCTCGTTAATCTGACTTGGAGTCGAATTGTGGTGGTTCTGGTAACCAACTCTGCGCAGTTACAAGTTGTTGTCGGTATTCGTTGTTCAATTTTCGGTGTGTGGTTTTATCCAACGAGGGCGTCAGACTAGATCACGAGTGGGGCAAGCTACACAAGAAAAGAGTAAAGAACAGGAGAAAGCAGAAATAAAGCACGTACGTGCCGCTTTTTCGTAGCAGATTCCATGATGTACTTCACGTCACTAATAACACTGGCAGTCCCCTACCGATGACGCACACGAAACGGTGCGAACGCGGTCAAAACCCGAGCGAAACGAGACGAAACACAGCGCAAGCAGCCCAGGGTCTTTAAAGGGTTATTAGATGGAAGTTAACGACAGCCCTCGCCACCTCACACGCCGCACCTGCTCAACGGCGGCCTTGGCTAGAATCCTAATATTTTCAATCGTTATCCTTGAAACGACAAGACTGGCTCGCCAGGCTACTAGAATCCATACTTGGGACTCGCAGCTCAAGGACCACCCACTGCGTCCCCACTTCTCATTCTACACCCTCCTCGTTCCTACGACACTCGAATCACTCGAACGAAACTCAACGCTCACCGAAGAACAAGAAATGTCAAGACTCGATATTCACCTTGCTTTGCTCACGACTGGGACGTTCCCGACGCTCAGGCTCTCGTGGGTTCCAATATTCGCCCAAACGTCGCAAAGTTTCAGGCAAAAAAGACGCCTGTTGTTAAGGGGCGATTAATCGGACTTTTGGCACCTTCACTTGCATATTATAAGAGGCGCCAATATCTATCTTATCACATTGGTATCTTATCTTCTCTTATTGTAACTCATGTGACTTTCATCGCCTCGGCATCTCCCTCATCTTCCCATTTAATTTGCTTCTGTACTCATGGCCCACCGTTAAATTCTCGATGCATATGGTTAAGAGATCTAGATGATTAATGATTCGCCTTCTCGCAGGTGTTCCTTCTCTGAGCCCAAAAAATGAACCAATGTTACGCGTCTGTAGAAGAAGCCTTTTACGGTAGGCCTTGTGACCGACTCCCCGTATGAACGTAGAACGGGCGATGTAAATAAAATGGTGGGGAAGAAGGGATATAGAGGAAGGGTGGGTACATTACGTACGAAAAAGATTGGGCCCGATACAGAGATGAAGAGAAAGAGAACATGCGGCGCGAACAATATATCGAAGGTAACCTGTCGCGCCGCTGGTATAATTATTTGCTTTCTCGCTGCGGTGAACAACGTCAGCTGGATGCCTTACCTTAATCCACAACACCTCAAAATTGAGAGCTTCGCAGGAACTAATCCGCCCCAATCTGTACTGTCTCGATGATTCGATTCTACCAGACAATACTTGAACAAGGGATATATTATTACATGTGACTCAAAAAATAGACACCCGACGTCAGGATATTCTAGCCACAACATGTTAATCAGACTTTCGAGAGCGCTGCATTTACTCCTAGTAGACACGTCAGAGGGCCAAAGACAACTTGCATGCATGCTCGACTTACAAAGATTTGAGTGGGGGCTATCTCATGCGCGTCTAAGGCGCTAACGACTCTCGACAAGAACCTGTGAAGCTGTAAGTTCATCCACGTGAAAGTGGTAGCGTTAACGGCGGCACGGTTGAAGGCAATGTTCTGTAGACGCCCAAACAGGCGCTCTGAGTTAACCCATACTCCATAGGCCAGCACTGTATTCTAGATCGGACTCGAGTCCTTTCGGAGCTCAAACTCTGATTATGTCATTCGCCCAAAGTAGTAAGCTCTTGAGTTCAAGAGCGGTCGTCACGTTGATGTTGTTTTGTAGTATGGCAACATTATCATACAGGGTGCGCTCGCCAGAAATCCTCACTCTGAAGCCAGGCCGAGACGTAGCCATCCCCTGATAATCAGAGAGGATGCTGCTTTGGGTGCAGCACAATCTCAGGTGGCCTGCTAATCAGGTTCATCTCGTGTCTGCCCCAATACTCGATGCGTGCTGAGACCTCCGAAGCACCTGGGCCACACGCGTTGGCGCTGCTATTTCTTCTCTTCGCACTCATGCCAGTGACCTGCAGTAATTGCCCAAAGTTGGATATCCAAAAGGCGCACGGCCTCAAGACGAGGTTCAACAAGTATCACGAGGTGAGTTCGTCATCGCTTCTCGCAAATTGCAGAACTCAGTGCCGCTTGGGGCTGACTGTAGGCGCAAGGTGTGCATATCATCGAACAGCCAGTACGTGCCCATGAAATGCTCTTATATAATGCATTCACCTGATGTGATGGCAATTGATAGGGTTTCGAAATGCCAGTGGGGGATGCTGCTCCCGTCCTGAGAACCCGACCTCGCCCCCATCGAATCGCCCTCGAGGGACAAGACGCATGCCTGAACGTTTTGGCAACGTGGACGGAGCGCCGCGAGTAGCACATGTTGAGCCCTGGATTTTTCCGTATTCTCTAGGGGAGGGCTGGATCGAGACATCGGTGGAGATACGCCCACCCATCGCTATCCTTACGCCATGGGACACGCCGCGCAGCCTTCTAGTGCGTCTGTTTCATCGTCTGCGTCACATTCGCCGCCCCCCCCATCAACCATTACCCGAATCGTTCTTTTCGCCGAGCGACCGTTGGATTCGAGCGAATTCATTCCCGTGAATGTTCTCGGTGGTCGACGAATACGAGGCCAAGCGGAGCTCGTCTCGCCCTCAACCAACAGCAACAGCAGCAGCGGCACGCAGGACACCTTGGAGGTGCTGCCGCCCTGCGCCCAGTGCCGCGGGTATGGGGACTGTAGGATGGTGTTTAGCCAATCGGAGCATCTGGCGAGACATGTACCGTACGTTCTCTTCTACTCTCTTCACTTCCCCGTCCCTTCGCCCTACCGCATCTTTATACTTATCTCCATTCTTCGCTCTCCTTACCTCCCTCACAGAAAGCACACCGGCAAGCGACCCTTCACGTGCCGCTGCACACGGATCAGCAGGAGGAAAATGAGTGCATGATCCCTCTCTCCTGAACTCTGCGAACTCCCTCTCAAACACGTCCCACGCGCTCTGCTGGTGCGCTGGAGTGCAGGGTCACCCTCGTCATACCCCATTTCGCTCAACACTGATGCCACTCGCCAAACCCGAACACGAAGGAGCGTTTGCTAGCGTTCCACCGGGGCAACGAAGTGAAAAGAACGCACCCAAAGACACCAACGCTGCGCGCATGTCCTAGATTACGAGACAACTAGGATGGTGGAACGAAGAGTGTCGGCGCGCCCTATAGGAAATGCGAAGAGCCCGCCACGAAGATAATCCCAAGCCGCTGCTGCATCGCATGCATCAAATCACGAAAAAAGCGTTGAAGGTAATTGACCCTAGCCTTCGCATGTCAGGCTTGGTCGCGTTCGCTAGCCAACTCAGGACGAAGAAAGAGGCAACGTGACAATTTCGCCACAGACGTCGACACCGATGTATTGAACGCGCAGACGGTGCTGGTGAGAGAAAGACGAAAGAAGGAGGCAAACCCATGCTAGACGAAGGCAGACGAAGAGGAAATCAAACCCAGAACGAACGAACGGACCAAACGAACGTTGAATCAATAAATACGACGCGCAGATGCAGACGACTAGCGCGAACGAACCATGGTGGGGAGCAAGGGGAGGGGTGGACTTCGAAGGAGCTCGGAGAACCAGAGGGAAAGCCGGCGACGTTTGCGCTGTTGCTTCTGGCTGGTAGCAAGCTCAAACACCATCACCAAGCGAGGATGTACCAGTACCGTCGAGACGCATCAGGTACTCGGGCACTCGCCAGATCAGGACTCCGTCAGCGAGTACAACAGGGAGCAGTCGAGAGACGCAAGGGGCAAAACAGAGGACGCCGTTTGCGGTGCCGTCCACTGTCCACTGGTAGCAAGCTTGAGCACCGTCACCTAGTGAGACCGTCTTCGGTATCATCGAAACCCAGCAGGCACACGAGTCCACGGTGGATCAGGACGCTGAAAGCAAGCAGAGCAGTGAGCAGACAATACGCTCAGTCGACAGCCTCGTCACTCGAGGGGAGAGGAGTCTGGACGTACCTTAGGATCACGCGCGCAAGATGAGCAGGGGAGAGGTACTCTCTCTCCGCGCAACGATGATGACCTATATAAGCACATGAGGGATGTCAGCAGCACGGTACACGCGAACGCTGTGGACGCAGAACCCGCAGGATAGAAGTTGACGCGCGCGCGGGTGAGAAGGACTCAGGAAGACGGTACGTCTATCGCCTGCAAGTTGTCTGTCACCTTGGATAGCATGGAGGGCAGTCAGACGTGCGTGGTGGGAGTTAGCAACGGTGTACCTCACGAGCAGACTGACGTGGATGATAATCAAGACGACGCAGCTGCACATAGGCGTTGGGGGCAGTAGGAGTCGACGGTCTATGTAGCATCACGCGAACCAAGCAGGTTATCTAGGGCATAGGTAGCGGCACTTGTTAACGGCGCATAGCTCAGCAATTGACGTTGGCGCAGCTCTCAGGTTCGTTCCATTTTCTTAGGTTCTCTCGGTCGCTCATATGTCTTTTTCGTTAGCCGTGAACTCAAAGTTTCTGGACCACTCAGGATTGCAAGCAACCCAGCATTAGGAGTCTAGGAAACGAAACGGAGATATAAGGATCTCGATCATATCCGAGCCTCGCGTTCGGTCTGCAACACCGCAATAAGCCGGCTCGCGGAGCTACCACCGTGCAATCAGCGAATGAGGCAATAGAGTTATCTGCAGAACGTTCGAAAATTCGAAAATTTGGACCGAAATTACACTTGAGCCGAGGCTCCGCCATACCCCTCATCTACTCCACAATGATGTATCCATTCACCGTAGCCACTGGACCTACCCTTTCCCCCCCCCATTGCAGCATCGAAGATGCAAGTAAATGAAGAAAGTAACACGACTCCAGGTCGCTTGTCATGGCTGGCCGTAGTCAAGAACAACACGGACAGTCCAGGGTTACCTTCACTACCTCAAACGTCATCCACCAAGACATTGCGCTCGCTCGAGCACAAGGACTGGCTGAAATATGTCACGACAAACGACAACAAGCCACGAACAAATCGACCATCGCACCGAAACAAAGAGAACAAACCGATGGCTGCTTCAATCAAAAAATCAGGTGAATACCTTTGTCTCGCAAAGGCTGTTCGGAGGTGCAAGAAGGTGGCGAGGCCATCAGGATGAATTCCCTGCGATTGTTTGTCGCTAAACATAAGCACGCCGAGAAGGCTGATTCAGATACATCCCCGAGGCCACTGATCCTCCATCATCGTCGACACGCCCTGCACTTCCGCACGACCACTCGCTCCCAGGGATGACTGCCGACTTCGATTCGCCCCCCTCAACTGGCGAACGTGAAGCTTTGCTTCCAACCTCAAACGTCAGCGCTCCTGGACACCACTCTTGGAAGATGTTGTCGATGCCGGATCATCCCAACCAACCCGTCGTGCTGCAAAGCGAGTGAAGCGAGAGGATATTGACGTGTCTGCACCGAAGCCTGTGACACCGTTGCTGGAGGACTTGATTACTTCTTACAGACGGAGTGCGTTTTGCTCGCCCGAGACCAGTTGTCACGCCGCGGAGTTGGTCTTCTTTGAGGGCGGCATAGAATTGTCGAGTAAGCTGTGAATACAAGCTTTCAGAACGAAGGGGCAGATTCTGATCGTTGTCGGGCCCAGTGCGAGTAGCCCTTCTTGCGTCTTTCGTTTGATGAAGGCGACGAAGGTCGATAAGATCAGAGAAGTCGAGATCCCTCAAAGTTTGGGAACCTTGCCCAAAAGGAGCTGTCCCAGCTCACCCCCTCCCCGCACTACTCTCACGCCTCATGTCATTGATCATGTGATGCACTCGGTCAGTTAATTTCAAGCAAAGGACAATATTTTTGAACTATCCTACACCGCGACATGAACTACATATCCTCCGAAGTCCAACGCATATGTTCCCAATCTAAATGCAAGGTTCAACTACCCCCATTGTACCCTCATCAGACATGTGAAAAATGCCGAGAAGCATGTCGGCTCAGAATGGAGAACTCCCGAAAGCGCAAACGCGAGACTCTTGAGGCCGAAAAGTGCAAAAATACCCATCAAGCCCCATCAGGGTACAGCAGCAAAGACGAAGAAGGTGACGAGAATGAGGAAGCAAAGGGACAGGTGAGAGAATACTAAATAGGTCGTATCCTAAGTCAGGGCTAACAAAAACAGACCTATTCAGGGCCTACTGAATGCTTACAAGCTATTCACGCTGCATTTAAGTCAGCTCCACATGTTAGCTTCATCGGGCAATATGAACTTGATGTTGATCCCTTGAAAACCACAAAAGAGGAAGTCCGTATGGTATCATATGAGATATGGCGAGCAAGTGGCTACAAATTTCGGTATGAGAACAGAACTGTTAAATGGTTAACGGCTTACCAGGGTATCCCCAGAGTCCATGATAATCCCAAGATTGCAACTGGATACAAAACTCGGTACTGGTGTTGTCAGGATGAAGGCCAGCGCCAGCGATCAAGGCCAAGCCAGCAAGAGGGAGCCGTACCTCGAGACAATGTCGGCATGAAGCGCTTTGCCTGTCAGAGTCGGCTCACTATCACATGCAAACTAGCCACTCCCGAAGGTGGTGTATCCTTGAAGCGAACAATCAGAATTGCAATCGAACATCACACTGCACACGTACCGTACTATGATGTCTCTGTCCCCCCTGGACATAGTGCGTGAGAACCTCGATAATGCAACACTCAGGTGCGAATGCAATCGTGCAGATAAAGTGGTAGACAGCAACATAATTGCCCAGGGTGAGCATTTGAGCGCCAGAGAAAAGGTTGTTTCGGAAGGTCTTCAAAATATGCTTCGAATCCTGGACCATAACAATGAGCTGGCCTCGATAGACTGGTATGGTCACCGGATCCGCTACGTTGATGATGCTATGACTCTCCTTGCAGTCTGCAATTAGTTTTTGTTGCACTGCACACTCGGTTTCAGTGCCATCACATGCATACGAGACTAATTTGATGTCGTTCGCAGTCAGTCCATCAAGCCCCTGTGATAGATACGAATATAGATTCTCAGACGAAAGATCTGATGGTATGCCACGACATGTTAAGACGATTGGCGTGACCCCGGTAAGCGATACACCACAGGCGAAGCTATTGAAAAGTAAGGTCGATTGAAGTCTTCGACAAACGCAAACAATAACAACGTACCTTGTCCGCTATTTACCGCCGGGTCAGCCATCACCACCTTCATTTCTCCTGGGTTGGTGACATGCATTGGTCCGTCAATACATCCCACAGGAGTCTTGAGGGGATATGCGGTGCCTCACTATCGCTTGTGGCATGGTTTGTCAGGAGATGGTAAACCACATTATATCAGGTTGGGCAATGGATTGGAACAAGTGCCCGCCATCATGGTCCACCAACTCCCTTTCACTTCGCGCCCGCAGGCCGCCCTTTACCGTGTTCTCCGTCCTTGTTCTGACCCTGGGTGCCGAGGTGAGTCTCAGATTTTGGAGAAGGGAAGAGGGTCTGCTGCGATTGAGATTGAGGTTGAGTCATTGTTAGATAACGAGTCCGAGGAGGAGAAGCGAGGATGCCACATGCGACTCTCGGATATTTGGATGTTGTCACGGGAACTGGGTCTGCGACCGACCCCCGCGTCGCGTGACACGGGTGTGTGGTGACGACGACGCTCCAGTCCCGGTTAGTCGAAGGGGGTGTCCTCTGCCTCGCGACGTAAACGTGTCATGTGGGCACAGTGAACGGAGAGGCAGGAGAGGAGACTCGAGAGAGAGAGACTGGCGCGGCGGAGTAGAAAGCGAGGCCAAGTGTTGCGTCGCTAATGTTTGCGTTTGGGTTCGGAGCAGCGGATCTGGGAGCACCGGAGATCGTCAGGTCTTTTGGCCTCGCTGCGGGAAGTGGGGGACGCGTATTCGTTCATTCATTTCTCCGTTTATTCGTGATTGTACTGACGCTAAGCCGTCGTTCGCGATCTGCAAAGTCTCCGGTAATCGGCGTAGAAGGCACCGAGGGTGTACCCTGACTGGTGGCGGGAGCGGCATGTGGCAGACGGCCTGCGTTGAAATGAGGGGAAGGATGCGGTAAATAAATGAAATGGGCGCTTAAGCCACTTTTCGAACGGGATCTGTGAAATGAGAGGATCACCGTCATGAAAAAGAGCCCGCGTCAGCGTAGACCTGTTGAGCTCGCTGGAGTGCATCACAGAGATGTTCTCTCAAGTCCACGACATCTGCTTGAGAGATATGGCGTGGCAGGAGGATGAGGTATCGAATCAGACAAGGACATCGGAGGACATCGAGCATCCTCAACCCAGCATTCACTTGCTGCACAACATCCACACAACAATGAGTACCTTGCCCATCTCCTAGATGGACCGTTTGCTCACCTTCTCCTGCTCTCGAACGCTGTCAAGCAGACAGGCCTCAGCCTCCTCTGTGCTTGCCAGCATCTCCTTTTTCAAAGCTGTGTATCTGGTACGCCGGGAGCGCTCAGATTTACGTCGTCCCTTCCCCGTCCCTCGTTCTTTCATCATGTTCGCTTGTGTGTTTCCCTCCCCTCCCCCGCTCTTTCTTCTTCGTTTTTGTGAGTGTGCCATTCGGCGACCCACTGCGTGTGAGTCCTCCGGCGTAGTGGGCCCTGGCCCTTGTGCAAATTGACTTGCGTGCGCCTGGCCTTCGGGGACAATGCTGAAGATGAATAACACGGCGCCGACCTGTCAAGGCCGGGAGCTGGTCCTTCAAGCTTCAGAATTTAGTCCTCAGATCCGTCAACTGCCCAGAAAGCCGACATCTATTCGGGAGAGGAAAGGCCAGCCAGTGGAGCGGTGTTTATAGCGCTTGTCGTAATAGTTGGAACTCCGCCCAAATGGAGTTAAGGGGGTAAAGTCCAGTAGCACACCAGAATGTGAGAGGGAAAGGGGGAGATGCAAGGGTTCAGGATGATCTTAGTGTTGGTGTTGATGACGATCTGCTCGGGGCAAGTGGGAGTATGTCCCGTATATTTCTCGCCACAATATCACCGTTGTCTGATATACGTTTTATTGATGAGCCATCGATGTTTTGCCAAAGAAAGCGTGCGAGGAATGAATAGAGTCCAAGATATCGGATTGATTTCACTGGTATACATTGAAGTTTATATACGGCCTCGCAAATCCAACAAGCCCAAAGAAATGCAATAAATTAGCAGCCGGCGGGGATGGTCATCGAGTCTCGGTGGTTAGCAGCACCGACACCCAAGCCATGGCTAGCAAATGCTCGCCAGAGGGTACACGAGTTAGCTCCACCGAATCAGTTGACATCGGCTCCGATCCATGCATCACGAGTAGTAGGAATTGTGGATGCGCAGATGAATCGTAAGTACACAATGATCGTGCCTTGTCGCAAGACTCACGAGTTGGGTTGCAAGGTTGAAGGGCCAATGCGGCGATGAAGAGGTGCAAGAAGACGACGTTTCCTGCGGTGCCAGCAGGGTTGGTGCCAGCAGTGGCGGAGAAGCCGTGGACGCCAATGAGGGCCACGTGAAGGATATTGGCCCAGCCCTCACGTCGAGAGTCTACGTAAGTACAACTGTAATCAATCATGTCAGGAGACCCATCCCGTAGTCAGGAAAGGCTGCAGACAAACGAATCAGCATCGCAATATCATCGAAATTTGGGAAGGCGACCCACTCGGCGATAGCATCACTCCAATTTAGACCGTCGAGTCGAAAACTTACCCTCAAAGAACCCGACCCAAGGTAATGAAAACCCCGCCAATCGATGCTATATGCGCTGATCTGCGTCCTCGAAGAACTCGAGGCCGGGGGGAACTCGGTGCGTGGGCGGGAATCGACACTGTGCGACGACATGGGAGCTTGCGTTGCGGGCAGGCTTCGTGTGGAGGCGCTAGCGGGAGGAGTGGGGTGGAGGGACGGGAGTGGGTGGATTGCGCTAAGGTGAGCACATCCGCATGCGAAGGCGCCAGTGTGCCGTTCGTGGCTGCGAATGAACTCACGCACGCACGCCAACGCGAACACGACGACAAGGATGAAGACGAGGGAGATCTGGCTGGGAAATGGTCAGCTAACGCGCAGAGTACACAACGTATCGACGTTGGGCGCGTTCATATGAAGACATGCAGACGAAGACGAAGAGGGATGGAGACGGGGATGCAGCGAATCGCAGGGGACGCACATACCGAGGACACTGAGGTCGACGCACCCCACACGCCGTCGTCGTCGAGATCGAGCTCGAACGGGGATCCGATGCGAATACTCGACGACAGGAGTGTCTGTCTGTCTGTCTGTCTGAGCGTGGCTGCCCAGTAAGTGCGTGCTCGTACATTTGCGCAGAACATGTTACTTACCTTGCTATTCCATTCGTTTCGGTTTGGTAGGGATGCTCGCTGGCTTCACATCCATCCGACACCCATCCAAGAGTCGAGCGTACGAGGGAATGTACGAACGAACGACCGCAACGACGAGCGCGGACGCTCGACTGCGTATCGCGCGGGCCTGTGCAATGGAAGGCGTCAGTCGATGCAACATGGGCATGAGGCGACGACGGGGCAACTTACGGAGGATGCGATGGCGGCAGACAGCCGACGAACGAGCGAGGATGGGTGGCGCTGGGGGCTGTACAGCGGTGGCGACGATGATGGAGAGGATGTCGAACGTGGAGCGAGGGGAGGGAGGACAGTCAGTAAGCGACCCGCAAGGCCAGGATAGACCACGTACACGAACCCTTGGAGACGTTAGCACACGCGTCGACGCGACCAGGATGATTCGACATTGAGCATGTGTGCCAACTGACCACGGCGAGGGACCGAGCAGCGAGATTGCTGCAGTAGGAAAGGTGTCAGCCAGAGACAAAGCAGAGAATGAACGTACCGCACACACGGCACGAACGAACGTGCTATTGATACACGAGCGCACCCTCGCTTGGAACGACTGCTGCCACGCAGGCAAGCGGCGAGCGAGCTAGATAAGTGAAGATGGATACACGGACAGGTCAGGCAGGCGAATCGGCGGAGGACGGGGAAGGAAGGAAGGGATGTACCCCACCGATGAACACAGACAGCGGCACCACGTACGAGACGTCGACGTAGCTCACGGCCATGGTAGACGAGTAGGTTGGCACTGAGAGAAAAGGTCAGTCGCGGTCGGACTGCATGAAGCAGAACAGTTCACTCACCCGTAGATTGCAGGCGACGACAGCAGCGTTGGACTGGCGGCCAGGTACTCACGTACGCGTGTGCGGTCCGCACCCGAAGTTCAAGTGTAGGTCGTCGGGCGGAACACAATGATAACGACCACTGCGCCCTCGTGCGCCCACCCCACCCGCATCTGTCTGTGCGCATTTCTGCGTGGCACCATCAGCATGCACGTACGCACGAACGAAAAGCACAAACTCACTGATGCACAAACTCCCCAACGCACGGATGCATAAACGACGAAGCACACACGACAGCTACCCACTGCATTCGATGGGCGAACGAGCGAGGTGTCTGCATACACGGCCATAAACGACCTCCGACAAGCACAGGAAACGGCGTAATGCAGCTTACGAGGCTCAGTTGCGCCGGGATGCAGTCAGCGACACGCTAACATCCCCGCACTACGGACGATGACGACGATAATGCTTCGCTTCGACGACGCTTCGCGTCACTGCACAACAAGGTGAGTAGCATACGAGAATCTGCGATGACGACGAGGGCTACTTACAAGGTCGCATTTACATATGTCCCCCAGCGAAGATGGCGTGCTACCCATGCCATTGCTCCACCTGTCCGCTATCTTCCATCGACGCGGGATTGAACAAAGATGACCCGGCCGCGAATGCGAGCTGTAAGCGAACCCATAGCAAGCAAACATATAGAGGGGATCGATGGGGTAGATGGGGAGGGATGAAAGGACTGAGGTCCGACACCGCCAGTACGTCGTCTTCGTTCGTCAAGTCGAGCCTACGACACCTGGTACATCAGCATGTATCGAACACGACGAACAAGCCGATCAACAGACCAGTCTCCCTTCGACGCGTTTGGGATTCATCGACATCAAGCTCAATCAAGCTTGCTGCGCCATCCGTGCGTTCGGCATAATGGTGATGAAGGTGAGTGATGAATCGATGACGACCTAAGTTCAATTTGCACCCAATGGCTCGACTACATGTTTCGCAGCTGCACAGCTACAGTTTAGGTTAGTTCGTAAGTAGGTATCTTGGAATGTGTTTACGCGTCAGACTACGGTTTCTGGGGGTCGCGCCTAGAACAAACATGGCCAAAGCTCGGAAGCTCGCTTAAACGAGTATACCCTTCCGGCTTTCCATTGAATTCTGGCGTCCACAGAAGGAGGTGTGATCTTATTCACTTGGCACCAATTGCTCGGCACGCTCGGTAACAGTGGAATCCTTGGAGATAGAAAGGTCTTCAAGTTCCACAGTGGGAACTTTCATGGTAGGGGAAGCACTGGTCTTGATCTGCCTCGTTCATGTCAACATCCTCGGTGATGGCCGATTATTGACAAGCTCAATATCCGGGTCTGATGGTGAGGGACAGGCTGGTGAGTCTTCTTCAGACAATTGTGTATGGCATGCAGTGGCATCGCTTCTCAGGCTTCTGCATAGCTGGGTGAAGGGATGATGGACAGTAGTAGACGGGAATGAATGGGGGAAGCTCCATTAGACGATTTCACATCTTCAAACGCTTCAGACTGCAAGATGCCGATGTGCCGGACGCCACCATCAACGCTTTCGAAGTTCGAAGCAGCAGTTGCCAGTTGCTCGTCTTCAGACTTGCAAGTCTGTGGAGGGGGACTCTGAATTTATCTTCAACGACATTTTACGCTCCGCGCAACGGCGTTAAACCTGAATCGGGGAGCGGCTGCATGCGAGCACCTACCCTATTAGGAAATTCTCATTACACATGTTAATCCTGGGGCCCATTTACACCAGACCTATCCACCTATTGGACTCGCGTTACGGTTTGGAGACGATGAACTGAGACTTCCGAAGAATGGGTTTCAATCCCCGCCTTTATGGGTTTGAAGACGTTTTTGTCTTCAGATTCTTACGGGAAGTCACCCATTATCCGCTGATGCATGATGTGTTTACACGCCGTGCCTCAGGCATCGGCCCGCTAAGCCAAGTCCAGTCCTTATATGGTCCTCCTCAGGCTCCTCCTGAGACGTTTCGAATTGGTGACTCAGCAAGCCTTATGCTCCGAGGTTTTAACTCCGACTTACAAGTCCGCCCGGCTCTTCCCCGAAAGCTCTGTCTGTAGGCGAGATTGGGACTCCCCTCATCCTCTTTGCCTGAACTTTCCACCACGAGTAATAATCCCCAAGACCTTATGTTCGAATACACGGAGATGTCCATTTCCCCTCCTTCAGAACTCGTCTGGGACACGTTCTGCGAGATGCTGAAACTTAGTGGGCTTGCATCGCAGCAGAAATCTTTATTCTCGGTTGGCATCAACGCGCCCAACCTCTACCCCTCGTCCTCTTTCTTCCATGATGTCCCAACGCTTTTGGGCCAGTCTCGCCTGGGAGAGCTCATCCAGCGAGAAGGATTTTTGCAAATTATCGTGCACAACCTTGTCTTCACTTTCCCTGTCTCCGACTCCCCAGAATTCCATCGTTTCCGCCACGCCTGCAACACATACCAGCGCTTCTTTCACCCTCCCTCTGTACTCCAGCCTGCCGCTGATCTGCCCATTGCTGGCGAAGGTCAAGAATTGCTGGGTAGGGTACTGGTGAAGGTCGAGCCTGGAGTTTATTACGAGGGGACGCTCCATCATACGGGTCCTCACTTTGAGTGTGGCTGCTTCGCCTTGGTACCTTGCAACCTCTCCATTGGGTCTTCCAACTCCATTGGGAGCGCCACGCCACTGCGTAACACTCCATGCTACGCACTTTCTTCCTCTAACACAGTGAGTACCTTGACCTTCCCCTATTCCCCGTTCTTACCCCCCTTCCACTTAGAATATCTTCTATCTTAATCCCGATCGTTCTGTCACAGTTTCTGAAGACCAGAGGATGTAGCACCGGTTACTACGGAGTTCATGTAATATGGACATGGGCGGCGCCGGCTGTAGCTCGCTTCCTCCAAAGTATGCAGAATTTATTTAGCCTTGTTTCCACGGGCATCACTTCGTGATTTCATGCCCGCAGCTTTCAACGTCACTTGTAAACGGTGTAGTCATACTTTGATCATAGTCCTGTGACTGGCCTCCGTCGAAGAGCAAACCGTGTATACTGGAGATCTGGGTTTGAATTTTCAAAACGGTTCTGACTTATCTCGCGTGGCACGTCTACGCTGATTGGTTAACTGGATTCCACCTCACCGCAAGCTTGGCGCTCGCTGTCGTTTAACTGCTGGTTCACGAGTGGGTGACTTCCCGGGGTGACTTCCCGTAAGAATCTGAAGACAAAAACGTCTTCAAACCCATAAAGGCGGGGATTGAAACCCATTCTTCGGAAGTCTCAGTTCATCGTCTCCAAACCGTAACGCGAGTCCAATAGGTGGATAGGTCTGGTGTAAATGGGCCCCAGGATTAACATGTGTAATGAGAATTTCCTAATAGGGTAGGTGCTCGCATGCAGCCGCTCCCCGATTCAGGTTTAACGCCGTTGCGCGGAGCGTAAAATGTCGTTGAAGATAAATTCAGAGTCCCCCTCCACAGACTTGCAAGTCTGAAGACGAGCAACTGGCAACTGCTGCTTCGAACTTCGAAAGCGTTGATGGTGGCGTCCGGCACATCGGCATCTTGCAGTCTGAAGCGTTTGAAGATGTGAAATCGTCTTCAAATCCTTACGGGAAGTCACCCAATCTATATATATCTATATAAGAAAAAGCATGCATTTTTTCCCACGGGGACAAAGGAGCTCGCTGATTGGCTGGCGAGACCATTTCTGACCTCTTTTGGATGTATCTCCGTTTGCTCGCCCTCTTGCAGCTTGCGATCATGTGCCTTGAGATCTTGAGACACGTCGAAATTTCTGGAACTCTACGCAGTACCGCATTGTCTCTGGGCTCTCTGCTGGCGCTCAGCATCTCCCAACGACCACGGAGGCTATCCCTTTGACTTTCTCTCGCGCTCAACGATTCGAGACAACCATTCGCAAATTGAAAGTCAACGGAACGGGACCTTTGGCTCACGCGCACGCCTTTATGGCTTCTACTAGGTGCGATTTGCTTATATCGCGCGCGCACATTCTTAATTTACATCCGACACTCTCCAAGGCCCTGTGTGCGGTGGATAACCACTGTGACTGTAAGCAGACCGGTACGGGCGTACGAAATCCGCGGTTCCATGAATATGAGCACCAGCGCGGGAACGGTCGTGGCCACGAGCAATTTTTGCAATGCTGCTTATCCTAGCGTACCCTCGGCGCGTATCCAAATACCTCCGGCTGCTGCTCAGGACCCTTACCCGGACACAGTCAACCAGAATGGGAAATGGTCGCCTCTGGTAACATAGACCACAGTTGTGTGTTGCCTCATGTCATCTGTCCGTCTCAATTCACTCTCTTCAGCCGGGTACGCGATAGTGGTGCAGGGTTCACTCCAGCTTGGGCACGAGCACGAGCACGAGAACTGCTCTGAGGGGTGAGCATTGTATTGTGGCCCATCTCTATGACACAGTTTGGAATCAAATAGGCAGGAGCACGAGAGCTTAACACCCGTGCGGTTATGATTGCGAACATGGTCGTCAACTCAGGCTTATGCGGCTTCTACACATCGTGGACGCCTCTATGGCCTGGCAATGTGTGTCTTACTCAGGTTCTTCGAATATCTCAATTTCAGATGCGCTTAGGGCCGTGTGCATAAGGATGTCAGGTACTCGACTACGAGCTTGCGCATGTGGTAAGTGCGATCATAACAACGACTGCGGGCAGCATCGGGGTCAGCACGGATAAGGGCCCCATCAGGCTATAATCATGTTTGCAAGCGTGAATCTCGCTACGAGCGCGACAACGCAGACCACTTGGTTCACGTTTGGGCGCGGATCCTTGAATCTGGGCACGACTACCGCACCGGCGCTGCATGAACTACGATGATCTGGCTGACAACTGATGCAAGCATCGGGTCTTGCACGGCTACGAGCTTTGAGGGTCTGAAGGCCTACACGGGGGATATCTAATAGGTTCGTTCAGCCTTGAGATAGATGCAACTGACCTCAATGTTGTAGGAGCGAGTGCACGATGGCTACGAGCGTACATACTCATTAGCACGCACACGGACGAGACACGGTCTTCCCCTTACGCCTTATGTCCTATTATTCAGTTTTCGACACATACCCATTTATTACTTAGTTGTATATGCATAACTGTCATAAGCACTTGGTTCTTACACCGTGCGTAGCACGGGTTAGCCGCTAGTAATCAATAAAAGCTAATACTTATATTGAAATAAACCTTTCTTGAGTGCCAGTGGTGCGCGTTCAAAATCCTTTAAAATCCCGCGGATCCATATTACAACCCTGGACAACCTCGCGAGTCGAACAACCTCGACCTTTGTCACGTGCATATCTCTCATGTCCGGTGGTTCCACTCTCGCCCCTCAAAGCAGACTGGGACTAATTCTTGTCTCAGGACATGTCACAAAAGGTGGGGTTTGGTGCCCATGGTAAGGATCCCTTTCTCTACTGTGGCGTCCTGTTCATTTCTGTCTAGGCAATGTATACAAGGACAAAGGAGGTCAATTTGTCGTCAAATGGGCCCTTCCTCACAGCGTCCGCCAGCTTCGCAAAGAGAACGCTGTTTATCTTCGACTTCAAGGCACCCCTGGGATCTTGAAACACTATTACTACGGTGAACACTCTGGCACAGCGTATCTCACTCTAGAGTATGCCGGAGGCTCCCTGTTGAGCATGCTGGATATGGCTGTCGGGGGGATAGGGTGCTTTGATTGCTTGGACCTGGCGTTCACCATCGCCAGTACTGTGGCAAGTTCGACCGTTGTGTCTGATTGCGGATTACACTAATTTATTGTCACAGCTTCCCATCCTTGCATCCATCCATATGCAAGGGGTTATTCACGGGGATATCCATCCCGGCAACATCCTCGTGTCGAGCTCTGGCGTCAAGTTAATCGACTTTGGCTCTTCACGATTTTCCAGGGATTCCCCCAATGCCTCCTTCAACTATGCGGATACCTATGGGTATTCCCCCTACTACTCAGGTGTAGAGCGCATTGCGCATGGCCTTCGTACGTCCAATGCAACTCTCTTTCTGGTTTAACTCCTGGTTTATCAGACGATAGCTACCTTTCAGGACGATGTTGTCAGTTTCGCTTACACTTTGGTCCGTGTGGCTCATGGGGGCCGTATGCCATGGGACAACGACTTCGCAAAGGTCATGGGCTCGGACCCCAGCCCGCAACTGATGGCAGTACAACTTATCGCCTTGAAGAACAGTTTCTCCGCCCAGCAACTATGCAAAGGGCTTCCTAATGTATTTGAATCTTTTCTCACCGCAGCTTTGACCTTTCAGAAGGTTCGTTGGAGGTCCTTCAACTACAATTACTGGAGGGAACAATTCAACATTACACCCTATTCCAAAGTACATCCTCCTTCCAAAAGATACCAATTTTTGAAGGCCTTGACAGAATGAAATGTAGATGATAATAGGATACCATAATGTGTAGTTTCTCTTGATCAATGTATGTACGGTGCGAATGACAATCTTTGGAAATATCAAGTCGTCAAGAAGAGTGGTCCTCTCAGCGTAGCGAAGAAGATGAAGAGAGAAGAAAGAGGGTACGGGGACGTTCGGGCTATCAATCTTACAAACTTACAGCTACTTGCAGACCCAAAAGCGGGTCCATAACTCTATAACGCGTGGACTTTCCTCCCTTCCTCACCCACCGGCCTGATACGTCTGCGAGCCCCTCTACCTGCAGTTAACCCCTATGCATGATGCTCGGCGTCTGCTGTTTGACCGCTTGGCGTGCAAGGAGGGCATCATGCGCATCCCAAGCCTTAGTGCGTTCTTGGACTTTCGCTTCCACCCCGCCGTCCCCTCAAGATATCGCTGTCTTCGACGCCTTCAGCGGCTATACTACGCTGCTGATGGATTCCATAGACGTCTGCACGTCTAGATTCCCAACGTTTGGGCCCTGGGCGTATGTTGTTGACGTTGGCTTATTACTCAATGGACGTCTGCGCATCCAGTGCCGGGGTGAATATTCGAATTCGAACTGATGTCTACGTATACAATATTGCATTGACCTAAGATTAGCTGTCTGGGGAGACCCATGAAGGCACAGGATGCTATTGTGCATCACCAAGTAGGAGTGACCGCCTCCCCGACCCGAGCACGAAACGCAAAGCCAAGGTACTATCTTGCAACTGGAGCCAATGCCCATGGAAGGAATATTACGGGCCCATTGTCGCCGATATCCTTTTATTGACGTAGTCAGAACCTAACTGAGACTAGGGGAGCTCAAAGTTGGCGCATAAGAATCCGCGTACGCATATGCGCGCATACGGCCGAGGTGCCGTCGATTATGTAATTAAATGTAAATGTCACACTTTCGTCACATCGTAAACGCGTTGTCGCGTCTCTTCTTTTCCCGTCGCGTCTCTTCATATGAATGAGATATGCATGCCTGATTTTGTCGTGGATCCTTGCGCGGGGCATGATTGCAGTAGACCAGTGTAGATCAATGGAAGTGATTGTTGGATTTCAGCAATCTTGGCTGTACAGGGGTATAGGAGATGCACGTGACTACTGTAATATCGTGTCGCGCGCATGTATTATTTTCTTTATGCGTTTGCTGGAGTCCCAGCCAAACACAATATATCTACTTGCTCACTCGGAACTCGCGCGACCTCACCGGCTTATTTCAACAGTGATATGCTGCGTTCAGCGCTACGTGGGCGCTACTCGGACATGTGACACTCAAATACCATTACATAATCGACGGCACCTCGGCCGTATGCGCGCATATGCGTACGCGGATTCTTATGCGCCAACTTTGAGCTCCCCTACTAACTCAAGTATGGCTCTACTCTAAATAAGGCCCACATAACGAGACGACGGGGAAACAAGCAAACCGAAGAGCGAGAGAAGAAAATGAAAGGAACACGATGTTGAAATTAGCCCACAGGGGCATTGAGGCAGTACGTTGGGTGCCCGTTGCAATCCAGGAGGATACGTTGTGTAAATACTTCAATACCTAATTTACGTACTAGATACCATGTGAGAAGCCGGCTCTGTCTCTGTGGAGGATTGGAGAAGGGCTGGAACACCACGCACGCGATGATGCAGAGACCGAACACAGGCGAAGCCCCCGAGCCTCAAGTTAAAAGCGGAAATGAAAACGTTACACGAATCAAGGATCGCCTCTGGCTCAAACTCGTGCAATGCTTCTGCGTAAACGAGATCTCCTTCTGTTCTGGCTTTCCTTGCGTCCTGTGGACCTGTGATTGGTAATGGTCGAAAAGGAAAACCGGGAGAGAAGTGCATTTGTGATTCACTCGCCGTTTTATCTTGATGGAGATGTTTCCTGGACTTTCCCATGAGGCCTGAATCACTTTAGAAAGCACTTAAGAGGGCCCCTGTTTTTACTGAGGACCTACGACACGATATGGTATTCAACCTCCAACTCAATGGCCACGACAACGCATCAATCACTCAAACTTCTCAGGGGACCACCCTCTTCACCCTCCTCACAGATTCCCAGCTGCGGGACAGGTCGAAGGTCGTGGGGGGGATCTCTGTGCAATGGAACCGTCTCCTCTTAATCATGCCATTTCCCATGGACAAAGCGACGATCAACCTCTGCCAACAATATGCCGTTCTCTTTGAGAAGGCGGACTTCATGAGGCCGAATGACCCTGAGGTCCCCCTTCACATCACACATGAGTATCTGGGGAGAGCCTTTCTTCATTCGTCATCTTCTGGAGGGTTTCTGTCACTGGGCCAAATTTGGCACCAAGGGCCAACTTATCGCTCTCGCTCATCGTGTCAATGTTTTATCGGGTTCCCCTGTTACCTGGCGGTAAACAACCCTTATGGTAAAGGGGACGGTCTAGACGACCTAGACGACCTGGAAAAGCCCGTTGAAGCGGTAGAACCTTCATGTACCCGTCTCCCTGACAACCATGGAGTTCGTATAATGAATTAATTTGTTCTCGACGTTTACTTACTTTGTCCTTATCCTAGACTTGCTTCTACTTCTCCATGGAGAATCTTCTTAGGGCCTCCACTCCCGCCATCCTCCCCACCCCTGCCATTCCCATCCCCGCCATTCCCATCCCCACCATTCCCATCCCCGCCATTCCCATCCCCGCCATTCCCATCCCCGCCATTCCCATCCCCGCCATTCCCGCCCCCCAGGTCCCCTTCAGTTCCCTTGATCCTACTTCTTTGTGGGCTCCTACTGACATTCCTCCGGATGCCTCCAAGACCACGCTTTCCCAGGCAGCGCTTAGGGGATACTTACACGAGTCGGACATAACGCTGATACGCGAGTCCAAAAACTCCGCCCCCTTAGGCAACACGGTGGCGTTCATAGTGTGTTGCTACTTGGCCTGCCGCTTACGGATTACCAGTGGGATCTCGGTAAGCTCCACACAAAGCTTTTCTTATAATTCAGAAGTACTCATACCTTTCAGCCTGCAGTCGATGACGGTTTCGGTATAGGGGGGCCAACGCGATCATTCTTGGACTTGGCATTTGAATACTGTCCAGCGTCTTGTTGTCTTTTAGCCTTTTTCGAGTCTCGCGGGACAGATTTGGGGAAAGATCTATCTACTCAAGCTTCTCTTGCATCTAGCCCCAAAACTCGTTCCGCTTTGAAAAAATGGGGTAAGAATCAGAGAAAAGCGGTGAACGACGATGATCATCATTATCATCATTGTCATCGTCCTGAGGATGACCATGACAATGAGGAGGAGGAGGAGGAGGAGGAGGAGGAGGAGGAGGAGGAGGAGGAGGAGGATGAGCTGGAAGATGACTGAGCTCACAGTATGTAAGTTCTCCTTCGTTGACTAGGATATCTATTTGACATTTCTACTTTCCCGCCGTCCCCTCAGATAGCACCACAACTCTCCATGGCCCCGTAACCCCGACCTTTTGAATCTTGATCTCACTACAGCAACTTCTTCCGCCACCTCCTCTGCAACATTGTACATTCTTCCTCGACACCTTATTGTCTTCACCGTTCCCTTCAGTTCGTCTCTGTTCCCCGTACCTCCTTTTTTTCCTGCTATATCCACTCTGTTCTTCATGACACCCCCTGTCTCTTTTTTTAAGGGTAGGCGAGTGTAAGGTATCCGATTTCCCCTGTCCCCATATTTACCAAAGCCCCGTACCCATACCACTTACTTCCTGCTTGTATCTTCCCTTGACCTTACAAGAATATACCCCTTGCACTTGATCCTCTCACTTGACTCTTCTCTTGAGTGTTCAGCCCCAGTGAGAAGTCTGTCGGCAAAAGAACGACCAGACAATGGGTTGGACTCAGTGGATAGATACTTAGTTCGCCCGTATATTGAGCTTGGACTGCCAGACGCGCACACAGAGTAAGCCAGTGAAAGACCAAACCGGTCTATTCGTCCACGAGACGACGGGCTATGTACAGGTAAACGAGGAAACCCGCCGCGTAACTCGACGACGAACGAGCTCGTCGCGAGCCGTCTACTGACTGCGCCGCCGCTCTCCCCTCTGATCTGTCCGCACGCTGCACGCCTCGTAGTATATCCGTGTGATGCCTGAGTCCTGGCCAGCCTATTGACGCCCGAAATCGTGAGCCTTGCGCAACGGTAACCTCGTGTGCTTGAGTTCGACCCCGCCGCCGCCTTCGTTGTATCCGCCGAGTGTCCGTACCCGTAGACCGTTCGCTGAGTCCCAGAGTCGCTGTGAGACCCGCGAAACGGCTGATTGCTGACTGCTGAGTGTTGAGGGCTGAGTGTTGAGGGCTGAGGGCTGAGGTTGTGTGCTGTGAGCGCGACACGTCCGCTCGTGCACACAAAGACGAACGAAACACTGACGAACCCGCCTCGAACTGCTCGATTCCCGGATTCACCGCCCCCCGCAGCGCCGAGTAGACTGCCGCACCCAACCACAAGGCCAGCCAGCCCCCATCTTTCCACAGACGCGCGCTGACCCTCACACACACTCTCACTCTCACAGCTGCACTGTCCACTGTCCACTGAGCGCTGTCCCCGCTGCGCCGACTCCCGACCGTGCCGACCGTGCGCCGTGGACCCGTGGTGGCGCGTTGACACGAACGACGAAGGGAGAATGGGGAATGGGGTATTGGGAGATTGCGTGGGGTGTAGAGCAGTCTCGCGCGCGCGAGACTCGATTGAGCTGCGCTCCAAGGTTCGTCGCCGTCTGCTTCTTCTTTCGTCTCGGCTGACCACCCCTTCGTCTTCCATCCAGGTCCTCCCTTCTCTCCATCCCCGCTACCAATCCTCAGCGCTCGACGGCATCGTCTCGTTTCATCTCCACGGTACGTCTGCTACATCCTCCTCCGACATTCGTACCTGGTTCAACTTCTCCTCCCCCTCCTCCCTCCGTGTTCTCTCCTCCCTCCCCTCCTCCTTGTCTTCCACCTCGTCTTCTACCTCGTCCTCGCTCCCGCTCCCGCTCTCGCACCCCTCCCTCTTTCCTGTCTTTCGCAGATCGAACGCCTGGCCCGGCATCGTTGTCCCCATCGCGCTCTCGTCGGCCTCGTCCTGCGGCCTCGTCTATCCTACACGTACTCAGGTAAGCCTGTACCTCCACGTCCCCACCTCGAACGCGTACTCACAACTCTCCAACACCCCCAATCCCTCCAAACCCCTCCAACGCCTCTAACTCGCCTCTAACCCACTCCTTTGCAGATATCATCCTGACGCCGCCGCGACTCGCTGCGAACGCAAACGCCAACGCCAACGTAAGCGTAAACGCACTCGAGGGGCGAGCACGCAGCCCCAGCGTCTTCACTGGCACTGCGGGAGCGTGGATGTAGGTGTGGGACGTGGTGGATGTGGGTTCGGGGAGGAGGTAAGTCCCTTCGCCGTCGTCGTCGATTTGCGTTTCGTTCGTGCATCTCCGTCCCGTATTCCCCCCCTGCCATGTATTCCCCTCGTTCTTGGTTTCGTTCTCGCCTTCGTCCTCGTTCCCTTTCCCGTTCTCAGTTTTGCTCTCGCTCTCGCTCCCCTCTTCTTCCCCGTCCCTTACCATCACCCGCTAACCCACTAACTCCCCCTTCTCGTTCGAGCCCGCAGCCGCAGACACCCGCAACGCCGTTGATAGTGCCCGTCCCGGGCTCGAACTCTTGCCATTGGTTGATCGAGGGACGTGGCGCATTCCCGTCGTCGGTGCGTCTCTGTTGCTTCCTCTTCCTCCGTTTTGCGTTCCTTCGTGTCCCGCTTGCTTCCCCACTCCTTCGTTCTCTCCCTCTCCCACTTCGTCTCTCTCCCTCCCCAACTCTTTGTTCGTCTTCCCTCCCTTCCCCTTCCCATGTCCCATCCCTCCGCCCGTCCCTCGTGCTAACCCGCATATTCTTCCGCAGTATCCTCGCCACGTAACCAAACGGGATTCGACGCGGCGAATCAGCGGCGTCGTGGTTCGCAGCGGGTAGACGAGGCTAGAGCCCAACTGGGGGCGATGGCGGTCGTGCTGGGATGGTGACGGCGTGGTTTGCGGCCGTGAGTGATCCCCCCCGTTGGCGATTCGTTGGCGTCCCCCTCCGTTTGCCCTTTCCCGTTCTCCTCGTCGTCTTCCCCGTTATTCGCTGACACGCTCTTCAGTCTCCTCCCTTTAGCATTCCTCTGCTAACGATCTCCCGGTGTGCAGGTCTTCGAACGACGACGCAAGGTCGCGAGGGCGGCAATAGCGCGGACGTGGCGGTGGTGGGATGGGGGTGTCGTTGACGCTGCTGTTGGGCCGTCGATCGAGGTTCGTGGCATTAGGAAAGAGGTACTCGTCTTGCGCGCACTCGAGCGGCTAGTGGATACAGCAGGAAGCAGTCGGGCGGGAGGAATGGGGAAGGGATGATGGGGTAAAGTGGTAAGTCTGCGTCTTCGTGACTTGTATGCGCCCGTTTACTCGGCTACTTGATCTCATTGTAGGTGATGTTATATGCGATCGACTCGCGCTATTGTGAACGGTGAGTACTCGGTGCTATATGGGCAGGGAAAGGGTCGCAACTCACCCAATTCTGCCTCTACCAGACGGATATTCGACTACCATGTACGCGCATCGAGGCCGAGGCGAGTGGCGCGAGGAGGGGACGGATAGTAGCGGGGGAGGGACGTCCTGGAGGAAGAAATACTGCCCAAGACGAGGCGCCGCACAGCAAACGTGATAGTAGATGGTGTGATGTCCGTATAGCGGCGTTGCGCTTTGAGACATGCGCCGATCTACAAGGAAGCCTAGTGTGTATCCGCCGCCGCCCTATCCCTGATCTTGCGCACTCCATGCGCAGCCGCTCCGCCGCGCTCGCACTGGCCCTGATGCATTCCTTGACGGTGTGCATGTGGCGCTGCGCGGCCTCGAGGTCGTCATTTAGGGCCTGCATCTCGGCGACCTGGTCGACGAGCTTCTGGTCTGCGAGCGGGAGCGTGAGGCGCGGGTGCGGGTGCGTCTGGCGCAGCCGGATGAGGTCGAGCCGCGCGTCGAGGATCTTCTGCGACAGCGCGACGGCTTTGTCGATGTCGTGCGCGGCGAGACACCATGTGCCGAGGATGGCCTCGAGCTGCGGGGTGGGGGCGGTGTCGGCGAGGAAGGCGGAGATGTGGGTGTTGAGGGGGGGCGATTGCGAGGAAGGATGCGTGGATGGAGGCTGCGAGGAGGCGGATGCGCCCGGCGGTAGGCAAACAGCGTTGGGATGTGGTGCATCTGCATGTGCGGGCGATTCAGTGGTCACCACAGGAGCATGACTTTGCAACGTAACGCACCCATACGGGAAGCATATCCGTCACGGCATACAGCACAGCGTCATCGTTGACACAGCGCTTGACCCAGTGGGCCTGCAGATCCTCCAGCGCGTGCACTTTCGTCACCTCCGCCTTCTTGCCCAGACTCTGCAGCACAACGAGCAGCTCAGGCGGAAGCCAATGCGCCAGCCCCATCGCGTCCAGGGGATCAGGCTGCGCCGGCCCTGGCTTCGTCGGCGGGATGTACATCTTCACCCGCGCCTCCCTCTTCCCCTTGCCCTTCTCCTTTGCCTTGGGTTTCTTATCCCTGTTGGACGTATCGGGCTGATCGGGTGGGCCAAGCGCCTTCTTTGCATGTTTCCTCCTTGTAGTGGACGATGCTGACGATTTGAGATTGCCCTTGACCATTGGATGAGCGTCGATGCCAACATCGAGTCACGATTCGCAAAGCAAAGTCGTTCCGTCGCCGACACCCTCCCCGAATCACAAGCGCAAACAAATCCACGCGAGCGACTACACTCGCAGCCGCCGTGCGCTGCTTCGCCGATTTCCGCCGCGGCGGGGACGATGCCGCTGTTTGCACCTGGGCCCCCGCATCCACATCTGCGCATTGCGAGGCCCATCGCCATCGCCATGGACCCCCCCTCCTCCTCCTTCCTGGTCAACGCCTGCACCTTCCTCGTCCTGACTGCGCCCATGCCCTCCTATGCCTCGTCCTCCTGCACTTTAGCTGTCGACTCTGCGTGATTCTCCCTCATCTCCCTCCTCTCTTTCGTCTCCCGCTTCTTCGACTTGGACTTGGACTTGGACTGCGAGTCTTGACGGCCGGACAGGCTTCGCGGGAGCGGAGCCGGCGATTGCGAGGCGCGGGGGGGATTCGGGTGTGCGAGGAGGGAGAGGCGGGGCAGGGGGAAGCGGGACGGCGTGTGTTGAGGATGGGGGGAGTGAGTGGATAGAGGAGAGCTTGTGCTGGCCATCGAGGTGGATAGATATATGGACGTCCCGGGTCTCGTATTTGAGGACAATCTCGGCGTTTGAGATAGGGTAGCTGGCCGGGTCGACGACGGTTCAGTTGGACAAATTGACGTGCGTTGCTGAGACTCACGGTTACTCCAAGACTGTCCAACTGCGTGCGCGCGCCCCTTCTCTCCGTTCCTTTCGCCCTCTTGTGTACGAGCGAAAACTCGATTCTGGCGAAAAGTAGTCGGGAGTTCGGAGAGGGCGCAAGCAAATACTCACAGCCCATCTCCTCCGACGGGCGTTCTTGGGGTGTGGAGGAAGGTGAGACGAAGCGTGGTGGTTCCGCATGGATACGTGTCAGGAGCAGCCATTTACGTAAGTGTGTATACTCACTCAGTGTCTCGCGCACAAACCTTCAAACCAATCGTCATGACCAGGTCCCGGAAAGCCCGCAGTAAGGCTTCCAAAGATGCTCACCTTGCGAAGTATCTCGCCTCTGCAAGCCGTGCAAAGGCGTTGAAAGGATTAGAGGCCAACACAGGTGAGTGGGCGTTAACTTTGCCACTTACGGCCCTGTTGAGCCAGACTTTAGAACGCCAGCATATCCAGTTCAACGACCTGGCCACACGCCTGCCGTCCAACGCCGAAAGGCTCAATCGTGTTATCGCACGCAACTTCCCTGGATTGAACGCGGAGAACTTGCAACCTGCCGACTCAAACCACCGCCTTTTCTTCGCTGAGGATACAACTGGAAACCCTCTTGCTATGCGAATTAGCAACGTCATCAGCCGTACCACAGCATTTCGTCTGGAAAATGCCTGCCGCAAGCTTGATTCGTTGGGGCCCAAAATCCACCACCGCGAGGCCAATCGGTCTGCGACGTCGGCGCTTCATCTGGGGATTTGGGAGACTTACGCTGCTCATCCCCGTGTCTCACGCGACACGATCGACCAAGAGCCACCGGTGCTGGATGTGATTGCCAAAATCCTAAGGATTTTGCAGGAGGACGTGGCTCCCAAGCTTGGAGCGTTGCTAATGGAGCACTATCCGGCCCAATGGGCACGTCAAACAACGTGAGGTCTTCCATTGTAATCCCGTTGCTTCCTGCTCATCACTTCTATGAAGGGCCTATGACCGTGTGCGCAGAGAACTTAGTCAAGAGTTAGCGGCAATGCCATGGCTGGACTTTGGCGGCGCTTTTTTCACGGTGGCCATCAAAGTTGGGTCCAGCGAGCATTGGCATGTAGACCGGAATGATGACCGCGGCGGCAGCATTGCTTGGGTTGTTCCCGTCGGAGAGTTTACCGGCGGTGATTTTTGCTCCCCCCAGCCACCAACTCGTATCGCCGTCCGTCGAGGTCAGGTCTTGGGTGTGCAGGCACGACGGCTTATCCACTGTGGGTTGAAAACGACGGGAGTTTGCCATGTTTTTACGCTATTTACGGATGGGCTTCTGCTCAAGCTTGCGGAGGAAGGAAAGTAGTCAGTTGAAAAAAGTTTCAACGCCGATTACGTTGCCTAGGTTACTGGGATAGATCAAGTACATTCGTGACGTTCTTTACATGAACTCGGGATTGCAATCCTAAGTAAATATCACCTAAAATAACCGCCAACGCTTGTGAACCATCAAACCAATATGAGCGTGCACGTTCGCTTTTGCAGTTCCACCTTCGACTGGTGCGGGGTGGTGGTGGCGCCTCAAGCGCGCGATTGTTTGGGGCCGTAGCGCTTCGTCTTCGACGGCACGGCGTAATGTCATCGTCCGCAATTCACCCCCTCATCCTGCTATGGCACCGTTGGGAGGTAGAGGCGTAGGTGGTGGGTGGAAGTGGCGGTTGGTGAGATGGGGCGAGAAGATATTCGGGCATCGCAAGAGCCAGCGCGTCTTTCACAACACTCAACATCAGCCCCATACAGATGGACAGGTACGCGTATGGTAGCAGGGAGATCGCGCCAGTGGAGATCATTGAACGTTCGACATCCGGAGGTAAGTTCACGCGCCGCGGTGCCTTGTCTGTGTTGTCGCTGGAGTGGGTGTCCTGTAGAGGACCGAGGGTATCATTCCTCTGGACGTCACCATCGGAGCTGTCACCGCCGTTGTCTTGATCGCCTGATGGTCCGGCAGCAGGGCCATCGACTTGCATTGGGGTATCAGCTCCTGGAGGCGGGCTCCTGCTTCCACATTCGTCCTGGTCGCCGTCGGGTGCTTGGTCGTTGTTGTCTTTGGCGTTCATATCTTCCGGTGGCTTGTCTTGCCGTTGGGCAGCAATGCTATCATGCGACGATGGGTCCTTGTGGACACCAGGAGAGACAGTGGGACGGGGTTTGGATGGTCCAGGTTTCGACGATAGTAGACTGTCCACCGATGCCGTGGAAGAGTGGATGAGTGGTGTGAGTTGGGCGAAGAATGTTGTAGAGTCGTCAGAGAGGCCGAAATCGTTGTCCTTGATGGTGGGCTCAAAGTGCGCCATTTCTTTGAGTTGGTCGAACATATGCCTCATGGAAGACTCTACTTCGCTCGGGCGTGTGGCGATGGCATATACGGTCCTCCATATGACATCTTCGTATGCGGCAAGCTGCTGGGGCCTTGCAGAGCCCAGGGACCTCCACATCTGTCGCGGTTGCATTACATTCAGGAAGGGAGATATTAGTTTGGATGGGCACTTACCAACAGGGGCCAATGTCTCGAGACACTTTTTCCCATCAAGTCCTTCGTCATGATAAGAACAAGGGGGGTTAGGGCGACTGCGAGGTGGATCGGTAGTAAAATGATGCGTGGTCCAGACGTGCCGTACTGGGGCTTGTATTCCAGTATATCGTTGGGGTTGAGGCCTGGAATATTGGCAGTTTCATCCCAGTACTCGGGAAGGTCCACTCCCTAAGGGGTTCACGGTTAAAGGGTTAATGGATAGCCAAGTCGATTACTTACGTCCATCGAATATCGAAGTCCCATCGCAGCAATGACGATATTGGCAAGGATTTTGGCATAAAGGCCTCGTTTCTTGTATTTATTGAAGATCGAGAATAAATTCGAAACAGAGTCGTCGCCTTTAGGTATGCTCTCCATAGACCCCTTATGCTGGTTCTTTCGCTCGGTTTCCATTGCACGGAGGGCCTTGTCTAGCACAGCGGACGGCCAATCATAGAGTTTAGTTATAGTGTCAGTGAGACCGCCAGAGAACTTGATGCATCCGTTTTCCAGATGGAGAGTGTCGCATGGGTATCTGTCGATCGCAGCGTCTCCCTCCTTGAAAGCCAAAAGCGTTTGGGTCAAGATGGAACACAAGACCAAGGACGTTCTATTGTCTTCGCGGTATGGGTCCGTAACCCAAGCCCCTACTTCCCGGGGGCATTGGAAAAGCTGCCTCTCCAGCAGCTTGCGACGGCAATCATTCTTTCAGAATGTGAGGAAGAGAGTGGTGGTGGATGGTAAAGCTGTACTTACAGTATGGCTTATATCAAGGAGGTCCGGTGGCGAAAACCACGGCAGTCGGGCCAAACCCAAAGAGTTTGCAACCGATATGAAGGTGGCCGCAAGACTAAGGCAATATTGGTCATTAGATGTCTGGCATGCGGGCGTGGAGAGAGGCTTACCCTGGCTGTAGGGGTTCATGTATAAGCGACAGTGGGGTCGCGTCCTGTAGAGACAGGGAGGCAATGTCCTGGCTGATATTCGTATTCATGGGTCTGTTAGGGCCGAGGGGTTAGGGGATGTGGGTATTCCGAAACAACAAGCGCCCGTAAGTATTGATTTTCAACCAGGTGGAGACGTTCTGGTGACGCAAAACGCAGGTGAGTGGGTGAGCTGTGCTGGAAGACGCATGAGCTGACCTCGCAATTTTGCTGCTTCGGTGACGTCTCTCCCACCGCCTCATTCCCGCACGGTCGCGCTGATGCTGGCGCAGCAACACGCCTCTGGATAAGCGCCATGCTAAGCACTGTCATGCTGCGTAGAGTACACCTCCTCCACATCACTAGTAGTATTGCAACACGCGAACGCAGCGCCAGCGCCAGCGCAAACGTCAACGCTCGACCCACGAAAACGAAAACGAAAACACAGTGGGTGCGTACCTCCTGTTCATATCTCGTATCCCGTATCCCGTTCGTTCGCATTCCGTCTCTGCCCCATTCCATCGTGATGTGTCTATTCTCCGGCACCGTCTGTCCCTGCGTTCGGTGTGCACGTTTGATGTGCGTTCCTTGTTTTCGTTTGCTATCCGCCCCGTTTCTTCCCTACGCCTCGTTTTGCCTACCCCGTTTCTGGGTTTCGCTTTCGTTTACGGATCTCGTGCCTTCGATTCTGACTCGCCGACGCGTATGCGTTCTGACGCATCTAGGTCGAGCGACTTGCGCGATTTGGATTCACGGAGGCATATCGCAATCAGGGAGAATGGTTATAGAATGGTCATACACACAATTGCGGGGCATGCAGTGACACAGGAGTGAGAATGAGGCATCATAGGCTCTCCACTGGGAGGTGCACGCGTGTTGAGGAGACGTGCCGCACCAGGCACACCTTACAACGGATCTCCCGTTTATCGTTTCGTTGCGCGCGGGTAGTCCGACGAGAGTGGCTGAGACAGCGATACGAGGGCGAGTGGGGTGCATATCCATCGTGGATTGTGACAAACGTAGTGTCCTAGGCAGCGCCTTTACTAGAGAGCGCATCTCCTGTACCACAGGAACTGCAAAGATGGTTAGCGAGATATCAGACAAAAACAATGGGCGAAACGCACTTGTCTGCCTGTAGCTGCCACGTCGCGGGTCCCCAGCCTCCTCCACGACCCGAATACCTAAACATAGACGTGCAAACAGCGGCGGCATGAGATAAGGAGCCTTCGTCCATAAGCGCGGTTAGCGACAAGGGAAGAGTGCGTCGTAACACACAGTTTCAAGTCTCGTAGCGAAGACACCCGTGAGGGGCGAAGACACGCTGCTGTGAAGGGTATATGAGCGAACGCGCAAATCCTCTCCGTGGATACAAGATCTGACCTTGCTGGAGGAGAGGAACACGCCTCGAAATACGCCTCAAATGTCGAAGCGGCCGCACGGGGAGCAGCGGAGAAGAAAACGAAGATGCTGAACGTATTTCGATGCAGAGGACGAATGGGGGCACATAAATCCAAGGTCGGATCCGCGTGTTTGGATGGGGGCTTCAACGTCGACGCTGAAGCAATGGTGTGGATGGCAAACTTAGAGACAGATGAAAATGGTAATGCTTCCGTTGACCTTGTTTGTACACCAGATATTCCAACTTTTGTACACCCGCTGCCGTCACCGCGGCTGGCAGAAGTTGGCGGCGTTGGGGCGCGAGGGGTCGCAGACTTTGAAGCAGAAGGCGTCGCCGCCCATGAAGCTGCGTGACGCGTCAGAGCGTGCTGGTGAATCCAGAAGACGTACTTGTGCCATTCAATGACCTGCGTGAACGTGTCGTTCTTCCCAGACCACGCAGTGGAGTAGACCAGCCCGCCGAGCGGATTGCCACGCTGTAAAAGAAAACAAACATCAGTACCGCGCCAAGGAAGCAACGGATAGGCAGTAGGATACTCACCAGATCAGCACCGTGTGGGTCGAGCTCGCCACCGAAATCGCCGGTTTGGATGTTGATGAGGCTCTGGTCGATAAAGCCGGCATGAACTGGACGCCTTTGAGCGCGCCGGCAGGGATGAGACGCGTGCCGCGCCCGGGTTTCGTGCACCACGCGACTTCCTCGCCCTCGGTGTCCGGGATAGTCGAGTTGGGGTTTATTGGGGCCCATAAGCAGAAGTCTGCAAAACGCGTACAGCGCAGGGAGTGGCTGTGTGAGCAGCGGGATTACGGTCGAGTCATGCAGAGGTGCTCACCATCGAGGGCGTTGAGGAACGAGGTCTGGCATAACGAGTTCTGGCTCCCCGTTGTTGAGTTGCAGATGCTGTACCCCGTCTGCGTTCCGCGTATGAGTTGTTCGGAGTCGGCTTGGTAGGGCTGAGTCCCTTTTGCTGAGCATCATCTCGGAATCGCGGGGAAAGCGTTCACTCACGAGGCCTGTGGGATAGGCAAAATGCTTGGAGGCGAGAGGCGTAGCTGGGAACGTTGCTAGGTTGCCCTGGGCATTGACGCGGGCGTTTGGGTGCAGCAACAAGGCGAGCAGAGCTGAAAGAGCGACGATTGTCATTGGAAGGGGAGGAGAACGCTTCGGGCAACCCACGCCGTCGATAACGAGAAGGAGGATGGGAACGCGAAACATATATTTGGACGTATTCATGCGGCCCCAGGCCCCTGGCCCTGGCCTCATGGCCACGAATCATGTCCTTGAAGCGAATGCCCTATCAATGGGTGATCGCGAGAGAAAGGACGACGACGTCGTAGACTGTGAAGGCTGTTCACGCCATCTCCAGAAGTCGGGTGCTCCATACTGGGAGGAAAGGCGAGAGAATATCCAGCTGGATGAGGCGATCGTGGACAAGGTGCGTGTATAAGGTGAGAATGTCGGTTATGTTACGGCTCGGCTTCCCAGCATCAGGTATCTTGCTTCCCAGTGCCCAAGAGACATTGTCACTGGGTTGAAATAAGACGGTGAGCACGGGTGAACACACAGGATGTCTCCTTATGGCTATGGACTTCCCCTCGACGTGTGTTACGGGCTTTAGGCGCCGCTCCACAGCAAGATCTTGACAAAGTTGCGTGTCGTTCTTGTAGATGCTAGAGCGCCAGGTCAAATTTTCGAAAGATCGACGCTCAAATTGCTCGAATTTCGTCGGAATGTGGCGGTTGCTGCTGATACTTGCGACGGATTGCGGGATGCCTGGGAATCGTGAACACCCAGCACCCAGTACTCTCGTGTGGCGTGTGCAGGAGGAGAGCAGGGAAGCAGGCGCTGCGGTATGTAGATGTAGCAGGCTTGCGCTGCGAGCCGCGTTTGGGCGTCTGAGCTTTGGGCCCATCGTGGGGTAGGAAGTGTTGTCCTCGCCGGTTCTCCAAGCACGATAAGGAGACAATAGAGGTGCAGTAGTTGAGGGATCCCCGCGAGCGAGCAGAAGGCGTCGCCTCCCATGCATCCACGAGTCGCGAAGCTACACGACTCACGAGGGAGGTCTGCGCATGAATGTGCTGGAATTGGACGCCGTTAACTGTGACACCTTGAAGCTGGACACATATAACGGTGCTGCCTTTGGGGCGCCTGCGATAGGGCCTGCGGGGACTCATGAGATGCGTTTTCCGCGCCCCGTACCCGGACCTCGCCCTTGCCTTCAGCATCGGGTATCGTTGACCTACTCGAGTGCAAGTACCCAAGGACACGGACTCAAGGACTCGCCGTCGAGGGCGTTCAACATCGATGGCGTGGAGAACGGAGGTCTGGCATCGCAAATATTGTAGATAGAGTACGCCATCTGCGTTCCGCGTATGATATGGATATGAGGTGTTCGAGTCGGGATGGTAGGCTTTGGAGGGCTGGGCGCCGATTGCCTGCCGTCGCCGATATCCCCGAAGCCCATAGTGTATGCAAGATGCTTCGAGGATCGAGGCCTCGCTGGGGCTGCTGAATGCAAGGGGCGCTGCAGCCGTGCGCATTAGACATAGGAGCGTGCGCAGAGTCCCTGATAGTTTCGTCGAGTGGCCTAGGAGCTCTGAAGCGGAGGATTCCTACAGGGGGGTGCTCGTACGGAAAGTTAGCGAAGAAAGTCGCCGTCGAATGGAATTGGTCGGCGGTGACCGGACCCTGAGGCTGTGTTGTACATGCCCAAGATGGTAACCAAAAGCGATACTAGGAAAGACGCCCAAGCTGGTGTATTAAGGTTAATAATCGCGATCGTGGCAGTATACTCGGAACGGCTGACGGACCTAAAGCCTTCCGTGCAAGCCTGTCACGAGGGAACCCCTCGCAATACTGGACTGCAGGAAATACTAAGACATTGTGGAGAAGAATAAACGCACCTAGCTGCGCCACCGTATGGCCGAATATCAAGGCCTGAAACAAACTGCCGAGGGCCTACACGAATATTAGCCAGAAACTCGACTCGATGAGGGATGCAAGTCGCGTCGTACTTGGAATTCCGGGCTTGGTGATTCTGCGAGGTCATGGCGGTGAATAACGGCCAGGGATTATTCTACTCTCACCCTCTGCAACAAGTTCGGTAATGTTGACATCTGTCTTCTGCGCTCGGTAATTGTGTCTTGGCCGCAGCTTGAGGGAGGTGGAGGAGGGGGAGGGAAGTCGAAGACTTTATACTTCGAGGCAGTACGGTCCGTACATCACAATCGTCGCAACAGAACTTGATCACTATAGTCCCCAAGTGCTGGCCGTGTGCTGGAAGATTGAAATTTTGGTGATACTTATGTACCATCATTTTCCATCAAAGACCGTTACGTACTCCTAGCGTAGCAGGTTCATCCGCAGTCGCGTAGTCGATTAGGAGTGAATCGAGGAGCGGGGGAGTCGGTGTGCGCCTGCGATAAGCTGCAAACATGTAGTCTTCACTCGTTACTTGCCATGATTCCAGGAGCTGCCGCAGAGCTGCTGAATAACGTCGTAAAGCACCTTCAGGGTTTCTAAATCCAAGATCTGCAGTGGAGCAGCATTGAACGTTTGATCATTGGCTACATATTACTCGTCGCATCTGCCATCTGCCATCGTACTCAGGTACTGGATACACTTTCTCAAACTCTATTACGAGAGGGCGTTTTGAAGTCAGGGCCGTTTGGGAAGCGGAGCTGCTTGATTCTTGTACTACATGTATTTGTATCTTTTCAAGCCTCATGAAATCTCTTGAGTAGATGCGACTCACAACGGTTATGCAATCAGAGCTATCTCTTCCAGGTCCAGGCTTACGGCGCTTGGCTTTTTTGCTGGACCCTCCAGGTTCTGGCGTGCTCCTGGCTCCCTTTTGCTCCCGAAGTCCGTCTGAGGTTGGATCCTTCTCTTCCTCTGAATGCGATCAAAAGGTGACAAAGTCAGTAAGCATGTGCCATTGAGGACGACGAGGAGCCTAGGATTATACCATTGAGCTTGCGGCGCTTGGCTTTTTTGCTGGACCCTCCAGGTTCCGGCGTGCTCCCGGCTCCCTTTTGCTCCCGAAGTCCGTCTGAGGCTGGATCCTTCTCTTCCTCTGAATGCGATCAAAAGGTGACAAAGTCAGTAAGCATGTGCCATTGAGGACGACGAGGAGTCTGGGATTATACCATTGAGCCAAACCTTTTCTCCAACTTTGGCGTGGCCTGAGGATTTGATAGCTTGCCAGAAATCCTGGATAAAGAAGGAGTCATCCTCCTTTTTGTTGCGTGCTTCGAAGCTGCCGATAGGCTCCCAGCTGTGAGGTGATCAGAAGGGCTCTTTTTGAGAAAGAGCAATGCCCCTCACGTGTAATTTTCCTTGGAACACTCTTGCCACTAGATAGCACGTCACCAAAGAACATGTTAACGGGTAGAGCTCAATCGACTGACTTGAACATAGTAAATCCACTTTGACCAGAAAACCAAGGTTTGAGTATCATCGCTCTTCTCCAATGGCCCACAGAGCATTGCGCCTATGATCTTGTCTGAGTGAAAAGATGAGCTTTCCTTGCCTAAGAAAGAGGATGTAGAACACTCGCCAACAACATATTCTTGATCTGGACTGGCAGCTAACTTCTTCGACTTTCGGGCCTTCATGCAAGCTTTCTTGTACTGAGAACAAGGAGGCCTCTTGAAGATACTAACGCTTCACACCACCACTTCGTATCGTCACAGATGTCACATCACAGTGGTGTACTCCGACTTGGCAATCACGCAGGAAGGCCTGGGAATGGTTGGGACTCAGACGGAGAAACATTTGGTCTCCGACTCGGCTTGCACGGCTGAGCGTGACACCAGCCAAGTTTCTATCTTCTATAATACGGTACTTTTAGGGCCCGGTCTGCTCGTCGAGATGTCAGTCCCTCGGGCCTGGGGTTGGCGGACATTGAACTTGACAAAACCTAGCGCTGGAGTCTGCTCCGGGCGCTTGGGAATCGTCACAAATAAGTCACAGACATTATGGTGGGAAAGCGGCAATAGATACAAAGTAAATACATGCAAACTTCTGCTTTCGGTATTTCTTGTATTTCTTGTCGGCGACCTGAAGTATCCCGGCTCAGTAGGTGATATACTAGTCCAAAAGAGTTTATCATGTGGCACGTTGGTTTAGCGGTTTGCGCGCTTGAGTACTACTTTTTAGCACGGAAAGGTTGTGGGTTCGAGCCACAGATTGTCCTTTTTTCACTTCTTCGTCCTGCTATCTTACCACTAACATTCATTAATAAATAAGCACCACAAGCTCTAGTACTGTTTATTGGAGGGGATAGATAATGCAGTTGATACAAGGTGCCACCAGGTATATTAACGCTGACATAATAATGTGACAGGAAGGTCCTAACCCACTCGCAAACCCCCTGGTACAGCAGACCAAACTGTCGGTTTGGAGTAGGTTTGGGCCAGGTTTGGTCCAACCGTGGGAGCCAATTTTGGCAGGTAGGGACTAACATCTCGAGGATGAACTCGAAGCTTTTTGCAAGAGGATCGCAAAGGAAGGTATTGTCTGCTGTGGTCCCTTCGCAACAGAATTGTCTCATCCACCATATTCGTCATATCCTTCATCATCATCATCATCTTCAGTGTCTTCTTCGGCGCCCTGGGCGCAAGAGGACTTTCAATTGTTCCTAGGGTCCCAACCCTCCACTTGTCGTATATGACACCCTGAGGCACATCGAGGTAGCTATCCCATTGAAATAGGCTCTGGCCCGCTTGGGAGTTGATCAATGAGATACTAGGGATATGCGAAGGCCGTGATTGGTGAAAGTGAATGAAGGATCCCCGCTGCCCTTCCGATGGAACAGTCTTTGAACATGAAGGCTTTCTCTCTCGGGTTGAAGATGCCCCGCCCCCTTGTTGTTTGACAAAGGCTGCAGGACCTTCAGCAAACATGGCGTTCCATTGAGACCGCCGTCTACTTCCCCATATGAACAGATCCCTGTCGTCTGTCTGCGTGGAACACTCAAGCTGTAGGCGGTAGAATGCTCGGCTCCGTCCCTCGCCATGCACTATGGGGATCTGCACGCTCAACAAACCCAAGAGGTATGCAATATCCTCCGGCCGGGAGGCTCTTCGGCTATATATCCACTGAAATACCTTTCGGGCATTCCCAGGACCTGGCTGGTAGTCGTTCAGTGACTCAATATCAATGCCTAGAGGACAGATCAGTGTGAGCATAGAAAAGTGACACCGGGGATACTCGCCTGCTGCGCTGGCCAACAGGTCTAGCGTCACTGGATTGAGTGCCTCCTTGATTTGGCCTTTCTTGAAATTACGCATCTTGGTGGCATAAGGGCTGTGTTTTTAGTTAGGGTCTTCGTCGATATCCTCGTCCGAGACACGGAGGATGTCGCAAGGGTCGGACGTCACTGGCATCCAGTCCCCCCAATAGAACTTCACTGCTCAAGGCGCTACGAGCTCCTGCAAAGTCCAACCCCGTTGAAACCAGGTATCGCGAGCTACTCGATCCATAAGCACTTCGACCTTGAGAGTATCAGCATTAAAATCTTGAGGTTCCACAAAATATAATATTGTGCGTACTCGTTCATTGGACTCGGGTGTCGATGTTAACACCACCAAGCAAATGTACGCCTTCCTATGACGTTGAGACCCGCCTCCTGATTCGGAGAGTTTCGCTATAATATCCGGGTGGGGATGAATTCCGTTTTCACCGTGAACCCGTATAATGCTGGTCGCCTTGATTGCTTGCGAAAGCCATGTTTCTCGAACACCAAGAGCACGCTGGATATCAACTTTGGTGATCAGTCGGGGCCGGCCCTGCAAGGGGGCGGCTAAGCATACACAAATGGTCGTTAAGGGATTACCATCTATTACCATACCATCGAAGGACCTGGAACACCGCTGGGCTTGTGGTGGTAATCATCGACAACGCTGGCAGCAAAAGCCCAATGAGCGACAAGTGCCGGAGTGTCAAGGCGGTGGCCGCGATTGCGCATGAAATCGGTAAACCCGTCTCGCTCCTTGAGAACGTCCTTGAGCCAATCAATGTCTTGGTGGGGTTTTGGTGAGGCAAGACTCTGCTGTTCTGGTAAGATTGTAGGAAGATCTGCTCGGTGGTGCATGGTTATAATGTTTGCTTGAAACAACTGAGCGTAAATGATACCTTCATGTTGAACACTCTTCTTCGGCGAGACTTTTTTCCGCAAATTCTTCTTTGGTTGAACGTTTACGGGAGAATCCTACTTGAGGTTAGAGCGAGAATGTTCTAGCATGGATGGCAAAAGTACGGTGCTGATGCGAAGCTGAAGCTTTGAGTCCGAGGAAACAATGAGCCGATTGGGGTCGGGAGTGGACAGGAGGAGGTAGTAAAGATCGCCGCGCAGAAACCACCACACGAAGTCGGGGTCATGGCTGTTAACATAGCCAACCTTGATTTGACCTATAAAACTGAATGTCAGACCAGAAGGCGGTAGATCGGGCATGCTTACCTCGTCCTGTAATGGCGGCGTTGCTAACTTGAAGCTGTTGAAATACTTCCAAAGCGTCTGCGCGCCATTCGCCAGGTGCGCAACCTTCACGATCTATCATTGCTACTTCAATCTGCTGAATCATGTTCTCCGAGCCGTTAGGGCGATTGTCAACAATGTAGGGTCTAATGGACTGGAGGGGGTTTGAGACATCAAACAGGAGGGAGAGTAAGGGTACTCACGCGCTTGCGAGAGTTGTCAGCACTTCCAGATGTGAGGTTTGAGGGCGCAGAAACCGGGAATGTCTGATTTCCGGGGTCCAGACACTATCAATATCTTGGAACCACGAAAGGGTGCTGAAGACTCACAGATTGCAAAGGGATGTTCGAGGGAACAGGTTGGTTGATAGCTTGCTAGTGTGCTTGAGCTACCGAGGTCGCTGCTGCACCGGCAACGATTGAAGCCGCAACGATTGGAGCCTGAGGAGGTGCTTGGGGGGCTGCCCGGGGTGTCGGCATGGGAGGCACAGCAATCGGGGCTGCAACAACGGCGGCAGCTGGATGAGGTACTTGTGCGGGAATCGTCACTGGAGCAGGTGCAGGGATCACTATCGGGGGTGGTGCGGGAATGACAATCGATGTGGGCGCAGGTGCGGGAATGGCAACCAGCACTGGGGCGGCCGGCAGTGGCATGTCTGTCTTGAAACCGTTGGGGGGGTTGAGGAGTTCGGTCCACAAGTCCTTCTTGCTGAGGCGGCTTCTGCTGAATGATTTCTTCGGCCATTTGTTCAGGTGTTTGCGAACGAGTTCGTATAGCTGTGCATGGGTCATCGACTCAAGAACGCTGGTCTCACCCTAAGTAATTGCCTCGTTATCATAATGAATGAGACGTACCATTGATCAGCGGCGACAAAAGACCGGGCCATTCTTCAATCCTTAGCACTCCAGTGATGGGTGACGGGGCGATGAGAAGGTGACAAGCAAGGTGCAGGTTGAACGAGTGAGCGGAAGGGATGAGACTCAACTGAGACAACCTCGAACGAAGCTCTCAGCGAGCTTCGTTCTCATCCCCTGGCCCCAGACATTCTACGAGCGTGACCGCACCTTTTCCAAGACACGAGAGCAGGCAGGACCCCGGACAATGAGCGTGAAAGCCTGTCTAAGCGGATGGTCCCCATGTCCTATTTTTTTCGAGCACCTTCGGCGCGTTGGCGTCCTATTTCGGGGAGGCATCGATTATATCAACGTGAAATGTCCTCGAAATCCGTTAGGCCCAAAACGGGTCCCAAAATGTCCGAAACGGCGAACAGGCCTCAAAATTTTGCTCTCAATACGTCTGAACGGCAGAACAGGCCTCTGGACGGCTAAAAAAAGGTCTGGAGGGCGTAGGAGGCCTTCTATAGGCTCTACAGACACCATAGGTAGCATATAATTAGTATATAATAAAAGTATTACTTCTTCTCCGCCCCTTCGCATTTGCGGGACAAGATCATCGCATTTTCGATACTTGTGAACCCCCGGCTAAGGTAGAGAAAGGTATCGAGGTCCTGTTGGGAAATGTGCAGGCATCCCGGGCCCGCAACACTGGATGGAGTAGGTTCATTGTGGAGGAGTTGAAGAAAAGCCAAGGATGGCGTGAAGATAAAATGGTTGGTCTGCCATGCTACTGTGGTTTCGGTGATAGGGCTGAAGATTGCCGAGTATGCGCCCTCGTAGACCTGTAGTCCAATGTTCGACACGGCGGCAATATTGGAGGACTCGAGGATTGCACTATGATTTGTCATTTGTCATGTCACTATGGTACGGGGTCTACGATTCAACACTAGGGGAAATGCCTCAGAAAAATCCTCTAAATCTCTCTCGATGTCTTGACAAGTGGGTAGGCTTCCACCGCCGAAGTGCTTGAGTGTCCGCGTTTTCCGTCCGGGATTTTGGCCCATTTCAAGTGCCAAATGTCCGTTTTCGGCCAGGCCTAACGGCCTGGCGAGGTCCTTTGGTGTCCGTTCCCACGCCTGGGTATAGCTGGTATTGTCCGGGGTCCTGAGCAGGCTCGACGTGGCACACGTGGCCTGAGGTCGATCACTTTCTGTTGAGTCCGAAAGAGCCGTTTGTCGAGCAAGGAAGGACAAACACACAAGCAGCCTATCATGGTCTGGTAGCCACTGTCCAAATAGGTGTGTTCCACCATAAGACGAAGGTAATCAACACATGATTACAACTGGGTACCTGAGCGCACAAATACAGGACAGTATACAATATACAAAAGAGAACAAACATGTCTGTTTTCATTACAATTCACCATGATTCAAGAACTTTCAGGACGGGACCAGGTTCTATTCCCAGCGAACTTGTTGAACTCGTTCCACCAATGGTTGTAGTCGTAGTTCATTGTGGTGCTTCCGAGGGCTGCAGCAAGGAAGGATTCAAAGAGGCTTGGAAGGCCTTCGCATAGCTCTGAGGACGAGAAACTATTCTTCATCGCGATGAGCTCAGATAGTGTCATATCCAGGCTGAGATCCCTCCCTGTGATCTCCCAGAACCTCTGGTCCCAAGGCATCCGAAGTCCACGGGCGATGTACACGACCATGTGGGAGAAACTTGTGATGTCATCACAGTCGGTGGCTGCATTTTCGTAAGTGCAAGATCTGCGCAGGACAAGCATGAGAGACTTACGGGTACTAGAAGCAAGGCGCCTCGCACCAGCGAAATAAAGAGAGTAGTCGTAGGTATCACTGTAGTTAAAGGCGGTTTTGCCGGTATTCTCCATGAAACGGGATGAACCAAAATCAATCATTTTTGGGCCGGTCGAGGTCAGTAGGATGTTGCCTGGGTGAATATCACCATGGAATACACCTTTGGCATGTGTGTGCGATGACTGGTAACTGTTACTATAAGCCAGTACGATCAAAGGTGAAGAAGAGCACCAAGTCTTACCATCGTAACAACCATTGAGGAAGCCAAAACTACCGAGTCAAAAGGGAGTAGCCCTCTGGAGACTTCAAGGAAAAGTGGCGAGAGCGAGGCCTCGCAACGCTCTAGTACCAAACATGCGGCGTCGGTAGTTTCCAAGTAAAAAAAGCGACGTAAAATCCCCGTAGTTCCTTGGAGAAAGAGGTAAACCTCATTCTCTTTTCGAAGTTGGCCAGTGTTCCAGGGTCAAGCAAGGTCCAACCTGGGGGAGTAAGTCTCCTTCACACTTTTCTTATCGCGCACTCCTATCGTTATGAAACTTGAACTTAAAGGCGCCTTAGCGCCCGTCACGTGCTTCCAAATTCTGCGAGTGGCTTACTTATTTTCTAGGAATTTGCTTCTTCCGAGTCTCCCTTTTCCTTTTCCTTGGTCTTCTTCCAGCACCTGTCATGAACGTCCTCCACAGTTGGGAGATGACGGAAAGACTTGTTGTTGACGCTATCAAGTTCGCCACAAGTGACGTGACCCAGAGAGGTTTCTGCCTTCCTTTCCTTTCTACTTCTTTGGAGCTGGTACGTGGAAGAGGTAAAGGATTGAGTCTCGGGGGTATGTTAGGCACTTCGTCTTTTTCAGAGTAGCACTTATCTTGCATATACAGTCTTACGGTCTCTTCCCCAAGATGGGGAACTTGAAGCCCCCCTCAAAGAAATCGATTTCCCTCTCAAAGGATCCGTTCTGTGGACAAAGGACGAGCTCTTGGCCTTGACAGGTCTGAGCTGTGTTATTTGTCTGGAGAACAGAGTTTCCCGAAGAGAAAGGAGTTAGATTCAGGTTTACGCGCACGAACTCCCTGGGAGATCTGCCTGACCTTCCGACTCAATCCCTTATCCTTCTACCGCCGGATCTCAAATACCTCTACTCAAGTACTTTTACCTTTTTAAGACTATACTGGCTCGTGCAGTATCCTCTGGGGTAGTTCCCTCCTGGGGATTAGCGGGGATCGGCCTACCATGATTTCCCAGTGACCTACTGTGATTGTAGTTTTAGGTCGCAGTCACCCAATGGTTGTGGGCATCCTTGCACTCTCGCTTCTCTCCCATCGACGTGAACATGCCCCTCTTGTTGTGCGAACCCAATCTTTTACTGCTGTGTCTGCTCGACCTGCCATGACGCTGATCTTAGTAACCCTGGGTCAAAGTCACCAACGTAGTTGTCCAGGCAGTTGTTCACGTTTGCCTCGCTCCCATCCCTCGACTTATGCACCAGTGTCAAGGGGTTAAGGGAGACCTTTCCTATAGTGATCGACCTCGCTGCCGTGACAGCCCTTGCATAGATCTGGTTCCTACTCCCCTTGTTATGGAACCCCTACTCGGTGACCTAGATCCTGTTCAAATTCATCACACCGACGACGTGGTGGAGGGAACAGTCCAGACATGGATATCAGGATGACTGGGATCACCAGGCACATGATCACTCTCTCCCGAACTCTGCGAACTCCCTCTCGAACACATCTTACGCGCTCTGCTGGTGCGCTGGAGTGCAGGGTCACCCTCATCATTACCCCTCGTTCAACGCTGATGCCACTCGCCAAACACGAACGCGAAGGAAAGTTACCCATGCCTTCTGCCTCTCTACCCAACATACGTCACTCATGGTACTTCGACGCTGTCATCTATTCAACATGGCACCTACAACACCCAATGGCTACTGCAAGCTACATTCAACCTCGCCCTTCCACCACTCACCGCGTCACGTCCTCGTTCCCTCTCGCTCGTGCCATCCCACATCTCCACGGCTCGAACGACTCGACGACCCAAGCACTGTACTGCTAACTAACTACTCCACATCTCTCCACTCCCAATCTCTCCCCTCTCCTCTGATCCCCCCCGCATCCTTCCCCAAGCCCATCCCCTCCCTCTAATCCGACTATCCACTACTCTATTCTACCCCCGCCAGCTCGCCCAGCCCTGAAATCCCTCGACCATCAATCCGTCCCGTATACGCTCGTTCACCCACTGCCGCCCTGAATAATCGATGTAGCGCCATTTAACGCTCTACGCATTCGTCGAGGAACGGTACCGATGGGAGATTCCGGACTGTAGGTGAGTACCTCAAGTCGCCGTCGAGTCGAAAACTTACCCTCAAAAAACCCGACCCAAAGAAATGGAAACCCCGCCAATCGATGCTATATGCGCTGATCTGCGTCCTCGAAATACTCGAGGCCGGGGCGGGAACTCGGTGCGTGGGCGGGAATCGACACTGTGCGACGACATGGGAGTTTGCGCTGCGGGCAGGCTTCGTGTGGAGGCGCTAGCGGGAGGAGTGGGGTGGAGGGACGGGAGTGGGGGAAGGGGTGGAATGCGCTAAGGTGAGCACATCCGCATGCGAAGGTTGGATGGTGTCAATGTGAGGACTGACGCGCATGCAGGATATGAACGGAGTCGATCGAGCTTGCATTGATCACTCGTATCCGCGCCAACGTTAACGTTTCCTGGCTTACCACCCATCCCAATCGCAATCCCACCGCAATCCCATCGTAATCCCATCGCATACGCCAACGGACGTTGAGCACGGGCTTGCCCCGCGCTCCAGTGCGCCGTTCGTGGCTGCGAATGAACTCACGCACGCACGCCAACGCGAACACGACGACAAGGATGAAGACGAGGGAGATCTGGCTGGGAAATGGTCAGCTAACGCGCAGAGTACACTGTCTGTCTGTCTGTCTGTCTGTCTGAGCGTGGCTGCCCAGTAAGTGCGTGCTCGTACATTTGCGCAGAACATGTTACTTACCTTGCTATTCCATTCGTTTCGGTTTGGTAGGGATGCTCGCTGGCTTCACATCCATCCGACACCCATCCAAGAGTCGAGCGTACGAGGGAATGTACGAACGAACGACCGCAACGACGAGCGCGGACGCTCGACTGCGTATCGCGCGGGCCTGTGCAATGGAAGGCGTCAGTCGATGCAACATGGGCATGAGGCGACGACGGGGCAACTTACGGAGGATGCGATGGCGGCAGACAGCCGACGAACGAGCGAGGATGGGTGGCGCTGGGGGCTGTACAGCGGTGGCGACGATGATGGAGAGGATGTCGAACGTGGAGCGAGGGGAGGGAGGACAGTCAGTAAGCGACCCGCAAGGCCAGGATAGACCACGTACACGAACCCTTGGAGACGTTAGCACACGCGTCGACGCGACCAGGATGATTCGACATTGAGCATGTGTGCCAACTGACCACGGCGAGGGACCGAGCAGCGAGATTGCTGCAGTAGGAAAGGTGTCAGCCAGAGACAAAGCAGAGAATGAACGTACCGCACACACGGCACGAACGAACGTGCTATTGATACACGAGCGCACCCTCGCTTGGAACGACTGCTGCCACGCAGGCAAGCGGCGAGCGAGCTAGATAAGTGAAGATGGATACACGGACAGGTCAGGCAGGCGAATCGGCGGAGGACGGGGAAGGAAGGAAGGGATGTACCCCACCGATGAACACAGACAGCGGCACCACGTACGAGACGTCGACGTAGCTCACGGCCATGGTAGACGAGTAGGTTGGCACTGAGAGAAAAGGTCAGCCGCGGTCGGACTGCATGAAGCAGAACAGTTCACTCACCCGTAGATTGCAGGCGACGACAGCAGCGTTGGACTGGCGGCCAGGTACTCACGTACGTGTGTGCGCGAGATACGTAGCATCACGGACGCCTCCTCCACCCGCACCTTCAGCGTATACAACGAACCTTCTGCACTCCTCGATCGCTACACCACACTATACGTGCGAGTCCGTCATGTCATGTGGTTGGAAATGTAGTATTTCGGTGAGTCTCCGCTCCTTACCCGCCTCAACTCCCAGTACTTACCGTCGCATATAGCACCTGCTGTACCATTCACCGCGCATACAAACGACAAACCCAGTGACTTACCACTTTGCCCCCACCGACCATGCCTCCTCAACACCATCGTTAACGCCGGCATTCAGATAATCATCCTCGTTATCATCCTTATCGATCTCTCGGTCCACTCGCTGACGTGCACGACGTAGACTTAAGGCCGTCAAGCAGTCACCACAATTAGTCCGAATAATTCCTGTGGCACTCGTGCATTGCTCGTAGGTGACACGGTGGTTACCTAGAATACACCAGTGCTGACCTGCTCAAAATACTCAGACCACAAGTGAAACACGATAGAAGGCAACACAGACCAGCAGACGCAGCGTCCAAAAGGCGGCGCATCGTGCGGGCAGCATCACCCTCTTGTACAAAACATCTGGCTTCCTGGGGTTCTTGAAGTGCTCTCTCTTCTTGGTACAATGGCAGCGGCCACAGAGTTCCAGCTTCCGACAACGAACACAGCGCGCATATACACAATCACCTGCAGAATCCAAGAACGAGGACCTTGGAAAACGATCTGTGCATAACTCGCAGGCCTTGAAATATGCCGGCACACGTATAGTCAGACGCCGATGTCTATTCTCAGAGGCTCGACTGTCATCCTCTCGATATAGAGGTCTACCTTACCATAGTCGATCTCACCCGCCCAATTCCTGTCAATCCAGTAGAGGCGTCAGCGAAGGGAGAGGACAGTGTATGGGAGAGCCTGAAGAAGAAGGGCACAGGGCAGGGCGCCAAGCGCCGAATTCCATTCGATTAGTAGAATTTTGCGGCAGAGCCATGTCTCCAAGTCGAAGCAGGACAAACCCGAAGCTGGAACCGCGGTAGGATAATGACGCTCTCTCTCTTCTGCGTCAGCACCGTGATGCTTCGCGAAGCGTCGGAAATCGAACAGCCAAGGTGACGAGTATTTACCAGCCTTGCACAAGGCAACGACGACATGCTCACCCTCTCGCTGCGCATCACAGTCGATGGCTAGTCGTCCCAACCACCAGCTCGACCAATTATCCACCAGTTTGGGCCCAAGTATGAGTCTGTGACAGCGCCCACCTCTGATAATCTGATGGACGAGCACGGCACGAGGTCTAACAAGGCCTTCCTTTTGAATGTGCGTACGAAGTTGTTGCGGATGATGAAGCACCTGCACTGTGATACGAGGGCTGCCAATGGGTTGAAGCCATTTCTACTGGCACGGGGTTGTACGGAATTTGTCCAGGCCTGAGATATGGGTTATGAACTATTGTGGGCATATCAACGTGTGGTCTCGGCGGCGAGTAGAATGGGAGATGTGCTTGACCGTGGTGCAGTTGGTTTGGTGGAGTGAAGAGGGGTGAGCATGGTTGTTGTAGGGTCATCAGGCCATGCCGTTGAAAGAAAGTGCCACAATTTGTGGCCCAATGTGTCGTAATATGACCATGAATATTCCATCAAGCACGAAGTTGGGGTGGTGATGGACATTTTCCAAGACTTGCGAGACGTTCGCAAGTGTCATTGTCCAATAAACCACTTGCTGCGAATGGTTGCCGCGAGTGATATCTTGCTTTCATACGACCATGCCATTCCACCAAAGATTTGAACACTCTTTCATTAAACAGGCCTTTTTTTATTGCCGGCTTTCTTGTTGATGGAATAGGTGGAGGAGGACGGGCAAGGTCAAAAAGCTTGGGATTGCAAGTATCACAGCACATGTCTGGCGAGACATCTTACAGTCGAGTAGTTTGAGCATAGAATCGGGCTAGTAAGATACTTGTTACATACCAGGCTGATTTCAGCTGCTCATTTTCCTTGACAACACTAAGTGACAGTGTGAGCTCTGAATGAGTGCGCATGTATGGACTTACTCGATGGGTAGTGTGGCTCTACCTGTGGTAATCTCCAGCCTATTCTCTGCATGTGCTAGGTCAGAGCCAATAACTATGAGCTGGCGGGGATGCCTATAAGGATCGATCAGCCATGGTATAACCTTCCCCAAATCTTCCATCATTCGTATCGCTTTGAGTGCGTCGTTGTTGCTACATTAAAAGTGAGTAACTGTAACTGAGACTGATAAGGGAAACAACTCACGTTATTCGCTGAAGCCGTGTTTTCTTTGTACTTCTCGGACCTATGTGTTGAAGGGCTTCATTGATTAAATCATGAGTACGTTTTGCGGGGGTGGGAGCCATGATGTACGAGAGCAGGAGGGACATCAGGATATAGTCGTGTGTGATCTGTGAGCACCAAACGTCAAACTGTTAGCACGTACACATACACGAAACAAAACGCCAACGAAAGCCTCACCTGCTTGTCGCTCATATCGAATGCCAGCACTGACCGCCAGCTAATGCGTGAACGATACGAGCCGGCTGGTGCTCGCCTGTGCGCCCATTCGTCCGCCTTGGTGCACTCATCACCTGCTGGTGCCTTTTTGCTCATAGATACGGTGGGATGCGAGGGTCGGCATGGGGGTGTTGACGTTGGCATGGGCTTGTCGTCTTCACAACGTGTAGGCGGTGACTTGGCGGGATGGAGGCGGGATGGACGTGGCCATCTCTGTGTCGATGAGTCTTTTGTTTTCCTCTAACCCTATCCCTTCTGCCTTCGTTCGTCTCCCATCCCTTCTTGCATCGCATCCCCTTCTCTCATCGGGATTGCGGGTTGTGTGGGTTGTGTGGGTGCTGTTATTGGGAGTGTGAGTGTGGAGAGGGTGGGAAGTGGGAAGTGGGAAGCGGGAAGCGGGGAAACGGGGCGCAAGACAGCGTGCTTGTCCCTGCGCTTGTGATTTGGTGCGTCCCCACCATCGGCCTTCATCTCGAGGCGTGGTGATTTCGCTGAGTTTGCTTGCAGGATGCTTGTGAGTGCGATGAATCATTGAAGGATGGCGTGGGTTGGGTGTTCGAGGGCATCCTGCGCATGGTTTTGCAGCACGTAGACGGAGTGTGCAGACTCACCATCCTCAGGTGGACGAAGCGCGTCGACAAACACGCCAGCGGGACGAGGGCTTAGGCTCCCTTCATGGCGCGATTGGAGATGGGAAGTTTATGCGTGAGGAGTAGAGGAGGTATAGTAGGTGGGGGCGAAGTGGTAAGTCGCCGCTCTTGTCGTTTGTATACACGCTGGATGTTGCAGTAGGTGCTGTATGCGATGGTGAGTACTGGGAGTTGAGCGGATAAGGGATGGAGACTCACCTCATTGGCGATGGCGATCCTCGAATGGCAGGCACGCTTTGTGAATCATGAGGTAAATCCCTTCATCTCTCGTGTCCGTGTGCGCGTCCGTGTTCGCGTCCCCCTCTCCCTTTCGTTTTCCCTTCCGTTTGCGTGTGTTTAGGATGTCCTCCGTCGTCATTGTCACTCGCGGCTTCCCCCTCTCCTTCTACCATGCCCTCTTTTGTTGCGTTCAGGTTGTTGGTTTCGGTTTGATTCGGCTTGCTTGCGAGGAGGCGGCGTCAGCGTCAAACGTCGGGGATAGTGTGAAGTTGGGTAGAGGGAAGAAGATGGAGGTGAATGCGAACTCGGCGCGGCAGGTCGAGTTACAATCGGCACCACACTTGTTCGACGTTTTGTGATGCATGAATGCTACTGCCTTTCAGAATACAGTGGGGTATCTCCGTCGTTGTCGTTGTCGTGACGCATCTTTGGCTCGTGATGAGTGCGTGAAGACGAAGAAATGATAGGTTAGCATATCAGTCTCCATCCCCGTCCTGTCCTCATCCCTCCGTTCATCCCTCCCAGGTCATACTCCGCATGTGCCTCCACTGGGCGCTGCCCATACTCCTGCACGGAGCTCTCAGACTTGGATGATGCCTCATCGGAAGAGGGGTGGGACAGCGTGGTCACATCATCGGCCCCAATCCCACCCATACCCATACCCATTTCACCCATATCTCCCCCAACGTACTCCATCCCCACAGAATAATCAATGCCCATGCTACCATGCCCTCCACCGCCCGCACCACAAGCGTAGTGCAGAGACGAGCGCTCGAACGCGGAGGAGGAGAGGGACAGCAAGCTGGTCAACGGCGGGCCCGACGAGGCCGGCGAGGGCTGGAGAGGTAGTGGAGAGCGGGAAGAGGGATGCAGTGGACAAAGACAAGGCCTTTCTTGAGAGCGAGTGGGGAAGGGAGGCGAACATGCAGCCCCAAGCGGCACTGAGTTCTGCAATTTGCGAGAAGCGATGACAAACTCACCTCGTTGCCACCAGTTCCTGTATCAGTGATACTTGTTGAACGTTGACCCCTGTAGCAATTCGAGCAGCCCGCGCGAAATTCTGTTTCCGCTGGCATTTCGCGAGGTGAACCTTGAGGCCGTGCGCCTTTTGGATGTCCAACTTTGGGCAATTACTGCAGGTCACTGGCATGAGTACGAAGAGAAGAAATAGCAGCGCCAATGCGTGTGGCCCGGAAGTCATGGGTGCTTCGGAGGTCTCAGCACGCGTCGCGTCCCCATCGAGTATCGGGGCAGACACGAGATGAACCTGATTAGCAGGCCACCTGACATTGTGTTGCACCCAAAGCAGCATCCTCTCTGATTATCAGGGAATGGCTACGTCTCGAGAGTGAGGATTTCTGGCGAGCGCACCCTGTATGATAATGTTGCCATACTACAAAACAACATCAACGTGACGCAGAAACTCCGCCCGGCGCCAAGCGAGTTTTCCTCAGTTGAAACCACTGCCTGAAAATCTTTTACGCAACACTCTCAGTGACTCTGTAAACAGTCGACTCTCCATTTTGGTAGGCTACGATGGACGAATACACTGTTGGTATGCTGTTTACTAGTACCTGTATCTTGAACACTCTCGACTCACGGAGGGCCAGAATATATCTTCGAGGCTAAGCGCCTGTCTGCGATGGATCGTATCCACTTCTCAGGCCAGTTACCCCCAGAGAAAAAGAATTATGCTCAATATGAGTATAAGATCAAAGTGAATGCTCTTCTATATGTATTGATCTACCATGATGAACTAACATGTACCCTATAGTGGGAAAACTATCCCATGTCTGCAGCAACGTCAGTGCTGCAAGCGGTCTCCCACTCTCCCCAGACTCAAACTGACACAACTGGGATTACAAACAGGGCTGAGAAGATCGACTCGTTTCTACCGACCGATACGGACCCACGGTCGTCTTTGCACTTTGTCGACGATTTCTGGGCACAAGCTGATCTGCAAGGGTTCACCCACAAGGAGATTCTTCCAGGCACGATAATTCAATTGTCTGGTGAGTTTGAGAGGTTTGATATAGACCTGGACAATACTAAATTTTGTTTGCATCCTCCTTTATGATATTATGCTATTTGGATGTGCTTGATCATGGCAAGGAAACAACCTTAATGAGGTACATACCCCAGGACCACACACTGAAATAGCAGGGTCTACAGGGCGTAGCAAGCGGCCACGAGGCAGCCTTGATGAGCCTTTAGCAGTTAAAAGGGCTGCTACAGGAAGCATCCATGGGGGCGTCGCAGCCCCAAGTAGTTTTGAAGCTGCACAAAGTGAGTTGCGCCAATCTCTGACACTAAAGAAGCTCCTTAACATACCACCTTAGCAAAGGCCGGGCCAGGACCTTCAATAGTTTCCAGTCCTGATCATGGTTGCTATTTTTATTCTGCATGCCATCCTGCTGATATTAATGTAAGGTTAGGTTGGATCCTCGATCTGCAGAAATGCAGCACGCTGCCGTATCACGGACCCGGCACCACGCTGCCAAAAGCACATTCCCCTGCTTCGGCACGTCCAAGCCGTATGTTGTTTCCTAGACGTCTCCTGTGATAAATGATTGACCGCATGTAGAGCCAGCCCATAAGCGTGAAAAGTTGAACGCAAAGGTTCAAAGCCTCTGGACCTACTTGATAGAACATTGGCCAGACAAGGAAGGGCAACCAGATGTCCTCTTTGAGGTCAGGTTCAGCCTTACAGATTGTCCTGCTGTTTGGCTGCTATTCAAGAGGCATATTCCGCAATATTTGTCGTATTGTCAAAATAAAGGCGCAACACAAGTACGTTGTTTCAGTGTCGTACGTCGCATGGCTAAACCCCATGCCCCTTCCAGAACTTTAAAATCATCGGGGATCTCTATAGCAAGGTATGCAGATTGCATACTGTCGGTTCACTGATAATAATAGCTATTTAGCTGCAAAAGGAGGTCGAAGAATGTGGAGTTTTCGATTCGCACCTTTTGCAAGGCATGTACGATTCTTTCATTGCGGCAATCGACCGTGTAGTGGCTCCGATGCCCGGCCTGGAGTATGCTCTGAGGATGTCTGATGAAGCTCGGAAAGCACTTCAAGCATCATATCGAGCTGGGAAAGCTCTTCGCAAACAGGCCATTGAGGTACCGGTCCCAAGGTTTGTTAGGAATATTGCCATTCAGTAATGTGATACTCAACCATTTCCAAGTAGATATTCCAACGGACCTCCTACAGACTACAACATGGTTGAAAATAACTTGTTGCTTGAGCAAGGCATTGAAAGTGGTGCCTTGAAGTGCGACAAGGTGGTGTGTTTGGACGGCTATAATCGGGTGCTTGCACCCCCGCCAGGAAAGGCCTACGCGATTATGTTTTGTGAACAGCAACCTTCTGAGGGCCCAAAAGACTATGTGAGTTGCATTCCGTAGTTGTCTATTTTAAGGTTAACTCTGCAATTAGTTTGGCTTTGTGGTTTACAATGCTGGAGACTTCAGCAAAGCATTTGGTACTTCCGACAAGCTTACCCTGGCTGAACAAGAGACAGTTCAGCATAACATACAGTTCAGTCTTTGTTTGGTTTTATGGGTTTGTTCTTAAACTTTGAATGTAGGACAAAAGACCATGTTCAACGAGGCATTACTCAGAATGGTGTCATGGTCAAAAGCACCGGTCTCCAGCAGGTGTCTGGCCGCAGATATCAGAATCTGCCAAGCGTTGAAAACAGCGCCTCCTCCAATCTCAAGATCCGTACAAGAATTGATCACCAGAAAATCCTATATGATCAAATGAAGGAGTATCATGCATGTGTGTGGTTTTCTGACTTGTCCACATACTCCATTCAAGTAACACCATCCACTTGAAGTGGGACAGGCGAAAGACTTTGAGTTCATGCGAGGCCTACATGCCCCGTTTGCAAAAGAGCAGATGGTATGTAAGGCATATCAGTCACATAATCACTGAACCTCAATCTCCTGTAGGCTACCGCTACTGAGTACCAACTGTTGAACGCTTTGGGACGACCAGACACCTCTAGCTTTGCCACTTATGGATACGGCGCCGGCCAGCACATTGATAAAGATGAGTCGGTGACCTTTGGCTATGTCACCAAGAGGTCTCCCAAGGTAAGACATTGAAATGAGGGTATTACAGTCCATGCTAAGATTAATACAGGTTCCTCGCAGCGAGTCTAACTTTGTTTGGGGAGATCACAAATTGATTGTTGAGCTTGCAGAGGGTGCACGCTGGATTTGGAGGGCATCCCGAGACCGGCATGGATCCACAGCCAATAGCGTGGCACTCTCCAATCCTAACAACTGGAGGACCATGTGCGAGAAGGATCCTGAAGCCTGTCAGTGGACAAGAGTATCCACAATTCCAAGACGCGTGGCCATGGCGAGGTAGATTGTTGTTGGAGCAGCACGGACTTCAAGCAGATACAAGCACGCGGGCGCCACAAGATAGATATATCGATTTTTCTACTCTTGCTTTACGATCCACTCTCCGTGCTCGTACCCATCCCCTCGCGATCTGATCCCCTCCTTATGATATATTCATTATCTTTACCTTGGCCTGGGGCCTTTCGTACTTACTTAGACTCTGTAGATACTGTAGGAGAACCTTAGCCTTCTTGCAAAGAGGGACTGACACTACGTGCGCGGCAATTCACTAACTTCTTGATCCTTTCATCAATGCTATTCGAGGAGTATTAATCACGGGAGGTGCAGCGACCAAACACCTCTATACATGTAAGTAAGTTCACATTTTCTCAAGTCTACAGCTTAGTTTCCATGCCCAGGAATCCTTATGCTCTGCGTATCTACGCATCCGGACGTCCAGACATCCGCATATCCTCACATCCTGCACGTCCACGTGTCTGAACGTCCGAACGTCCGTACATTTGCACATCCGTACTGTAGTAGTGAATATAAGTAGTAATCTGTAAAGTAGATCAAGCTGAGTGCAATGCGAGGGTCCGTCTCAGACAGGATAAGTCCGTGCGACACCTAGTGTGATAATACGTGAGAACGAGTGATCCCGATGAGAGAAACGTGCAACGAAGATATCACAACGGCTTCGGAACGCTCGGGGTCGGAACACTCGCTTCGGAACGATGGGAAACGACGAGGAAGGCAGGAGAATGACAAGGACGGCAGGAGAATTTCTTAGATTCTGACTCGAAGTGGGGGGAAATCAAATCTTATCTTCTAACTACGAGTACAGGAGTATTTGTAGCTAGGAAGAGAATCATGTGTAAATTAGGTCCGAAACGCAAATCGATAAAGGAGGGAGAATGGCGAGTGCGACGATCCGATAACACGTGCTTCTGAGACCGTTCCGAGGCCGAGGAAACATGTGCGAGCGAGTCCGAGGGGCAGAAAGGGGTGGATAGGGGATAGGAGTAGTGCAGAATACACAAACGGTAAGGGTACAACCCTTACAGTACGTCCGTACGTCCACACGCCCACGCACCAAACACACACCGACCTGTATATCCGGATGCCTGCATGCGCGCATGACCTTACGTCGTAGAGGTACATCCCTGGCGACTTGAGGGCGGGTTCCACCCAGGTCCTGACCAAGTCCATCCAAAGGTTGCCCAATAGACAGTCCTAGTCTGGTCCCAAGGCTTCCAACCAAGGCCTGACACACCCAACCCTTAGAGCCAATCCTTTTCCTGAAGTTACGGATCTATTTTGTATGACCACAGTAATACCCTATGATAATATGAGTTAATACCAGTGGAGTCTAGTGTAGTTGAGGCTACTTGAGATAGTCCAATGTTTGGTGATTTTGCACTGGTAGAACCAGGCTATCTAGTCTACTAGATACTGTAGCTAGTTGTGGGGCTCTAGTGATGATAGGGTGGTTGTTGTCAGTCCGCTCTTTTAGTGATTTGTGGCTGTTGTTGACCAGGGTGAGTATCACTATATACCTATCTCAACCAGTCCAATGTTTGGTGATTTTACACTGGTAGAACTCCTATAATATTTGCCACCCCTCCTCGGGGATCATTACTGCTATGCAGCTGCGTGGGAATTGATATCATAGCCATACAACGCACATAGAGGCAGTCGGCAGTTGGTAGCACATCGTGAGGGACATTCGTGGCGTGGGAGCACCTCATTGTGGTTATTTGTTGGTAGATACTCACGTAGTAACTAACAGTTGATACGGACAGTCGCCTTCGACAATTAGTGATTATCTGCGGTTGATAATTTGTGACTAACTGTTGATATAGTCAGTCGGCCTCCGAGATTTTGCTGTGGCGTAAATGAGTACAACGATGACTGCAAGAGTAATGACGCGTGGAAGGGAGAGCGCCCTTGGTACTGTGAGGATATTCAAAAGACTTTCTCTCACAGGTACTAAAGAAATCATAGAGGCGTTCCACTTCCTCTACAGAGCAGGCTTCGTTGTGAGGCAACTCGCAAGCGAATACCAGGTAGCGGAACGCGAAGAACGGCGCAGCGTGTACTTTTATGCCAAATTTTCGCAAGTTGCCGATCCATCCGTAGCGCTGGCCAACACGTTACAACCGCTTTTGGTTGCACATCATGCTGGCCAATCACCCGCGCCGACCATTACAACCGTTTTTGGTTGCAACTTTCGTGGCACGGGCACATTCCGTATATCAGTGTTCGTTCGTTAGCGAGTTCAACGTTCGCGAGCCTTTATCCTCCTCCCATGTCCGACCGTCGTTAACGTGTCTACCCACGTACGGCTCGGAGAGTCGGTATCGTAGGCAATATAAGCGGGTTAGGCATCATAGGTGGCATAGGCATCATAATCATAGATAGCTTAGGCATCGTAGCCGGCAGGGGCATTTGAAGCACGACTCAGAGCGTGTCTCATACAAGTGGACAGCAACGAACACAATGATCATGATATCTATGATAATTGCGAGCTATGCTACCAGATCAGTGTAAAACAGGCACACGAACCAATCGCACCCGTGGGGCGGGAACACAAGTACTCCAGCTTGCACACTCACTCGTCGTCGTTGTCGTCGCTCAGATTATTCCACTCTTCATCGTCGTCAACGACCGTCTAACTCAAACTCAATCAGTAGCTGGTTCCATCAAATTTACGCCTTGAGACTCACTCACAGTCCCCTGTTGTCGATGGCGAACTGCGCGTCTACATATATATGGACCGCTACGGACGAAGCAGCTCGATGAGCTGCCGCAGGTCACATACGTACCGGAGCACAGTGGCTTGGGGATGGGCCTATTATACATCCTGGTTCATTGCCCACTCGTAATGGACCACCTAATTTGCAGGTCAATGCGCACTCCAGTTCAGTACACGCCGTCTGTCCTGTTCTTTGCTACTACCATGTACTACAATCCCACGACTGATCCAACAGATGCAAGTCAGGGCTACGTAAATTATAGATGCGGCGAAAAAGTCCTGCTCGAGTGACATTACTTGGGAGATTGACAGTAAATATAAGTCCAAGCTCGCACAATATCGTCGGGACTATGACATAGACAAGGATGCAGTTTGGAAAGCTGGAGGATGCTTGAAAGCAGCCCCTGGCACGTGGAGGACACGCTCGAAAATCGATATCAATGCGCAAGTGCGACTGTGCTGTAAATCCCGCCCAATCAGCCATCAGATCCTTGTGGTTGAATTGGATGTAGAATGAGGAGAACAACTTGATATGTTCGCGATCATCCTCTGGTAAAACGTGGAGGGAGAGGTCGGAAGACTGCATGTATACATCCTGAGTAATTGTGCAATGATGACGGTGCTGTTTCCAGTCGCGACCCTGGCACTTGGCGGAGCAGTAATACACTGACGAGCATGCACCGCAAATCTGTAACGATTTTTTGCTGTGACTCGTCATCGCCGATTTTTTGCTGCGGCGCGTCGTTGCCTTGCACTTCCATGAGGTTAGCGAAATAATGTAATGTGTCCAGCGATAGATTTTACTCACAGCATTGCATCTAGGCTGGGTAAGGTCCTTTGCGACGAGCCTGTGTAGCAAACGCTGCTCTGCAATGTACTGGATATTGACGTTGGTTGATTTGCAGTAGTCTGGTGAGGAAAGTACCTCCAAGACAACACGAAGAAATGGAAGACGCATGCATTGCGTTACCACATGAATGACAATGAAGTCCAGCGGGGTAAGCTTAGTCCCCTCGCCCCCCCCTCCAGAGTCTCCAAAGCCTTCCTCAATGAGCGCAAAAAGGGAATGCACTCCTTCCCTTCGACCACGCGTGCCCAGCATGAGAATGTCAAGGCAACTTTCGAACCCAGATTCGGTGTAAACATCCTCAGACGGTGCGGAGTCAAAGAACACCATTGCGTGCATTATAAGCCGCATGCATTCATAGCGAGAGATGCGGTACGACTCCGAGAGGGGGGTTGAAACGACGGCACGCCGGATCAGCTCCACCAACTTGAAAACAAAACTCCTTCTAGGTTGATCCACTCTTGCGGACGACGGAAGGACTTGCTTCAGTGTAGCCAATGCACAGCTTGATAGGAGACGTGGGTCCGGCTTTGGATCGAGGGAAGTGCAGGCAAGGTTTGCAATTGCCTCGATCAGATTGATGGTTGGAACTCCACGTAGATGGTCATTAGAAGAATGGCATTGCCAAGCATCGACTGCCAGGGGCAGAAACATGCGCACGATATCAGATGGATGACGAGTGGCCGCATTAAGGGTGATGGCTGTCTTTGAACAGGAGGGAGGAGATAGAAACGTGCAGATAAAGTTCGTCGTAACCTCGAAGCGATGTTGCATGGACGGAATGAAACGATCTTTCTGCAGACCGGGGCAAGGGGAAGGAGCGCCATAGCATGATTCAATGAGCTGCTTGGTCGAGGCGATAATGGAGGGTAGATTCATAGTCAACCGCGACATGAACAGCCTATAATGGATCCCACTAGACGGAGGGAGAGAAAGGCGTCGGTGAAGGATCGTCGTAACACGTCCGAGTATCCTCGCTGCTGGTATAATGTTGTCTTTGTTTTGAAGGGTATTATTTGACGGCAAATGCAGACCGAAAACTCGGTTGGTTGCATTGGCGATTGCAGTGACGAAACGACGCTCTCGAAAGCGAACTGGGCGACGTTGATGCGTTGGACTTGGGTTGAGCCGTGCCATGTCCTTCAGAAAGGGAAGGAATCAGAAGGAATGAGACGTAGAATATATGAAAACAGTAAAAAGATGATGGTAGACAAAGGCCTTAGTTCTGTTTGCCACCCCCTCAATCGATGCATCACAATGGACCCAAATCCAGCAGTTGTTCGTCACGAAGATGACAAATGAAACCAGATACAAGAAAACCCATGGCAAGATGCACAAACAGTTTCGCTGAAAAGGAAATTCGTGTGTGGGGGGGGGAGGGACCTTGCTAAAGCCTTTAGCAAGGTAATATCACGATTCTCTACGTGCACAAGGCAGAGCCACTGAGATTTGACTGAGCCAACGCCGAAAGCGAAGGTTGAAAGGATTACTATTGGCGATATGGCATTGTATATCAGAAGTAAAAGTAGAGCCACCGACAAACGTTCAAACATCGAGATTGGAACATTCAAACTTGACGATAGGTGAACGGCTCGGCGCGGGATCGCGTCTCCTCGGATGTCTTGGCGGTTCCGGCCCGACGATGACTGGCTTACACGTGCACTCCGAGAACGCCGACGACAACGAGGAGATGATGGGGCGAGCGTATTTGTATGAGTCATGACCATTACGCAAGGAATCGAGGTTCGGTTTGATCCCCTGCGCAGAACGATTGTTTCTAGAGCTTCCGCAGCAGAAACGTACGTTCTGCACAGCTGTAACTTGCGTAGAATAGAAAAAGACTGCTAAGTGTCATACTTCCATTTCACGAACTGGGGTCCTAATGAAAATGTACATGAGGCCTTGAGGATGTGAACGTTCAAATCGAAGCGCGTTCCGCGCTCCACCTTCCAAGATTTGACGAATCGAAAGAAACATGAGCTCAGAAGCGGGATTTCAATCATCAGATCTGATAAGGCAAGACCGTAGGTGGCCTACGCATTCAGGTGGTCTACGCATTCCATTTGGACGCACGCAAGTATGAGGGTCCGATTATATTGCTTCGCTTTGGGGTCATACTTTCTCTATTAACCCCCACACAAGCATACGCAGCGTACGTACCCTGAGCCTTGTAAGGGGCCTACGCATCACCAGTGGCCTACGCATCGTAGGCATCGTATCTGTCTTGGGCATCACCAACCGCGTGCTTTAGCATTCTGACCTCCGTACGTGTGAGCTTCAGAAGTGCAAACTGACATCAAAACAAGCGTGTCTACGTTGAAAAATATATTACGTGGCTATCGTATAGATGTACAAGGTGGGAAACCACATTTGAAGTGAGGATGCAAGTGGGAGGGAAAGAAGCCAACAGACCTCGCAGGCTATACGTTTATGGCAAATTTTCGCAAGTTGCCGATCGATCCGTAGCGCCCAGGACCAACTACAGCCGCTTTTGGTTGCGCCAATTGCTACAGCCGCTTTTGGTCGCAACAATCGCTACAACCGCTTTTGGTTGCGCCAATTGCTACAGCCGCTTTTGGTCGCAACAATCGCTACAGCCGCTTTTGGTTGCGCCAATTGCTACAGCCGCTTTTGGTTGCGCCAATTGCTACAGCCGCTTTTGGTCGCAACAATCGCTACAACCGCTTTTGGTCGCACCAATCGTTATATGGCGTTCGGATTGCGTTCCCTCTTTCCTTCTTACTTTATACTATAGGTAGATGTAACTAGGCATGCAGAATGTGCATGTGTAAGTAAGTAAGATAATACCTAAGAATGAATGCGGCCGCAGCTCATAACGGACCAAATCAAGAAGTAAACGAAATGATAGAATATGTACGACAAACCATGTATCGGAAGTTATGTACGGTCCGATCCCTACAGCGCTCCATGGGTGCTTACGCATTCCTACACACCAATTTTGGTTGCAACTTACCTCAGCACAATCCGAATATTGAATATGAATTCAAATCAGCGAGTTCAACAGTTTGTAGGCCTTTCTCTTCCTCCCACGTCCGATCACCATTAGCGTAGATTCGACCACGTACAGCACAGCTTCCATATTGAAAACAACACATAGTGGATGACAGCACTAAACTACATGATTCTGATTAGTCAAGTTGGAGTACTCATCTACTCATCTCCGCGTGCTGATATTATTTCTACCAGCTCAAATGCTATCAAGTCTGTGAGTCGAATACGTTTAAAGGAACAAGGTCACTAACTCATATTAATATCCTTCCCCTTGTGCGGATTGAGATTGTAAGCAAGATGTGCCGGTACAAATACATCACGAATGCCTCCCGGTTTCATGCCTATCAACCCAGTGTGGGCCCCTATTTACAGCGGCGTAGGCAGCATAGGCAGCGTAGGCATTTAAGTATCCTAGGATCATAGCCGAACCTAGAGCATGTCTTATATCAAGACGACAGTATAAGATTTATACTATTGAAAATAGTAATAGAACATAATTTCGAAATGACTGTTCCACGGCAGCTCGTCCCCCAAAAGATGTTCAGACGCTCAAGGACCAGAGTTCAGGCAATCGTACACTCTGCCAGTGACAAACGCCGACAATGCCAAGGACGATGACGACAAGAACAAGTTCGTCCGTGTAGTTCTCCAGCAAAAGAGATAAAGTAGATACTCTCCTGGAGGCGTCCGTACCTATCTGCTCGGCACGGAGTATTGTGAAGGAAGACGTAGTAGCAACTGCAAGCCTGAGGGGTGTCTCACCGTCGTCCCCTATTTCAGCAGCACGGTTGCTCTAGAAGAACGGACTCAATGCCACGTTATGTAGGGAGTGTAATCACACCACTTACAACAATAAGCTCGGCACCGTTTACCTCAACGGACGGCAGACGATGCTTGCTGCCTACGTGCCACATGGCAATTTCATTGTTGTAGCCTCCGACAAGGACAGTCCCGGCATGGATGAAGGTTCCAGGAAGTGGAGAGTGGGATTCCTGCGCGTGTAAAGCAAAGTGATGATAATGCCCGCCGCTCTGCATGTCGTATACATTGAAGCCTGATTGATGGTTGGGAGTCATAACGCGCGAGCCATCTGGAGTGATGAAAATGGCGTCACTGAGCGACATGTAGTTAGGTATGCCAGCTTGATACGGAACGCTCTAACGTACATGGGAGCATCGTGGGGTATTCCGCACTGGCTGACTTTTCCAGTTTTGAAATTATATAAACTGAGAGACCAAGTCAACACCAATGAACTTCACTAACCACGAACGTACCGAATGCCATATTGTTGGCGATAACAGATGACCACTTGCTCGTTATCCAGGAAGTGGAGCCCAGACACCTCGGCCTTCAGTTCGAGGTGGTTGCCACCCGCAATTGGGTCTGGCAGTACAGTGTGGTATTTCCACTGGAAGCAAAGGTTGTCCTTCGTTGGGCGTTGCCGAGCCCAAGCGGTTACCGTGTGGCCACCGCCCACCACCAATTTACGCATGTTTGGCGAGAATGCAAGATGTGTTATTGTGCTACCGGGCATAGCTACGATGGAAACGTTTACGAGCTGAGAGGACATGAGTTACTATTGAAAAATCGTAAAGGTGGCATACCTTTTTACTGGTTTCCATTTCGTACATGACGAGAGCTCCGCCAAGAGATCCCGCAAGTAAAAGATTCTCGCCGAACCACTTCAAAACCGTGACAGGGCTGCCAATGGGACTGTTTAGAGTCAAATTTGCGTTGGGCAACTCCCAAATATAAACTGAGGACCCAATGCCAGCCGCAATATGAGTATCCTTGGACGAAAATGCCAAGCATTTAATGTGGTCCCCTGCCCCAACCTTGATGTTGTGCTCGATGGCGTAAGTCAAGGACATTAGAGCAAGATTAGTCCTTGACGAAAGTTACAATCGTAAATGGATCAAAGGGAGGGAAGAATGAAGAGGCAACGCATCGGACTGCTTATATACCTTTACGCTTTTTCCTTCGGAGCCACTGGTTTGCTTTGTCCGCATACCTCGTGCACGCGTCCGCTCAGCATTGTGCGTGACAAAGGGCTCGCAGAGAGTGTACGTATCATAAAGCCAATAGGCAATTTGTGCGTCGTACGAAGCCTACGCATTCTAAGCACTGTACGCAGCTTACGCGTTCTAGGCATCATAAGGGGAGTAGGCAGCGTAGACAGTGTAGAATTTGTAGGCATCCTAAACATCATAAGGGAGTCTACGTACCCTGGGCATCGTACATATCGTACACATTGCGGATAGCGCACGCATTCGGGTGGTCTACGCATTCCAAGCATTGTAGGCAGTATACGCACTGCGAGCATCGTACACTTTGCGAACATCAAAACAAGCGAGTCTACGCAGAGAGATATATGTAAGTAAGTAGCTATATCGTGAATAACTACTGAAGGCGGAAAACCGACAGCGAAAGTTGTAAGGATGCAGATTGGGGGAAAGGTGAACCACGCAGCGTGGTGACTTTTGTGCTACATTTTCGCAAGTTGCCGGTCGATCCATAGCGCCCTTGGCTCACTCGTTACAACCGCTTTTGGTTGTACATCGTCAGTCATTTCCCACGCCCCTCGTTACAACCGCCTTTGGTTACAACTTGCGCCGTGTTTCGCGGCACCGGCACATCCCGAAAATCAGAGTATGAATAAGCGCGTTCGGCATTTTGGGGCCCTTCTCCTCCTCCTACACCGCCAATTATTTGGGATGTCCACGTGAGAACCGTGTGGAACAGTCGCCAGATATGGGCTATGAGAGCGCCCAGTCTCCCGAAGAGATCCCTGGAAGAGCAGTTTCCTCCATCATGGGATAGCCCTCGAGAGGGCTATCGGTAGGAGCTCTGACGAGACTCTCCCCAAAATCTCAGGCTATGAATCTCAGCCAGTTGTTGGTCATATCTCTGACTGAGATCAATAGACCATTGCCACGTCCTTCCGTGGCTTGCTTTATGATCTCATCCTTGGCCAGGGATTCTGGTTCTTTGCACGCCGTGACACGAATCAGGGTTTGGGATCAACATTAATCTTTATTTTATTGTATAGATCATTATAGACATGGCGAGGCATTCATAATAGACATATTCAAGTGCAATTAGAAGTTTTCGAATGTAAAGAGTGAGGCTTCGGATGGCGGGGTGGCGCCGGCGTGCAATGGATACGAGAAATCGGGACACAGGCGGGGACCAGCGCAGATGCGGCTCAATCATTGTCTTCCTCGTCAGTGTGTTCGTGTGATTCTAAACCAGCGGATTGACGATCTCGAACTGCTGTGGAAATGTTAATTTCTCCATACTTCTTCATGTCGTCTTCAAGAATCTTGCCGAAAAACCTTATCAAAGGGTTGTAAGAATTAGATCAGAGAATAGTTGTGAAAAAACCTCACTTGGACAAAGCCCGTGCAGATTTATGCTTCTTGCATGCATCGGCGAGCTTTTTATCGACAATTTTCCAGTAATTTGTGCCTGCGGATGGTGGATGGGAAGCTACAAGGCGCTGTCCATGCACCATATGAATATCAGAATGCCTCAAAGTGAATCAACACACCAAGAAGGCAACCCGCCCGCACAGCTCCACGGTGGTAGCTTTGACGGCACTTTCGTTAAGCTCGATCAAGCTATCACAAAGGTCGACGATGTTGATCGCTTGAACGCGCTTGGTCGGATCCTCTGGGTCAGCTTGTCCAGTCGACGGCACCAGCTATCACGAAGATTCAATTGCTGCAAACATAAGCAAAACACGGAGCTCACCAGTCCCTTCATGTCATGCCGCCCATCATTAAACTTCTTACGCAGCTTGCTCGCAATTGCGTGGTACTTATTCTCACAGTTCTTCATTTCCTTGGTAAATCCCCAGGCAGGATTCGCTTCGAGAGCAGCCTAAGCACACATTCCAGTCAGCAATAACTGGCAAGGGTTGATTGTGCACATACCAAGGCTTTCTTAACCGGGATGTCGTCATTGACATATGCCGAAAGGTTAGGATCAAGAAGAGTGCGGAATACAACGATATCACACTTCTTCTAGAAACCCATTCATCATCAGCAATAAGGAAGTTTGAGGAAAGATGTTGAAACAAACTGCAAGCCGAGTCGGAATCACAAAAACCGCATCCGGCGGGTCAATTTTGGCGACTTTCGAGTGCAAGCTAAGCAGGCTTCCGGCAAGGACAATGCGCTGTTGCATCGGAGTGTACTGGCATGACAAATTTTGATTATTGCAAAGCATAATGTAGTGAGAAAACTCACCCTTGCGAATGCTGACAGGTCATCGGCTTCAGTTTTTGGTAGTTTGTAGGATCGCACGACAGTATCCACGAAAGCTGAACTGTCCTCAGCTGGGCGCTTGCGAGCAGATGTGATATTGATCGGCTGCTCCTGAAGATCAAGAGTGGCTGGAGTTGGTGAGGTGGGTCTGGAACCGAGCGGTGAGGAAGTGCGAGGTGGTGAATTTGAACGAGGAGGAGAGGAGGTTAAGTCCATGTTCAAATAATCATCGACATCTGCCATCGCGGAACAGCAAAGGAAGTTGAAATATCCGAGTCTTTGAAAGGAGTGTGGAGACAGTTGGAAGGAACGGAGCAAAAATGGAGAATGAGTGAAAGCAAAAACGAGCGAACGGAAGGACCGCAGTGCGTTGCATCGCGAGGCGGCCTCGAAGCTACGAAAGTCTGGGCCAGCCAAACGAGCGGAAGCGATAGCAAAGGCGAAGGCCACTCGTGCACGTAATAAAGCAGCAGCCGAAGGTGTTGCAGTTTCTCCGTAGTACTCCGCCTATGTCACTATGTTATCTGTATTAGAATCTCTGGAATAGCTCGCTGGGATCTCTCCGAGAGAGCCCAAGAATGGCCGGAGATTCTCGGAGACCGGTGATCAAACAGCGCTTGGCCTGAAGTCAATGCGTCGTTGGCTCCGGAGCACGGCAAGAGAAGCCGGCCAACTCTCCCACTAAGAGCCGAAATGATTGGCGGTGTACATGTGACCTGAAGATTTGACTAGCCTTATTGCGTCTTGCTTTGTTGCAAGCCTCCCATACTTATAATTATCTGAGCCGCCAGAATGATTTTTTGTGCTCATCTTTCAACGTGTACTCTCAACTCTCATATCAATGGCGCTGGATCCCCGTATCATGGCTGTCTGGTGAGTAGAAAGCCCAAGAACCTAGGGAATAGACAAATCACGGCTCTCATATAGGGCTCTGAAGCTGGAAGGCAGCTCGCGAGTGAACGTAAATCCTCAACATGGCATACGTATCACCAACATCTCCTTGGATTTCTCGTCTGTTCCATTGTCTTCAGATAGGACGGTCGTCACATTGGAAACTGGGCAACTCCCTGAGTGGAATGACGCCAGCAAGGATTCCACAGCGGTCAAGACAAATGTGATTGTATTGGGCTCGCTCATGCCCGAAAGGGTACTTGCAGCCGTATTCATTTTTGTACTGAATTCATGGATTGATCCCAGGTCGAGCATTTGATCACGAATCTAACCCTCGAGTGTTGTAGGCCGTATGTCTTCACAGTGAATGGGGCGAATGGCGTGTGCCTTTCAGGCAACCTTGTGGGTAAGCTCAGATACATCGTATTCATGGCCTTCCTTGCTACTTGAAGCAATAGACACCATATACCGCAACCACATTCATGCCGGTGAAGTTCCCCGTCGCATCCATGAACAGCCGAAGTCTATGAACCCTGCAGCTAACAAAATAAATACACAAGACGCAGGCCAGATCTTCCAGTCCCCAAGCACCTCCACTCAAAGCTCCGCGACTCCTGTCCCCCTGCAAGTACCCCAAGGCGCTGTTGCCCCCGCAAACGGCGGTCCCTTATTTGGTGCTCAATCTCCGTCGAAATCGAATGGCAACCCCTACCAATACGTGGCCACCCGTCCTCCCCATGATGATCGTATTGGTGAGCTCTACCTCATTCTTGGTCGTCCTGGCTGAATTCGAGCGCTAGAGAGCGGTTACCGGGGTTTTCCCAAACCCTCTACAACCATGAAACCTATCGCCAACAACGGGGATCCAAAAGACACTGGCCTGATCCCCCAGCCTCCAAGCGCTTCCTCTCAACGCCCTGTGACCCCCCAAGTGCCCCAAGGTGCTTCCATCCTCGCAAACGGTGGTTCCGTGCCGGGTGGTCCTCTCCCTCAATCTGTGCCGACTGTCAACCCCTACCATTATGCAGCCATCCATCCGCCTACAGGGGATCGCGGCATTGGTAGGCTCTGTGTCGATATATCCCCGCTCATCCTGGCTCATTCGAGTCTCAGATAACACGCATGGCGGCCAGTTCCAGCGCTACCTCGAACCTTTCCCTCAACGTACTATGGAACCATTCCCTCAACGCACTGTGGTTCCTGTTCCTCAGGCGTTGCAAGGGAGTATCCCCCCCATGGGCGGCAACCCCATGGCGGGCGCTCTCTCTAATGTGACCCCCCACATCGACAACAGCCATCATGGAAGCTTCCATCCGCCGAAGACTCTCAAGAGGAGAGCTGACCCCGTCGAAAACGGCCGGAGATCTCACCGGGACAACACGTCTCTTGGCGATTCGCAACGGGAACCGTTGGCAACCAGTCGATTAATGGACTTTAGATCGCCACAGCAGCATCTGATCCCATTCAACTTCAAGCCTATGGATAATGCCCATGGAGGCGCGCCTGCCTTCGGTGCCTTACGCAATACTGCCCCAAGCATGCCTGAGGGCACCAGTATTTCAGCTACCACTTACAATAAGGGGATTGGTTCATCGACAGTAACTGTGGGATCGATTGTAGAAATAGTCTGGTACCTGGTACATGCAGGGGAAAGGTATGGAAAATGTCATGTAAGCGCTCTCCTTCTCCTGAATATGGATACTGATGAGGCGTATAAACAGGGAACTTACACTCTTGGCAAGAACCTTCCGAATGTCCCTGGACTAGCAGAAGGTATTATAGGAATGCGCTTGCACGAGGAACGTGAGATACGGGTGCCTAGTTGGATGTCGCAACACCCCTCAGGTGAAGATACATCGATTGGTATGTTGGCGATGCATTATGGTGTTTAGCGCCACTGATTATTGGGCTTACCATAGAGTGCCGTCTTTTTATGCTGGACAATTCGGGGATTGTTTCGATTCAAGGACAACGTGGTTAAGCAAGCAGCGGCAATGTCTCCGCAGCCGATGTATTGAATGATTTCACAAAGAAGAAGCACTGTCTGGCTTGGGGACGAGAGGTTTCGACAAGATAGACACACCGATCGTACAACCAGTACATATATTCTTTATCTACTTCATATCAGAGCTCTAATCGCATAACTCGGGAGCCCCGCAAAGCTTCTATCGTGTTATGAACTTCCTCTGCGCTTGAAATTGGTCCTTCCCCATCTTGAGCGTGGAGCCTTACATGTTCCACGGCCTGAAAAGTTTCGAAGTTGAAGCGGGTGACCGCCAATACATATGAGTGGGCTCGCTGTAAAATGTCCAGGTCTAGCGATATACTTGCTAATTGCGCCCTATTCCCTCCAAAAGTAGACCATATGGACGACAAGGTAACTTCGTATGTTTGGCGACGTGTGCCGGCTTCCTTGTTGACGAGGTTGCCCAAGTGGAGAAGACGGGAGTCGAAACGGCTGAGAATCGCCAAGGTAGCATCAGAATGAGAGGCTACGGTGCGGGAGAAGCGGTTGAATGCTGACACCACATCGCTAAGAACCACTGAGGCAGAAGGGTTCCTTGAACATGACGGGAGTGCGATGACGAGGCTGGCGATTTTGCAGAAAGCGGTGTCAGGGCCGAGCCACTTGACCACCATCGTTGAACTGCGGATGACGTAGCCTTCAAGATCCCTGATTCTACATTATCTCATTAGATCTAATGTCAATGTCTAAACGATCGTCCGAACTTACTGATTAGATCCACCTTCTACCAGGTGACGCAGTTGTAAGAGGGAACGAGACAGATCAAGTATATCCCTTTCGTTCTCCGTGAGGAAAGGACCAATAACAAGTCTCGAAGAAATATTGCTTGAATGGACGAGGAATGCCACGTTTTGAGTTTCCACGTAGATATTCGATAAATTAGTGAGGAGCGGAGGCGCCAACGTGGAGTATGCCTGGAATTGAGCTGCACATTGCCCTAACTCCGACGAAAGGCCTGATAATTGTGCGATGAACTCCCTGGAGCTCAGCATGGCTTCACAGAAGGAGGTTGGTTTCAGGCCCGCATAAGAACACAGCGAGCGTGTGACACCAGACAGGAGAGCCAGGAAAGTGAAGCCGGTAGAAAGCAGAAAAACGCAATTGACGATGATACGGTGACCCATCACAAAAGAAGGGACGACGTAAAGGAAATATAGTAACGGGGCGATTCGATACCAGACGACAGTGGAGGGAGTAGTGAGGAAGGCGAGTTGCATGTCTTGTGGCTTCATTGTCTAGAATCCAATCCCTTTATATATGGGGTACTGTGGTCCGGGGCCCAAGCTGGCGGTCAAGGCTGAGGCCACCCACGAAGGACACTTTTTTGATGTTGGTTGAGTCACTAAAGGTGGTGAGATGCTACGCAGATAAAGCTTGCGAGGCGGTCAATCCATGGCACAAGTTAATGTTGCAACGGCACGGTACTTCATTCTCATTCGCTGACTTTCCTTGACCGCTGAGGCACATATTGGGATCAGATAATATAGGCGATAACGGGTACTAGTATTTACTACATGAAGATGTCAGGTTTGTGGTGTACGTGGATGAACATATGGTTGAACATGGGGGGAGGAGAAAAGCTTAGCAAATGCCGAACGCGCTTATCCATACTCCGATTCTCGGGATGTGCCGGTGCTGCGTGACACGGCGCAAGTTGCAGCCAAAAGCGGCTGTAACGGCGGCGTCGACGATACAACCAAAAGCAGTTATAACGCAAGTCACCCTGGGCGCTACGGATCGGCAACTTGCGAAAATGTGGCATAAAAGTCACCATGCTGCGTGGTTAACTTTTCTTCTTTCCCTCCCACCTTACAACGTTCGCTGTCATTTGTGGTATTCCCCCTTCAGTAGTTGGTCACGATATGGCTACTTATATATATCTTCCGGCGTAGACTCGTTTGTTTTGATGTTCGCAGGGTGTACGATGCTTGGAATGCGTAGACCACCCGAATGCGTGTGCCATCTGCGATTCTTAGAATGCTTACGATACGTAAGCTCCGTACGCTGCGTACGATGTTCAGAATGCGTAGACCTACATGAATGCATAGACCACTTGAATGTGTGGGCCGTCTGCTTAGAATGCGTGGGCCATCTACGGTGCTCAGAATGCGTACACTGCTTGAAGACGGTCATTTTCTATGGAGCGCCAGACTATAAGAGGGATGCTGATCATGCCATCATCTGTCAGTATCCCCGTAAACATCGCTCGCACATACGGATCACCCTCCAGTCACAGGCATGTCTAGTGACCGTCCCGCAGCCCCCACGGGCTTAGAGGACAAACATTTTGGATACACACACGAAGCTGAAGACAAAGACGCCAAAGACGTTGACGAAGAAGAATACGAGGCCCAAGTAGCATCTGGCAATGAGGTCCTGCTTGATCCTCGCTGAGACATAGATGTCGCTGACGTGATTTACATAGCGCCGACTCATTTGTCCTCTCGAGACATGTCACGACTCGATCCCGTTCCCCCTACCAACGGGCATCAAGAACCTTCTGAGCCGGTATCACCTCAACGATGACTCGTCAGAGGACAGCCCCTCAGACGAGGTTACAACCTCTTACGAGCGATTGAACGCCCAGATCAGTCTTTGCAAGGCGATCAATCTCGTTCACACCGAAAAGGCCGCTTTGCGCTACTTTAATATGCATGGCTTGCCGACGAAAATCGACTTCGTTGCACTTCCTATACGCATTCTCGAATTTCAGGATGCAATCCAAGAGCGAGCAACGAATCGAGAGCGCCTTACGGACTGCTTCATATGGAAAAGTCTGCTCAATCATACCAGCAAGAAGGGGTTGACCCTCAGCGGGATCGCACGTTGTGGCATGGCCCAATTGCCGAGTTCCATCATTTCATTAGCTCGTCCTGGATAGTATGTCTCGCATTAACCTCTGGACCAATTCACTAACTGTATCCCTATAGCTACGGCAATAAAGGAGCTCACATAATTGAAGCTGTTGTCCTCAAGCTAGTTGATCCAATGTCTGATGCATTCGCGCCCCTTAGCCTACAGGCCTTTCGAGCTCTCTATCTCATCCCCTATGTTGCTACCCGGCTAATTGCGCAAGACAAGCATTGCAGCATTACAGAAGCATGGGACTTACTGATTTCTAGTGCTGGCTATGGTTCAATCCTGCAGCGAATAGAGGACGAAGACGAAGACGAACTCGACGACATCGTCCGCTCAGTGTACCTCAACCCCACTAGTTACATGCGCTGCACTGGACCGCGGCCGAAGGTTCCTTCATATTCATTGTCTATGTATTGGCATACTGACTATTACCCCTCGTAGCCACGACCTTTAAGGAAAAAAGAGACCCCTGCGGCCGAACCTGGCGATCTCGATACTGGGCCTTGTCGAACCAGTGCACGCTGTCATCCACCCCTTCGCGAGCCACTGGAATTACCCCAAAAACGTTACCATCTTCGCAGTCATACAAAACAAGTGTTAACGACCGTCACTACTGACGACGCAAGCTCCTAGCTCTCATCCTTTCACAATCTGAGTAACACTCCCAAACCCGGCCCCTGTATCCCCCGCAAAACAACTCCTAATTTCGCCGCATGCGGTATAGCTTATACGTCTGAGTCTGCTGTTGCGTACCGACTTCTTGCTCTACGCCCATTATTCGGAAGCTTTATGTTACGCAGTCTAAACATTCTATTGAATACGGGAATACGGGAATCCTGCTGCCCGTAAATCAATGTAAGATGAGCGACATCTTCGCGGCTCGTATCGGGCTTCTGCTATCCTCTTGTATGTAGCAGGAGGTGGGTCCTATGCTCAAAGGGGGGTCGACTTGGAGCCTCAACATTGACGATCAGTGTCTGCAAATCAGCTGCGCATGATGGTCGCTTCGGTGCCCCCGGCGGGCGTCAGGAAGGGCCTGCTCAGAGAGTCTGTCGAAGGCCAGCGGCTTAGATCGTTAGCTGATCGAGGCCTAGCTGGGGTTGAGGTCATCGTGTTGAACTCTAGGGCTCGAGCGACTCCCTGTGCGAGTTGGGCGACGCGCCCCTGGCGCATTGGTTCGTTTCGCACCCAGCAGTTCACTTTTTGTCGTCTATGGCTCTCTTACACCGCCTGCCGAGTCCAATCGTTACACGAGGCGATATACTTGAGCTCCCACAAGATGATCAAAAGCTCTTTGACTACTTCGTTCAGGACTCCCAGGCTAAGCTGAACAAGGACATGGTACTATCACGGAAGAAAACCCCCGTTCATACTTGTTCGCATATCGCGCTCCGTAGCTCTGATGGCTTCATATACGTTTCGGGCAATACTGAGATTATCTGGGGAGGCCTGAGGCAAATTTCGTACACTTTGGGGAGGCCCCCTCGGCAAATTGTACATATTACATATCAATGTTTACTTTCGCTATTGAGTCAATTCATACATTTTGGGCCCAAACTCATGAGTACACTTTGGCCGACGTACTGATCATGCTGTATTACCTTGCTTTAGCAAGGTCCCCCCTCACAAATCTCCTTTTTGGGCCAAACATCTGCAGTCATGTGATGGTTTGTAGAATTAGGGGCCCCAGTTGGCACTCCCAGCACCGAATGAGCCTGACCTGCGGCCAGGCAAGTGGCAGCATCAATTTTATTTACGAAACTTGAGGTGAAGCATGTAAATTATCGGACAACCCAACAATAAAGCATGGTCCTTGATTATCTGAATATTTACCCCTGTTGACTCTGGGAGTATGCACATGATACATAACACAGCCACGCACAACGCAAGCGACTTTCCCAAGACTTTCCGTACGAGAATGAGAACACCTCGAAGAAAGAAGAACAACTCAAACCAAAAATATGCTACCTGGACAACGAGATGAACACACCGAATACCATGAATATGTAGTCGGTGAGTTGGCTCATGTTATAGCAAGGCCTTAAATGTCACGCTCTCTCTACATCAGAGTTCTTAGGGCCTGGAGATCGAGCAATCAACTTCAACTATGACGACGACGCCCAAATACACGAGGACATGAGAGAGCAGGAGCCTGTGGAATGGCCGAATGACCTTTTTTCGCCATATGACGAAGCTACAACCTATCAACTACTTCAAGATTTGAAACAAGCAAAAGCTTTCGTCTGCCGCGTGTTGGTGAAGGTACAGTTCGTCCAAGATGTGTGGCCAGTACTTCATCTTGACATCGATGTATCTTCAGCCTTGGAAAGAGGTAGAAGTTATTCAAGAAGTTGTACTGAAGAACTTGGAGGCTCGGACAAGAATCTTCTCGCATCGGAAAGTCAAAGGGGTGGTCTACGTTCTACCACGTCCTGACATGGCGGAAATCGACAATTTCTTCAATGTCGTATCGAGCCCGGCTGTCCTCCGCACCGAATCCGGTGCTACAATCAAAGAGGCTCTTTCGCATACGGAGACGAAGGTTCTTCTTTTCAAACAGGAAAATCCAGCTGAGCCCAATGCGGGAGGACTCGTACGCATTCACGGCGACGATACGTACGAGAACCTGATGGCATTCGTGGTCGAAGTCGAACCATGTTCTCAAGTGGCTCATCTATTGGTACTTCGGGCTCCGTATAAATATGTCGGCAATGAACCCGAATATGATGGATTCCCGAGCGCAAGAATTCCCGAACTGGTCACAGAGAACGGCCAGCTTGCGCATGACGGCCGCATGTATGCATTTGGGCTCATGAGAGGAAAACTTCCCTTCGACTGTTTACAATGCGGAAACATTTGCCCTACATTTCAAGAAATCGAGGCGCTTGAGCGATGCCCATACGACCCGGTTCGACAGGAGGCTATTTTCCACAAGCGAAACCAAGTATCTAATGGCGACCTCGTCAGGATCATATCCGGAAGGTACCAAGGTCTTGTGGGTTGGGCTGACGATTTGCGAGCGGAAAGCTGTGGTGTGATGGCGAGGCCAACAACTTTGGCAGCAGATACCTTCGGAATCGAGATAGCAAAGGAAGATCTACTGCGTCCGACACTCAAGAAAGGAAAAGACGTGCTTGTTATCAGAGGTCCCTTCGCGGGAGTGAAGGTAAAGGTTGTCAAAGATCTGGACAGATTTCATGTTCACGCGAAGGTGGTCAAACCTTCCGAAATAATGGTTCGGGTCAAAAGCTGGGAGATTATCAAATACGCAGATGTCGGCGATTACGTTGAAGTGGAAAGTGGCCCATATAAAGGTTGTCAAGGCTATGTAGGAGCAGATCAGTGGCAAGCGGCGAGAGTGTTTGTCGACGATCTGGTCGAGAGACACTTAGGGGACATCACCCTCTTACATTCCTGGGTACGGTTTGGAAATATCGCTATTACTCATCACTCACAGCTAAGATACAGGTCGTCGTTAACTACAACGACCTAAAAACAATCCAAACATGTCGCACGGTTGCGCCAACTGCGCCCATTGAAGAGGAAAGCAAGGGTGGTTCTTTGTTACAACGATCTTTGGCGGGGATGGAGGTGGCCATCGTCTACCACAAATTTTTGAAGGGTACCACAGGCCGAATCATTTCTTCGTCCATCATCGAGTCGAAGCGGGGGAAAAGACGGCTTGTATACAATGTGGGCAAGCTTCGCGACAATTCCTCCTACACCTATCAAGTCAAGGAACGTCATCTTCGTGAATTATCGTACGTATGGTTAGATGTTGAGTGAATTCTCTAATCCGACATATGAACCCAGCACTGGTTTGCCGATAGTGATCGCCGCACGATTGCACATGATCGATTCGAAGCCGACGGAGGCTCGGACTCCGACACCCCCGATCGTAGAGGATGAACAGCTTGCTTGTGACTTCGTCGAACACGCACTCCGCGAACGAGTTCCTTTTGCCGTTGACACCCTAGACTCGGACAATCACTATGACGAGACCATACAGAATAACCTTCCAGAACAATCCTTTCAACGTGGTATTTACATTGTTTGTTTGGAGAAGTACATGCCTTCACTCATCTTTGTAGGTGCTTGGATCCTGCATGAAAGACTGAGGCACAAGAAGCTTGAAGTCCACATCAGTGGGACTCGCGACAAAATAGTGTTTAGGCAAGGAAAGCTCGAAGGCAAAGACGGGTACCTCGTCGTGACGAGTCGCATCTACAACGTCGAAGCTTCGGTACTCGTCAAGATTGATTCATCGGCCAGAGAGCCAACGACTAGAATCCCTGTGAAGTACCTTTCGCCGAAATATTCAGACTTTCCGATCGGAACGAGGGTTGTGATCATCGGCGGCGAGGTGCAAGATGAACATTCTCGCGATCACGAAACATGGATCGGGTCTTACGGGGTAGTCGCCCCATGCGCTTACGACCTGCATCCAGAGTGTAGGATGGTGTGTATAGCGCCATCTGGACTGTATGCATATTTTCCAGTGGACTCATTGTGTCCATCAGGTGGCAAAGCTGAATGGCAAGGTTATATATATTGATAGGTTATTGATAGGCAGTTATGCGAGTGGGTTTGGGCTTTCCCATCTATCTAGCATCAGTTGAATATATCTTGTTTCTTGTACCTTGGAAATGAGCATCATCACAACAATCAAGTTGATGATGCAGACGATGACGGCACGGACGAGGACAAGGACGGCAGGGACAAACTCCAATTTTGCCTGTTGTTCTTGGTAACTGTCACATGATGGGGCCAGACGCTGAATTGTTGCCAGAACTCGCGATGCGCGCCATCCATACTATTGGAATGTACATCTAGCCGTAGTCACTGCTCGTCTACTTTCCTCAAATGTTTTTTTCCATACATGTTTATTCCTTTTCTCCTGTACACGCCGAAGTGATCTCTGGTCGCCAATAATAGTCCCCTGAACGCGCGCCTTCGGCGCTGGCTCCCTCACTCTCAGCAGTCCAAGCTCTGCCTGGGATGATCAAACCAAGGTGTATAGCCTCGCGCATGAGTTCTGTCTTAATTCTGGACTCCCTGTCGACTGCCCCAAATTGCAACCAAAAGTGGATGCATCTTGAGTACATACATTTCTGGCGCAAACTCAATCACCGCTTGGCACGAGTCAGTTTCAACCAAAAGCGGATGCATTCTGGGTACATCCATTTCTGGCGCAAACAATACCGCCTTCAATGGATGGTTACCGGCGACACTCATATATAGTGACCATCAACAACATAGCATTGTCTCCCTGTCCGTACCCATTGTACATACGTTAAAGGCTAAATGCATTGACAAAGCGGAGTGGGACGGTAGCGACTCGGAAATGTAGCAAGATATATTGAATATCGGCTTCAAGGGAGCTGATGGCCTTCATGAGCGGTGAGGACAGTTGCCAGGTCGATACCTGATCTTTCCGGTGCAAGTAGCCGTATGCCCTGGAGAATCTCGACCATATCTCGCAGTGGTCGCACGGCCATCTTCTGCGGATCCTCGAACAACCAGTTGCGACACAACGGGCATGTCTCTGGAATCTTTTTCTCCTTCTGCCACTGTAGCCACTGCTTCAAGCAAGAATCGCAAAAGTAGTGCTGACACTCGCAAGTGCTATCAGATCGACAATTTAGTTTCCCTATAATTACAATAACAAGGGGATAACTCACCTGACGGGCCATTTGATTGTGGTCAGGCATATACTGCAGTCGAGTGCTTGGAATGCTTCTCTAACTTTGAGTTTGGCCTCAAAGAATGAATGGTCTCAGTTCATCTGAGAAAGTTCCAAGTCGACACACCTGCATCACTAAACTCTCAAGGGATCTGATTCGCTCCGCCATACGCGTGTTTTCCTGTCATCCATTAGCAAAGGAATCATGCTATAGGTCCACAGCGTACTTCAGTCAACTCGTATACTTGTTGTTCTAACTTGGTAGTGGTATCCGTAGACGCGACAAGGACGTACTCCTCTTCAACGTCACGAGCTTGGTCAATGCTGAGGCCTGGCTCGCTGGCCTCCAGAGTGTCGAGGAGAGTGTCTGGGAGTGGCATCAGGCTCAGTGGTCTTCGGGTTGTGTTGAAACGCATGACAGAAATGGGTGATGCTGAAGAAGCAATGATTGGGGGTTCCATCGGGAGGTACAGAACTCCTCGCGGGGGCGTGAATGATAAAGCTTCAGTCTATTATTCGCTTGGGCCTTATTGACCTCCCGTACTGACCTTGTGTTTCAAGGCTACGTAAAAGCAAGGTGATTGCCCTTCGTACTAGCGCATCTTACTTTCTACTCGCAGTGATCCGGGAGGCACAATGCAGTAGGTCGACAATCGGACCTTTAAGAGTGCCACTGGAGATGATAAGCTATATAAGGAACATTGAAGTGGCGACTGGGTGCAATAATTAACCATGTCCAAGCGGGCGCGGTCTATCAGTCCGCCTAAAAGCCCTATGTCCAGTCTCAGCGCCTTGTCTTCCAAACGAACGAGGTACTCTACACCCGAACGCACACGATCTTACTCCCCCCCTGTCAACCCGCGTATAAACGTCGCTTCAATTCGAGGGGCCGTAACTCAACGTCGCCTGCGTCACCTGAATCGGGATGGTTCTATTGCGCGCCAACTTCCTCTGCATCAACCGCTGACTCGGGAGCGTTATATTGAGCAGGGACCTTCCATTCCTGTCTCTTATGGCTCGACATCTGGGCATCCAGGAGCCTTTCCCGTCGGGCCAGCCAGCACATACGGAGAACGTAACACCTACCGCTCAGGAGGAACCTTGCCTCTATCTGGACACCAAGGATCGGTTACGGATGGGCAAACGCAGGTTTCGCGACCGAATAGTTCACGCGGAGAACTTCAGATCCGCTTCGCAGCGGGAAACGTCGATGTAGAATATGAGGGGCCATCAGATGGGGAGTCGTTGGATGAGGCGTCATCGGATGGGCAGTCGTTGGATGAGGAGGAGTCGGATTGGGAGTCATCAGATGGGGAGTTCAGCGAAGAAAATGGAACGGATGGGGACGTCTCGGATTTGTCGGGCTCTGAGGTATGGACGGTCGTTGACGACGATGAAGAGTGGAATAATCTGAGCGACGACGACGACGACGAGTGAGTGTGCAAGCTGGAGTACTTGTGTTCCCGCCCCATGGGTGCGATTGGTTCGTGTGCCTGTTTTACACTGATCTGGTAGCATAGCTCGCAATTATCATAGATATCATGATCATTGTGTTCGTTGCTGTCCACTTGTATGAGACACGCTCTGAGTCGTGCTTCAAATGCCCCTGCCGGCTACGATGCCTATGCCGCCTATGATGCCTAACCCGCTTATATTGCCTATGATACCGACTCTCCGAGCCGTACGTGGGTAGACACGTTAACGACGGTCGGACATGGGAGGAGGAGAAAGGCTCGCGAACGTCGAACTCGCTAACGAACGAACACTGATATACGGAATGTGCCCGTGCCACGAAAGTTGCAACCAAAAACGGTTGTAATGGTCGGCGCGGGTGATTGGCCAGCATGATGTGCAACCAAAAGCGGTTGTAACGTGTTGGCCAGCGCTACGGATGGATCGGCAACTTGCGAAAATTTGGCATAAAGGTACACACTGCGCGTAATTTACTTTTTCCTTTCTCTCCCACCTGCATTCTTACGACTTTCGCCGTCATATGTGGTATCCCGCCTTCAACAGTTGGTTATGATAGTTACTTTTCACATAACATATACTTTTCAACGTAGCCAAACTTGTTTGATGTCTGCAACATACAGTATCTTAGGAATATCACAAGAACTCTAGATCACTCCTACGTACGATTCTCAGAATACTTAGACTACCTACAATGCTTAAAGTGCGTAGAACACCTGGATGTGTGGGCTGGTGCTCAGAATGCGTAGACCACCTGACTGCGTGGGCCATCTACGGTGCTTAGAGTAACTATGGTGCCTACGATGCCTACGCTGCCTACGCTGCCTACGCTGCCTACGCTGCCTACGGTGCTTAGAGTAACTATGCTGCCTACGATGCCTACGCTGCCTACACTGCCTACGCTGCCTAGAGTAACTATGCTGCCTACGATGCCTACGCTGCCTACGCTGCCTACGATGCCTACGCTGCCTACGCTGCCTACGCTGCCTACGCTGCCTACGCTGCCTACGTCGCCTACGCTGCCTACGCTGCCTACGATGCCTACGCTGCCTACGCTGCCTATGAGGACTCTGAGCGGCCCAGTTCCTGATTTTCGCATCAGGGCAGAATTCGAAGACGTCAAGGCTCTCGAAACTCGCAATTCGGACAAGGTAGCAAGCCTACTGGAGGAGCAGGCTAACACCTTATCCAGCCTCGAGGAGGCACGAGCGAGGGAGAGGACCTTGAAGCCTGGATCTGTGCTAGGTCGGCGAGGGAGAGGACCTTGAAGCCTGGATCTGTGCTAGGTCGGAGAGCGATGAGGTGCAATACGGAAGCTGCACGCGAGAAGGACAGGAGCAACGTTTCCACGAATTGAAGGCCGTTCTGGAGGACACCGAACGCCAGCTCAAGGATGTGCAGGCAAGCGTGGATGTGGGCAATACTGATGCCATTGGTTTACGGGAGGCAAGCACACCATGTTGAACGCCTCCTGCGTGAAGACCTCAGTGCTGGCAGGACCTCCCAAATTAGCTTCGAGCAACGATTGGAAAGTTCGGAACAACTCGTCGCACAGACAACAGTCCCGAGAGCTTGTCTCTGATTGGTTCTACGTTCGGTGCTTCTTGAGTGCTTCTTTGAAGAAGATCCGACAGGCGCTCACGCGAGGTGAATCGATGCACGCACAGCCAATAGGAGGGCCTCAAGCGGAGGCAAGATGGAGTTGCACTTATGCCAGTCAACGGTTCTGTGGGCCGGCCATTGGCTGTCTGGATGATGAATCAACCTTGACGTATACCGAAGCTTCGACGTCGCGAATACGACTCGTCACGATGAGGTACCCATCTTTGCCTTCGAGATCTATATGCCCTAAGAACTCTGACATGGAGGAACAAAGCCAAAGTGCATTCAGGAGACTAGATGGTATCATATTAATCGCATTATGATGCAAAGGAGAGATAAGGAGAGTAAAATTGTGAGGAAAGGACACCGGTAGACAAGCAGTGACTACGGCTAGATGTACATTCCAACAGTAGTGTTTACCTGACGGCTGGTGCGGAGGGTGAGTTTTGGTAACAATTCGGCGTCTGGTGCCGTCATGAATCTGGCCAGGCGGATGAAGACCCAAGACACGACGAATAGTACACAAGCGAAGAAGATGACCCCATCCTCCTCCTCCTCGTCATCGTCGTCGTCGTCATCGTTATCACTTTCCGTACCCATCGCGGTATCAGAAGAGCCTTCGTCGTAAAATATAAACAACAGGAAAAGGGCTGCGTGCAAGGTTTAAAGATGAACGCAAACTCGGGGGAAAGAACTTCCATACCATTAGTGCCTGCCATATTTGTCTTTATCATCTTGGTCCTGGTCACTCCCTTGGCTTTGGTTCTCGGCTACAGCCGCGGGGGCTGCTTCAGGGGCGGCCAGACGGTTGCTAGACATGCCTGTGACTGGAGTGCTTGTGAGTGATAGATGAGATGTAAGTTATATCTAGTAAATCGTAAAATCAAAGCCGAAGCCTTTATTATTGCCTTGAGGCTATTCAGGGCCTACTGGCTTCATGTTAGCACCCTAGACTATATGGAACAAAGCAACATCGAGCTTGCTTTCTTCAGGACCAGCATCCGAATGTGCCACTCGCTATACAGAATAACCAGCGATATGCGGCTGAACGTTCACTAAAAACCTGCGAAATTGATAGTGCATCGTACATACATATGCGACCTCCCCACCCTTACGCGCCTGCCTTGGATGCTCGCAAATCCTCACGACTTGCGAAAATATCGCCCTCTTCGTCACAAATCCCCCAGGAATCGACCACGGTATCGATAGACCTGCCTCCGCCGCACGAAGCCTCTTCAAGGGATGCGCTCAAAGGACCTTCTCTAGATGCCACTGCGTCACTCGCATCCAGTGTCAAAGGGGTCAAGAAAGCCAACAGAGCGAATCTACAACAGGTGAGATAGAGATGTTGATGCTTTCCTGCGAGCTGACCAGGCGTACGAAGACCCGGTGGGCTTTGAGTAAAGAGAAGCGACGATGTGCAGAACTTGATGCAGCGAATCAGGAGTTGTCTCAACGGATGACAGTGGTAAGTCGTCACGTCGCTTTCCTGGTGTGTGCCCTGATGTTCCTAGATTACTGCCACTCTTGCCCAAGCGCTCAGGTGTGGCATTTGTCACGATTACATGGTAGCGGCTTCCACGTTGGTGTTCTCATTTCAGCCAATGTACTTCATCTGACCGCTTGTAGCACGTCTTGTGGTCATACCTTTTGCACAGGCTGCCTTGCGTCATGGTTTCGATCACAGATCCGGTACAAACTGGATGACTACGGATATGGCCGTATATTTGAGGACAATGCCTTCCCAAGAAACGCCGAAGAGAGGAGACTGCTTCAAAGAACACTCCAGGAGGACATGTCATTTGCAGAGGCAAAGGAATGGTTTGCCTATAGATGCCCGACGTGCCAAGGGGACGTAACGAAGACTCCTTATGAGGTACACATGATGAAGGAGATCATGGAGTCCTTCGCGGTCAACGTCTATCCTGATTTAGAGAATTCTGCGCTAGGTAGGGCTGCGAATGCGGTCGAGTTTGCGGGCCTCTTCGTAGATGGAGATTTGTGCTAGATAAATTGGATGTGACTTTGTGATACGTTCGTATGAGTCATGACCATGACATAAGGAACTGGGGTTGTTTTCGCTGCACGGAACGATTGTTTCTAGAACTTCCGAGATCAACAGAAACGTGTTTGTCTGCACAAAAACCTGTGTAGAATAGAAAAGACGGCGATGCTTCCATTCCACGAACTGGGGTACTAATGAAACATGTACACGAGGCCTTGAGGGTTGAAACTTTGAAAGCAAGGCGCGTTCGGCGGTCTACCTTCCATAATTCTAATTCGACGAACCAAAAGAGACATGAACTCGGCAATGGACCAATGCAGGTTGTGGGGTGGATCTGAAGAATTCGTAGCCGTCTTCGACGACCTGCGGAACGAGGTGAATAGTGCCTTACGGAGATATTGGCCGAACCTACCTAGCGTGCTCTACATATTAAGTCCATGTCTTGTTCTTGCAGGCATCTCGACACGACATCGGGACCAAACGTAAACGAGACATATATGTTTATATTCCTCTTCCATTCATTCATTGGTGGTATATATGATATTTCCTGTCTCTTTCAAAATGTGTATTAATGCTTACCACTTGAGAACGCGGGTTTAGGTCAAGGTTGGCTGCAACAGAGAAGGGGGACCCTGCGGTTCGATGACCTCTTCGTGGTGAGCTGGTGCGTTCGGATATATCGCGGAGGGTGAGGTCTCAAACATATGTCGACAGGATATAGATTCTCGCAATCAAGAAACATGGATCGGGTCTTATGGGGTAGCCGCACTATGCACTTATGACCTGCACACGGAATGTAGGATGGTGTGTATGATGCCATCTGGACCGTGCGCATATCATCCAGTGGACTCATTGTGTCCATCGGGTAGTAAAGTTGGATGGCACGGTTATATATATTGATGCGCTGTTGTGCGTGAGATATAGTACGAGTAGATTTGGGTTTTCTACTTTTTTCTACAAGAAATTACTCCTCGTTATAATTAATTAGTTCTCTCAGCTAGTCAGTTTGTCTTTACATTGCTCTGCCAGTCTGTTTTCCACTCTTCTCCGGGACCACAAAGCCACCATACCCTGACAGCGGGGCCCCCATCTCGATAGAAACGCCAGCAAGTGTCTGAGATTTCGTCCCTCGCATAAAGTTCGATGCACTGCAGCGTGGGCAGCGCGTTAAATAATCGAGTCGGAAGGTCTACTGAGCATGCCCAGCTTTGGCGTATGAATCGAATACATCTAACCCGAGTAGACTGGACAGCGGCAAGAAGCGGTTGCCGCCCTATTTCATCAAGGGATCGCGGATCCCCACGTAGTTCCCAGCAGGTTATGTTGGACAGTATTGGTGCATATTTCGTTATGGCACATTCCGTGTAGGGCGACGAAAGCGTGCGAATAGTATTCACCAATGGCCTCAACCAGGCGAAATCTACAGGGGGGCAAATACTTGCCCATCCTACTCGCAGGGAGGTGAGCGCGCGTCCAGGAAGCCTTCCCGATTCATGATCAGTGTCGACAACGAAACTGAACACGTCCTTCTCGTCTTCCAAGCGGAACGATAAGAGGTTGGGGAGGACCCGAAGGACGATGGCGAGATGTCCATGATATCCCCAATGGTCGTCCGCGAAGATCGAGAGATGTTTGATATGTTTTCGCCGGTACAGACCACCCGTGACGAGGCTACCCAAAAATGAGGCGATGGGACACGGAAGGCGTTCGTTTGACGGTCGAAGTACGACATCTTCGTAAAGAATGGGCTCAGCGATTGTGTTGAACATCGCAGACGAGAAGAGTAGCGCGTGCAGCGTCTTGGTGTCCACCTTTCTGAAAATCATCGTAAGTAGTTCAGGTGGGAGTAGGGACGCCATTTGAAGTTTTTCGAGTTAGAGCCCGGCCTGAGTATTATATACACGACGGAACAAAGCAATGGAAATCAGGACTAACTCAGTGAGTGCATCGCTATCGTGGCGGAGCAATCGATCAATTAAGTGGCCGGGATCACGCTCGACTATCAGTGATGGGACACACTGAGTTGTTGCCAGAACTCGCGATGCGTGCCATCAATTACTGTCAGGATGTACATCTAGTATTTTTCCTAAGTTCATCCTCATTTTCTCTTGTGCACACCGATGTAAAATCCGATGGCTTCTCTAAATGAACACGCCTTCAGAGTTCGCTCTCACCCACTCCAGACAGTCCGAGCTGTGCCTCAGGGAGAATCAAGCTAAGGCGTGGACAACATGTGATGTGAAGTATCGCTACGCATGCAGACATTGCTTGCGTATAAACTCGTCGAACTCGCTTATTCATACTCTGATATTCGGAAAGTGCCGGCGCCGCGGCAAGTTGCAACCAAAAGCGGTTGTAACGCGCGGAACGGAGGACGGAACCGCTACCAAGCAGCGCCGCGTGCGACTGCTTGGACCCGACTTCGCAACGCAAATGAGGGAGGAATGATTCTTGTTGTTGTTGATAGGTATGTCTATATATACCAGTAGTCTATGTAAATAAACACACTGGTTCTGCTAGTAACTAAAGTAATACCTACGAAACAATGTGCCGCAGCAGCTCGTGTTCGAGTGCTCAGACCGAACGAGGAAGTAAACGAAACGATGATATACGTACAAAATACCGTGTATCAATGATTGGACACGGTCCGATCCCTACACTGTTCGCCACGTGTGTTCGGTTTCCGTCTTTCCTTCCTGCTTCGTCTTTTGGTGGGTACACCACACATTCCCAGTCCTTGCATTCACACGGTGAATGCGACTTTGCGCCTACAGCACTGACCTACATGATTGGACTCTAGTTATTGAACATTGGTATACTTATACTAATTTTACTCCCTCCAAATTCATGCTACGCCTATATCTTCTTAATCAAAGAGACTGTCCTGTTATTTATATCAACTGTAAATGCCTAGAAAGTATAAACATGTAGTAGGGGCACCAAAGTTCGAAAGAATTTCCAAGACAATTGTTTGTACAGAGACATTCAAGAAAGTAGACTCGTATTGGCGGAAGTCCAAGGCACCCAGGTTGTATTTCATGGAAGAAATCTCCACAAATTTGTCCGTAGGGTTGAATGCCGTAGGTAGAAGACCCGTATTGCTGAAATAGAATGGCGACCTGAAGCCAGTGACATTATGAAGCGCTAATGTGTGAGCCTCGTCAAGAAGGCCCCAGAGAATGACGTCTCTTGGTGCTCGTTGTGCTGACATTTCGGAAATGATGTCTGGTGCCACATGGTCCAGACTAAACTGGGAAATCACAATTGGCTCTGGCAAATGTACGGCGAGATAGCCATGGGCACCAGTGAATTCCCAGCATTCACCAACACCGATATTGTCTTCCAAAGCCACGTACGGTAGGGCTATGTTCGGCTGCCAAAAGTCAAAGCCTGACAATGATGTAAACATTCGATGTATTGCATCATGCTTGATTAGGCCATGTGTCGTGGAAGTCAATGATGGGATTACTGACGCGCCGGCCGCATGGAGTGCAAAGTTACGGATGGGTGTAGGGGATGTTGGACCATGCAATGATACGTGGGGCGGGGGTACGAGGGGGTCCGTACTCGAGATGGAATGAACCGCGACGAGGTTTCCGATAATCGTAGGTGCGAGCAGATTGCAGGCATTTGGATTGCACGCCAACTTGAGAAGGCCGCGGGCATCATTATTTGCGCAGAAATTTCTAGCGTAATGGCAAATGATAACGGAACCAAAGGTCACACGGGTGGCGGATGGAAGGAGAGGTATCACTGCAACAAGGGCCAGCACGAACAAGAAATTTCGCCCCAAACGGTAGAAGGTTCTTCGGAAATACGGACGCTTTGTGAAACTTCTCAACACCGTGGCTTGTCCATACAATAAATAAGGCTACATACATTTCGTTGGAGTCGAGGCAGTGGAATCATGGCATGTGCCTCGAGCCCGTGCTGGATTGGAGGGTTTCGAAGGAGGTATGTGGGGAACGGCATCAAAGATAATGAACATCGAGCGGCAACTCCGTCAACACTCTTATGATAAAGTATGTTTACTCGTGTTGTTATCTCAGGGAGGAAGTGGCCACTGAGTACCATGAGGTCGTAATGGTCTCGCCACAAAGGACCTGATTGATCATAGCATGAAGAGGTCAATGCATACGGCAATTATAAGGAGTCTTCCACCAGACTGCTGCAGTAATTCTTACTACTATCGTGATGGACACGACAAGTCCCGTCGATTTCAATATGCACCGAACTGAAGAAGATCTGGCCAACGGTCGTGCTCATGTACACAACAAGCGATACGGCGACCATACCCCTCCGACGGGGGTTGATTACGTAGCAAGCAAGAGGCAGAGACGCGACCCGCCACTCCAAGTCCGACGCCGCCGACGCTCTAAATTGCCTCCTTACTGTAAGCTGTCCTCGCGAACAACGAAATCAGGGACTGACACTGTTGTACAAGATAAACTGTGTTTCAACGAAGATTTACTGGGCAGGGTTTCTGAGAGGAATTACCCGCCTGTGTTACCAGGCGACTTCGTCATTTGGAAACAACAAATAAACTCACACTCGAGATATTTCGACGATGATGATGTCCAAATGGAAGATATGGGTGATCCGCGATATGAACATAGCATCCCGCCTGGAGGGGGTGCACCAGCGAACAAGCAAGGTACCGAAGATGCATCGGGTTGGGGCGGGATCAACAGGGGAAACCAAGGACAGCAAGGGAACAGTCTCGAGAATGCGTCAGCGTGGGATGGGATCAACGGGCAGCAATGTGCCGAGGATGCGTCGAAGTGGAGCGGAATCAACAGGCAGCAATGTGCCGAGGATGCGTCGAAGTGGGGCGGAATCAACAGAGCTACTCGATCTCAAGAGCAACAAAGTAGATCCGCGGCGCGCAATGGGGAAAGGTCTCATCAAGAAGATGAGTCTATGTTAGCAGACGACGAAGAGGAGTTTTGCGAAGGTAGTTGCATATGGGAGTACAAAGATTCAGCTCATCGTAGGAAAGTACGCGATCAGCGCAGCGATTTCGTAAGAGCCTCACCCAACCTTCCTTCCTCAGCCAAGGCTCATCCCCCTTTCATTTTCAAATTTCAGGAATTTGTCTGCAAGCGACTGAAGCAAACACCAGTGAGTGATCGAACGCTGCCTGTTACTTGCATCGCTCAATCAAATTGTAGAATACAGCAGCGACGTTTCAAGACTTGTTGGGAGTTATGCAGGTTACGAGGCCTCTTCGCAGCCCTGAACCCTCTTTGCCCACACCGGATGCAAGTCCTCGGCGACCCAAAACGACAAGGAGAACAAAGAGACCACAGCAAGCTAGTGACGATGAAGATCGTTGCTTTGATCCTGTCAAACGCGATTCGTTTCAAGTCCGGCTACATGTAAGCAGGTCGCTCTTCTTCCTCGAGAGTTTTCTGACTTCCTGGAAGGCCGAACTGAGAGATTATTGCGATATGACACTGCTGCAATTAACGAAAGTTGATCCAAGGCCCCTTACTACTCCGACAGCAGACGAGATCGAAAAGTTCCGTCGCGATCCTCGTCTCGCCCCCGGCCCAGATCTTGCGTCACTTCGACTCGACTTGAAATCCACAAACTGGGAGTCATCCGTCTGGAACCTTGCAGCTGCTGACATGATCGCGGATGAATTTGTCCAGGATGAGGAGTACCAATGCAAAAACAAAAGAATGGTCCGCGAAGCTTTCAGGAAGCATTTAAGACAACTAAGAGATCGCTATCGCAGACAAGAGTGGCAAAGGACCAATGATAAGGAGGCAGAGGTGAATGAAGCCCGGTCGTTACGCAATCTTCGCAGATCTAATCGACGACGGTCGGTGGGTTTTATTCTGCAATTGCATCGTTTATTTTTCCTAACTCATTAACAACAGCTACGAGAGCGCCGCATCAAAGGGATTAGGGCCTACCAACGTATCGCCGCGAAGACTGACCAATACGAGAAGCTAAGTCAGTTTGAGAAATTGTTAAGCGAAATGCCACTAGATGCTATGAGTGGGGATGAATCGGACCATGGGGTGTTTGTGAGGAAGAAATTACCTTGGCGTTCCCCCGATACCAAGGTCCTCGAGTGGTTTCGTGTCCTTGATGGGTTATACCTGTCCACTCGTTTCGCCGACAACGATAAACCAATCCCCGGGGCATTTCCAGCTCAACGACTCCTCCCGAACGGTATCCTTTACGATGCCAACCCCGTGCCGCGGCTCCCGATAAATTTATATGATCCTGCTTATCTAAACGGGCTTGACGAATACGGGATGGCTCGTCTTGCTCCTCAGAAGGCAATAGATCTCAGCTTTCCTCCCCAACTGCAACTGTAAGCGAACTACTTGATTGCGCCCGTACTCGTTACTAATGTTACTACTACAGCGTAGCCGCTAGGTTTAGCGGTGTTCATAGTGGAAACAGGAAGCCGTTGCCTCGTGATCATCCGTCGCTCCGAAACTACCGCTCAAGCTAGTGCTGGCATCTGGTATCCTTACCGCAATTTTATGTAGATATGCTTGGATAGCAATTGCAGTTCGGCGTGATGGACACAAGGGCTGATATATATACGCGATAGCTCAATAGTGATAAATTGCAGAGTACGATTATGTTGGTTCGCTTGGTTTGTGAACTGACCAGCCGCGAATCTAGCTGATAATAAAGCCTGAGAGCATCTGGGCTATGATCATTGAACTGATCACAGCTCAACATGAGTTCATCTATGATTGCAATCTTTGATTCCTATCTACTTGGGACATGCTGAGCAGGCGAAGTATTCTACGAGTGGTTCATATGTGGACATTGTGACGACGGTTGTCCATCCATAGTACCCCTGATTCGTCAACCACTTAGGCCTTTTTTATTTGTTATCCCTACCTGCTTTCGCACATCAATTCGCTTTGATGTACCATTCGTTCATATACCATCGCATCGCTATCGATTTGCTTTCCTTTTGTTTTGTTCCACTCGAGTTTTCATGGTATTCACTTATACTTTCATTCCTTGGCACAATTGTTCGTAAAACATCTGATGTGCGACATCGCTTCTGCTTAGACCATTTCTTCTTTCATCGTCACTGCACAAGTTGCAGTCCAATGCTTTCAGTAATGCACGGACGTCTACTATGATTATCTCGAACCACCGCAATAATATGGTCTCCCCTGACCGCTAGGGCACACATTAGAACCAGATGATATAGGCAATGATGGGCACGGATATGCTGACTTCGTGAATACGTCAAAGTTGTACTGTGCGTGGATAAATATACGGTACGGACATACACCGCCAATCATTTCGGCTCTTAGTGGGAGAGTTGGCCGGCTTCTCTTGCCGTGCTCCGGAGCCAACGACGCATTGACTTCAGGCCAAGCGCTGTTTGATCACCGGTCTCCGAGAATCTCCGGCCATTCTTGGGCTCTCTCGGAGAGATCCCAGCGAGCTATTCCAGAGATTCTAATACAGATAACATAGTGACATAGGCGGAGTACTACGGAGAAACTGCAACACCTTCGGCTGCTGCTTTATTACGTGCACGAGTGGCCTTCGCCTTTGCTATCGCTTCCGCTCGTTTGGCTGGCCCAGACTTTCGTAGCTTCGAGGCCGCCTCGCGATGCAACGCACTGCGGTCCTTCCGTTCGCTCGTTTTTGCTTTCACTCATTCTCCATTTTTGCTCCGTTCCTTCCAACTGTCTCCACACTCCTTTCAAAGACTCGGATATTTCAACTTCCTTTGCTGTTCCGCGATGGCAGATGTCGATGATTATTTGAACATGGACTTAACCTCCTCTCCTCCTCGTTCAAATTCACCACCTCGCACTTCCTCACCGCTCGGTTCCAGACCCACCTCACCAACTCCAGCCACTCTTGATCTTCAGGAGCAGCCGATCAATATCACATCTGCTCGCAAGCGCCCAGCTGAGGACAGTTCAGCTTTCGTGGATACTGTCGTGCGATCCTACAAACTACCAAAAACTGAAGCCGATGACCTGTCAGCATTCGCAAGGGTGAGTTTTCTCACTACATTATGCTTTGCAATAATCAAAATTTGTCATGCCAGTACACTCCGATGCAACAGCGCATTGTCCTTGCCGGAAGCCTGCTTAGCTTGCACTCGAAAGTCGCCAAAATTGACCCGCCGGATGCGGTTTTTGTGATTCCGACTCGGCTTGCAGTTTGTTTCAACATCTTTCCTCAAACTTCCTTATTGCTGATGATGAATGGGTTTCTAGAAGAAGTGTGATATCGTTGTATTCCGCACTCTTCTTGATCCTAACCTTTCGGCATATGTCAATGACGACATCCCGGTTAAGAAAGCCTTGGTATGTGCACAATCAACCCTTGCCAGTTATTGCTGACTGGAATGTGTGCTTAGGCTGCTCTCGAAGCGAATCCTGCCTGGGGATTTACCAAGGAAATGAAGAACTGTGAGAATAAGTACCACGCAATTGCGAGCAAGCTGCGTAAGAAGTTTAATGATGGGCGGCATGACATGAAGGGACTGGTGAGCTCCGTGTTTTGCTTATGTTTGCAGCAATTGAATCTTCGTGATAGCTGGTGCCGTCGACTGGACAAGCTGACCCAGAGGATCCGACCAAGCGCGTTCAAGCGATCAACATCGTCGACCTTTGTGATAGCTTGATCGAGCTTAACGAAAGTGCCGTCAAAGCTACCACCGTGGAGCTGTGCGGGCGGGTTGCCTTCTTGGTGTGTTGATTCACTTTGAGGCATTCTGATATTCATATGGTGCATGGACAGCGCCTTGTAGCTTCCCATCCACCATCCGCAGGCACAAATTACTGGAAAATTGTCGATAAAAAGCTCGCCGATGCATGCAAGAAGCATAAATCTGCACGGGCTTTGTCCAAGTGAGGTTTTTTCACAACTATTCTCTGATCTAATTCTTACAACCCTTTGATAAGGTTTTTCGGCAAGATTCTTGAAGACGACATGAAGAAGTATGGAGAAATTAACATTTCCACAGCAGTTCGAGATCGTCAATCCGCTGGTTTAGAATCACACGAACACACTGACGAGGAAGACAATGATTGAGCCGCATCTGCGCTGGTCCCCGCCTGTGTCCCGATTTCTCGTATCCATTGCACGCCGGCGCCACCCCGCCATCCGAAGCCTCACTCTTTACATTCGAAAACTTCTAATTGCACTTGAATATGTCTATTATGAATGCCTCGCCATGTCTATAATGATCTATACAATAAAATAAAGATTAATGTTGATCCCAAACCCTGATTCGTGTCACGGCGTGCAAAGAACCAGAATCCCTGGCCAAGGATGAGATCATAAAGCAAGCCACGGAAGGACGTGGCAATGGTCTATTGATCTCAGTCAGAGATATGACCAACAACTGGCTGAGATTCATAGCCTGAGATTTTGGGGAGAGTCTCGTCAGAGCTCCTACCGATAGCCCTCTCGAGGGCTATCCCATGATGGAGGAAACTGCTCTTCCAGGGATCTCTTCGGGAGACTGGGCGCTCTCATAGCCCATATCTGGCGACTGTTCCACACGGTTCTCACGTGGACATCCCAAATAATTGGCGGTGTAGGAGGAGGAGAAGGGCCCCAAAATGCCGAACGCGCTTATTCATACTCTGATTTTCGGGATGTGCCGGTGCCGCGAAACACGGCGCAAGTTGTAACCAAAGGCGGTTGTAACGAGGGGCGTGGGAAATGACTGACGATGTACAACCAAAAGCGGTTGTAACGAGTGAGCCAAGGGCGCTATGGATCGACCGGCAACTTGCGAAAATGTAGCACAAAAGTCACCACGCTGCGTGGTTCACCTTTCCCCCAATCTGCATCCTTACAACTTTCGCTGTCGGTTTTCCGCCTTCAGTAGTTATTCACGATATAGCTACTTACTTACATATATCTCTCTGCGTAGACTCGCTTGTTTTGATGTTCGCAAAGTGTACGATGCTCGCAGTGCGTATACTGCCTACAATGCTTGGAATGCGTAGACCACCCGAATGCGTGCGCTATCCGCAATGTGTACGATATGTACGATGCCCAGGGTACGTAGACTCCCTTATGATGTTTAGGATGCCTACAAATTCTACACTGTCTACGCTGCCTACTCCCCTTATGATGCCTAGAACGCGTAAGCTGCGTACAGTGCTTAGAATGCGTAGGCTTCGTACGACGCACAAATTGCCTATTGGCTTTATGATACGTACACTCTCTGCGAGCCCTTTGTCACGCACAATGCTGAGCGGACGCGTGCACGAGGTATGCGGACAAAGCAAACCAGTGGCTCCGAAGGAAAAAGCGTAAAGGTATATAAGCAGTCCGATGCGTTGCCTCTTCATTCTTCCCTCCCTTTGATCCATTTACGATTGTAACTTTCGTCAAGGACTAATCTTGCTCTAATGTCCTTGACTTACGCCATCGAGCACAACATCAAGGTTGGGGCAGGGGACCACATTAAATGCTTGGCATTTTCGTCCAAGGATACTCATATTGCGGCTGGCATTGGGTCCTCAGTTTATATTTGGGAGTTGCCCAACGCAAATTTGACTCTAAACAGTCCCATTGGCAGCCCTGTCACGGTTTTGAAGTGGTTCGGCGAGAATCTTTTACTTGCGGGATCTCTTGGCGGAGCTCTCGTCATGTACGAAATGGAAACCAGTAAAAAGGTATGCCACCTTTACGATTTTTCAATAGTAACTCATGTCCTCTCAGCTCGTAAACGTTTCCATCGTAGCTATGCCCGGTAGCACAATAACACATCTTGCATTCTCGCCAAACATGCGTAAATTGGTGGTGGGCGGTGGCCACACGGTAACCGCTTGGGCTCGGCAACGCCCAACGAAGGACAACCTTTGCTTCCAGTGGAAATACCACACTGTACTGCCAGACCCAATTGCGGGTGGCAACCACCTCGAACTGAAGGCCGAGGTGTCTGGGCTCCACTTCCTGGATAACGAGCAAGTGGTCATCTGTTATCGCCAACAATATGGCATTCGGTACGTTCGTGGTTAGTGAAGTTCATTGGTGTTGACTTGGTCTCTCAGTTTATATAATTTCAAAACTGGAAAAGTCAGCCAGTGCGGAATACCCCACGATGCTCCCATGTACGTTAGAGCGTTCCGTATCAAGCTGGCATACCTAACTACATGTCGCTCAGTGACGCCATTTTCATCACTCCAGATGGCTCGCGCGTTATGACTCCCAACCATCAATCAGGCTTCAATGTATACGACATGCAGAGCGGCGGGCATTATCATCACTTTGCTTTACACGCGCAGGAATCCCACTCTCCACTTCCTGGAACCTTCATCCATGCCGGGACTGTCCTTGTCGGAGGCTACAACAATGAAATTGCCATGTGGCACGTAGGCAGCAAGCATCGTCTGCCGTCCGTTGAGGTAAACGGTGCCGAGCTTATTGTTGTAAGTGGTGTGATTACACTCCCTACATAACGTGGCATTGAGTCCGTTCTTCTAGAGCAACCGTGCTGCTGAAATAGGGGACGACGGTGAGACACCCCTCAGGCTTGCAGTTGCTACTACGTCTTCCTTCACAATACTCCGTGCCGAGCAGATAGGTACGGACGCCTCCAGGAGAGTATCTACTTTATCTCTTTTGCTGGAGAACTACACGGACGAACTTGTTCTTGTCGTCATCGTCCTTGGCATTGTCGGCGTTTGTCACTGGCAGAGTGTACGATTGCCTGAACTCTGGTCCTTGAGCGTCTGAACATCTTTTGGGGGACGAGCTGCCGTGGAACAGTCATTTCGAAATTATGTTCTATTACTATTTTCAATAGTATAAATCTTATACTGTCGTCTTGATATAAGACATGCTCTAGGTTCGGCTATGATCCTAGGATACTTAAATGCCTACGCTGCCTATGCTGCCTACGCCGCTGTAAATAGGGGCCCACACTGGGTTGATAGGCATGAAACCGGGAGGCATTCGTGATGTATTTGTACCGGCACATCTTGCTTACAATCTCAATCCGCACAAGGGGAAGGATATTAATATGAGTTAGTGACCTTGTTCCTTTAAACGTATTCGACTCACAGACTTGATAGCATTTGAGCTGGTAGAAATAATATCAGCACGCGGAGATGAGTAGATGAGTACTCCAACTTGACTAATCAGAATCATGTAGTTTAGTGCTGTCATCCACTATGTGTTGTTTTCAATATGGAAGCTGTGCTGTACGTGGTCGAATCTACGCTAATGGTGATCGGACGTGGGAGGAAGAGAAAGGCCTACAAACTGTTGAACTCGCTGATTTGAATTCATATTCAATATTCGGATTGTGCTGAGGTAAGTTGCAACCAAAATTGGTGTGTAGGAATGCGTAAGCACCCATGGAGCGCTGTAGGGATCGGACCGTACATAACTTCCGATACATGGTTTGTCGTACATATTCTATCATTTCGTTTACTTCTTGATTTGGTCCGTTATGAGCTGCGGCCGCATTCATTCTTAGGTATTATCTTACTTACTTACACATGCACATTCTGCATGCCTAGTTACATCTACCTATAGTATAAAGTAAGAAGGAAAGAGGGAACGCAATCCGAACGCCATATAACGATTGGTGCGACCAAAAGCGGTTGTAGCGATTGTTGCGACCAAAAGCGGCTGTAGCAATTGGCGCAACCAAAAGCGGCTGTAGCAATTGGCGCAACCAAAAGCGGCTGTAGCGATTGTTGCGACCAAAAGCGGCTGTAGCAATTGGCGCAACCAAAAGCGGTTGTAGCGATTGTTGCGACCAAAAGCGGCTGTAGCAATTGGCGCAACCAAAAGCGGCTGTAGTTGGTCCTGGGCGCTACGGATCGATCGGCAACTTGCGAAAATTTGCCATAAACGTATAGCCTGCGAGGTCTGTTGGCTTCTTTCCCTCCCACTTGCATCCTCACTTCAAATGTGGTTTCCCACCTTGTACATCTATACGATAGCCACGTAATATATTTTTCAACGTAGACACGCTTGTTTTGATGTCAGTTTGCACTTCTGAAGCTCACACGTACGGAGGTCAGAATGCTAAAGCACGCGGTTGGTGATGCCCAAGACAGATACGATGCCTACGATGCGTAGGCCACTGGTGATGCGTAGGCCCCTTACAAGGCTCAGGGTACGTACGCTGCGTATGCTTGTGTGGGGGTTAATAGAGAAAGTATGACCCCAAAGCGAAGCAATATAATCGGACCCTCATACTTGCGTGCGTCCAAATGGAATGCGTAGACCACCTGAATGCGTAGGCCACCTACGGTCTTGCCTTATCAGATCTGATGATTGAAATCCCGCTTCTGAGCTCATGTTTCTTTCGATTCGTCAAATCTTGGAAGGTGGAGCGCGGAACGCGCTTCGATTTGAACGTTCACATCCTCAAGGCCTCATGTACATTTTCATTAGGACCCCAGTTCGTGAAATGGAAGTATGACACTTAGCAGTCTTTTTCTATTCTACGCAAGTTACAGCTGTGCAGAACGTACGTTTCTGCTGCGGAAGCTCTAGAAACAATCGTTCTGCGCAGGGGATCAAACCGAACCTCGATTCCTTGCGTAATGGTCATGACTCATACAAATACGCTCGCCCCATCATCTCCTCGTTGTCGTCGGCGTTCTCGGAGTGCACGTGTAAGCCAGTCATCGTCGGGCCGGAACCGCCAAGACATCCGAGGAGACGCGATCCCGCGCCGAGCCGTTCACCTATCGTCAAGTTTGAATGTTCCAATCTCGATGTTTGAACGTTTGAACCCCCAAGGCCTCATGCCCCCCGCGGGTCGTACGATAACTTCGTTTTCTCTCGTCCGCTCGCTGTTTCTGCTCACGAACAAACGTTCCAGAAGCACTCATTCTGCGCTGGAAGATACCAACCAGTGTACATTTAATCTGAACCCCAATAGAAGTTCAATACTGATTCTGACTCATGTACCGTTCTGAGTATAAATACCAATACTGTGTGTCCCAAGTAAACATTTCACTGGTTCACCAAGGTGTCGTCAATAGACAGCGTCCAAGAGGTAGAGAAATCGAGTGAGTTATTCCGTTATTGCCCTTATGTTGGCGGACGGCTCTCAAGGGTTTATCAGCTACCAGACGCAAACTCTTTGTGGCATCTCCTCCCCATTTTCAAAGTATGCATTCATGCCTTTCAGCATTGCGCATTCGCTGATATTCGAATAGCGCGTCGCGGCGCAGGCTCGCACAACGATATGCCAAGACAAGATCATCGTCGCCGCAGGGGCGCGGACACCACAAGCCGTTCGAGCAGCCGTAGGGCAGATAGCGTCATGCGTACGAGATGCGATCCAGATGACGATGCACCAAGACGAAGGCAGCGAAGTTCCGAAAGGATATCCATGTCTGGTAGAAGTGCTAGTAGATATCTAACAAGAAGTAGATCAATGCACCGTTCTAGAGGACGAACCCATTCGCGGAGATGGCATCGTAACTCAGGACACGGATGTGACAGCACGTCAAGGAGTTCCAGCAGAAGTTCAGCAGGAAGGAGGTCACGGCACCGTGTTAGAGGACGAAGCCATTCACGGCACCATAGCCCACCGCCCAGAGATAGCAGCCGCCGGTTGACCGGCTCTACAGGACACGCTTTGGGCACATCAAGGCACACGCAGCGGAGAAGCTCGCCGAGGACACCCGTTTCTCGAGGGAACGCTAGGAGAAGTCGAAGGGAAAGTCGACCAAGGCGTCACGGGCGTCACAGTGGCAGTCGAGCTAGGTTTGGCCCGCGCGACTTGCATGACGGCTCTCCCAGACGGCGTGGAAGAACCTTGGAGAGGACGCCTGTCCCTGGGAGGAGCCCCGGTAGGAAAGCGAGAAGTAGACTAAGCCATCACGACGACAACGACGACAGTCGAGCTAGGTTTGGCCCGCGCGACTTGGATGGCGGCTCGCCCAGACGGCGTGGAAGAACCTTGGAGAGGACGTCTGTCCCTGGGAGGAGCCCCGGTAGAAGCCCCAGTAGGGGGAGAGCGAGAAGTAGGCCAAGGCACAGCTCAAAAGGACGGAGTCACCTATCGAGTTTGGACGACTGCTTGGCCAGGACTGGATCCATTGCCGGCGGTCAACTTACAACTATGCTAGGACATGACACTGCTTTATTATCAACGAGTCCAACCACCCTTCGCCAATCGATACCACGTACAACAACACCTGGACCTGACACTGCTTTATTACCCAAATCAAGGAGTCCATCTACCCTTCGCGAGCCAATACCACGTACATTCAGTCCATCCCCGCGGGATAAATCCAATTCCCCCCACCGTGCTGCCCAACGTAGTAGTCGTTCTTGGTGGACTGATAAAGAACGCAAAACAGTGCTAGGGTTCAAACTGCCCCGTATGATCGTAGAACTTCGCAGACGCTTTATCGCCCGGTTGCGCCCTTTCCTCCCGCTTGCAGACGACCATCTTCCTTGGAACTCGCTCCCATATCTCTGTGCTACGAATGCGATACAAATCGCCGGCATACCAGACTCATGCCCCTTCCCAGGCTATGATAGCAACTCACGAGGCGTATCGGGACTCCCAGCCAGGTTCGTCAAGCTGTATCTAAAATATTTGCCTAGGACACAAACACAGGGAATAGTCTGCAGAAGGTTGGAAGGAGAAGAACGTCAACGTGAGTGGGGTTGATCAATATGCACTACTGCTAGCTGATGTTTCCATAGTTGCAAGAGTCGGTAAAGTGCCTATCATGACCTGTGGTGCCCCTCGCCATCCTTCAGGCCATACACATGCGAAGCGTTTGTTTGTGAAGGACGGCACGATGTGGATAGATCGAGGCGGCGAGCCACGCCTGCAGCCTTCTGACGAGGAAGACAATGATTCCGATCATGTACCCTCAGATGACCAACGTGTCAAGAAGCTCAGACGTATATCCCCCCCCAGTGACGATGGATCAAATAGCCCTACCGACGTCTTCCATGACGAAGACACAAGCTCGGATGAGGGTTCCTCAAAGACAGACGACGACCAGCAGACAGGTGTTAGCAAGAGGCGCAAGCGGGAGGCGGAGGGACATAATATAGAATCTATCCGCCCAGTCAAAAAACCGAAAAAGGCTGGTAGGGTAGAGGGACGTATATCCCCCCCCAGTGACGATGGATCAAATAGCCCTACCGACGTCTTCCATGACGAAGACACAAGCTCGGAAGAGGGTTCCTCAGAGACAGATGACGACCAGCAGACAGGTGTTAGCAAGAGGCGCAAGCGGGAGGCGGAGGGACATAATATAGAATTCATCCGCCCAGTCAAAAAACCGAAAAAGGCTGGTAGGGTAGAGGCACAGGAGATCGGACGGAGGGGAATGGTTCTTCGGAGTCATAAGGCCTCGCCGGTGTCCCAAATCGACGCTGCGAGCGCAGTCAACAACATATCGCATCGCACCAGAAATCCTGACAAACATTGCCGCTGTTCCATCTGTCACAGGGCCTCAGAGTCCGGGAAATCATAGGAGACACACGCGGTCATATTTTTTAGTTTCCATTGACGATGTACACGTAGCCACATTTTGCTTTTGTACAAAACCTGGTTGAAATTTAAACCTGGATATGATAAGTACGTTTTGCCACTGGGTATTAGTCATCTGTGCAAACTGTGTGGAATGATGGGCGCTCCGGACTCGGCAAACTGCGAGTCTTACCCATTCGGAAGTAACGAACGCCTAGCCCTTGTTTGGTTGTAACTCCAGTCATGTCGCACGATGAGTATGCCATTCAACAGGAGCCTTGCAGACTGTTCAAGAAGTCGTTGCCCGCCAGGATCAAGAAAGCGATTTCGATTTGCTGCGATTGTGCTGTCAAGAAACCCGAACTGTGCCGGTTTGTTGGTGAGTTGCATTGCATCCATCGGATTGAATGAACTGCTACGAGTCGCAAACAGGCCTCCGCCGCGTCAACACCGCGAAGGAAACAGTTGACTTCTTCGGTGGAGGGTATACATACTACAATCGATTCCAGTATCATTCAGCTTTCCACACCCCACCCACACGTGAGGAACTCCTGAAAATTAAGGTATGATCAGGGTGTGGTCGGCATTTAGAAGTTCTGACAGGTAGGACCAGAGAGTGTTATCCGAATGTCTTGCGTCGAAATTGAAGCAAGAACTCGATCATATCGCGGGTCAAGATGTAGTTCTAGCACGGTGTAGAACTATGGACATCAAGTTAGAGTGCGGTATGTATACCATTAAGCCCTCTTTTTCACGAGCTCATTCATTCGCTTCAAGATAAATGTTGCTGGGCCTTCTGCATAATTGGCTACATCTGTACTGACTGTGGGAAGGAATTTTGTCCTCCATGTGTTGCAGATGGTCGCCCAATATGCTCTCACTCCAACTCTCTCCGTCTTTTTTCCATGATCGACCCCAAGGACTTACGGTCGTTGATACATGACATGGAAGAGGTAAACATGCAACCCCTTCCCTCCTGGACGCACGATTTCACCAAGGAAATCGACCCGCTGATGCGCACCATTCCAACACTGGCGCCGAATCCCACCATGGCCGATTTCGACGTAGCTTGGGCCCCGGGTGTCCCTCTGTTGATCGAAGCTACCCCGGAGCCTGGGACTTTGCACCGATGGACAAAAGAAAAACTCGTCTACTTGTTCGGCTCAAATCCTTGCCAGATCGAGGATTGCGAAACAGATGGTGAAGAAGACACCACTGTGGCCACATTTTTGGAGATGATTTTCGGTTCAAATGTCTGTACCCGACCTCTGAAGCTCAAAGTAAGTAAGATCCTTTCATAATCAAACTACCTCGATGACACGATTTCAAGGACTACCCACCCAATTCCACGTTTGCGGCAGAATTCCCTACTCTGTGCCGGAGTTTTCAATACAATCTCCCCTTCCCTGCCGTGACAACTTTCCATGGCGCCCTCAATATCACAAACTATTTCCCTCCTGCCTACAAGGTCGCACCTGACCTCGGCCCAAAGGCTTATATTGCCACCGCCAACGATTCCGATCCGAGAACTAACCAAGGCACAACTCGATTACACATGGACCTTTGCGATGCTGCCAACTCCATGCTGCCAGTTGACAAAGATTCAGCGGCCCTTTGGCACGTCTTTGCTCCTGAAGACGCATCCAAGCTTCAGGAGTTTCTTTGCTCAAAGCATCGCGACACATCAAAAAACCACATCCATGCGCAACTCACTTATCTAACGCCTGAAGACCTAGTCAAGCTAGAGAAAGACTTTGGTGTACGTCCTTACGCCTTCACCCAGAAGGCAGGCGAGACGGTGCTTATACCCACTGGTTGCGCACATCAGGTAAGAAAGATCGAATAAATGTGCGTATCATGGATCATACAACTCGATATGCAGGTTCGGAATCTCACAGCATGTGCAAAAATAGCTGTAGACTTCCTCTCCTCACACAGTGTTAAGCGGTGTACAGAGGTGTCCGAACAACTGCGGGAAGAAGGTGTTCATGGCAAGAAAGATACCCTTGAGTTCTGGAACCTCATGCTCCATGCCTGGTTTGCTGTTGACTTGGTGGACGTCGCCAATCCGGAGTCACAAGTCTATAATTCCGCTGGGCATCTTGGGGGTGTTGTTCATGATGATGATCCCTCTCTTCCTGCTGAACACCCATCTCCTCATCTTCAAGGACAACTCGCAATGGATCCCATGGTCCCGACCAGTGACCCAGTTCATCGTCCCGAACAACATCTCCACGAACCTGCATTGCACCCCCAGCCTAACACCCACGAAAATGGACATCCATCCAGCGACAACATACCTCCGCGAATTGAAGATCATCCCAGTGACTTTGCGATGCGTCTCATAGACGACTCTGGCACCAACGAACCGACGACTTCGGGTGATTCTTTCCAGTTTGTCATGCGGGCTCATTCAGGGGCTGTTGTTGAGCGCAAGGAGAAGAAATGTGCCAAGTGCCAAAGATCTTGGAGAGAGTGCAAAGGTGCCAACGACCGATCAAAGTGTCGTGAGCCATGCCCTCTCTGCAAAAAGGTTGAGTGTCTCGGCCCGGATTCATTGAAACCACAACAATGCGGGCAGCCAAGGAAGAGGAAACGAGGGTAGTGGTAAACTAGGAACGTAACAACATCTAACCACATCATCTTCTCTGCGAGTTTGATCTTTGATATTGTTTTGCATACATTGCGGAATATGATGACTCACATTTGCTGGCATTATTGCATTCAAGACCTCCACTGAATCCTCCGCCGCCATCGGCCCCGATGTTTCAGCGACACGGTCTATCAAGCATCAACAAGCACCACCCGTACCATGGCCAGTGACTACAATCTCGACAATGTTTTCTGTCCCCGGGTCTTTGCGCGCCGCCTGGATGGCAGATGCCTTAATGCCCTTGAAGAGCCCCCTAGATTCGCCCTGCAACCGCTTTTCTGCTTGTGAGTAAGAGTACGCAAATCGTCCGAAGCATGCATAGGGCCCAAGCAAGAACCAACTGTTTCGTTGATGGCCAATAAGCAACGTAGCCCAGACGCTTGGCCACCTTCCCCCTGAAAGCAGGGACCAGTTTGGAGTTTGCGACGGCACTGTAACACTCGAAGGCAAACAGGGGCTGTACCAATCGATAGCATAGAGAGTATGACTTTGAACTGTCACAAAACTATACAATTTCAGCGAACTGGACTAGTCATGGTTGAACCGTGAATGCCATTAATATGACGACTGTCGCTTTGGCACAAGTTGCAACCAAGAGGCGGATCATTTTTACATCCATTTTTGGCGCAAACTAGCACGGACCGCTCGGCGCGAGTGCGTTGCAACCAAAAGTGGATGCATTTGAGTATATCCGTTCTTGGTGCAAACAATCATCACGGTATCCATTGTATACATGTACACCGCCAATTATTTGGGATGTCCACGTGAGAACCGTGTGGAACAGTCGCCAGATATGGGCTATGAGAGCGCCCAGTCTCCCGAAGAGATCCCTGGAAGAGCAGTTTCCTCCATCATGGGATAGCCCTCGAGAGGGCTATCGGTAGGAGCTCTGACGAGACTCTCCCCAAAATCTCAGGCTATGAATCTCAGCCAGTTGTTGGTCATATCTCTGACTGAGATCAATAGACCATTGCCACGTCCTTCCGTGGCTTGCTTTATGATCTCATCCTTGGCCAGGGATTCTGGTTCTTTGCACGCCGTGACACGAATCAGGGTTTGGGATCAACATTAATCTTTATTTTATTGTATAGATCATTATAGACATGGCGAGGCATTCATAATAGACATATTCAAGTGCAATTAGAAGTTTTCGAATGTAAAGAGTGAGGCTTCGGATGGCGGGGTGGCGCCGGCGTGCAATGGATACGAGAAATCGGGACACAGGCGGGGACCAGCGCAGATGCGGCTCAATCATTGTCTTCCTCGTCAGTGTGTTCGTGTGATTCTAAACCAGCGGATTGACGATCTCGAACTGCTGTGGAAATGTTAATTTCTCCATACTTCTTCATGTCGTCTTCAAGAATCTTGCCGAAAAACCTTATCAAAGGGTTGTAAGAATTAGATCAGAGAATAGTTGTGAAAAAACCTCACTTGGACAAAGCCCGTGCAGATTTATGCTTCTTGCATGCATCGGCGAGCTTTTTATCGACAATTTTCCAGTAATTTGTGCCTGCGGATGGTGGATGGGAAGCTACAAGGCGCTGTCCATGCACCATATGAATATCAGAATGCCTCAAAGTGAATCAACACACCAAGAAGGCAACCCGCCCGCACAGCTCCACGGTGGTAGCTTTGACGGCACTTTCGTTAAGCTCGATCAAGCTATCACAAAGGTCGACGATGTTGATCGCTTGAACGCGCTTGGTCGGATCCTCTGGGTCAGCTTGTCCAGTCGACGGCACCAGCTATCACGAAGATTCAATTGCTGCAAACATAAGCAAAACACGGAGCTCACCAGTCCCTTCATGTCATGCCGCCCATCATTAAACTTCTTACGCAGCTTGCTCGCAATTGCGTGGTACTTATTCTCACAGTTCTTCATTTCCTTGGTAAATCCCCAGGCAGGATTCGCTTCGAGAGCAGCCTAAGCACACATTCCAGTCAGCAATAACTGGCAAGGGTTGATTGTGCACATACCAAGGCTTTCTTAACCGGGATGTCGTCATTGACATATGCCGAAAGGTTAGGATCAAGAAGAGTGCGGAATACAACGATATCACACTTCTTCTAGAAACCCATTCATCATCAGCAATAAGGAAGTTTGAGGAAAGATGTTGAAACAAACTGCAAGCCGAGTCGGAATCACAAAAACCGCATCCGGCGGGTCAATTTTGGCGACTTTCGAGTGCAAGCTAAGCAGGCTTCCGGCAAGGACAATGCGCTGTTGCATCGGAGTGTACTGGCATGACAAATTTTGATTATTGCAAAGCATAATGTAGTGAGAAAACTCACCCTTGCGAATGCTGACAGGTCATCGGCTTCAGTTTTTGGTAGTTTGTAGGATCGCACGACAGTATCCACGAAAGCTGAACTGTCCTCAGCTGGGCGCTTGCGAGCAGATGTGATATTGATCGGCTGCTCCTGAAGATCAAGAGTGGCTGGAGTTGGTGAGGTGGGTCTGGAACCGAGCGGTGAGGAAGTGCGAGGTGGTGAATTTGAACGAGGAGGAGAGGAGGTTAAGTCCATGTTCAAATAATCATCGACATCTGCCATCGCGGAACAGCAAAGGAAGTTGAAATATCCGAGTCTTTGAAAGGAGTGTGGAGACAGTTGGAAGGAACGGAGCAAAAATGGAGAATGAGTGAAAGCAAAAACGAGCGAACGGAAGGACCGCAGTGCGTTGCATCGCGAGGCGGCCTCGAAGCTACGAAAGTCTGGGCCAGCCAAACGAGCGGAAGCGATAGCAAAGGCGAAGGCCACTCGTGCACGTAATAAAGCAGCAGCCGAAGGTGTTGCAGTTTCTCCGTAGTACTCCGCCTATGTCACTATGTTATCTGTATTAGAATCTCTGGAATAGCTCGCTGGGATCTCTCCGAGAGAGCCCAAGAATGGCCGGAGATTCTCGGAGACCGGTGATCAAACAGCGCTTGGCCTGAAGTCAATGCGTCGTTGGCTCCGGAGCACGGCAAGAGAAGCCGGCCAACTCTCCCACTAAGAGCCGAAATGATTGGCGGTGTAGATGCCATAGCTATGCATACAATATATAGGATGCCCCACTGTACCTCATCTAGTCTCTACGGTTCATTCGATGTTTACGACTTTACGACGCTGGGCTGCGTATTCTTATCTCACACTTCAATTGTGTTCCCCACCACCGACCTTTTCGCACCAAACGACATCCAACACTCCTCAACTGACCCTTCGAGTCCCCAATATCAATCGCCACCTCAACTCGACCGCTGACTACCCCAGCGTTCATGTTATACGTGTCGTAGGCGTCGTACGCTGCGTATCTATCGTAGGTAGAGAGCAACTTACGGGTTGCTGTTCGTGGAGAGATCAATGCCGGTAATGACGCGATAACGGCACAGGTGATGGGGAGGAGGAGAAAGGCTCGCGAACGTTGAACTCGCTAACGAACGAACACTGATATACGGAATGTGCCCGTGCCACGAAAGTTGCAACCAAAAACGGTTGTAATGGTCGGCGCGGGTGATTGGCCAGCATGATGTGCAACCAAAAGCGGTTGTAACGTGTTGGCCAGCGCTACGGATGGATCGGCAACTTGCGAAAATTTGGCATAAAGGTACACACTGCGCGTAATTTACTTTTTCCTTTCTCTCCCACCTGCATTCTTACGACTTTCGCCGTCATATGTGGTATCCCGCCTTCAACAGTTGGTTATGATAGTTACTTTTCACATAACATATACTTTTCAACGTAGCCAAACTTGTTTGATGTCCGCAACATACAGTATCTTAGGAATATCACAAGAACTCTAGATCACTCCTACGTACGATTCTCAGAATACTTAGACTACCTACAATGCTTAAAGTGCGTAGAACACCTGGATGTGTGGGCTGGTGCTCAGAATGCGTAGACCACCTGACTGCGTGGGCCATCTACGGTGCTTAGAGTAACTATGGTGCCTACGCTGCCTACGCTGCCTACGCTGCCTACGCTGCCTACGCTGCCTACGCTGCCTACGCTGCCTACGCTGCCTACGCTGCCTACGCTGCCTACGGTGCTTAGAGTAACTATGCTGCCTACGATGCCTACGCTGCCTACACTGCCTACGCTGCCTAGAGTAACTATGCTGCCTACGATGCCTACGCTGCCTACGCTGCCTACGATGCCTACGCTGCCTACGCTGCCTACGCTGCCTACGCTGCCTACGTCGCCTACGCTGCCTACGCTGCCTACGATGCCTACGCTGCCTACGCTGCCTATGAGGACTCTGAGCGGCCCAGTTCCTGATTTTCGCATCAGGGCAGAATTCGAAGACGTCAAGGCTCTCGAAACTCGCAATTCGGACAAGGTAGCAAGCCTACTGGAGGAGCAGGCTAACACCTTATCCAGCCTCGAGGAGGCACGAGCGAGGGAGAGGACCTTGAAGCCTGGATCTGTGCTAGGTCGGCGAGGGAGAGGACCTTGAAGCCTGGATCTGTGCTAGGTCGGAGAGCGATGAGGTGCAATACGGAAGCTGCACGCGAGAAGGACAGGAGCAACGTTTCCACGAATTGAAGGCCGTTCTGGAGGACACCGAACGCCAGCTCAAGGATGTGCAGGCAAGCGTGGATGTGGGCAATACTGATGCCATTGGTTTACGGGAGGCAAGCACACCATGTTGAACGCCTCCTGCGTGAAGACCTCAGTGCTGGCAGGACCTCCCAAATTAGCTTCGAGCAACGATTGGAAAGTTCGGAACAACTCGTCGCACAGACAACAGTCCCGAGAGCTTGTCTCTGATTGGTTCTACGTTCGGTGCTTCTTGAGTGCTTCTTTGAAGAAGATCCGACAGGCGCTCACGCGAGGTGAATCGATGCACGCACAGCCAATAGGAGGGCCTCAAGCGGAGGTAAGATGGAGTTGCACTTATGCCAGTCAACGGTTCTGTGGGCCGTCGACATATGTTTGAGACCTCACCCTCCGCGATATATCCGAACGCACCAGCTCACCACGAAGAGGTCATCGAACCGCAGGGTCCCCCTTCTCTGTTGCAGCCAACCTTGACCTAAACCCGCGTTCTCAAGTGGTAAGCATTAATACACATTTTGAAAGAGACAGGAAATATCATATATACCACCAATGAATGAATGGAAGAGGAATATAAACATATATGTCTCGTTTACGTTTGGTCCCGATGTCGTGTCGAGATGCCTGCAAGAACAAGACATGGACTTAATATGTAGAGCACGCTAGGTAGGTTCGGCCAATATCTCCGTAAGGCACTATTCACCTCGTTCCGCAGGTCGTCGAAGACGGCTACGAATTCTTCGCGAAGCGCCATCTCGTCACTCTGTTCTCGGCCCCTAATTATTGCGGAGAGTTCGATAATGCAGGTGCTATGGTAAGCGTAGACGAGACTCTACTGTGCTCCTTCCAGGTATGTATCTCGACATTATATGTCTACGTTCTGAATTGACTTTTTGATATAGATATTGAAACCGGCCGGAAGAAAGCCAAATACGCCAAATACCCTTACGGCGGTATGAACATGGGACGACCGGTAACACCACCTCGTAAGCAGAAGAAGAAGGATGGTAAGATGGGTTGAAGTCGCTCAGGGAGTTAGACTCTGTGCTAGACTGGCCCTCTTGCCGGTACCTTCTCCGGATCTGCTATTATATTAGGACGACCCTCTATTTCCATGTTCTATCGCTCCCTCTATATATATATATATATATATATTTGCTCCCACTATAATAAGTCCATGTCATGTTTTTGCAGGAATCTCGACACTACATCGGGACTAAACGTAAACGAGACACCACGGTCATTTCTCATAACCTGGCGAATTTGCTCCATAGATTGCAAGTCCGGACTCAACCCTCCGTGCATCGTCAAAATTGTCTCATCGACGATTGCAGCGATAGGTGGACAATTGAAGCAATCCATGGACGTTTTCCATAGCTTGATATTATATCGACGTTTACCTGAGAGAAAGTAATAAAGGAGTTGGTCTTATGTGCATACAAAACCCACGTACATTCATCGTAGGACCCGTATATTCTGTTGATACTAGCACATTCGTGATTGCCGCGAAGAATGTAAAAATTTTGGGGAGATCTTCTTCGAGCTACTGGTACCCGCTGAGTTTACTATTTGGTCAGCCGTAGGTAATATATGCTTTACGCCTCGTATCACTGGATTGAATGGGAGTGAGACGGCCGGTGGGGTATCTGGATTGGGCCTGATAGTGGGTCTTGATTTCAAGATGTAGGATAGTTCTTGTTGCGAAACTCGAAGGTCGTCCAAGAATGCAGAAGGTAGGTTTTTCGGCTGATTTAACCCGTGATCCCAAAGATGAGGGTGCGAGAGTTTGATGTGAAGAAACATAGAATATTTCCAGAGGGATGTTGGGTGTTCAGAAGGGCAGACACGGCAACGCACGGGTACATTTGTAGATGGATGCCGTCCGGTTGTTTGAACAGCACGGCCAAGCACAAACGGGTGTGCGCGAGGGCACTCAGATGCCACTTCCATTTTGGAATGAGGCTTCATCGATGTTGTCCCGCAAGTGCCCTTTCCACAGAATCCGCACGCATTCAGAACATCACTGATCTAAGGGTTAAGCACAATATTAAAGTGAGTATACTGTGGAATGTAGAAAGGAATTCTTACCTCCTCACGAAGTCCCTGCTCCTTCAAACCAGCGAGCTTCAATAGAATGTGCTCGCTAGCATGACCACGTCCATCCGTATGATTGATAGATTTCCCGCATTGATGGCAATCGATCTTACTTGATTTCGTTGCCATTTGCTTGGTCACAAGTGCTTTAGTTGCATCTTTGACTACGAAAGGTTCAGCTATAGCAACAGAATAATAGGTGAGACTTCATAGTTGCGAATTCAACCATTGAGTAACGCACCTGCTGAGTCCATGAGAGGAACTCCGGCTGCGCTACCAACATTCTTCAGCTTCTGATAGGCTGATAGCGGCACAGTTTCGAATTCAGTAGCAATCAGGTCGTCGAAATTGGTAAGCGTTATGTAGGATGTATTCTTTCTACCGAGGGCTTCGAGGTTCAATTTTGTGAGTGATTCAGGTAGTTTTTCACTGGAAACGAGGCCTTCATTGAGAGGGAAAACAAGGTGGCCCGGGAAATCAATAAGATGGCAATTTTTGAAGCCGTTGGTTGGTCCTGAATTCAACACTGGGGCTGTTGGTTGCTTCCGGTTTGCTCGCGGTGGAATAAAAGAAGAGTAGTCTCCATTCCAGACCAAGCTAGTGCTACCATCAAAATCACAGAGGTCAGCTGCGAGAACTTGTCCTGCAATATGGATACCGGTAGCCTCAGAAGAGTGCATTTCATCGAGGGTGGCACTTATGACTGTCTTGCCGTTCTTGATTATGGAAGAGACCGCTACAAAGACTGGTGCAATTACCTTGTCGCTGGTTTGAACCACACTGACGACTACATCCTTGACCCGCAGAATGGCTTCTCCCATTGGACTCTCGGCTGCCTCTTCCTCACGTTTGAAGTCTTTTGTGTACCCACGTACCCGTGATAGCCTGTCCGCCGATAGCTTCGTGACACCTGACTTGAACAGGCATGCCAACACAGACGCCTTGTGAATCGGCTTCGTTTCGGATCCATTGCCTGTCGGAACTTCCAACCAGTCAGCCGGGATATCTTCAGATGTCGTGACTTCTCCATATTGATCAGGTTCGTCACCGATGTAGTCTTCCAGATGTATATCATCATCTGTGAGTTCGTCTTTAACAGAATCCGATGTTGGAGATGTTGATAGTGTCGAATCAACTGTCATATGTTGACCACTTGCATGGTTCGACTCCTGGGTATCGGTAACCACTGATTCAACGTCTGGGACAGGATCGGTTGCGTCGTCTAGAGATGGATCGTGTTCTTCAGTGACGCCGACGAATTTCCTTCCACCATAGGGACACAAGAAGTTGACATCATCAGCCCGAAGAGCATCCTTCAAGTCGAAGTCTATGTGCCGATCTCGTAGTGCTAACTCAGCCTCGATTCGGCCAGATCTCCAAACACCTGATAACAAGACATCATCGACGACTAGGTTCCCTGTGAAATATGCTGGATTTACATGGTCGACACCTTCTGTGCCGGTGTACGACAGTCGACGATGTGCACGTTTCCAGTCTGGATGCTTGGTGAAAATTTTATCGACATCTACACAATCAGAGAGTCGCTCGCATAGCTGAACGATGTCGACATTTTGATCGTGAGTCATTGACCGAATGGTACCGAAGGTTTGCTCTAAACGATCCGATCCTTGTTGGTAGAGATAGAAAGACTTGCTGCGGTCAAGGACCTTCTGCTTGGCAACACAGAAGAATGCAGTTTTGACCACACCCTGGAGGTCTGCATATAGCTGGTTTGTCATGAAGCTGGTGCCATGAAGACGATGATGGACAAACGCGAGGTGAGCAAATTTTGCCAGTGAGGTAAGCTGTTCACTGAGAGACAGAATTGGATTAATGAATGGCTCAAGGAAGGCACTGATGAGATCATTCAACGCCAGCAGCACGTTGAGGACTGGCTCGTCAATTGGTCGTACAGTTGAGTCCTTCAATGTTGAGATCATACTGATCATTATCATCAGTTTGACCGCACGAGGGACATTCTGATGATCAGCCGGATCAATCAAGGTTCGAACACTTGCATCATCTTCGCCATCGAGGAGGACAAGAAAGGAGTGAAGATGTGCGGAATTGATATGTTGCCGATTGAGCATCATCCCATTCTTGCTTCGCAGTAGAGTTGCTATACCTACATATTTGTCCTCTGTTAAGTCCTTCCCTATTACCCACTGATTTGCGACTCACGTTCAATACAGTGCTTTGGGTCCGAAGAATATGTCACATTATCGGCACCGCATGCGAGATTCAGCCCAGGAAGGCCCCCAAGGTAGCCGAATAAAGGGTTTGTTGTGTCGAGTTCATGTGTGGTACACACTTGATGACACCCAAGGCGCATTGTCGAGGCTCCATCCGTTGAGATACACCAAAGTGCACCATAAACACCACATGCATTCTGATCCCATGCCTTTCCCAGTAGCCGGACTAAGCTCGCAAACTCAGGTGCCTTCTCCGCGTTGCATGTTGCTGACACGAGGACTGGTCGTGGTTCGTAGTCCACGCCATTGAACGCCCCAAAAACAGCAACAGTTGCCTCCGAGCCATAATGGCAAGTTGGTTCATTGCCATGAACTGCTTCCCATGTTCGCATTGTAGTATCATGGGTTCGCATGGAGATATCGAGATCATCTACATGCTCCCGACATAAGCCACCAATTGAATCAAGACGGCGGATCCACCGAACGTTGCGGCGGATCGCGACACCATCTATTTGAAGGCAATATCCCGAGGGTGTTGGTAGCGGAGATATGTCACATGGAAAGCTAGCTTCCAGGTTGGCGAGTAATAATGGGAGTTGGGGGTCACCTGTACACGGTAAGATTGGGGACCATTGTGCTGATCTATTGAGCGTGCTCAACGAGGGTAATCCCAGAGCTTTCGACATCGCAAATAGGCACTTGCGACCTCCATAATGCCGGATTAGCATTGCAATATCAAGGTCAGTTTGGCCGTATTGCTTGACGGTGCGAAGATTGATGATGGTGTTGGATATATTTGAAAGAATCGCCTTCGCGCTCATACAATTGCGGATGCCTGATGCAACCAAGTGCTTCATTCGATTTACGTCCTCCGTTGCAATCGCTGACAACAGTCGCTTGTGGTCTGTAACAGCTCGATGTGCACTGTTCAAGCTACTATTTCGGCGTCGGACCTATCCATTCAAGCCGGTCAACTTCCTGGTAAGCTAGAACATTATCTTTTGACTTACCGTCTGTTGCAAATCCCGTATAGATATTCCCTTCTTTGCCAATTTAGCAGCGAGTTGATCATGGGTAAGATATAAGGCATTCATATGTGGGGGCGTGGTGGATTCCTTTGCACGGTCCTCAGCATTGCGGAAGGTTCGCTGCTGTCGCGTACTAGTGCAATCCTCGCAAACTGTGCCATTGGTGTTGACACGCGGATTGCACCGATTCGAACGTATGCGAATGACCCAATCGTCCCCATGACCTGCAACGTGCGACAGCCAGAATGGCGTGTCCTTCTGTTGGAACATCTGCCATGGGAATGTTGTAAAGATGTTTCCCGCTCTCCAATCAACCTTAACTCCAGGACATCCAGAACCTCGTACACCATCCATGTCAAATCTAATGGCGTCTTGGATATTGTGAACGGAGGAGCTCCCTGTACCAACTGGATTGGTAAAGACCTCGCCTGACAGTGACCCTTCGCCAAATACTCCAACCCGATTTTGGACTCCCTGGTGTGTCATAGGAATTGGATATTGCCATGTCCTAGCGCCGTGGGGAGGGGTGTTTAACGGTGAGCTTGAATGGATATTTGCCAATGGTGATTGAATTCTAACGCTGTTTTCTTTGCTTGCTGAACGCTTTGCCATGTTACCATAACAGCTTCCCGACGAGATGTGTTTTTCGAAATGCCACAATTGGCCGCCTATGTCCCTATTGCAGTCGGGGCACCTTCTTTTCTCCAACAATTTTGAGTGACTTTGAAGGCCAGGACTCTGGAGAAAGGTTTCTGAGTAACCTGGAGTTGGCGTCGCTAGATATTGCTCTCTGACCTTCCCGTGGTTTGATGTCAGCGTTCCTGGACAGTGCCTCGGAGTCCGCATTGGCGAAAAGGCCTCAACCTCCATCTGTTCTGCATCTCTGGCGTCGACCTGCAAAGGGATACACCCCCGAGGCATGGGCTTGAGTCTATCTAACACTTTGCCACTAGGTGAGATTTCGCCGGAACTTTGGGGGGTGTCCGAAGCTGCAAAGACATCCATCATATCCGATTCTCCCTGCCCGGCATTATCCTGCGCCGCCTGTGTTCTTGCATCGGTGAGTAGCAGTGTACTGTCTGCCTCCATTGCTATTAACTCTCCTAGCAGCTCCACCATTTCGGCATTTGTTGGATCTAATAACATGGACATGCCGATATCCTGTGTTAACAGCCCATGGTAACCCCATCCGCTTCTACATGCTCCATTGCGAGTCGAGCTTCGTTGCCATCCCTTATACTGAAGATACTGTTTATTGACAGCGCTTCTCCAAATCCTGGCGCGTTTGTGTTTGCGCCAAGGTCGGAGATAGCAGGATGAACCTCTCCAGTCGCGTCCGTGTCGAAGTCAGACGCGTGAAACGAGTTGAACGCCATATAGAAGTCATTGTCGTTGTCCATATTAATTGGAAAAAGCGGCGAGAGCCTCTGAATCATGTTTCCTACGCATAACTTGCATGTTTACAGTGGTTCCTTATTTGCGCATGTGTACGCGTCATAACTTAGCAACTACTTAGCTACTCGCAGTTATCTGAACACCCAAATGCGGCAGAGTTAAGCATAGTTTAGCAAGTTTCAGTCATTTTGAGTCCCCAGACGTCCGTTTCACACCTTTGCACTCAGTACTAGAGGAAGCAAATGATGTATATTCCATGGAGGAACCTCCGGTAGGTGATTACTCTCTAAAATCAATCTCAACGACGCAACTGATTCACGACTGTCGTGGCTGTGTTTTCAGGGTCGACGAGGTCCAACCTGGGGAGGGTATATGTTCACTTTTCTTATCGTGGACTCCCCTTGCTGTGAACTGAACGAAGAAGAAAGCACTTGTGTAGCAGAAGCCAGCTTAGAAGGTTTGAGAGCTCTCGTAAACACTTGATATGGAGCGTGGAATAGCATCCCAAGGCCAATTCATGCAAGTAAGGGAAACGTCACATAGGTGGACAGTTTTGAATGCTCGTCCAACAAGGTCATCAGGCCTATAGTAGCTACATCTATTCGTTACGCGTTGATTTACAAACAAGATAGAGAACATTCAACAAATAGCTAACTGTTTATATCACTTAAGTCCAATTAGCAACGACGCCTGAATCCACGGAGGACGACTTACAAGTGGACACAAGATGTTTTGGCACGAACACGCGCTCCCGAAGCGAAGATCGCGGAGCCTTGTCGAACGTATCGGTCGTTCACGTAAATGTGGGCGGTTACAACGCCCCTACCGTGTCGGTATCCTCGAATGGTAATGTGGGGTTCGCGATCTTCGCTTCGATGGCGCTCTTTACTGTGCAAAGTTAGGCAAGGACTGAGGAAGCGTGACGAGAACTTACACGATGATCCAACATTGCAGGCGTCGAACCGGATACCCGAGTCGGTTCGAGATTGCCTGCATGATTGCTGCTGAGCGCAACCACTCCATCGCGACCCGAATGACGTGCTCCCGCGTCGTGGACCCCCTCGAGAGCAGGGTGCGTATAATTCGAAGTTGGGTCATTGATACAGACTAAGGAAGCCCTTAGTCACGTCGTCCATTGTACAGCGCAGGCCTGACCTTTGATGATAGGTATGAACGAGACGCGATAGTAATGGAGGAAGGAGAGTCGGAGTCAATGGATAGCGGTGGAGGAAGAGAGGCGGGGTGAATAGAGACGGTGAAGGAAGAGAGGCGGGTTCGGCGGTGTTGGGAGGAGAGTTGGCATGGGATCGCGCCAACACCGTGGGGCGTCTGTGTTCGCGAGACGGCCCACACGTCTCAGATTCGAGTTCCTCCCCAACGTTGACCTTCGTTCCCTCGCTCGTCTCCGTAAACGTCAATTTCGCGCCAACCCAAAATTTCGCATCCTCTACGACGCCCTATCAACGCATACACGACTTCCTCCGTCCCTCACTTCGGCCCATTCCAACTCACCTTGACTCTCTGTTTCCCTCTCCCGTCCATCCTCTTCCAACGCCTGAAACATCCGGTGAGCACCCCGTTGGCTCGCTAGACTTGCTCATTCCTTTATCACTGAGGGGTCGTCAACTACCACTAGCTAGCTACAACTCTAGATCCAGGTCCCCCGAATCCTCGACGCGCACGCAGGTAAGTAGCAATCCAATATGTTCAAGGCCTATCTAACTCGGTACATCGTTTACTAGTTGCTGGCGCGACATTCATCGGCTTACTGCCTACGGCCGCGCGCGTGCATGAACGACTCCTAAATTCCACCTACAGCGCGAAGACGGGTTCTTCACATCTCTCGCTCGTTTCATTTCCACCCCGGCCGTTCCTATTCCCATCCCGTTCACCCACCTGCCCATTCCTTCGTTCGTTGATCGTCTGATCCAATACCCCTTCTCGCCCCGTCGTTGGCCCTCTTGTACCGACACCCGTTCAGCCCATTTAGTCACTTCCTCAACGATATTAGCGTCACCTTGGTTCATGTCGTGTGTATGGTACGGGGCGCAGTATGTTCCCGTTCGCGTTCGACGTTATCTCTAGTTCGACGTTCGACGTTTCTTTTCACCATTCCCTCGTGCGCATTTTGCGTAGCGTTCGCTCGTTCTACAGTGCGTGGTGTCTTCAGTTAGGGACAGATTGGAATATACAAGTTCGGATGAGGTATTCCCTTGGATAGCCCCCTGCAGTGTATGTGCTTTCTGGCCTCTGTTTTTTTTTTGGACGTGTCGGCGAGGTCACGTGATGTGCGTTTGAACCCGATATGGATGTAACATACCGATAAGATATCTCTTGAATATCTATTCCTGATATTGATCGTCTACCACGGTTTCATATTCCCCACATAACAAAATGGTTAATACATATTTAATTTGCCATATACTATTCCAAATATGGATCAAATATCCCTCCTGTATTTTCCTCTGAATTCTTCAAATAAAATGACACATAATGATCGAATATTAATACCTATGATATCCCGTTGATTGAGGGGAAAATAGTCAATCAATTCAATGGATAACCATCGGATATCTCAGTGACTGTTTTATGATAAATCGTGAGAGTGTATGTAATGTATATTTTAAATGTTTTCCTACGGCTATAATAAATAATGTCCTTATAACAATCCCGCTAATATCGGATCGGTATCGAACAAACAAAAATCTGTAAACTACATATATCCAGTGGGTTTATTCCTTATCTATATCTAGCTAATAGTTTATTCTTCCCAGGCTTCGATAACGATTAATACCGACATACAATCTGCATAATGTTTTCAAAATAATCTAATACATTTGAATATAATATCTGTGAGTTAGCTAACATATTGATTGCATATTACGGGGCCTGATATGGGATCTTTACCGACGATAATTCCCACATAACAATCTCATACAAGGCCCAGTATTATTTGATCCTGCACCCTGTGTATATTATAATACCTTGTGGATTCTCCAGGGAGACACATTAAAATGTGTCTGCTTGTTGAACCCCCTCAGTCCACATTACAATGTCAGAGTCACTAGTATGTACCTGAATTATAATTCCGCCTCCTGGTTCATCTTATAATGTGCGCCTCCCTGCTGTAGGCATTATAATGTATTCTGTCGTTGAATGACAACCCTGGGAAGTCTTCATGATGCCTGTAAATTCTCGGTACTATCACGTGTACTGTAGTGCAAACACACATAGATATGCAAAACCAATTTTAAGTTGTTGTAGATTCCATGTCCTATGCTCGGACATGAAGTATGTTTGAGAAATAGACTTCATTGAGCTACTGTAAAAATCTCAAGGCATTTGAGAAGTTGCAAGCCCATTTCCGCGGGCAAAATGTGACGTGCAAATAGTCATTTCAAATTTGACTTGAATGCTGTGGAAGTAATAACAATCCCACAGACTTCTGATTTTTTTCTTAGCTAGTATAGTAGCGCTAGAGTCTGAATCTAGAGTCCCTTGCACTCGTACCTACTGGTTCATGCACAGGAAAACCAGCAACATTTTGCGTGACAAAGAAGCTCCTATTTGCCCCTTGTTTTGCAGATCCATGTGTTGCCGAGCGAGCGGCCGAATGCATACGGCGGCACACGGCTGCGCTGCTGGGTCTGAATGACGCGTGACACACTGTGACGAAAAGTTTGCAAATCTATGTTTTTGGGTACTTGTCGTACCGGCATCGTCATTGCTCTACTACTCGGAAAGGGATTCACTCAAAAAGTTGATAGGTATTTAGACAAGATGAGCGACAACCTCTCGTAGCATGCCGGGAGTTGTAGGGACATCCAATCTGGAGCACCAGGTTGAATTGTCCAAAATTTTGCAAATCTGTCTAAGTGATAGTAGCAGCCTCGTGTTCCGTGTTCCGAAGAAAACAAACATTCAGGTAGAGTTAAAACGGTCTGGCAGCTGCAGCTTGCCGGGGTTCGTCCTGTGAGAGGGTGATGATTACCAAGTAGTTACTGAATATGCTGAAGGTCGCAATCAAGTACAATCCAACCCAACCAGACGCACCTATACCCAATATTTTCTGTTCTGCATGATTTTGGAGGAGGATCAATGAGTGCCATATGGAGTGTAACCGTTGATTTATCAAACATTTCGGAGTAGGGTTCAAGAGAACGGACCACGTTGATTGAGAGCAGAATCCTCCAGCGGCCAGTTGGACGGGCGTCAAATGTGCGCTTGGGGGGAAAACCGAACTGATGTGAACATATCTAGGGTAAAGGACAATATAATGCAGATCGGAGAGCTAGAATCATAAGAGAACGATTGGATGACCATGCTAATATAAAAAATCAGCACGATCGTGCTCTCGATGCCACTATTGAAAAGGTCAGACTAATGCGCTAAAAGGCGAAGCATTCAACTCGTGCAATTGGTGCATAATGCCATAAACTCACTTTCAACTCACTTTTGGCGCAGTACAATCTTTTTGCATAATCTTTTAACTGAGTGGACAAGTAGCCTAAACATGTATATATTCATGTGCTACCTGACATTAAGTAGGTGTATGAGGAGCCTGCCGCGGCCTACCTCAAGGCGTAGTGCGACAGTGTGCCTCAAGCACAACCCAGGATTCCCCGTAGTCGGAACCAACTTTAGAACGAGTTGGTTGGTCTTGCACATAGGGTTAGACTATAGGTATCAAGCTTATTAGTAAGAGAAATATGAACCGTGAGCTCAACGAGAGCTACAAATACAAATGGCCTGGGCGGCGGGATCCTGGGAGTTGAACAATGTTGAAGTTCCGAAAGCTGGGGTACAGTTGTTGATATCTGAGTGTCAATGCTTGTTTCTTGTTGCTTCGCTACTTGACTGTTGGCCCAGCAGTCAAGAACAGCAAAGGGCGGAGGAGGGGGGCGTAGCGGGGAAAGCGAGAGTGCTGATCCGAATCATTGAGTGCTCCAGTGTACGATAAGATTAGATGCAATGATTATAGCCACGTGATCAATCAATCAAGCATTGCGTCACTGGCTTCGACATTATAATTCACATTATAATACCGCCTACAAACCATCTATCCGCATTACAATACCTCCATGGGGGGTTTTACATAGTGGCACATTATAATACCTATCGCTGGATAATCCACTAGGTATTATAATGGGACTACATGGACACCTCGCCCGCCTAGTCGTCCAAGGTCAGCATCAGGTCGAGGGGAAAGATTATTACAAGAAATATGCCAGCGTCATGCGTCTAGAATCCTTACGCATGCTTCTGGCTGTATGGGTCACTCTCGACTTCTTCATCTGGGAAATTGACTTCAAATCGGCATACCTTAACGCTAAACTCGAGGAGAAGCTCTGGATTCGACTCCCAAGAGGTTTCATGTACGAAAACTCGCCTGAAGTCGTCCTCCCACTACTACGCGCACTTTATGGGGCTGTCCAGTCAGGAAACGTTTGGTGGAAGATGCTCAATAACGCATACAAGGCACTCGACTACATCAGATCAACCGCAGACCAATGTGTCAGGGTACGACGCTCTGAACTAGGCGAGACGCACACAGGGACTTACACCGACGACACAGCGGGAGCCTCGTCCACAAAAGAAGAGGCAGAACGGGCAAAGGGGGAGATTGGCGAAAGGTTCCCAATCAAGGTTACCGATGATGTCGAATTTTCGCTTGGAATGCGACTGACGCACGACAGAGAGAAAGGCACGGCGAGTTTGTCCATGCGGGCATACTTTGAACGACTCTTAGATCGACACGGATTCTCGGACATCAAACCGAAGACCACTCCTTTCGCGCTTGGTACAGTGTTAAGCAAGAAAGGCGCCCCTTCAACCGACGAAGAGCTCACGTTCATGAAGGACAAACCCTATGACGCCATAGTTGGAGGTCTGCAATACGCAGTAGGAGCCATGCGCCCCGACCTTTCATATTCTGTCAACGTTCTTAGTCGGTTCTCCCGGAATCCTGGTCCATCGCATTGGAAAGCATTGGTGCATGTACTCGCATACGTCAAAGGAACTCTGGATCTCGGGCTCACCTATAGGCGTGATGTCAAAGACGGCTTAATTCCAATCACCTATGTCGATGCCGACTACGCCGGGTGCCCGGATACTCGACGCTCGACCATGGGAGTTCTGACGAAGATGGCTGGGGCACCCACGTTCTGGATGTCAAAACGCCATGACACCATGGCTATGTCGACTGTTGAGGCCGAATTTATGGCCCTCTGCCGTGGAGCACAACAAGCAACTTGGACTTTCAACTTCATGGCGGAATTAGGGTACCCTCAACAGCTACCAATGGTTGTCTACAACGATAACCAAGGATCTCTCAGTATATGCGAGAATCCCTCCGACCATGCGCGTTCCAAACACATCGATAGTCGTTTCATGAAGATTCGCGAGCTTGTGAATCCAGAAGAAGAGGGTGCAACAAAGAAACTCGCCGTCGAATATGTCGCTAGCGCAGAAAACCCGGCGGATATTCTTACGAAGTCATTGTCGGCCAACGCCCATTGGAACCAGATCGATCTCATGGGGATCAACCGTAGCGTCTGATCCAGGGGAGTGTTGAAGATGGATCACACTCAACGGTTAAGCGGTTCGGGCGCTATTTCTCCTTTCCTCTTTCGATCACATATAAAAACATTCATTTTCACTTCCGCATCCTCAGCTTCGACTATACTGTCGGAATCGCTGAGAATACGTTCCTAATTACTCACGCATTCTACATGCATAACTTGACGACACAATGTTTTTTATTTATTCGCCGCCGCTGTATTTGCCTATGTACCATGCCTGAAGCACGCATGCAGTGCATTCGCCTGGTTGATGCACTGGTTCCGAGAAGTACTGGCAACAAACATTCCCTAACCCAATCCAAGGGCTTCTGGGTATTTCATCGAGCCGCTCTGCGCTTCATTTCTGACAAGTCAAACATTTTCGATTTTTGATCCTATCATATTGCAAATACGGACAAATAACGTCCTGTCCACTTTCTTCCTCAACTTCTTTCACAAAAATTATGGCCGAAATCAGGAGTCTTTCAGTTTGCATAGAGGCGGTGTTGCAGAGGGACCCTACCTTTTTGGAGCACAAGGTGGAAAAGTCAGTGAAGACCAGCACTCGTAAGCATCCGCATTCAGCAGGATATCATATATGAGTCAGACCGTCCTTTTTGCCTAGATACATCGCAGGCATCTGAGGTTCTCGCCGAAAATGTCGAAATGGAACACCTCGATATCCTGGAGCGTCTGCGAAGACGCTATACCCATACCATAGGATCGCTTGTATTGGATTTTGTCCCGGTGACAGCGCAGGGTCAATTGTACTTTAATTCAGCCACATTGATTTTCCAGGTGAGTCCTGACACTTCCCCTCCATCCACCACCTTACGCCTCACGCATAGGATACTGAGGGTCTCAATATCAACGAGGTCAATGAAAGTCACATCAACAGCGCCCACCAAGCAAGGCTCCAGATTGTGTTGCGGACGACTCGCTCGATCGTATACGAATTGGCTGCTAGGAATAAGGAAGAGGGAGCGGAGATCAACCTGGAGGAGGTTAAAAGAATGCTAAAAAAACTGGAAATCAGGATGAAAGGAAGGCTAACAAACGGTATTTTCTCAGTATTTCCAGACGAAGGCCTGACGCTCCGGTCGGACGAGGCTTCAATTGAGGAGCTATGCCTAATGACTCTGGAGGACAAGACTAGTAAAGGGCTGGGGCAGGTCATCGACTTTGATGGGGTACAAGAGGGCGATGTGCCCAATTCGACCACCCTGCACGCCATGAAGCAGGTAAGTCCCTTGTCGGAAGTTGTTCTCTAGCTGATCAAGCCTTTCAGGTTTATACGCAGGTCGCCCTCTCAAATGGCAGCCTCGGCCTGATGACAGGGTTACGAAACGGCACCTGGGTCTACGGACACAACGAAGAGCCAAGGAGGTCTGTGCTAACGAAAATACTCATTAAACGTTGCTGTCTGACAAGCATCACCAGTGGAAATCACAAAAGGTGCGCTCCTCAGCTTTCATTTTCACCGCATACACCCTCAACTGAGCTTGCAGGATCCTATATGCGACGAAGAACCTGACTATGGAAGGACTTGGTGATGCCGAGCGGCTGAAAGTCCTTCTTGAGGCGGAGATATTGTGTTTCTTGTATGCTGTTCATGGCACTGAGTTTGGAAGGACAATCTTCTCAGAACCTTGCTTGGGCATTTTGCGTTCGTAACTGTGCCCAGTCGCTTTCAGATTTTGTAGCTCAGAGTGCCATTTGACATTTTAGCAAGGTCTCGGGAGACATGTCCCTTTCCCTGGTGTTCCAGTGTCGAGAATGCCATGTTGTTCATGTGGATGTTGGTGAGCCATAATTGCAAGTTCTAAACCCCCAACATGTAACCATATTTCACTTCGCAGCTCTCTGTCCTTTGCCTTCGAATCGCCGGTCCATCCTTGCTTCGCACGGGCTGGATCAATCTCCACCTTTGGGCATCGGATCATTTGGTGGTCCGGCTGCATGCCGAGCGCAGATCGAATTCTGGGTGGGATATCTGATTGCCACAATCCTCATCTTGTCTAATGAGAAGTCAGCTGGCGGCTCCCCCTTTTGCTTAAGACAGGCCAAGAACTTGGTCAAGGTGCACATGGCGCGGTCAAAACCATCCGTGGCATGAATCTTGTTGTCAAAATCGGGAGCGCAGATGTTATCAGACATGAAGCTTCTTTCTATCTACGAGCCCGCCCCCATCGCAACCTGCCCATGGTTGCTGACTTCGGCGCATTCGACATCGATGGTTCAAACGGGTGCGCCCTTGTACTGGAGCTTGCTAGGCCTGTGGATGACGCTTCCGTGTACGCATTCCTTGTTTGTTGCTTCATATCTGTGAACCCATTTGCTTTTGTAGGGACCCATACGAAATTTCCAAGGCCGTAGATGACCTCAACACTCGACTTCGTATTCACCATCACGATATATCCCTTGCAAATATGGTGAGAGGTATCGCCGATGGGAAGCTCAAGATTATCGATTTTGCGGAGGCTGTGGATGCAGAGGACTGCGATAAAAACTGTGACCGCGATTATATCAAAGTAGGGGCCTAATGCAGCCCAGACGGTGGCTCAATTAATATTATATGTGTCTCGCTCAGCTCAGAAACATGTGACGAAAACGGAGATGCCGCCAAAACGGTGTGTTGTGTTATGCTCATTAAGACCACATGTATAATTACTGGCCCATGTCGTACAAGAAATCATGCACTGTGCAATTAATTGCTATGTCCCACAGGAATATTATCACTTGGGAGCAGTCCGCTCAAAGGTGCTACGGATAGGAGGCCCCTGTGCTAGTCACGTGCAAAAGAACAACCAGACATTGGGTTTTACCCATCGAATAAGCGCCCAATGGCTGAGATGGCCGTCGAAGTGCGCAACCCTTTGATCCTAAAACCATTACCTTGTTAAGCTGCGCCCATTTGACAGTAATGGTTCCCACTACTTGTATTCATCATTTACGCATGCATTAGGACCTTTGGACGCAACGGGATGCCTGTTGGGGAAGACATGTCGAGTCAGGTCATATGCTTGAGGGCAATTTCCACCTAGCGATTAATTTTGGCTGTTATTCACAAATAAATCTTCAAATATTGTGCTTTTTAACAGAACACGGCACTCGCGGACGTGCCTCCTTGCGTGTGTTGCTGAATTCCGTGGTTCCACCCAGGCTGGCTATTTCTGGACTGCCATGTTTTTTTCACACACGTATTTTCGCCGCACGAAGTCAGCATTATATTGTCAATTCACCAAGAACTGTAGAACTTGTGCGAGAGTGTGCGAGAGTTTGGAAGAGTCGGATAGCGCCAGCCCGAGGACGTGATCATGTAACCGGATCTGTCACGTTCCTTCCAATGAGCTCAAGCGTTTCTGTGAGTACCGTCTAGTGATTCGTGAATCAAGCTGAAAATAGGTCCAATATCCTACTTTCTGAACCAGCCTCCGCTCTCGATTCGAAATCCTTGAGGCCATCCTAGACTGTCAGTTTCGCATCAAGCATGTGATGTGCCCTGTCGACCAGGACATGGAGCGAAATTGATAGGCCGAGATCGTGACTTTAGACAGTGTTAGAAGAGTAAATTGAAATGTATTTTACCTTCTCTCCTTGTATTCAATTGTCCTTGATCATGATCTCATAGATCTTCTATGCTACACAGCAGAGTTAGAATTGCTTAGAAGAACTAAATTAACAAATGATTCAGACAATTGTGCTATATGTGATTCACTCATTCTGCCATATATACAGGCAGTTCAACATCACCAGGGGACCCAAAGTTAAAAACCCCTAGCTACCCCTACAATGACAGGAGATCAGTCACGTGCGCTTTACTGGCAACTGCCTGCTGGTCTTCGGGGTGACGTGATCCAAAGTGTGCTTGAAAAAGGCAGGGTCCTGCAGGAACGCCATATCTATGAAAACCCTAAGACTGCTGGTGTTGGCCATATTTTTGTGAATAGATGGGTTTTCCGATGCGTGTTGCGGAAGAAAGCGGAGGGACATTATTTGTCTATATTTGCCTCCCTTTGCGATATGATACTTATATTGTATTTGGAGCTCCTTTACGAGCGACTGTCTCGGTGATTATGGGAGCTAAATGAAAATCGCAGGATAAAACTGCCCGCTATATTACCCTAAGTCTAAGTGTATCTTACCCTAAGTATATAGTAAGGTAAGGCTCCCCTTAAGTTTCCTAAGTCGTGGGCCCGCTGGATGGCCTTCCGTACTTTCAGAAACACTCAGGAGGTGGTTTGGCCTTCCAGGAGGCCCGCAGCGCCGCCCGCTGTATTGGAAGGAACGGTTAGAAATTTAAATAACGGTGCGTAGATGGATCTTGCATGCTTACCATCATTCCCACTTCAGCGTGGGCAGCCAGGAAGGCCACGGCGACGGTGGTACAAGGGAACACTTGCCATTACATATGTGGGCTGCCTTGCCTAGCCAGTTAAACGGCGGGAGGTGGCATGGAGGCGCGTGAGTGAGAGTGAGTGAGTGAGTGACACTAAGTTGATTGGCTGAGTCGATGCAATAGAGCCAATAAAACCACCCACGAGTAACACTGGTGGACCATGGAGATAGGCGCCCCTGCATATTCTCTCGACACTGAATGGTGCGGCGATTCCCAGCCTGGCGGAGGTCTCGGAGGAGACTATTGATTTATTTGTGGAGGAGGGTAAGGCGGGTGGTGGGGCGGTAGTGTTAACTTGTCAGGGGTTTGGGGAGTATGAGGTGCCCAGAGTGTTCGAGGACTTGGGAGACTTGGGAGATGTGCTGGAGTATGTGGTTTTGGAGGCGGGACAGGTTCGTTGATCATGGATCATGCGGTTGGGTACTAGGTCAATGTCAGTATGCTCGAAGGTCAAAAATCTGGTCGAGCAGCCATCGTTGAATACTCTTATTATGATATCGCGCCTATACATTACCCCGACACCCAGAAAGATAGGGAATTTCCAGATGCGTTGAAAAAACTGTTGCCTTTCGCGTTGTCGAGGATGCGGTTCAATTTGTGAAACCCGTTAACGCTTTGTGTAAAAGGAAACAACGGCAGAACACAATAATTGCATCACGCGGTCCTTTGTCCTCGTCTTGTACAATTGGGACCAGCACGCACGCTTCAGTGTGGCTCCTCCTGATAGCCTTAGACGGGGACGCAATGCGCTGAAAGTAATCAAAGGTACTCCTCCCGCAGGATGCAATGTTTATCACAGTCCGCGGCATTTGCGCCCTTCGCAAAATCAATAATCTTGAGCTTCCCGTCGGCAACACCCCTCAACATGTTCGCGGAATCGATGTCGCGATGATGAAAGCCGAGTCGGATATGTATGTCTTGGAGTGCCGCGTTGACCTCCCATCTCTCTCTATCAAGAAATATAAGTTGACGAAGCTCAGCGAAACTAAGCTAACGCACGGGGTATCACGGATAGGATTCGCATATTCCAGGACGAGCATGGATGCGGCTGAGCTTTCAAAGTCAAAAACTCCAAAGTCTTGAAGAATGGGAAGGCCTTGGTACTGTCGAGCTTTGCTATACACGGAAGCTTCTCGTTTAATTATATCTGTGCGTCCGATTTTGACAACGATGCTTGTGCCCGCCACTCGTTTGACCGTACCATGTGCGCCGCTTCCAAGTTCTAGACCGATCTTCAGGAGAAGAGGGATTTGCAGGCTGGTACGACATCATTATGGGAGAATATCTCAAGACCCAACGGCACCAGTGATCCGATCGGGGCCAACGGTACAACCTGTGTACCCCGTGGTCTGTGCGTACGGCATGATCTGATGACCATAGATAAAGGCAGACGCGGCCCGTTCGAAGCAGCGATGGACCGGCGATTTGGAGGATCAGAACGGAGAGCTATCATGCCGATTAATGAACACCAACAAGCTTTAGACGTGACGATACTCTCACCAACATCCAAAGAAACAATCCCGCCTTGAAAAGGCACGATCCCTCTTTCCACGAAGGCTGAGCGCATACATTTGCTGAAGAAATGCGAAAACTACAGTTCAGACAAATTGGAGAGTTTGCTACGATTAGCGCTACTGACGTAGAATATTGTCGTCGGCCGACAAGTCACCAAGTGCACTTCGAACTACGCCAAAGGCATCCAACACCTCCTGTAATCCCGGCGGGAAGCTGTACGGGTGTTGCACTTGAACTGCATGAAGAAAGCAGAGCACTTCGGCTTCAAGAATGACTTCCAACTGCTGAAACGGATCAATGCCCTTCGGAGTGAGGTTGGTCGTTTTGTACATGACGTTGGGCCTGCGTAAAATAGACGAGCAGATAGCAGCAGCAGTGAAATCAATGGAAAATACCAACCCCGTCTTCTGAAGGCCGTAAACCCACGTACCGTTTTTCAAAGCGGTCAATAAGCCGAGTTCACCTGTAGAAAGGAGAACCTGCGTGAAAACCTGACCGAGTGAGCGGTAATCGGTAGTCAGTATGCGGGAATAGTGCCTACTTGTCTGACGGCCTTTTGAGTGGCTTCCGGCACATCCGGAGTTTCCACTGCTCCTTGGATCATTGGGTGATCAAGGTCAACAGCTTCGCCGCTACCCATTCCAGGGCTTGCTTTATCTTCAATCGCCATCAGAACGAGCATGCGCATTTTCGGATCCTTTTTGAAGTCGACATAGCATCGGCCCTCACGCGAAACAAAGTCTCGCTGAGCGACGTTTGGGTGTGGACACGGATATTGTTGAGCTGCTCTTCAAGTTGATTCAGATCAATGTTTGCTCCGTTCTTGTTCTTTTTCGAGGCTTGTTCAAATATGACGAAGCACAATAGGTGACGGGCTAACTGCAATCGCGTATGGTGGCTGGTGTTGATGTCGCCTTCGTTACATTCTAGGATCGAAAGATTTGACGGCTGCGATAGGACAAAGGCCATATCTGTAAGAGATCATTGTAATGCAAGATAAGTAGGCTTCTACACGCCTTTAACAGATCTAATCCATCCCTTAAATAATTCAGACCCTCCGGCGTGGTTGGGACAAGATCAAACAGATGACAGCCTAGAACCCTTTCATATCTGACCCGAAGGTCATCTAGGATATCAGCCTTCCGTAAATGTACGTCCTGGGCTAAAATGTCGCTCGCAGTGGAATCGTCTGAAATGGTGTTCGTGATTCATGCGCAAATGGTGAAGCAAGGGCACGCTTACGGGTGCTCGTGCGCACGCCGAGGCCAACCATATGTTCCAGACATTTTAGCGATGTCTCTCTGAGTTGATTGATCGCTTCTCTGACGGTAGGGACTGTAGGATGCATGGGGTGTCGAAGACGTGGGTGTCGAAGACATGCGAACACTTTGGTGGCCTGATTGGTGTTCGAACCAAAGTCTAAGCGCCGACGAGCGCTTGGCATTCTTCCTCTACCACATGTACCACCACCAGCTCCTCCTCCTCCTCTGCCTCGACAACGAGAATCGCAGTCCGCTCGCACTCATCTTATCTCTCGAGTCTCTTCCACCACCTGTTCTCATTACTCAAGGGGAGCCACTTCGTTTTGCGCCAATCCCAGCGTACCTGTATCCGATTTACTGACACTCAGCTGTCGCAGCATGCAGATCTTCGTCAAGACCCTCACCGGAAAGACGATCACCCTCGAGGTGGAGTCATCTGATACCATTGACAATGACAAGGCCAAGATCCAGGACAAGGAGGGGTCTTCCCTGTCCACGAACAGAGGAGCTGAACGCATGGCGCGAACAGCATCCCACCCGACCAACAACGCCTGATCTTCGCCGGCAAGCAGCTCGAAGATGGGCGCACCCTCTCCGAGTACAACATCCAGAAGGAGTCAACGCTTCACTTGGTGTTGCGCCTTCGTGGTGGTATGCAGATCTTCGTGAAGACGCTTACGGGCAAGACGATTACGCTGGAAGTGGAGTCCTCGGACACGATCGATAATGTGAAGGCGAAGATCCAGGACAAGGAGGGATGAGTACAGTTTCTAACGCAGTGGAGTTTCTAACGACGCTGAAACCACTCAATCCCCAGCATCCCTCCCGACCAGCAACGTCTCATCTTCGCTGGGAAGCAGCTCGAGGACGGATGTACCCTCTCCGACTACAACATTCAGAAGGAGTCGACCCTTCACCTGGTGTTGCGCCTTCGCGGTGGCATGCAGATCTTCGTGAAGACCCTCACTGGCAAGACCATCACTCTCGAAGTTGAGTCCTCGGACACCATCGATAATGTCAAGGCGAAGATTCAGGACAAGGAGGGTATCCCTCCCAACCAGCAGCGTCTCATCTTCGCCGGCAAACAACTCGAGGATGGCCGTACTCTTTCTGACTACAATATTCAGAAGGAGTCGACGCTCCATCTTGTCCTCCGTCTTCGCGGTGGATTGTAAGCAACACATGAACGGTCTGTTCACGCTACGTCTTCCGCGGCCTTGGTTTACGGTGTCAACGTTTTGGGAAGTTTCTTACTACACACAATGGATTTCGTTTGAAATGAGAGAAATTTTTAATATTCACTGTGATGGCATGAAAGAGTTAAACTACGACACATACTACTACCATTCGAGTTCTGGGTCATAAACGTAAACGCGCCGCCTTGCTGATGCTCGTTCATCCGTTTCCGACCTCCAGAGCGTGTTTTCTGGGTCTCTTGCGGGTGCGAGGTCGTTTAAGGCCGTTGGGATGCGTTGGGCGCCAATTCGATGGGTAAAACCCATCGCCTGTCGTGCCACAAACATTTTAAAGTCCGAGGGGGCATTCATCTTAAACACGCGTTACAAGCGCCATGTTGCCCCTGTCCCCCTGTCCGCCTCCTCCACTCAATCTGTCGGATCGGATTCCAGCCAAGTAGATTTATTATCCCGTTATCGGCGCAAGGAGCGCGCTATAACTAACGAATTGGACAAGTTCTGGAAGCTGCCTCAAGAAGATATGGATTCATGCGACCCGATCAAGTGGTGGTACAGCCGTCGACTTCAATTCCCTAATTTGTAGCGCTGGTGAAATGTGAAAGACTGGGTTTGACACGGATGCGCGTAGGATGAGCGTAGAGGTGTGCGGCTTGCTTTAATAGTCTTTTCGAAACTGTTTCGTAACTAGCACCAAGTGTGACATTCCGGTCTTCCTACCACCAACACCACCTACTCGACGCCAGTACCCACCGTAAACCCATCATCGCTGCCCACCAACCCTCAAAGTCCGCAAGCATCTCAACGTTCAACGTCAACACTCAAATATTGATATTGAGGCCTCATTAATCATTGTCGATCGCAGACGGATGTGAACAAGCCGACGTGGACCTTATGGCATTGTTGTGAGCACCTACCTTCCCTATCTCCCATCACATTTCTCATTCTCATTCCACAACCGCCTCTTCCTGCGAGCAAATCGTTCCCCGGAACTTCCCCTGTACGTCCATCCCTCCTCTAGGTAGGTACTTGTGGTGTGCATGGTTGGTAATAGGCGGTCGAGTGATGTGACGGGCGGCAAGAAGATAATCGCCTCTTCTACTGCGTGCGCGCGTGCGTAGTCATGGCCTTGGTTGAAGTCGACTGGTGTGGATTTTCACTAACGACGATTGTGTTAGCGCGGAACTGCCTTCTTTCGTTAACATTCGCCTGTTTACTTCCCCACTCTTTGTCCCTACTTTCCCCGCTCGTTTCGCCATTTCCCCGCTTCTCGTCTCCCCATTCAGCCATTCTCGGCTGCTCGTCTCGTCTCCTTGGTCAATATAGTGTCGTCGTCGTGTTCCAACGACTATCCCCGTGTAATGTATATCTTCTCGCAGCCCTGATGACTGTTCTGGGACATTCTGGGATGTAGTGGAGGTGGATTGGATGTGGAAGGGTCGGATATGTGTTCCCCTTTTGGATTCTTTCTTTTTGTTTCGTCGCTTACATTCCACCACATATTCTTCATTGTTGTCGAGACCTACGTGGACGCGCTTGTGTACGTAGTCGTTGTGGGTGGTGTCTGGGCCCTTGTGAGGGTCGTGGCGTCGATCGGCTTCGTATTAACCGCTGGTAGAGCTGGGCGGATGAGACTGCGTGCGTTGACGCAGAAATGCGTCAGATTCGCATGCGTTCGTTCGACAGAGATGAAACATACCTTTGATCTTTTTCGTTCGTGTCATTCCATTCCCTCGCCTCTCGATTGGTCTCCATCAGCCGCAAGTCGATTTGATTAGATTTGATTCAAGTCGAGTCTCCAGCGAGCTGCGCAAGCTGGCTAGATGGGTAAATGTGGATTAGATATACGTGAGTCATCGCTAGAGCGCGTTCTTACCTAATTCTGGTCGGGGATGGGCTTGGCGTAGGCGCAGGTTTGAGAATCGATATGGATGGAGTTTGGAGTGGATGGGCTGCAGAGTGAGCATGAACGGATGGCTCGCTACAGAAAAGTGGAAGGAGGGAATCTGCGGCAACGACTGAGCTGAAATGAAGCAAAGGAGCACTTACGAATCGAGTCCAGCACCGTTTTGTCGAGTCAAGGAGGAGTGACTCAGTGGGGATGGAGAACTTGCTGGGTTGGAAAGGAGATCAAGAGCTCAGGACACTTGAGATTTGGAAAGAAGAGGCGAAGTAGAGAGGCGAAGGGGAGGTGACACCACTTACGACAGCCAGCGCACGAGCCAGCGAATGGCGACGAGAGGCGGCGAGGGGAGAGAGAACGCGCAGCTGCATGGGATGACCAAGGCCACCACAGGATCCATTGCAGCGAATTTTCACAGATTTTTAAGTCAGTTCAGGTCAAGTTGTCGCAGCGCGGCTGCTTCTTTGGTGAGATGGGAACGGCGACAATTTCATGTCTGAGGCGCCGTCCGTCAGCAGATATGTGCCCAATTGATGTAATGGCAGGCTCGTTACTGAAGACATCGCCGAGGTCAACTTCGAAAACACCGTCAGTCTTCATGCGCTTTCGTTTATTCCTGCTTCGCGACATTGGTGGTAAGTATTCGGGGAGTTTGGGTTATCCAGAACGATACCCACTGTACTATCATGTACCCATATTCCGAGTGTCGTTTCGCCATCTGCGGGCCCTTGCTTAGCTTATGTTGAAGCCAGGGCATGGAAACCGATTTCTAGATGAATCTGCATAATCAAGATTAAAGTCAGTTTTATTTCAGGGATCATATATTCAGCAATAACATACGACCAAGGTCGCCGCTTGATCCAGGATATTGAGAAGAATCTTCGATGGCAGCAGCTAGGGGTTTGCTAGGGGCTCAAGCACATGCTGGCCGTTTGCACGTGCTTCAGTTGAGAACGCGCCCGACCAGGACCCCGGATAATCCCTGTAAATGTTGGATCACGAATCCACCCCTCGATTGGCGGGCCCATTACCATATAAGGAAATCGAGGGGTGGACTTTTGGCTGGGCTCGTGGATCTAACATTTTACAGCGATTTTCGGGGGTCCTGCCCGACCGCGTTTTGGGAACATCACGGCGTATCACCTACAGCATCGAAGCATGGCGCGTCAAGGCCTAAGAATGGGTGGTGGTAAGTACTTATCCTGCTCACTTCATCATCTTGGTTTCAAACACACCCCGGATCCGACTTTGGACCTGGGAGTGCCCTTTTTTCACTACGCCTGGATCTGACCTTGAAACTAGGCATTTCGCCTCATTTTCCCTTGAATATTTCCAACCCTTTCCATACTCATAATGCAATCTTACTTACCTTTTCCTGGCCCTTTCCAATTCAGAACGCACAACTAGGTCGGGTGCGGCCTTTTCTCCATGGCAACTGCCCATAATGTACAATGCACCCATCGACCTGGGCAAGATATTGGACGCGGCAATCACTAGGGGGGGATCTTGAGCAACCAGATCCCGGCGCGTCCGACCCAGAGGAGTTGGCTCAGGACTCCGACCTCTCTGATCCATCCGACTCATCATCCAACATGCATTTGGATTGTGAAGGGGGCAGGGATGGGCTATGTGCTGCTGGCGCAAAAATGGATGGCGAGGGTGGAGGTAACTGCGGCGCACCACCACAGGGGACGGGCGCAAAGACTTTGTCGACTTTGTCAGCCACCAGCCACCAGCCAAACTCCAAGGCTCGCTATGAGGCAAAGAAGCGCGTCAAATATCGGGAGAAGCGCGCCAAAGCATTGGAGCAGGTGGGGGCATCGGTCAAGTTGGTTTCAATCTGTCGCTGGGCACAATCCCGCCAGGTACCTGCAGGAATCAATCTCGGGGAATTTGGCCACACATCCACTGCCTACCTTGGCATACACGGCCAGGGCTTCATCTAGAATAGTTGGAATCAAATAAACGCAGATTGATAGCATTTGCTTGTTTTGAGATGGGGCGGAGTTCGACCGAGTGTCAGACCCAAACAATGTAGCTTGGGGTCACACAGGGCGGATAATCCCGTCTGAGACTGAATGGGGCCACAACCGAGATGGGCTGGAATTCAACCTGCGCGAGCGCCCGCGACCTGATCGATAATCGATCTCCCTCCTCGAGGCTCTAAGCTGAGGGCCCAGCTGCTATCAGATCCACGAAAACCGTTCTGCATCATGAAACTATCAGAACCTCGAGGTATGTACGAGTTCTCTTCCTGGTTTCCGTTGGTTAAGCCCTTTACAGTGTGGAAGTCGGAGGGAGGCAAATTTATGTGTCTAGCCTGCAAAGATGGACGCCAGCGTGACTTGCGAAGTGCACTGCGACACGAAAATATCAACGATCATCTCACTGCGACATCATTTTATCTCGCTCCAATTGAGGCTGATTCAGTCTCTGCCACATTTGAGTCGAACTTCCACTCTGAGATCCCTAGTGGCCCTCTATCGATGGCGCTCCAAGGTATTGCAAGTAATTCTACAAATTCGCCGCCACCGCCTTGCTCCAATCCTTTCGCTCCAAGTAATGTCCACGAGCCGTTCCTTGACTTTGGCGTGCTTGGAGACGAACGGTCAAACTGGCAGCTCGAACCTGCAGGCTTCGATTCCGCAGTATCTGCAAGCGCGGCCTCCCTTGAAGACTGGCTGGCAGACCGACGGTCAAACGATGGTAGCAGCGACGACAGCAGCAGCCAGGGGGATGTTGATAGTGACACGGAGACTTGTAAACCATCCTAACCCGCGCTGTGAACAAAGCTAATCCTGATTCAATCATTTGTAGTCAATTCCGAAATTGCCTTGGGAAGGCAGCATGCCCGGTATTCAAAAACGTTCGAGAAGGAAAACCCCAATTGGTTTCCTTGGCCGGACAAGGAGGTTAGTAGTGCCGATTTTCTGAATCGGGTAGAGTTTTCTGAAGGCTGACTCACTGGGATTAGACATGCATTCTGGATGTTTTGCGCCACTTACCTGGTTCAATGTTCTCGCAAACACAGACCAAAACGATATTATGGACGATACGCTCACTTGGTGTAAACAATGTACCAACAATTGATGCTATAAGATCTTTTGAGGCGGAGATACAGCGACGCTGCGGTATTCGGTCGTTAAGATTTGAAGGTAAGAAGCCTTGCCAAAGATGCCGTGTTTAAACACAACCGCACAGTCTATATGGGGGTAATGCACCATGAAATTCAGGTTTGTGGTCCTTCATCCCGTCGTATTTCAATTTGAAGATGTTTGGGCAGAGCTACATTATTGCGAATGCAAGACAGCTAGGGTTTGACAACATAATAGGTTTCAATGCCAGAGAGAAGGTTTTGCGAGAGGCCATTAAGTTGAAGTGTAGCACCGCACGAGCTCAGCTTCGCACAAATGTAAGGCTGTAGTTGAATAAATTTGGCTATTCAACATCACTGATTGTGCTTATCGTAGATCATCCACACGATCTCAGGAAAGAAGAGATATCCATTGGACAGGGCGGCAGTCTTTCTTGCTGAGAAGCTTAAGCGGGGTGGAGTTACCAATAAGCTCAAGGTTGAATACATTCTCCGAGTCGCCCTTCTGGTAAGTTCGTGACCATGCATTTGAGTCCATCATAATCCTATTATTATTAGCGGCGGTTTGCTTCGGATGATGCTCAAGAGGACACCAGGCGTGGAAAACAGCAACACGAACAAGATGAAGAAGATACCGCAGGTGATGACTCAGATGGGGAGCGGCCAACCAAGCGTAAGAAGAAAAATACATTCTGGGACCGGCGCGATGCCTACATTGCAGACAAAATCAAGCGCAATGGCAATCAGATGGACAATGCGGGCTGGAAGCTGTGAGTACATTCACATCATGCTTTACTCCTGGCTGCTCATGCTGGTATCAAAGGTTCTTAAGTAACCTTGTACAACAAGACATCGAACAATGGGGGCCCCTAGACGGTCATGTGCGTGCTGAGGCACTGCCAATACCTTCACCCTCGAGCGCTTCCCCATCATCCGCAAGACATGTCAGCAGTGCAAGAAGCCTACGATATTCAGTACCGCCGGCATCCGATGCTTCTGTCTTTTCCTCCGCTCTTTCGACTCCTTCCCCACTTCCGCAACGCCCATCTGCAATGTTTCCGGTTCATGAAGACTATACTTCACAAACTCAGCATCCTTCTAGAAGCAATATACACTCTATCATGAATTAGCTCGCTTAGATGTACTTCGTGAACAGCCTTAGACACTATGAATTGAATGATTTCACACTTATTCTTCTCAATAAGGAACAAATAACAAGGGTGCAGCAACGGAATCGGAAGCTATGCCGAGACCCAAAGGCCTAATCGGGCACTCCCACGTGGCCCACAAGAACTGGTCCTGTATGAGAATGAAACGGAGATGGCACTAGGATTTTGTAACCTAGCCTCCGATTGGGCTGGGCAAACTCCAGATAATCTCGGGATTCACTTGAGACAGGTCCAATCTCGCGTGGTTGACGACTCACTCCAGTGAATCCCTGGCCGTGTACGCGACCACCCGCACTCGCCAAATCAGCAGATCGCCAAGCTGCAGCAGAAGGGGTTCACCCTTCTTCCATGGGATGCAAGGTAAGGAGGCGCCACTAATTTCAATGGAAAAAACCTTACCTCACCTTGCCAGGAACGGACTCCTTTTGTTAGACGAGCAGGGGCATATCTTTGCGGGCGCCACCAGTCCCAGAGATCCCGGATGGGTCCAAGTCACCACTGATGCCTTCGACATGGTATCTCACACACGCCGGGCCTGCGCCTTCATGCGCAAGCAGTTGAATCATAGGAGGGGGAGGCTTCCCGCCCTAGCAAGGGGAATATCGTATGGGGGCGGCCAACGGGTACCCATGGCTCTAAGAAGCTTGAAGGTCAACGACGCAGCCCTGAGCCACCTGGTGGACGAGCCATCTATTAGGCATATTGCTGGGCTTCAGTCCCAACTACTCCACACATTTGCACCTAGGCTAGGAGCGTACTACAAAGAAACGCTGAATGCACTCCTAGAGTCACAACCGGGGCTGGCTTGTAATTTCCATAACAGCGATTTTGCGTGTCTTACCGTAAACTTTGGACCGAATACCATATGCTTGGACCACACTGACTTCGTCAACCTTGCAACTGGGCTATGCGCCATCACTGCGCTAGGCGACTTCGATTCCAAACGAGGTGGCCATCTCATTTTTTGGGATCTCAAACTTATTCTCGAGTTTCCTGCGGGGGCGACCATTCTAATACCTTTGGCGCTACTGCGTCATTCCAACGTACCAATCCAAGCGAGGGAACAAAGGGCATCACTCACACAATATTCTGCAGGAGGGTTATTTCGATGGGTTGAGAATGGATTTTGTAGGAACATTGATTGTACCCCCTCCAACAATCCCAAGGGCAATGGAGGGGACCGATGGGTGAAGGGGTTGAGTATGTTCGATGTACGCTCATAGGCTGTTAGATCAGATACATTGTCGACTTCGTTTTGTTCGTCAAGCCTAAGCGGGGCACTCTTAGATTCATTTCCAGACATTCAATTGATGTCCTTCGCAAACTCATCAGCGGTTCACGTGTATCGGGAATTGATCTTTCGCAAATTTATCAGCAGGAACGTGTATCAAGAATCGATATCCCGCACGACTTGTGCTGCTTGCCTTCGCTGACTCGTCGGCTCCTTTCGCTTTTCGCTTTTCGCTTGTCCATGTCAGGGTTCGTCTGTTCTTGGCGCCGAGTCGTTGACCTTATTCATTC